>NC_067398.1:653493311-654093311 GCF_016432865.1 Antechinus flavipes
ATAGAAAAAGAAAGAAAGAAGAGAAAAACAAAACAGTGTCATGTTCTCAGAAAAACATCAGGAAGGATTCAAAATATGCAAAAATAAATTCGCATTTCAAGAAAGCATATATAATAATGGAAGAAATTATATTCATAACTTTTCATCTTTTCTTTGCCTCCTTGTAGATTATTCTTTTGTTCTTTGTTGTGGACTTTTTACTTTATTCTTTTTTCCCTTCTCATCCCCCCACCTTCCTCAAATAGGCTACAGTTAAGCACAGATATATTTATATGTTTGTGTATATGTATACACACACAGACACATAAAATATATCTGTATATATACATATATACACACATAAATATATCTGTATACATATATACACATACATAAATAAAAATATATTCCCACTCATTTACATATATCTGTATAGATATATACACCTACGTGCATACATATACATTTACACATATGTAAACTCATATCTAAAACAATAATAATATGGCTGATGCTGAAAAAGTTTTTTTGCATAAGGTAGGCTTTATCTAATCTGTGAAGGGAGCCAAGAGCTTTTGGAGGTAAAGGTGAAGAGAGAGAGAAGTCCAAGTGTAGGAAACAATCAATTCTGTGTTCTCAGAATAGGATAGAGACTAGAGTCACTAGATCATAGTATCCTTAAGGGGAAGTAAGATGTGAGGAAACTAGAAAAATAGGAAAGGACTAGATTCTGAAGAGCATTAATAGCAAAGGGAGCAATCATATTCTTATCACTAATCAATTTAGTACCATCGGCACTGAGCAGTTGAGATATGGCCCATAATATTGCAACATAAAAATGCTTTGGATTGTTACTATCAACAAAAAACTGAATTCCATCTGTCTTCTTAGTGGGTCAAGAATCCTGCATCTCTCTTGTGTTTCGATTGTATTTTACTTTTAATGGAACTGAATGCTACCTTCTTAAAGATGGATGAGTTATCCTGTGAAGTTCTCATTTTTCATTTAGCAGCTTCTGAATTTCCCCTTATTTTCACCAAACTA
Organism: Antechinus flavipes; assembly: GCF_016432865.1. Classification (NCBI taxonomy): domain Eukaryota; kingdom Metazoa; phylum Chordata; class Mammalia; order Dasyuromorphia; family Dasyuridae; genus Antechinus; species Antechinus flavipes. The sequence continues at coordinate 653,494,335 of NC_067398.1, forward strand.
GTCCTGATGTTTGCGAGTATTCTGACTCAGATGAACAAATGCAGCGCTGTACATCAAATCTCTGCAAGCTGCCCATCCTTCTCTGTTCCATCGTTGCCTACTGTGTTTTGCCAGAGCGAGCGCAGTGTCTGGGAGGCTCCAAAGGAAGATGTGGGAGAGGAGGGAGGTATTAGGCTAATACCAAACTGAAAGTCTACTTCGTTGTTGTATGCCTGTGAAACTGGAGAGTCTGCCAGCGCCACGCCAGGGAATTAAATGGCTTAGGAAGGTTCGGAAGATCACCTGGCAGGACGAGGTACCAGACACTGAGCTCCTTTTTCAAACTAAACTGCCAAGAATTCCAACTCTACTGCAGAGAGCACGCCTCCATCGGACTGGCCACATTGTTTGAATAACAATTGGACACTTACAAAAAATATTATTTTATGGCAAATGTTCACAAGGTGGTCAGAAAAAAGAGATACAGGGACCCTCTCAAGGTCTCGCTTAACTCTAGAACTGATTGTAGGACATGGGAGACTGGCAGAGGACTGTCCAGCATGGCAGGCCCTCATCAGGGAAGGTGCTGTGTTCTATGAGCAAACCAGCATTGAATTAGCTCAGAAGAAATGTGAGATGTACAAAATTAGAGAGTCCACCCAAAATTTGGGTCCGACTGTGGCAGAGATCTCCAAATTTGTATTGATCTGATCAGCCTGAAGCAAGGAGGAAGATCGAAGATGAGAATCCGACTTAAGTGAGCCTTTTGTCCTTAAGTGGGTCTTTTGTTCTAATGGACTTTGATTACAGCCCCCTCCCAGGTGGGAGAATTCTAGGAACCTCACCTTTACTGACCTAATTAGAAATCCAAGTTATGATGTCAAATCCCCAGGTTATATATCCCTTATAAAAGATTGGCTCATGGTAGAGAGCTTCACTAAATCCCCAGCCCACCAGTCAATGTGTAATCTCCTTTCCTTGCTAATCCCCATTGGGGTCAGTCTACTAAACTCCTTTAAGGCAAAGGCATATTCCCTTTAATGGCATCTTCCTTTGGCTTTATTGTAAATTCTACAAGGAAACTTTCCCCTTGTTAATTGTTAATTGTGAAAAATCCCTTTCCTTGCTAACTCCTGTGTGTTAGTTCACATAATAAACAGCACTCCTTGTACCTGTGATAGATGGCTTGTCATGGTTGCTCCATGATGTAAACTAAATCTCTATTAATACATTTTTATATAATATTCTTTTTACAAGAAATTGCTTTTCCTAAACTATTTTATATTTACTACTCTTGGTCCCTATATTACCTCATCAATGATCAGATGTCATTTTTGAAAGATCACTTTGGTAGTTGAACAGGAAATGGACTGGTGTGGGGCTAATCAGAAGGCTATTACAATCATCCAGGCTTGAAGTGATTGTCCCCAGTGAAAGAGAAACAAGAGACTAAAGCTATTACATGAGAGAACAAAAAATCTGGACTTTATTCTCTGTTACTACTGGGAATTATTCAGACTAGGAAGACAGAATGTGAAGGAAGTTGCCTGTCTAGCAACCCCAAATTTGTTTTCTTTGCAGGGAAGCCCTGCCCCCAGGATAATGTCCTAAGGCTGGATAGCGGTTTGGTTCTCTGAGGTGTAAAAGTGGGATCTGCTGGAATGTGGGGGTAGGAGGTGGAGGGGTGTCTGGCAACTCTAAATTAATTTATTTCCCAAAGAGAGTCCAAATCATAGAGGGATCCTATGAGTCAAAATTTTTTGTTTTTTTGTTACTTTCATTTCTCAGTTGTGTCTGACTCTTCATGACCCCATTTGAGCTTTTCTTGGCAAAGAAACTGGAGTGGTTTGATATTTACTTCTCCAGTCCATAGAAAAAGGTGAGACTAAACAGAAAGAGGAATCTTGTCCTGGTGATTTATAGACTTTATGAGTTTTCAACATTTTCTAAGGTATAAATTAAAGGCTGTACTGTCGCTGATGGTATTTGTTATCTTCAGCACTCTGTGACATTTCTTTTTTTTTTTTTTTTGATGACAAGATATTAAAACGAGAGGACTAGTCCATAAAAGACCCAGTCTTCAAAATATTCTTCTTGGTAGGTTATACAGAGCACGTATAGAGGTCCCATACTTGGTTCTACCTGGTGACTTCCAGTCCTGGGTGACTGAGGGGCTGGTACTATGCGGTAATGAACCGTCTTCTGGTATTTGAGAAGCTGGGACCTATTGATTTCTGAGTTGCTGAAAGAGAAGTGAATATAAATACAAAAGGAAAGATCACCCCCTCTGCCATTTAAAAAAAAAAATTGGTTCTTTTCCCTTCCTAACAGGAAGGAAACATTTTCTTTCCCTCCTCACTACTGTGAGCTGCCAGATGGGAGAGTAGGGAGTGCAAGTCTCACTCCCCACATGGCCCCCTAGGTCCAAGAGCGGGATGATCCCTTTGATTCTTTTGTGTTTAATCTTTCCTGATCTTAGATGAACCAAGTACGCCAAGAGAGTACAAGCAGAATCAACGCAGTCTACTGAAAGGTGGCAGCCAACGACAGAGGAATTATCTATAGACGCAGGAGAAACAGTCCCCTGAGGACTTGGCAGCTCCAGGAACTACAACAGAGAAAATGCCGACTACGAAGGCTCCGGTTCTTGGATCCCAGGAGAGCTACATCTGATGGAAGAGCCTTATAAGGACTTCATTAGGGAAAAAAGGACTTCTAGGGTCTGGAGTCAAGCTGAACTTTTAAAGTCTGAGTCCACATTCCCTACAGGGACTTCCTGTGCTCAAGGGGTCAGTGCACCCCAGGGGTGAGAGCAAAGATTTTTTGGTTTATTATTTTTTTTCTTATGCTTCCTCAGTAAATATTCTTTGGAAAAGCTAATTGATATCAGCAGATTGATTGGCACTGGGAAGGAATCTAATGAGGGATTTTGGGGATATAGTACTAGAAATCCCAGTCTCGAAGGGTTACCCTTAGAATTGTGGAGTAGTCAGCCTCTGGCTATAGGATAAGGAGTGGGAGAATGAGCCCAGGGGACATGCTACAGAATATTTAAAAACTTCCAAGCATCATACTTTGTTCCATACTTTGTTCTTATAAACCAGAGTCTATGGTGCTGATCCACGGTTTACATATTTATAAGACCCTAATATTCTAAGCTGAAAGGCAGAGACCTTATAGATCATCCATTTCAATTCTCTCATTGTACAGATGGAGAAACTGAGGCCCAGAGAGGGAAGAAGCTTTTTGCCTAAGGTCTCACAGCTGGCCTTTAACCTAGCATGGATGTAAAATTTCCTATCTGAGGGAGCCTTCTGGTTTCTTGCCCAGAAGGCAATCTGGATCCCCGCTGCCTCTGAGTCCCTGTATATGTAGAACCTGATTAGGTGGCTATTGTTTGTTCTTTTCTGAAAAACAAATATTTCTGGGCAAGGTCCCTGGGTGCTGTGAGACAGACAGAGATCAAGCAGACCTGGTTTCCTCTCTGCCTTACAGCCTAGCAGGACAGATAAGATACTTCCATATTGCAAATGACCTATGATCTCATTGATTGAGACATATGTTCATTCATTCATCAGAATATCAAATGCCTGCTGTGTTCATTTTTGTGCTCAGAGATAAAGACATAAAGTTTAGAAATAAAACCTCCTTCTGGAGAGAGAATGGATTCCACGTCTTGGGAGGTTTTGAGGAGGAATACTGCGGAGAAGTTCCCACTTCAGAAGGGCTTGATTAGGCATGTCTGCAGACATCTCATTAATTGGATTTTAGAAACCAGGGCTACCTCCTGATGATTCACAGAGGTCCAAGGGCAGGACTCTTTGGAAGAGCAGCCCTCCCCATAAGAAAGTCAGTCAATAAACATTTGTTAAGAGCCTACTATGTGCCAGGTTAAGAGAAAGATGTCTTCCCTCCCTCTTCTTTGTGATTGACACAGGACAATATAATTCCATTACCTTTATAGAGATAGACGATAGAAGCATCCTTGAACTCTTGAAGGATAATGCCATATAAACTGGAAAATTTCAATCAGCTTATGCAAAAGCTCAAAAAAAAAAAAAGATTGTAAGTCTCAACTGGAATAGAATCAGCACCAGGTGCTTTACCACAAGACAGAAGCCTAATGACGTTCAAAACTTCTTCTTCAGTTGGAAATTCAGCTAGAGAGGATTGACTGCAACCTGAGGTCAGTGACTTCAGCATTGATGATGGTGGACTGCTGAAAAGTCAATGGACTTATGGAATGGAATGGGTAATGGACAATGGAGCCCATTTCTCCAAGATAATATTTCCATCACTGATCAACGTGATTTTATCAATACTGAATGGCTGAGACATAGCACATGTCTGTGGGCCATAAATTGCCTTTAGGGCATCATAAATAAATTTTGATTTATACTATTTGTGTAAAACTGAATTTCATCTGCCTCCTTGCTCAGCTAAGAATCCTGCATTTAACCTTCATTTGGACTTCCCTTTTGATAAAATTAAACATTGTATTCCCAAGACAGAGATTGACCTGTGACAATCATGGGGTCTCTCTCTTTCACTGCTGCAAGATTCTTGCCAGAGTCCTCCTTAATAGGCTGATCCTTCACCTGGAAGATAGTCATCTACCTGAGAGCCAGTATGGCTTCAGAAGGAGCCGAGGAACAATAAATTTGGTGTTTGCTTCCTGACAACTCCAGGAGAAATGCCAGGAGCAGGACAGAGATCTTTACACAATGTTCATTGATCAAGACCTTTGATACTGTCATGAGGACCTACGGAAAATTAAGTTAAATTTGGTTTCCTGGAAGAGTTCATCAGTATTAGACATTAGTTTCATGATGACACGTTGACACAGCTTTGGGTAAAGAACAATGTTCTTGTATTTTCCCCTGTTTTTGAGTAGATGTTTTCAGTAATTTTGTCAGACTTCAATGAGGATGCACCAAGGTCAGTTACTGTGCTGCTGATGAGTTCTTTAATTTGAAAAGGTTACAAGCCAAGATTAAAGTGGAGGGAGAGTTGGATTATGAATTTTTGTTCACAGATAATTGGATACTCAATGCAGTCTCTGAAGTTGATAGGCAACAAAGCATGGGTTGCTTTTCTGTTGCTTGTGCTAATTTTGACCTAATAATGAACACCAAGGAAACACAGCTTCCCCACTGGCCAGTACCACACCATCCATGAGCGGAACCATCGGTTACAGCAAATGGAGAAGTTTTGAATATTGTGGATAAGGTCACTTACCTTAATACTATACTTTCCAGGAATATCCACAAAGATGATAAGGCTGATGAACATGTTGTTAGGGTTAGCTCGGTGTTTGGGAGACTCTAAAACACAACATGGAAGAGAAGAGGTATCAGACAATGTCCACAGATCCATTCCACTGACATTTTTGTGTGCCTTTGAAAGCTGCCAAAAAACTGAATCGCTTCCATTTGAATAGGAAGATTCTGAAGATCACCTGGCAGGATAAAGTATTGGACACTGAAGTCTTTTTCCAACACTGCCAAGTGTTCAAATTCTGTAGCATAACTACACATAATGAATATCAATATTAATGAAATTTACTAGCAGATTCACCTCCAAGTGTTAAATTGTACATATTCATTCATTAAATATATAATTTTATATTCTTTTTTCTCTCTTTTCCTATTTTTCTTTTCTTTCCTTCCTTTTTTTTTCCGACAGTCAGTAGCTTACTAAACACTTGTGAGCATGCCTTCTGTGCTAAAGGGCTATTTTCCTTTTCTTCCACCTGTTCCCATTTAAATGAAACTATATCATCTTTTCAACCTGTTTTTGCCAACTTTTGATGTCATTAAATTTATTAACAGGCAGCCTAATAAACTTTAATTGTATTTAATAGTATTTTTAATTTATTAAAAAGATCCCAAATGTTGTTTAAGGTTTTATTCAGTGCACCCACTCTGCAAAATCCAGTGAGCTGGCCATATTGTTGAATGCCAAGTGAACCCTTGCCTAAAAGACTATTTTACTGAGAGCTCATACAAGGCAAGAATCCATACTGTATCTGAAGAAGAGATAGAAGGACACTTTTAAGGTGTCTCTGAAGAACTTTGGAATCAATTGTGTAACTTGGGAGAGGCTGGCAAAGGACCACCCAGAATGGCTTGCTGTATCAAAAAAGATGCTGCGTTCTGTGAGTGAAGCAGAATTGTAGTCGTTCAAAAGAAACATGATGTGTAGATCTAAAAACTTCTCTGCTCTAAATGCACATTTGGGATCTTTTTAATAAATTAAAATACTGTTAAATACAATTAAAGTTTATTAGAGAGTAAAAAAAAAGCAGAGGGAAATGTCTTAGGCCCTTTTGAGCCCCTGTTTCTTACTTTCAGACCAGAGTGAAGCAAAAGGGTAGAAGGAGAGGATCGGGTGGGGGTAGGGGATGCATTTCTCATTTTCCATCTCTGGCTCTCCACTCTCAGAAGTAACGATAATTTGTAAGAAAAACCTGTGAAAAGGGAATTTCCTGGACTTCCACTTCTTGCTCACATTCTTCCTTTCTGTTTTCTTCTCTGAGATCATGTCAGAGACAAGAATTCTTGAGATCAGATCTTCCATACCTTATTGGATTACCTCTTGGGAAATCCCAAATCCCTGCATTCCTCAGCTCCTGAGAAATTTCAGCCTCTAGTTGGCTCCAGGCCAACTAGGGGAAGATTTCTTCCATCAAAAATCTTCAATCAATCAAACAAAAAATCCTGCCTAAAAGCAGGAGGAAAGTTGCTGTGGGGATGAGAGAGGGAGTACCTGAAGCTGGAAGACCAGAACTCTATCCTATAGGGCCTGGAGGTGGAACAAGGAGTTAGGAAAGTCGGATCTTCTCAGAAAGATCCCCACCAGTTGCTTAGACTAACTGATGGTAAGGGGAGTGATGGTTCAATATTCACCCAAAAGTGGGTTTGTTTCTGTATTTAGTCATGGGCTCTGGGAAGCTTTTGTATCTTAGTTACAAAATAAGTTAAATAAAGGTTATCCCATGATGCTTTGTAGAGTCCTTGTGAAAGAATTGAAAAACCCTGTTATTCGAATTTTGGGTAACCTAGACGTGAGCCACACCTTTTATTCAGAAGATTTCACCAAAATAAAGTTCCCGGATAGGGAAGTAATATGAGTCAAAGAAGCTGAACGTTTGGGGTCAGTTCCCAGAATCACACTTAGTCTATGAGAACCTCAGTGGAACCTGGGCTAAAAATGATACCTATCGAGTATCTTCTTATTAATAAACATTTTATATTAGTGTTTACTATAGTACATGCTAAGCAAGGTGGGGTCCAAAGACAGAAAACATACAGCTTCTCTGTATCCAAGCCCCCTAACAAATGACTAAGGATACAGAAGATAGGTACAGTATAGGGTAAATGGAAGGTAACCTCAGAGGGAAGGCACCAGATGTGGGGGAGAGGGAGAGGAAATTTGGAAGGCTTCCTGCAGAAGGTAAGATTTAAACTGAAGTTGAAGAACACGGATTGGTGGAGATGAGGAGGAAGAGGATGACAAAACATAGAGCCTGGCTGGTAAAAATCCTCGGAGATGGGAGGTGCTGTGTTCTGGGTGGGAAATAGCACTTTGTGTCTTAAAAGTATAGAGAAGGAAGGAAACTGTAAGAACACTGGAAAGGTAGAAAGAGCTGGCTCATGGCTTTAAGTGCCAGAGAATTTTATATTTGATTTTGGAGGTAATAGAAAGGTATTAGAGTTTCTTAAATTGGGAACTGGGGATGGTGTTTGACATGGCCAGACCTGCCCTTTAGGAAACTCACTTTGGCTTCTAAGTGGAGGATCTATTAGAATGGGGAAAGACTTGAAGTAGGGAGAGGGAGGTCAACCAGGAAGCTAATGAGGTGATGAGCGACTCTACTATCATGGTGGCTGTGGGAGTGAAGAGAAGGGCACGTATACCAGAGACTAAGAAGGTAGAAATGACGAAATTTTGTGAAATATAGAAGGATATAGAGGATGACATCAAGGTTGTGAACACAGGCTAACAAGGGGAATGGTGATGCTCTAACAGTAGTGAGAAAGTTGGGTAAGGAAGAAAGGTTTTTTGGGGGGAGAGATAAAGACATGTTGAGTTTGAGATGTCCAGAGACCTTCCAATGTGATGTTCAAGCAGCAGCCAGTGATGGGGGAGTGGAGCTCAGCAGATATGGGAAGGAAATTTATAGAGATGATAACTGAGTCCGCAGGAGCTGACGAGATCATCAAGAGAGTATATATATATATATATATATGAAGGGGGGGCAAAGTGATTTCTGAGGTCTCAGGGATATCCAGAGGGCACTGGGGAAGGCAGACTGTGTTAAGGGAGGAACCATAAGACAGAGTTAAACAAAAAATAAAGGCAGAGGATGAAGATTGCCATAGGAAGAAGTGAGCAAAGGAGATAAGGCTTCATAAGGGATGCCAGAGTACAGATACAGGTACCTGAGATTGATTCTAGCTGTACCTGAGGGGAGGTGATTTCCTCTCTGGGGATCTGTTTTCTTACCTGTAAATGGGCATAATAACTCTTGCCTCATCATTATGGGATTTCTAGGTGTGACAACCCTTTCTTATTATATGGTACTATTCTTAGGGTGGCCCTAGGTCATATTTGAGGTTAAACACTGTGGTCCTAGCTTGTTAGATACTCGTTGGATTGGACTGACCAGGATGTTGTGGAGGAGACAGAACTTGGTTGGTCCTTGGATGGCAGGCAGAATCTGTAGGGGTGGAAGGAGGTATTTCTTCCTTAGGAGACAGTTGGAAAAAAAGGAGCCCCCCTAAAATAGGACTGCTCAGCCTTGTGTGAAGATGGAGGACGGCCGGAGTGGGCTTGGAGCTTGTAACGTCTTATCATTAAGTATTAATGATACTGATGGCCTGCTCATCCAAGGCCCTTGGGAGCCCTTGGATCCTGCCCTGATCTCTGTTCATCCAGGGGCCCCTAAAGAATTCTTCCCCAGTTTTTTGAGGTGTCCAGGCAGTTCTAAGCCTTTCTAAGCTGATTTGGGAAAGGGGGAAGGAGGCTGGCCCTCACTTCCTTGTCCTGGCACTATGGGGAAACTGGATACTCCAGGGTGGAGCCATCCCATTTCCCTTCGGATAACATTCATACCTTCTCAGTTCTGGAGCTGGGGGTGGGGTGTGATGTTGCTGGGTGTTCTCGGGGGTGGGAAAACTGAGTTAGAAAGCCGTACTAATTCCCATAACTCATTCCTTTCCCAAGGAGAAGCCACAGGTGGGGAGAGAGTTAGATCAAATCTTCCAGGGGAGCAGAATTGAGAGGGAATCTGAGGAATCAGCTAGTCCTGGGATTCTCAGCCTGAGTCTACTAAAAACAGTTTTTGATAATTATGTCAATATAATTGGTTTTCTTTGCAATCCTGTGTATTTTATGCATTAAAAATTATGCTAGATGGCATCAGAAGAGACTCTTTCTTTCCCCATCTCCTTCTCCTTTGCTTTCTTTGTCTCTCTTCTTCTCCCCTTCTCTTCTCCCTGTCTCCTTTCTGCTGTCTCTCCCCCACCCGCTTTCTTCTCTTATACCATAACACACCAAAAAATGTTAAGATCCCCTGTAATCTTTTGACTCCCGGGGCGCATGCCCTTTCCATTGCATCATGCTACACTTGGCTCTCTCCCAAGGCTTGTGGCCGTTCCCGGGCTCTGCTTGTTGGATGCTCAGGTGACCATCCTCCGTGGCAAAGCCTCTAAGCATCACTGGGCCTCCTCTCCGGCTCTTGGGCCACCGACCTTTTCCAGCTGATTCCCCTCCTCTCCCACCCTCCTTCCCTTCCCTGTCCACTCCCAGGACCCGGGGCAAACTATGTGCTTGCTGAGGAAAGGTTCAGGGGGGCTTTCAGCTCTCTCAACCCCGCCCCCTTCCCAGTTCCCTGTTGAAGCTAGAAGCAGAACAGGTCCAGCCTGGTCCTGCATGCCTGGGGCTCTTGCCATGTTCTGAGAGACCAGCTTGTCTGGGCTTGATGGAGCCCGAGGCTCTTGCAGCTGCACACCCAGCCACCTGGCCCTGCAGGTTTCACCAGCTTAAGACCCAGAGCCCTGGATCCCTTCCCCCACAAGCAGCCCTGGTGGGGCTGGAGCTAGGGACTGGGAGGCCCTTTAGCTCCTTGGAACATGAATGCCTCCACCCCTTCCCTCCCTGGTCCTGCCCCTGCCTCTCTCGTAAGAGTTTAGGATTGTATATTTGGAAGAGATCTTAAAAATCAATTAATGCATCCAACGGATTTTGTGGATAAGGAAGCTGAGTCCCAGACTGTAAACCATCTCACTCAGGGTCATACTTACAGCAAACCAGGGAACTGGTTTCCACTGAGCTCCAGAGCAGCCCCTCTTCCCACCACCCGACACCGCCTCTCACCTCTGGCCCTGCCCTGTCTCTGTTCCTGTTTCTGTCTGTCACCCTGTTCCTGTGCCCCTTATCCTGTCACAGGATCAAAGGATTATGGTATTTTAAGGTTGGAAGGGACCTTGGAAATCATCTGTTTCCTCCTTTGGAAAATGAGTGGGCTGAACTGAAAAGTCTCTGAGTCCCCTTCTGGTTCTTCATTCTATGCTCTACATTAGCCCCCATAATTTATAAATGGGAGAAATAAACTTCCAGAGGAATAAGGAAGCAATCAGCTTTCAGCCCCAACACTGCCCCATTCTCCCTCTCCTCTTGTCTCTGGTTCCGACCCTCCCCTCTTCCTCTCCCCTAAGGACCTGGCCTTCTACTTAATGAAGAATATCAAAGCTCCCTCCTTTTCCTCTGCTCCACATCTTCAAATCCTCACTACATTGTCCCCTCCATCCCCACCCTCATTTTCTCTTCCTTTCCTCCAGTTTTTGAGAAAAAGCTGACTCCCTTTTTGGGGGGAGGAGGACAAGACAAATCTCCTTTCTTTGTGCCCTTGATCCCAGTCTCTTCCTTTGAGTTTGTGCCTTAGACTCTTTTCTCTGTCTGTCTAACTATTTCTGTTTCTGGTTTTTTTTTCTTTCTCATATCTCTTCATCTCTCTCTCTCTCTTCATCTCTCTCTCTCTCTTCTCTCTCTCTCTCTCTTTCCCTTTCGCCTCTTTTTCTTTCTCTCTTTTCTCCTTTCATCTCTCACTCTCTCCATCTCTCTCCCCTGTCCCCTTCTCATTTTCTTGTTTACTATGTGTATAAACAGGCCCAGATCTCTATCCCCTTTCACTTGGCCCAGATACCTTCCTCAAGGAATCATCCTTTATGTATTCTTTTCATAGCCAAACTAGTAGAAGTTTTCTATACTTATTTCCCCTATTTCCTCCCCTCCCACTCCTCAGATTTTTGTAATCTGGTTTATGATTCCATTATTTGATTGTAACTGCTCTTGAAAAGGTTCCCGGTGATCTTTCTCAGTGATCTTTTCACTGCTAGACCTGATGGCTGATTTGTAGTCCTCATGCTACAGAACCCCTCTCCAGTCCCATCCTCCTTTGGCTTCCCTAGGACGGCTCTCTCCGGTTCTCCTCCTACATGTCTGTCTGCTCCTTTTCATACTCCCTTGTTACATCATCCAGCAAGCCCCAACCCTCATGTGTGGGTGTAACCCTGCTCTGGGGTCTCATTTATTTTCTCTACATTCTCATCAGCTCCCATGGGTCCAATTATCTTCTTAAATAGATGATTCCCAAATTTCTATAACAAGTTGGAATCTTTTTCCTAAACATCCGAACCCACATTGCCAATTGCCAATCTCTACCTTGGATTCGCCAAATCAACTCTCTCCCAGAGAAAACTCTTATTTTCATTCCCATATCTCCAAGCCAGACCCCTTCATTCTAACTTTTTTTGTTTTTTACTCTTTTTCTTGAGGGTACCTCTTCTATCCAATTGTTCAGATTTAGAACTTTAAAATCATCCTTGGCTATTCCCTATCCCTTGTATTCCATATACAATCAGCAGCTAAATCCTCCACTCCCACGTCCACGTTATAGCTCTTTTCAGATTATTTTTCCAAACCAGTGTATACTTCTTTCTTCCTCATATCCACTTCACAGACTCTTCTAGTTTCAGGAATGAACTAAAGGCAAGTCTTCCTTGGCACTTTACATCCCCCAGTTATATTCACACTCTTTTCTTTCTTAAATTATCACATTTATTTATCTGTGTATGATAGTATTACCTAATATTGTCCCTAGTGGAATGCAAACTCCTTGAGGACAGGGTCTACTTCATTTTTGCTTTTGTGTAACTTTTGGTCCAAAACAGAAGCATTGAATTTTCATAGACTAGATTCAATCTAAGTGGCTTCTCACACAATTTTTTTTTTTGGCCCTTTAGAATATCAGAATTTGTCTCATTTTGTCCTCACTTAGTGTTTCCTATGGGAATATCAAAATATGGCTTATGTCTAGCCCTCAACAACAAAAGATATTGAGAAAATAGTCCTCATCTCCTAATCAAGTACTTGGAATATTGTGGAAGATGGGCCTGCTTCTTTTTTTTTAACACATTTTTTTTCAATTGTTGACCTTTTTTTCTCTCCTTTTCCTTCTTCTCACTGGGAAAAAAAAAAACCAAATAGAAAACCTTTATAGCAAATAAACGTAAAGCAAAATCAATCCTTATATTAGCTATGCCTAAAAATATGTGCTTCATGCATCATGAGTATATTCCTTCTCTATTAGGAAGTGATTAGAATGTTTCTTCATATATTCTCAGGAATCATGATTGATCATTGTGTTGATTAAAGCCCTTGAGTTTTAAAAATTGTTCATTTTTATAATGTTGATGTTATAGGATAAATTGCTTTCCTGTTTCTTCTCACTCTACTTTGTAGGTTTCTCTGAAACCTTCTCTTTCTTTGTATCTTAAAGCCCAAGAATATTTTATTACATTCATATACCATTCTTTGTTTAGCCATTCCCCAATTAATGACTAATCCTTTACTTTCCAGTTCTTTGGATATACAAAAAGAGCTGCTATAAATATTTTTACACATACAGGACCTTTTCTTCTTTCTTTTATGTCTTTGGATTTAATAGTGATATTGCTGGTTCAAAGGACTACACTACACAGTTTATTAATTTTGGGTGCATAGCTCCAAATGGCTTTCCAGAATAAATGGACTAATTCACAACTCCACCAGCAGCGTATCACAGTGACTTTTTCTCTCACAGCCCTTCCAGCATTTGTCATTTTTTTTTGTTAGTCAACATTTTGTCAGTGGCAACAATTCTGAGATTCTGTGAGTTAGAACCTCAGAGTTTCTTTAATTTAATTTCTCTAATTATTAATGATTTGGAACATTCTAAAAATAGGGCTATAGAAAAAGGCAGATTTTTTTTTTACAACCCAACCAAAGAAAAAATTCCCAGAAGCTGAGCCTATAACATTCAAAGCATTTCCCCTTTTCTCTCTGATGAGTCTTTTTTTATCCCAGGGACCTTTACAATCATCCAGCAGCTCATATAGCATCTAATAAGTCAGGGCTAAGTAAATGTTTGTTGAATTCATTTGATTAAATTTAATTCATTTTCTTTCTGTTTCTGTTCCTATTTTCCAGGTTCTCTCCCTGAACTTGTCATGATATTGGAAAGGGCAAAAAGTGTATAGGAGACATCCTGATTGAGTTTCAGAGATCTCCTAAGTATTGACTAATTGATCTGTCAAAGACAGATTTTATTGTAGAAGGGAAGGGGCAATCCTTAATTCTTCAATACTTTCATTTTTTATCACTATTTTCCTCTGAGATTAAAGGGAAAAATAATATAAATAGCTTAGAGAGCAGCATAAGCGCAGTTACATACCTTCTCTCAAGCAAAGATTCTGCATCCTCTTCAAAGTTATATACTTACACATTTGCAAAAAAAATCATAAATATCATAAAATCTATTCAGATTTATTATCCTAACATTACAGATAATTTTTCAATGTTATTGTTTAAACCACAATCACATTAACATTACATGTACTAGATATAGCAAAATTCAAGCATCTTTTGGCATGTTGTATTATCAAAGAGTAGTTGTCCAAAGTATATGCATAATATATCACATGCATATATATTAATGGTACATAGTAATGGTACATACATGTTAATGATAGATACAAAAATAAATAAGCACAAAATATCTAAAAATGTATGGCCAATAGCAAAACAAACCATAGGCAGCAGATCTATATAAAAATAACACATGCATAATATCACTATATAAGCAAATAAAGACAAAAAAAATGGAGAGCTAACTGGAACATCTAACAATGTTACCTGTAGAACACCAACATATGAGCAAATAAATATAAATAGCCAAAAAATCTCAAAACATGCAATAATAATCGGCATATACATCAACATAGAAGTTTTATTCCAAGTATATATAGAAGATTAATCTTTATTTCCCACATTCACTGACACAGATTGATGAAATCAGAGAACAGTAACCTAGAGACAAAAATGTTAATATTTTAAAACAAAGTGCAATGATAGTGGCTGTTATCACCTACCCATCACAGATACCAACTCTACAGGAGAACAGTGTGAGCTTACCATGAGAACAGAAAAGGTCAGTGTACCTCAAAGTACCAAAAGTGTGAGTTGTCTTTGTTTCTTATGTATGTTACTCAATACAAGTATTTATCACAGAATATATTCCAGGTTTTGAAGCCACTTTTTTTTATTATGCTGTCTTAGTAAATGGTTCTGCTTTTAATGGTGTCTACTGGTTGAATATTAAAGATAAGTGTACTGATGGGGACTTGTAAGCTATAATTTTAGGAGTCTAGAATCATAGAATGCCTTAAAATTTAGGAATACTCAACTGTAATCCTTGTATATGTATAACTATATCAGATTGCTTGCTGTCTTGGGAAAGAGAAAAATAAAGGAGAGAAAGAGAAAACATTTGAAACTCAAAATCTTTCAAAAATGAATGTTGAAAACTTTCTTTACGTGTGATTAAAAAAATAAAATACTATTTAGAAAAAAAATAATCCTGTAATCCTAAAGTGTACGGTACATATATGTGTGTGGGGGGGTAGTTCCCAGAGGGAGTTATGTTACATGTAATAATCTGGCAGTAAGTGTAACCAATTCTACGGTGACATGTTATAAATTTTTCTGTTCGTTAGTCAAATGGGATTTTAGGGTGGAAAAAGACCTTAAAATTAACAGGGATATTAGAAGTCACTGAATACATCTTCATTTCATGGATAAGGGAAACTACAGGTAAATAAATGATATTTATGCTAAGTCAAAAAATCAGCAAGCTGCAATTAGGATTCAAAGTGAAATTCAATCTCCTTTGCATTTTCTCTGCTATCTACTCGCCTGCAAGAAGTTTGTTCCTGCCTTTGTTTCTCATGACTTTTGTCCTAGGCTATCCCTGGTCATTTTTCTCCTACTGCTGTCTCAGCCCTGGCCCTGTCTCTACTTTTGCCTTTCCTCTGCTCTTCTTTGTCCCTCTTCTTGTCTTTCTCCCTTTGCCTGCCCTGCTGCTGCCCTGCGCCAAATTGTTCCCGTCCTCGTCCCTGCCCGGCTCCTATTCCTGCTTCTGCCCAGTCACTGCCCTTGCTCTTCCTGGTCCTTGACAACCCCATCCTCCTGCCTTCCTTAGGCAGTCTGAGCCCGGAGTGTTTCCTAAGGATGGGTGGGAAGCTGGGTGAGGAGGATGGGAATTACTCGGAGGAGGCAATCCTGGGATCCAACTTTCTTAGGTTTCCTGTGGGGTCCCCCAGTAAGAGGGACCCCCAGGGCCTGGTTCAGGCTGCTGATTGGGAGCTGTGGGGTCAGACTGCCTAACCAGCCCTTTAAGGCTTCACTTGGAAAAGTTGAGCTCAGCCTCTGGCTGAGGGCCCCAAATTGAATGTTAGCATTAAACCAAGCCCACAGTAAGAGGGTTGGGTTGGGAGAAATTTGAGGAAGGGGAGTGGAGATCAGCCCCTGAAAAGGGCTGACTCAGCACTTTAGGAGTTAGGGGAAGGAATTTTTCTAGCCATTTCCAAGCTGGAATAGAGATGAGAGAGTTAGGAAATTAAGGAAGAGGGTGAAAGAGCCCCAGGGGCCAACTTTATAGACTCCAAGGCTGTGTTTGCAGGGGGACCTTCTTCTGGCCAGCCCAGGTCATCCCTACAATCCTGGAGCTGACCCTGGATGGACCCGCTCATGGCGGGAGGACCCCCAGGGAGAGAACTTCACACATTCAAGTCGTCCCCAAATATGTCCACCTTTCTGAAAGTCCCTTTACATATCTGATGGTGGCAAATCCATTCAATTCCTTCAGTGATTACTTCTTTTACTTGGGTTTATTAACCAAAAAGAAATTTTCTATTCATATTTTCTGTGTACTTACAGCCTGTTCTAGACCCTTTCTTAGACAATTCTTTAGTTTCCCCTTATCTTCAGTCCTTGTCTCACAGGGCTGTTACTAACGATTGAATAAAGAAATGTGGGAAAGTGCTTGGCAAAGCAACTGGCCACATGAATGGCCCAGAATTTCCCTCTCTGCTCAAGACTCTGGGGGTTTGGAGTAAAAGGGTCAGTTCTCTTTCTTTGGCTCTCGCTTTCTTCTGGAGCAGCCTCAAAAATAAGTTGGTGGTAGGGTTTGTGTCTGTTTCACCAAATGGCAGTGATGGGGTCTCCCACTTCTACATTGGCAACTCAGTGTGCCAAACGGGCCACAATAAACTCCAGTGGCTTCTCATTGCCTGTAAGAGCAAATGCAAAATATTCTGAATTTGGCATCTGAAGCCCTTCATAACCTACCCTCCTCCTAGCTCTCTTATTCCTCGCTCCCCAACATATTTTCTCCAATCTAGTAACACGATATTCCTGACTTTTCCACAGACATCTCTCTCCCTCCTCCCCTTTACTGACCTCCTGGATTCTTTTTAAGTCTCAACTAAAATTACAACTTCTACAGGAAGCCTTTCTTCAAAACCCTTAATTCCTGTGCAATCCCTCTTTTTTCCCCCTGAGGCAATTGGGGTTAAGTGACTTGCCCAGGGTCACACAGCCAGGAAGTGAGGTCATATTTGAACTCAGATCCTCCTGGCTTCAGGACTAGTGCTCTGTCCACTGCCCGGCCTAGCTGCCCCTGTAGTCCCTCTTTTAATTATTTCCTATATATCCTGTATATAGCTCGCTTTGTATATATTTGTTTGCATGTTGTCTCCTCCATTCCACTGTAAGCTCCTTGAGGGTAAGGACTGTTTTTTGCTTCTTTTTATATCCTTAGAGCTTACCACAACACCTGCACATAATAGGTACTTAATAAAAATTGACTGAGTCTTTATTTCACACACATAGATGAAGAAAAAACAAAACCCATAAAATAGAAGCTACTCACAGGAGGAACCTATGAACAAATACAGAAACCTAAAGAATTCCAAAGCAGCCCCTCAGACTCTCCCTGGAAGGGAAAGATACTCTTTTTTCCCATCCACAGTCTGAATGACTCATGATCAGGGAGGAATGACAAGAGCCAGCTCAGGGCTGGAGTCCTCCATAAGCTGAGCCCTATTGGCCATCCTCTTCCTTCTTACCTCCTTCCCACCAGCTTCCCTCTCTTCACATCTGCAGCTCCTTCCTCCTAGAAACTGGTAAGTTCCTCCTTGGAACCTCCTTTTGAGGAAGTGCTCAGCCCAACTCTTGATTCTCTGGACTGCTTTTCATCTTTTGACCCCAGGAGAGTCCCTTCAACTCCTTCCCCCTCCCCATTTACAGATCCCTTTTATCCATTATCTCTTCATTAGAAAGTAAGCTCTTTAATGTCAGGAACTATCTTTTTTTTTTTTTGCTTATATTTGTATTTTTAGAGTTTAATACAGTGCCTAGGCCATGATAAAATTTTAATAATGGTTTTATCTGATTCAATTTTACCTCCCTTCTTAGGTGAGAAGGATAGATTCTGAGATCCTACTCCCCAAGGCATTAAAAGGGTTGGGGAACACAAAGGTTTGCAAGGGTGAATGTTGAAAACTGTCTTTGCCTGTATTTTGAAAATAAAAAGCAATTATTATGGAAAAAAACAAAAGATCTTTACTGTGAATTTGAACCCCCTCACCTCTACATCCTCTCAAAACTGCCTCCTCTGCCTCCCAGTTCTTCCCTTTCTCATTCCAAACACAACCTTCTTTTCCAACACTTATCATTCCACCAAAGACCCCCACATTTTCTGTGATTACACTGCTTCAGGAGTAATTACATTTGATGCAAGACAAAGTGCTCTTTTTGGAACACATAAGGAAAGTAATTATGTCCTATTGGCAATATCCCATCTTCCTTGGTAACCTCATTCCCTTCCACTCTAAGCACACCCAAGGAATCAGGGATGAGGGACACTTAAGACAAACAGCAAATGTTTAGTGTGTATTTTCCCCAGGGACATTTCACAAAGGGGTTATATAAAAGGACTCATAAAATCATGGATATTTGATTAGAAAAGATCTCAGGGTTCACTTAGTTCCACCCTCTTAGGTCCACAGAGGGAGCATCGATCTGCTCAAAGTCCATTAGTTCAGTTTGGTCAGAAAACAGAGTAAATCAAGTTAAATGAAGCTGGAGCTAAAGATTTGAAAGACAGTTTAACACGAAGAAAGCATTTAAAGGTTTTCAAAGCACTCTCCATGTGCGATCTCATTTGATCCTCATAACAACCCTGACAAGTAAGTGCCATTATTAGATGCATTTTACAGAGGAGGAAACTTAGGTTAAATGAAACACTTACATGGCTAATAAGTGTCTGAAGTAGGATTTGAACTCAAGTCTTCTTGAGTCTATGATACCTATGTGCCAAAGTGAAGAAAATGCTGTATCTCAAGTCAGAAAATGTCTGCCTTCAAACACTCATCCTGGAAATAACTAGCCATTTCATCGTAGGTAAGTCACTTAATCTTAGAGTATATACCTTTCAAGGGGATGTTGTAAAGATAACCTGATAAAAGAGAGTTCAAAGTATCTTTGTCTTTTGTCCCCCCACAAAACAAACAATCTGATCCTCCTCCTTACTCTCTCCAGTTCCAAGTTTTCCTTTTCTTTTTCCAAGGTTGGAAACTTGAGAATTTTCTCCAATTCCACTCTCTCCCTTAACTCCACACATAGGTTCAGGCCAAACCATCTATTCAACAAGCATGTATTAAATATCTCCTAGATACTATGCAAAGCCCATATTAAGCACAATCATGAAACACTACTTATTCTTAAGGAGTTTACATATTTCCTATAAAGTCCTATTGGCAACATCCCCCCTTCCTTGGTAACCTCATTTCATCCCACTCTCAATTTTGCCTAGGATCAAGTCTCTTGCCTGGAGTTTTTATTGCAAGAATTACTTCCTTGTTGACCTTCAGTATCTCTCTGGGTCATCCATCCTGCCCAGCTCCCTCATTAATGGGTGGTACAACAGAATATAAACAAATTTATTAAACACCTACTGTGCAGCAGTGATAAGCACTAGGGGAGATGCAAAGTTCATAGAAGTCTCATAGAAGGCAGAGGCAACCACTGCTGGGACTCAGAGTGGCCCAATATATCTACCCCTCCCTCCTCTGTACCTCACCATTCTGTTGTGTCCCTGGTTCAATGCTGAGAGAGCCTGACATCTCCAGAGAAAGTAGATCCTCCAATTCTCACATTATTGGCTCATCAACAACCCCCTCTCCCCCATTCCTATCCAGGCTACTCCAGGAGCATTCTATTTGGGGCGCCAGTCTAGAGTTTCCACAGAAAAAAAGTTAACCAGATACAAACATAACATCAGTATTGACAGAACCTTTATTCCCATATATTAAAAAAGGAATGCTGAGCACAAAAGAACAATCGTGTGCATTACAGAGTGATTAGAATAGAATTTAGCAGCTTATTACTACTAGCAGAGTCAGGCTAGCATAATGGTTAAGCCTAATGGGAAATAAAATAATTTTTGAAATGCTGCTCATTAGCCAGTCCACATTTCATCCCCACTGGGCACATCTCCATCAAACGCCAAGCTCTGTCTTCTCTCTAGTGGCCAAAAAATCCCCTTGGTTTCAGCCCACGTTTTAGACCAATAGTTCTCAAAGTGTGGTCCAGAAAATCCTGGGGTCTCTGAAACCCTTTCAGAAGATCTATAAATTTAAAATTTGTTTTTATTTCTAATATGATAAATATACAGAAATATAATTCATAGAAACAAAAACTTTTGGACAGACCTTCAATAATGTTTAATAGTATAAAGATACTGAGAACAAAAGTTTGAGAACCACTGTTTTAGACATTCTCCCCTGGAGATCACTGAAGCACCAGGCACAGGCTTTCCCTCCCTTCCATCAGCCACTGCCAAATCCTGGCTGGTGAGGGATGTTTGCAGGTGTTGTGAGTTCCCCCAAGGCCCTGTCCCAGAGGAAAGACACAAAAGAGAGGGCTCTCCATCTCAGGTACCACTTACCTTATATGTGTTCATAGCTTTCAGCTAGCACCCTCCCACTCACCCTCAGGGTCTCTACACTACACTACTCCCCACCAGAGGTCATCTCCAGTTGTCCTGATCCAAATCTTGCCACTGGACCCAGATGGTTCTGGAGGAGAAAGGGAGACCGGGGACTTTGCTCAACCCTGACTCACTTTAATCCAATGCACTCGCATGGCATGACCTTCCCTTCCTGATGCCATAGTCTTTTTATGGGAAGGAAGGACACCAACAATGCATTAGTATTAGTTGTGGTGTATGAAGGTAATGGAATGTTATTGTTCTATTAAAAATAAACAGAATCATTTAAGAAAACCCTAGAAAGATTTACATGCACTGATGAGTGAAACAAGCAGAACTAGGAATACAGTGTACACAGCAACAAGAAGAATGTGGGAGGATCGACTATGAAAGACTCGGTTCTCAGTGATCCAAAGCAATCCCAGTAGATTTTGGATAGAAAATACCACCTACAACCAGAAAAAAGAACTAGAGAGATTGAATGTAAATCAGTACATCCTCTGTGCACTTTTTCTGCTTTTTTTTTCTCCCATAGTTTTTTCCTCTTGTTGCTTTTTTCTTCCAACATGATTCATAAAACAATGTTTATTAAAAATAACTAATTAATTAGTTTAAAAAGTATGAACAAATTGCTCCCCCAGGAACCCAACTTTCAATTGGACAGTGCAAATCTCCTCCTTCTCCCTCTCTTCGACATTTCTGATCAGCAGTTAATAACAGGACTTAAGTCATTGATGAGTTATACATGATCAGGAGTAGCCCCTCCTCCCCAAGTAAGAATAATGACTGAACATGCTCCAGAATGTGTGTGTGTGGGCACCTACTCTGTAAAACATCACCCCGGTCCTTATGGACTTCCCAGACTAGTAGGAGGACAGGATGCCCAGGCAGGTAATAACACACATTGCAAAACACATTGCAGCCGAGTTGCAAAAGAGAATACTTGGGTTGGGGGGGGGAGGGGTGATAATGATAATGATGGCTTACATTTATATCCTTTCATCATTATAATCATATGACAACAGTTTGTTTACATGATACAAACTCCCCTCCCCCCCCCTTTTTTTTGCAGATTAGGAAACTAAGGCTCAGAGAATTTAAGGTACTTGACCAATAATGTCCAGGACAGAATTTGAACCCAAATCTTTTTTGCCTCAAAGGTCAGGGTTCTTCTGCTCGTAGCAAAGGTCTCGCACGGTAACCACATCATGGAAGTGGTATCTGAATTGGGTTTGAAAGGATGGGGAGGAATTTACTGGATAAAAGGTCGCTTCCCTTCTCTTCTATAAATAGACAAAACAAAAATAAGCAGATCCTTCCACTCCTCCACAGTAAATAGGGAATAACTTCCAAGCTCATGAGTGGGGCATTCAAGGCCCTGCACACTGACAGCCTCCCCATCTTATCCCACACTCCTCCTGAACCTTCCGCTCCTGCCAGATTGGTCTTCCCAGAGTCCCCACCACAGGACTTTTGCGGGGAGGAGAGCTGCCGGCTGCGATGATTCATTTTGCTGTCTGCCTCCAGCTCCTGGGAGATGTTATCCCCTTGACTTGGGATGCCCCATCATTCCCTTCCACCTTACTCACCTTCCTCCTCCAGCAAGTTTCCAGGGCAGCCCTGAACGCTCAGTCCAGTTATCTACACTCCGCTGTGTTCAGTGGGAGCCAATGATTGAGGCCAGGCCAGCTGCTCTTAGAATGGAGAGTGTTGGGTCTGCAATAGAGGCAAGATTCCAAATCTAGCCTCAAGCACTTACTGGCCATGTGAGCTTAGGGAGGTTTCGCCTTCATTTTTCCCATCTGTAAAATGGGAATGATCACAGCATCTACCTCCCAGGGTTGTTGTGAGGATTAAGTGAGAAAAAAATTTTTTTCACTCTCCCTGTCCTCATAGTAGAGGGGGCAGATTCCCCCCACCCCACCCCACCCCGAGGAAATTGGGGTTAAGTGACTTGCCCAGGGTCACACAGCTGGGAAGAACTCAGGTCCTGCTGACTTCAGGGATGATGCTCTATCCATTGGGCCACCTACCTGCCGCAAGGGGGAAACTTATTTTTAACTTTTTATCCTTTTTCAAACTTAAAGACAAAATGAGAAAAGAAAAAGAAAACTTTTCATCTACACAGCAGAACATAAGATTCAATATAAACAATAAATTTCCATTTCAAGAAAAATCTATGTAATACATTGTTTTCAAAACCACTCAGCTTTTCTGTTCTTCCTTTTAAAAATTTTCCCCAGTTACACATAAAAAACAACATTGGGGGGGAGTTAAATGTGTAAAATCATTTTTATATATTTCCTTGTGAATCATGTTGGGAAAGAAAAATCAGAACAAAAGGGAAAAACCCCAAGGTGGGGGGGAACAAAAGAAAAAGAAAAAGTGAATATGTGTTCACTTGTAGCATGTGTTGATTTATATTCAATCTCCCTAGTTTTCTCTCTGGAAGTGGATAGTGTTTTCCATCTGAAGTTTATTGGGATTGCCTTGGATCACTGAATTGCTGAGAAAAACCAAATTTATCATAGTTAATCATCACAGTTTTAGTGCTACTGTGCACAATATTTTCCTGGTTCTGCTCACTTTACTCAGCATCAGTTCTTCTAAGTCTTTCCAGGCCTTTCTAAAATCAGTCTTTTCATCATCTTTTATAGAATAACAATCTTCCATTACTTTCATGTACTATAACTTATTCAGTCATTTTCCAATTGATGGGCATGTACTCATTTTCCAATTCTTTGATGTCACAAAAAGGGGTGCTACAAACATTTTTGCCCATGTGGATCCCTTTGCCTCCTTTATGATCTCCTTGAGATACAGACCCAGCAGAGACACTGCTGGATCAAAGGGCATGCAGTTTGATAGCTCTTTGGGCATAGTTCCAAATTGCTCTTGAAAATAGTTGGATTTCACAACTCCACCAACAATACGTCGATGTCTCATTTTTCCCACATCCCCTCCAACATTAATCATTATCTTTTCCTGTCATCTTAGCCAATCTGAGAGGTCTGAGGTAGTCCCTGAGTTATTTTAATTTGCATTTCTCTGATCAATAGTGATTTAGAGCATTTTTTTTTTCCAGATCACTATAGATGGCTTTAATTTCTTCTGTTCTGCAATGGCTACCAGATAGTAGGTGCTTACTGTATGTTTTCATCCTTCCTTCATCCTCTTCTGACTGTCCAATGAGATTGTGAACTCCCAGGAGATAGGGTATAAGGCAAGGGATTCACAGTCTATGGGGAGCCCTAAAGTTATTTCCACGTTTCCTTGAGCCGAGATTTAGGTAAGCACCCCCCGTTTGATAGTGTGGGCAAATTAGACAGGATATCTTAGCATCATAAAAAAAGCAAGTAAATTTTTTGTCTCACACATAGTTATGATTTTTCAAATCCAGATAATGGATTTGATTGATATAGGCAGATTCACCTTAAAGCATTTCTAAACTCAACACAACTTTTTTTAACCATCTTGTATTTTCTGAATCAGTTAATACCGAGACTGCAATTACTACTATGTGGAGCTCTGCAAATTTAATATGTGGTTTGGTAGGAGGTGAAGAGCCCTATACTGATCACTGTGATGACATTTCATTCGATGTGTATAAGTCAAGAACAAAGTGACCTGTTCCCATTCCATCTTGTATCAGGATAGCTGTACTTGTAAGTCTAGCAATTCAATTAGCAAACAGTAATTGGGCACCTGCTACATGTGTTGGACCAGGAATCAGAAAGACCACAGTACCAGAAATTTACTAACTCTGACCCAGCTGCCTCAATTTCCTCATTTGTAAAGTGAAGACAGGAATAGTAACTACCTTCTCAAGCTGTTTTGAGAAGCGAGCAAGACATTTGAAAAACACTCTTTGCCCACCTTATTGCTGTTGTATAAATGCTAGTTTTGCAAAGGAGGGAATATGGCATTGTGGGAGGAGCCAGGCAGTCCCGAGTTCTGCCTCTCTGACATACACATACTAGCTCTTGGATGCCAGGAGAGAAACCCAACTTTTCAGAATCTCAGGTAAACTCTCTCTGCTTATACACTGCAGAGGAGTTTCCCCTCCACCTTTACCAGGGGAGTTTCTCTTCCAATTTCAGGTTACAGGATGAAATCATAGATCTAGATCAGAAAAAAATTCACAGGCACTATGCCAGCTCCTGGGGGGAAAAAAAAACAATCCAAACAATCCTTGTCTTTAGGGAGCTTGCTATTTGGATGGGGGAGCAAGACATGTACATAAACAAACAAGTATAAGATCCTTTGAAGATGGAGCTAATGCTAACTAATTAGCACTAACAGTCAGGGAAGGTTTGGGGGAGGAGATGGTCCCTGAGCAGAGCCTTGAAGGAAACTCAGAGATTTAGAGAGGGATGCCTCTTCCCTACCAGCCTCCTCCCCATTTTGCAGATGAGGAAACTGAGGCTCGATTTATTTACGACACCGAGCTAGGAAGTGTCAGAAGTAAGATCTGAACTTTCCTCTTCCTGATGCTTATTTGCTGTGCCAGAAAGGCAAGATTGAGGAGAGGGCATTCTGGGCATGGAGGACAGATTGCTTTTGTACAAAGGCAAAGAGGTGGGAAATGGCTTTAGAGCCTGGGATTCAGCTAGGTATCTAGTTCTGCTGGAATGTAGGGAACTGAAGAGGAGGTGAAATTCATCTGGAAAGGTAAGTTGGAGCCACCTTGTGGGAAGCAGTTAGTTTTACCCTACAAGCAATAGGGAGCCACTGAACATTTTTGAGCAAGGAAATTGGTAAAACTTGTGTTTCCAGAGGTTACTTTGGCAGCTGGGTGGGGGATTTCTTCATAGAAGATCCTGCTCTGCTGAGTCATCATGTTATAGAGATAATTGGGCTCTTGAACTTTATGCCAGAAGAGACCGTTTGGGTAGTTTTCTATCTTGTTGAAAGGGAAGAGGAAGGGAATAAACATTTATATATCTCCTACTATGTGGCAGGTCATGTGCTAATTCGAATTTTATCCATTTGGAAATGTTCAAATGTTCTCATTTGATTCTCATAGGTTATTGAGATGTATTATTCCCATTTTACAGCTGAGGAACTGAGCAGACAAAGGTGTATGATTGGTCCATGATCACAGAGTTTATGTTTGAAGCTGGATTTGAATTCAGGAGTTTCGTCTCCAGCAGGTCCAGCACTATCCAATGTGCCACCTGGATACTTATTGGAAAAGCTTTGAGTGTGGTTCTCATTTGTACATCTAAAGTTAGGCAACTACGTGGCAGAGTGAATAGAGTATTGGGTCTAAAATTTGAACAAATCTTCTTCCTAAGTTCAAATCTGGTCTCAGATATTTATTAGCTGCGTGACTTAGGGCAAATCAATTAGCCCTGTTTCCTTCAGTTTCCTCATCTGTGAAATGAATGGAAGCAGGAAGTAGCAGCCCATTTCAGTATCTTTGCCAAGAAAACTGCCAAATGGGGGATTTTGATGATGAAGAGTTGAACATGACTGGAAAAATGACTAAACAACGGTAAATATATCTGGGGCAAGCATTCATCACCCATGAATTAGACCTAAAATCCAATAAGAGTAATGGAAGATCTGTTTGAGAAATTTCTGAATTTTAAGGATACTAACTGATCAACACAAAAGTTTCATTCCTTTTTGTATTGTATTACATACAAACATCCTCTCATTGACATCACATGACAGCCACAGTTTCCAAAGAATCAGTTGCTGCTGACCCAAAGGACCATTGAGAACTACATGGCAGGCGCATTCAGATGGGTGCATTTCCAAGAATGACCTAACCAGGAGGAGCAGAGTAAGAGATATAATAGGTTAGGAAAGGAAGTTTATGACTGGAAAGAAGCCAGTCTCTAATTCAGGTAAACAGATTGCTGTTCATCCTTTGTTCTGGAAAATCAGTGACATCACGAGGGTGATGTCTTGACTTGCAAGACATTGATCTCACTCTCTCCTACGGAGTCACAGGAGTATGTATGGTGGTAAGACATGGGGAAGGACCACTAGCGATGGCCCCCCCAGGAAAATGAATAGAGGAAGGCCTTTGAGATACTGAGTGGCCTTATGGGAAAATATGGATGGGAAGGTATGGGTGGGCTCTGTTTATTGCCCTGAAGAAGCCCACACTGGAGAGAATGCAGATTCCATTTGGTTTGAAGCAATGAAAAATGGAAATGTCAGAAGGCCATTACAGAAAAGTTCAGTGTAAGAAGGGTTATGGCCAGGTAAGTGAGAGAAGGGGGTGCAATTGATATGGTGCTTTTAGGCAAGGCAGTACAATGGAAAGAACACTGACTTGTGAGTGTCCTGGATTCAAATCTGGTCTCTGTCACTATAAATACTGAAATCTTTAGATTTCAGGCTCCTCCACTATAAAATGGGAGAGGAGGGAAGGTTGAACTAAGTGACCACTAAAGTAAAGGTGTCTTTGTCTCTATATCAAAGATCCTAAAGTTACAAAGCACTTTACCTAGTTATCATTTTGTTCTCAAAAACTCTGTTACCTAAAGGCATTTGGCAAACTTTAGAGTAATATGGTAGTTTGAATAGGCCGTAGGGATAGGACCCGAGATGCAACTCAGTCCCCTCTCTGTTATCGTGTGCCCTGAGAAGTTCCGCCCAGGGCCAGTAGGGGTCAGAGGAGGAAGCTGAAGCTGAGGTTTCCCACGGTGGGTCTTTAACAGATGTTAGTTGAAAGATTCCAAGGGACTGGAAACATTGCGATGGCTTCCCAAGTTAAGATGCTTGGATTTTATTCTGTGGGCAATGTGGGGCTCCTGAAGGTTCTGGAGCAGTGAGAGGAGCACACTGTCCTTGAGGAAGGGTTATTCATCTCCCTGCACGGGGTAGTTCAGCAGGGGAGAGAACACGGGCTCTCTGAGGCAGGTTAGGAGGAAGTTGAAATTGTCCCGATTAAGGGTAGGAAGGGCTGGCCTGGGGGAAGTGGGAACGGAGAGGACTCTGGGACGGTAGAAAATGAAGGGGCGAAGCCGCCGGGACTGGCTCGTCTCACACTCCAAGAGCGCCCCCTGCCCAGGACCGGCGCTATCCACCCCTAACGGCTTTCAGACTCTCGGGCTTTAGTTCCTGGGCGAGATTTGGCCTTGGACCCGCCCCGAGCTATCCCGGGTCCGACGGATATGTCCCTGACTCCGCTGGAGTCGGCTCCGGTGCCCGCGAGCACCAGGTCCGAGCCCGGGTCGGGGCTGGGTGCGTTGGAGCGGGACCAGGCTCTGGGGGCGCCGCGCCTGGGTTAGCTGGGTCCCCTGCTCTGGACCACTACGATATCCGGAATGAGCCCAGGTTGCCGGGCTCAGGTCCGGCCTTGGGACCCCCTAACTCGCACGGTTCCAGCACCGACCCGGGCCACAGTCCCTGATCCTCTCTTAATGTTCCCCTCCGTCTCGCAGAGACTTCCATTGACTCCAGGGTGGCACTTCAGAGCCCAGCCCCGCTCCAGCTCCGCCCCGCCTCCAGTTCGTCCCCCCCACCCGTCAGCAGCTGCTTCGCACCGAAGCCCGGCCTAGCTTCAGCTCCTCCAGACCTAGCTCCAACCTCTCCCCGCCCCCGGCCTCGCCCCGGCTCCCCTTGGCCTTGGCCCCGCTTGGGCTCCCCTTGACCTTAGTCCCAGCCCCTGAGAGTGGCCCAAGTTCCGCTTGACTCAGGTCCGCGCCCGGGGCACGGCCAAGCACGGAGCCAAGCCAGAGCCCCGCCTCGCCGCAGACTACAACGCCCCGGGGAGTCCCCAATCGCGGCCTGCCCCTCCCACCGCACTCCCAGTCGGCGGGTCAGCGGCCGGGGCAGGGCCCGGGGCGGGGCCTCGCAGGACCCGGCCTTCCGGGAGCCGAGCGGCGGCCGCTAAGATGGCGCTGGCGAGCGCAGCCGGAGCCGCCGAAGCCCCCGGAGCCAGGCCCCCCACGAGAGCCAGAGCCAGGCGCGGGGCTGCAGCGGCGGCCGGGCTGGGCTCCGAGTCCGAGTGAGCCGCGGCCGCTTCTTCCCGCTCCTGCCCCTACCGGGGCATGAGCGCCCAGGTAGAGGGGGCGGGGCGGAGCAGGCCAGCGAGGGCGGGGGAGAGCGGAGGAGGAGGGACCCCGGGACCCCGGGAATGCCCGGCAGCCCTCGGCCCCATGTCCCGGCCCTCGGCCCAGCCCCGGCTCTCCCGCCCACAGCCCTGCGGCAGCTGGGCAGAGCCGGAGCCCGAGCCGGAGCCGGACCGAGGCCCATGAATTCCGTGTCGCCCGCCGCCGTGCAGTACAGGAGCGGGAGCCAGGACGAGGTGTGCCGCCCCGAGGCCAGGAAGCCGCCGCGGGCCCCCGGAGCTCGGGGTCTGGCGCCGGCCGGAGGAGGGTCCGGGTCCGGAGGTGGTGGCGGAGGCGGAGGAGGAGGAGGTAGAGGAGGTGAAGGAGGCCACAATGGCCTAGTGGCAGCAGCCGGAGCAGCTGCTTCGGCCCCCCCAGGTCCTGCTCCCCCCAGTGAGCCGGACGAGGTGGACAAGTTCAAGAGCAAATTCCTCTCGGCCTGGAACAATATCAAGTATGGTGAGGACGGGGCTTGGGGGGCGAGGGCTTCGGCGCCCGAGAAGCAAGCGCGGGCCCCTGGGGTGAGCACGTTAGTGGGGCGGCACTAGGAGAGCTGGAGGGGGGGCGCCGTGCCCAGTGCACTGGGGGCATGCGGAGGCTGAGTCCGGGAAGGTGAGGACTGAATGGGTTGGGAGGGAGAGGTAAGGCTCCCTGGCCCCCTGAGGGCAGTCCTGCTAAGTGCTGAGACTCTGAGGGGGAGGCCCCCAGCTTTCAGGGTACCCTGCCTGCCCAGGGAGGGGGTCCACAGGCCGGCTGTCCCTCTGGGTCTCTGCTTCCCACATTTCCCCTGCAACCCGCCTATCCTTCCTTGAGGCTGGACGGTTCGAACCAAGACCAGCTTTAGCAAGCTGTCTACTGTGCACCTGTGTGGCCGCCGGTATCGCTTTGAGGGGGAAGGTGAGCATGGCAGGGCCGGGGAGGGAGCCGTCCAGACCGGTTCCCTTTGGGCAGGGATCAGGGTCCTCCGTGGCTCCTGCAAGTCGAGCTTCTCCCTAGGGGACATCCAGCGGTTTCAGAGGGACTTTGTCTCCCGCCTGTGGCTCACATACAGGAGGGACTTCCCTCCACTGGAGGGGGGCAGCTTGACCTCAGACTGTGGCTGGGGCTGTATGCTGCGCAGTGGGCAGATGCTGCTAGCCCAGGGCCTGCTTCTGCACTTCTTCTCCAGGGGTGAGTCTTAGTGGGAGATTCCGAGGGGGAAGAGAGGGATGGCCATGAGGGCTCTCGGCTGGCCTGACCCGCTGCCCTCTGACAGATTGGACTTGGTCAGAAGCTATTCTACACCCCGGCCCCAGGGAGTCTGAGCTCCTCAGAACCATGTCTCCTTCTCGGGCCGGAGCAAGCTGGCAGCGGGTTCCCTCGCCAGCCTTGGGCCTAAGTCGGGCCACCTGGACCAGCGGCGGGGCCCTGAGCCCCAGGGAGTTTGAGCAGGAGGAGCAGCACAGGCGCATTGTTTCCTGGTTTGCCGATCAGCCCGGGGCTCCCTTTGGCTTGCACCGGCTGGTAGAGTTGGGCCGAAGCTCGGGCAAGAGGGCAGGAGACTGGTATGGTCCCTCCGTGGTGGCTCACATCCTCAGGTGAAGTAGTCACTGGTCTGGGAGGCAGCGGTGGGAGCTGGGGTCGCTGCTGGAGCTCAGGGCTGCTCTCTCGTCCTCAGGAAAGCCGTGGAGAGCAGCTCAGAGGTGGCCCAGCTGGAGGTGTACGTTTCTCAGGATTGTACAGGTGAGGGGCCCCCGGAGGCCCAGGCAGACACTTCACCTATTTTCCCATTGCTCACAACCTCTCGTGGTAGGAAGAGTATGATGGTGAGAGTCAGGGACTAAGGTTTCTAGAGCTGAGGCCCTAGTCATCTTTCTGGGCCTGAACTTGCCCATCTTTAAAATAAAAATGATTTAATTCAGTTCTTTAAGCCTGATACAAGGTGCTGAGGATCCAAAGATGGAGAACAGTATTCCAGATTTGAGAGGTGATGAGGGCCTGAGCTAGGCCTGTGGAATTGTCAGGGCAAGGCCGGATAGAAGGAAGATTGGATAGGATTCAAGGGATAGGAGCTGATTGGATTCGACAAGTCAGTTTTCCAGGTTGGGCCACTGAGGAGAATGGAGCCATCCATGAGCAAAGAGGCAAGGAAGTTGTAGGGAGAGTGAAAATCTTAGAATCCCAACAATCTTAGAAGCGAGCACATTCCAGGATTGTGGTGAAAGAGGGCAGGAAATTCTTCCAAGAATCAAAAGTTCTTGGGCCTTTACCAGGACCCTGGAGGGAGCATGTCTGCGTAGGGAAACTAGAGAGCCAAGGAGATAAAACTGTCCCTTCTTCTCAGAAGAGGCCCTGACTCAGAACCTGTTATTCTCACTTTATGCACAGTCAGAGCAAGCTTGGTTATCTGGTTCCCCAGCTTCAGGCTGATTAGAAAGGGCAGGGGACATGGAGAAGGGAGGCCTGATAAGGAGGAAGGAGACAGAAAAGTCAGTCAGGGTAAGGAAGGACTGCTTACAAAACAGGGCAGCTAAAGGCTGTTCATTTGCCAGAAGCACACTCTTAGTAGTACAGAGATCTACTTTGCATACGTAATAAAACCCTAGAAATTAGCTGGACCCATCCCCTCATTTTACAGAGGAGAAAAATCTATCCAGATTCACACAGGTAAGAATGACAGAACTGACATTTGCCTGAGCTCCCATCCTGCCCCTTCCCTCATACCCCATTACTCTTGCTTCTCTAATGGTGTTCATGTTTTCTCAGTCTATAAGGCAGACGTGGCCCAGCTAGTGGCCCAGCCGGACCCGAGCACTGAATGGAAGTCCATCGTCATCCTGGTGCCAGTGAGGCTGGGTGGGGAGACTCTCAACCCTGTGTACGTGCCCTGTGTCAAGGTAGGAGTCCTTGGTAACCCTTTTAAGTGGTTTGGGAGAAGGGTACTTGGGGCTCTGGGGATCCCGCACCCTTCCAGACTCTGCTCTGTTCCTCGAGGAAAGCTGTCTCTCATTTTCTTATTTGGATTTTTTGGGAGGCAACTAGGGTTAAATGACTTGCACAGCTAATGAGTATCAGAGACTGGATTTGAACTTGGGTCCTCCCTATTTTTTTAAAACAACAAAACTGTTTCAGTACCCATCACCTGGCTTTGGATCCTCTCTCCTGGGCCATTGCATTCACCCTTGAGTCCTGATGTCCCATTTTTATTAGCATGAGACAGTGGGGCAATGGAGATAGCCAGGGGCTAAATGCGCAGCTGCCCTATTGGCTACTAGAGTGACTTTTTGGTTCTTGGTCCTTTTTCCTGCCCCATAAAAGGAGGGGACTAAAGGAGGCAATTTCTGAAGTCCCTTCCAGCTCCCAGTCTGACTCAGAGCAGCAGGAGCAGCCAGGTAGTGAAGCGGCTGGAGCACCCGGCCTGGGACACTTGTTGGCTGCCGGACATTGGGCAACTTATTTAACCCCAGTTGTCGTAAGCGTGTAGAGTTAGATCTGGAAAGGGCCTAGAGGCCGTCTCTGGAGGAATGAGAGTACTTGCTCAAGGTGAACTGACACCGCTTGCTTTTCCTGTTGCCCGTGTGCTCTCCCAGTCCCCTCTCCCGAGCTCTGAGGGGGCCACCGCCGGAGGAAGGCCGGCCCTGAGCCCCGTCTCTTCCCCTTTCCCCTTTCCCCAGGAACTCCTGCGGCTAGAACTCTGCATCGGAATCATCGGCGGGAAGCCCCGGCACTCGCTTTACTTCATTGGCTATCAGGGTGAGTGCCGCCTCCCCTCCCCGCCCTTGTCCCCTCCCCGCCCCCTACCTCACTGCCTGCTTCCTCCACAGATGACTTTCTGCTCTACCTCGACCCCCACTACTGCCAGCCCTTCGTGGATACCTCCCAAGAGAGCTTCCCCCTGGAGGTCAGTGAGGTGCTGGGCCGGGCCGGGGAGGGGCCGGGAGGTCGGGAAGCGCGGCCCAAAGGCCCAAACCCTCCCTCTGGCTTGCAGTCCTTCCACTGCACGTCTCCCCGCAAGATGGCCTTCAGTCGGATGGACCCCAGCTGCACCATTGGCTTTTATGCTGGCAACAGAAAGGAGTTTGAGCTGCTGTGCCTGGAGCTGACCCGGGTGAGCTGGCCCGGCTGGGGCTGGGGCGGGGGGTGGCGGACGCCTGCAGCCCTTCTGACCGTGGCTCTCCTGCAGGTTCTCAACTCTTCCTCGGCCACGGAGCGGTACCCCATGTTCACGCTGTCCGAGGGCCATGCCCAGGAGTACGGTCTGGAGGAGGTCTGCTCCCAGCTCACCCAGCAGAGCCTCCGGCTGCCCCAAGCCGGGAAGCTGGGCAAGGCCAAAAGGCCCAGCTCAGAGGACTTCGTGTTTTTATAGCAGGGACAAGGGGAAGCGGCGTCTGTAATATATACGTACATACATATATATATTTTTTATTTATATACATGTGATAGAGCTGCCCTGCAGATGGAGGGGGTAGCAATATTCTCAGGCTCACTGGGGGTTGGGGCTGATTACTGATCCCCAACACCTTTAAAGCACTCCGGCCCCCTCCCTCACCCCCCACCCCCCCAGTGCATGGGGGTGACCGGAGCGCAAAACTGTGATTCTGCTGTAGCAACATGTTTCCACTGGAAATCAGCCTGGGCTGGAGAGGGGGAAGTGGGGGGGCTGGGCTCTCCCTTCCCTTTGGCTGGGTTGTGGCCCAAGGATGAAATTAAAGCTCTACTTGATAAGTGTCTGAGCGCATTGAGCTGCTTCCTAGGGCAGGCTGTGGGCAGAGGGCAGGAAGTCTGCTGACAGTTGTGCCTTTTGGAGCCAGGAGAAGGAGGAAGCCTGTCCCCAAAAAGGTGACCCAGCCCCACTACCTCCCAGGCCTAGAAAACAGCATCACAGAGACTTGAGAATTTAGATCTTCGAGGCCATTTACCTCAGAATCAAGTACGAAAAGATCCTTGGAGGTCATTTAGAATGGGGCCCCCCCAAAAGAAAGGTCACACAGGGAGAAAGTGCTTGGCCCAGACTTGCTCAGCAAGTGCCCCTCAGTAGCAGTGTTATATATAAACCTACTTTTATTTGACATTCCTAGCCCTCCCCTCACCCTAAAGGCAGCTGAGGGGACAGGAAAGCTGGGAGAGTCAGGCCTGGGCCTGGGGCTGGGCTCGGGCTCGGGCCCGCTTCTTCCGTTCCCGGCCCAGCTGCCGGTAGTGCAGCCGCTTTGCATTTAGCCCATAGGCCTGCAATCTCTGGTGGCTGAACTCGAAGCCTCCCAACTTCACCCGGGGTCCCAGAAGTCTCCCTTTCTTGCTCCGAAGACTCTTCTTGGGTCTTGGAGGTGGGGCCACCTGTGGCCCAGATGATGGCCCAGTCCCATCTGGCTTCTCCTGGGTCTCTGCAGCAGCAAGAGGGGCCATGCTTTTGGCTTTGGGTACCAGGAAGTCCTCTTCCTCCTCCTCCTCAGAGGTGCCCTCCAGCTTGGGCTTCTTCCGGCTCTCATCTAGGGCCTCCGGTCCTTGGCGTTTCCTGAGTGGGTGTGCTGGATCAGAAGTCTCCTCAGTCCTGCAGAGAGCAAGAAGCCCAAGGTTGCTCTGTGGCCCTTGATCAGGAATGGGCCCACTCTGCTGGATCCCCCAAACCCATGTGACTCACAGTTGGGCAAGAGACTGCAGGATCTGCTGCTTCTTCCGAATGTTCTTTGCCTTCAGGTTGTACTGCTTCTGCTCCCGCAACTCCTCCTGCTCGGATCTGCAGAGCCCAGACCCATTGGGCCCCATCAGCCAGGGCTCCGACAGCCCCCCAGGCCTGAAGGGCTTTCAGTAATCTGCCCCCGCCCCCTCATAAGACCTATTCTCAAGCAGCTTACAATCTATTTTAGGAGGTGGCCAGCTCGTTCATAGGAGCTTCAGTCCAGGGTTTCTTAGCCCATCTCAAAATAATTTTTCTGAATGTGTAAAGCACAATACACAGAATTACAAGGGATGCTTATCCAAATGTGTTAAAGGTTCACAAACCTTAGGCTAAGAAACTGGCTCTGGACCTCAAGCACAATCAGAGAGCTAAGAGGGGGCTGGGGGGCTCGCTTTCAGCCAGGAGGCTCGTGGAAGGCTCCCTCCTCAGAAGTGGGCTTTAGAAGGTAGGATTGACTTTAGAGAGGGCTGGGGGCCCGGAGGAGTTACTCCAGCTGAGGAGAGAACCCAGCGTGAACAAAGGCCAAAGAATGAGAGCCAGACGGCGAGGCTGAAGGGCCATCCGTGCAGGGCTGGGGGCATCCCCCAGACTTCTGATGAGGGGTGTGCATGAGAGGTGGCGAGCCAAGAGACAGGACTGGTGGACAATCATGGCGGTAATCCAGGGGAGAAGAGTGGAGCCCGGCCCTGGGCTGGTCACAGGGCACAGAGGGGAGGCAAAAGTGAGGGGTGCAGCAAAGGGCTCAAAGTGGGGCGGAGGGAAGAGGAAAAAGAGCAGGAGGGGTCCACAGCCACCCCCCCCCACCAAGCGTCAGCGCCCCCGTGCGGCGGCCTCACCTGTACATGCAGGTCTTCTTGAGGGAACACCAGCGATTGAGCTCCTTGTCATCCGAGGCCAGGATCTGCACGGGCAGAAAGGAACACTCGGTGTCCCACGGCCTCCCGGAGGGTCCCATAGCCTCCCGGAGGGTCCCACGGCCTCCCTGAGGGTCCCACGGCCTCCCTGGGCCCAGGCGGATGGAGGGAGAAGGGGGTGGGCCGGGGAGCTTGGCTACCTCCTCTGTGGTCAGGCCAAAGTCGCAGGGCACGACGGAGCGATACTTGAAGCGACAGGGCAGGTCGTCGATGATGTCCTCGTAGTCCAGCCTGTAGTACTCGTCCAGGTACTCTTCAAAGGTCTTGTTCTCTAGCCAGACAGAGCAGGGGCCCTTTCAGAGGTTCGGGCCGCCTCCCCCGGAGTGGGGGATGGACAGGAGGCCTGGCCCAGGGCCCAGCTCCTCTCACTAAGCACCGGAGGCAGGTGCGGAGAGCTGGCCTCTGGGAGCTCAGGGCGGTGGGGGCTAAGCCCTCCGCCAGTGACTCTGCCGCCCAACATCAGACAATTATAGGGAAAAATTACTCTGGGTCTCACCAGGGTCAAAGACAGGCCTGTCCTGGCTGACAACTTCGGCAAAGTGGGACTTCCGCCGCCTCTTCTTGCCAGTCAGCGGTACATCCCACTTTTTTTTTTTCTTCTTCCCACTCCTGACAGATGGTTGACTGGGGTCATAATCTGCGTCCATCTGCCAGAAAGGTTCTTGTGGGTCACAAGAGGCTTGGGGGGTGGGGAGGGCCCAGACAAGCTCTCCCAAGCCAGAGGGATGGCAGCGGGGAAACGTAGGGAGGCCGGCCCAGGAGGGGGGCTCTGGGATCTCTCCAGCCATCTGCCTCTCTGCAGGAAGCACGGGCTGGCCGCTCAGACCCATGGGGTCAGGGAAAACGTACAATGAAGTCGGGGTCCTCGCAGTGGGGCTCCGCCGCCTCCTCCTCTCTCCAGGGCCCATCCTCCTCGGCCCCTGTCCACGTGTCCCAGTTCCATTCATCTGGTTTGACAGAAGAAGGGGGGAGGGTCAGCTGCTTGGTCAGCACCCACCCTCTCCAGGGTTTGGACGGAAGGGGCCGGAGACACAGGGAAAGAAGACTCACCGTCAAAGCCCTCCTCCTCCTCAAACTGCGGCTTCTCCTCCTCTCCAATGCCGTAGTACTCCTCTCCAAAGCACTTCTGCAAAAGGGGGAGGGAGAAGGTCAAAGAGCACGCTGACCATCCGGAGTAGCAGCACTGTGCCCAGCACTGTGCAGGGGCTCGGCCCATCTCCTCAACAATCACAACGCGGGGTCTGAGGGGGGAGCAGAGCTGGGACCCATCACTGAGCCCAAAGGCGAGGAGTCAGAGGGGAGGGGCCGGCCGAGCGTTTAAGCTGAGAGGGCCCGGCGAGAGCCCATCGGCCGTTCCCCGTGGCCTGGGTCAGGCTTAGCCCAGAGGCGCAGGGCCGGGCCTTACCTGCATGAGCTGGTCATGCATGGCGGGGTCAAAATCTCCCTCCAGGTCGGCCTCCTCGAAGGCCCCGGCCTGGTTGCCTGTGATCTCCCGCAGCTTCTCCAGTTTGTCTAGAATCTCTCGGCGTTTCAGATTTTTCAGCTGCTTCAATTCTTCCTGCTTCTTCAGCTTCTCCTGTTGGAGGGAGGAAAGGCTGCAGACCCCATTGTCTGCCCCGCCGCGGGGCTCCTGCTCACAGGCCTACGGGGAGGGTCTCCGAGGTCCCCTACTCCGGGGCCTCATGGGCCCTGTGCATCCGAGACATTTTTACGTGATTCAGGTACATAAAACAGGCAGACAAACCAAACAGGAATCAAGATTTCACCACTCCCACGTTGTCATGAGATCCCACCTGAGATGGTGACCCACACTTAGAGAAGCTTTGCTCTAGGCCACGCCCCTACTTTTACAAACAGGGAAAGTGAGGCCCAAGGTGCGCACTTCCGCTCCGGGCCAGGGTCCCCAAGGGCAGCCCCCGAGCTCCTTACCTTCTTCTTGCGCTCCCGGGTCGCCTCCCGCTTTTCCTTCCTCCGCTCATCCTTCCTCCGCACAGAGGAGGCGATGGTCCTGGGGTAGGTCTTTACCTGTGAAGGAGGAGGAAGGCCACTGGCCTGAGCCACGTCCAGGGGGCCGCGGCCCTCCTTGCCCCCTTCCTCCGGGAGGAGCTGGGTGGGAAGGGACAGCGCGGAGCAACAACTCGCCCTGACAGTGCTTCGCTCACAACAGCCCTGGGAGCCGGGACCACACATTACACGCTGGTTTAAGACCTAGAAAGGGAACGCCTGTCCTCCCACAGTGAAGACGAGTCTCGGGGGTTGCTTGCAGGAGGCTCTCTCCCTCGTACCCCAAGCTCCTGCCCGAGCCTCCTACTTTATAGGAAAGAAACTAGCATGTCAGGCCCTGTGCAAGTGTCCGAGAACCGGTGCTTCCCTGTCTAGTCACAGAGTGCACGCCTGTTGGGCTCCTGTGTGCGTGAAGCCCCACAGCGGGAGAGGGGAGGCCGGACAAGGGCTCCTGCCCCCCTAACGGCGGCTGACCCAAGCTCAGGGCCCTCACCTGCTCAGCATCCGGCTCCTCGAAGCGGAAGTTGTACTTCCTCTCAAAGTCCTCCTGCTTCTTCAGGAACAGCTCCCCCTCATCCGAGGAATCATCCACCACCAGCTGCCCTCCAGCACCTGGAAACCTGGGGGGAAGGAGGACGCCAGGCTCAACATGGGGGTTGAGCCCCTCTGGAGCTGGCACTGAGATCCAAGGCCCGTGCCAGCCACATTCCACAGCTTTAACGGAGGGACAGGGGAAAGCTGCTGCGCACCCTTCGTCCTCCTCCTCCTCCTCTTCCTCCTCCTCATCTTCCAGATAGCCTTTGTTCAGAATGTAGTCTCTCAAGAATTTCTCCCCATCATCCAGCTGAGGGTTGCTCCAGTACTCTCTGAGGTGGCTCTGTGGGTGGGGAGGACGGGAGCTGAACCTGCTCCTCCCCGAGAATCTTCAGGGAGAAGAAGGCCGAACCCCGCACACTAAGCACATTAGGGACAAGGTCTGGCCTCCCGTGCTGAGGCCCCGACATCCGCAGTGATTCTGTGGGGGGCAATAAGCCACACGCGCTGACCCTTAAGGGAAGCTTCCCGTAAGGGTCAGGAGGCCGTGTCTCCCTCCCAGCTTCGGGGAGCCCGGGTGAGAGCCAGCGCCAGGCAGTCGCCACCGAGGGATGAGCGGCCCTGAAGGGGGCTCGGCAACCTGAACACTCCATGCAGCCCTTCCCCCGCACAGAATAAAGGCAGGCAGTGGCTGTTGCAACTGTGCCTAGCGGAGTGCCTGACACACGGTGGGCACTTGATGCTCACTGCCCACGGGGTGCCAGGTTCCCAGGCTGAGTAACCTAGGGTCCAGCTTCTTAAGCTGTGGTTTACAGCACCATGTGGGGTCTCATAACTTAAAGTAGAGATTGTAAAATTATTACTAAATGTGTGATTTCTTACCTGTTTTACATAACACTATACCTAGGGTCACATAAAAATTTCTCAGGCAAAAGGGGTATTGAGTAGAAAACGTTTAATAAGCCCTGATCTATGAACCCCTTCATCCTCATGAATACCTTCCTTGTCACCCTTCTCCCCCTACCCCCTTTCCCTGGCGTGGAAGCCTCAGGGACCCTCTGCCCACCCAACGAGTCAGCTCCCCTACCTCCCCACCTCTGAGTCATTCCTTCCTCTCTGCTCCCGGGGCCACAATCTAGTTAAGTTACTCACTGATCCTTCCGGACCACGGGGATGCGCTGTCTCCGAGCTTCCCCACCTGCTGCCCACAATCCATCCTTCAGGGCAGCCAAAGACATCTCTAAGCACACCTCTGACCTCCTCATTTCCTGCTTAAGTGGTTTCTACTGGGTGGGGGGCTTGCAGAATAACGCACCAACTCCTGGTCTAGCATCTAACGCCCTTCAGCGTCCTACTAACCGCTTCCTCCTGGCTGATGCTCCATCTGCGCCCCCCCCAACATTTGCCCGGAGTGCCCGTATGCCTCGCTCTGCCTCTCAGACTCTGTCCTTGTCCCAGCTTCAGCTCGGGCTCCCCGCCCTCCCAGATCCCCAGCTGCTGGCCTTCGGCGCTCTTTCTCCAGGCCACCTAGCAGCCCCTCACTCTCCTTTCCTGCCCCGCTGTCTGCACTGTGCCCTCCCAGGAAGAGGACGGCTGATCAGTTTTTATCTTTTACCTTTGGTACCTTGTGCAGAGAGAATTTGCAGGTCTGTTGAACTGAACCAAATTAAAATGAAAAGCTTTCTCACCAGCTCCTTCAGGTCTTCCTTGTCTTCAGTGTCTTTCTGCCCCTTTAACCAGTCTACATAGTCAGCCTCCTCCTGAGCCTGGAAGGAGAGGCAGAAGAATGAAGGCGGACCGGAAGCTGTGCCCGCGGACAAGCTCTGCCCTCTCCAGCCGCTGCCTCCCAGGACGGGGCCCTGGCTGCGCCCTTCCCTCGGGCCCTCCCTCACCTTCTCCTCCTTGGTTTTGGTCCGTTTCTTCAGCAGACTGGAACTGCCCTCGCCTGCACTCTCCTCCTCATCGCTGTCTGCGACAAACTGCCGGAAGCTGCCCCAGAGAGAGGAGACTCAGCCCGGTGATGTGGTCTACCCAGACCCCTGACTCTGCATCTCTCCCATGGCCCACCCCACAGACCTGGCCTGCGCAGGTCAGGAGGGGTTCACAGAGGGAAGGGGCCTACCCTGGATCCCACATCTTTATCCTGCCGAGGTTCTCTGGTAATGAGCATGAAACTGAAAAATGGTTTTCTTTTTTAAATATCCTAGGGACTAAATGGTGTTTAATCAAGTGTCTTAAAACCCTTACAAAAAAAGGCTTTTTAATTCTTTGGGGCATTTCTGTTATGTGATGGGGAGGATATAAAAGGGAGCTTTGGCAGCCTGCTTCATTTAGGGCTTAAAACCAGATGTGGATGGAGAGAGCAGAACACAAGGAGGCCCTCTATGTGGCATTCGTGCCCAACAAGCCCAGAGGGGCAGAAACACTGGCTACACTCTGCAACTCAAGTCTCTGCTTGGCCTTTTCCTGGGCCCACCAGACTCCACGTGGACCTCTCCCAAAGGCTTACTTCCATCCAAACGTACCTCTCTTTGAGGCGCTTCTGTTCTTCAATGTAACTTCTGGAGGTGGTTTGCTGGGCAGGAAAGAGAACGGGGTGCTGTTAGGGCAGCAAAGGCCCCTAGGGATGCTGCTGTGAGCCCTTCCCCCTCCCAGACACACAGCTCCCCTGCTGGGACCAGGTCCCCCCTTCCACCCTGAGGAAGGAGCA
Source organism: Antechinus flavipes (assembly GCF_016432865.1). Lineage (NCBI taxonomy): Eukaryota > Metazoa > Chordata > Mammalia > Dasyuromorphia > Dasyuridae > Antechinus > Antechinus flavipes. The sequence continues at coordinate 653,534,638 of NC_067398.1, forward strand.
GCAGGGAACTGGTTCATCTCCCACGCACATTCAGGAACAATGTTGAAAGAGACAGGACCATCCCATCACCCAAGCAAGAAGCATCTCTTACGCCCTTACTGTATGCCAGAAGCTACACTACATGCAGCAGCCACAAACATGAGGTGTTACCTGATGCTTCTGCCTTTCAGTTTCCTGGTCGGAGTCCTCCTCGTCTATGTATTTCCTGCAGGAAAATCAGGGAAACCAGTGGGTGTGCGTGAGGACAGTTTTTCCTCCCCAACTTTGTAAAAGGACCCCAGCCAAAGCCACTGAACACATATCAGGTCCTTCAGGGCTCCAGAATGGATTTACAGGACTACTCTTTTAAAACTGAAAGGAACCTAAGAAATCACTTAACTCAATTCACCCATTTCACAGATGAGGAAGTTGAAGCTTGAAAAAAATAAAATCATTTGCCAAGATTACAAGTATATTCCCATGCTGAGACCTGAGCCTGGTCCCTGAATTCCACACCTAACTGCCTCCATGGCAATAATTCCGTTCTGAGGTTATTTTATCATACCTTAAGTACTTTCTTTACAACACCTTGGGTAAATAGAAAACACAAGGATTATTTATTATACATATGGGGAAACTGAGGCTAGGAGATAGGAGATAAAGCGGCTTTCCCTAAAGTTACACAACTACCAAGTATGAGAACAAGAATTTGAAGCTGGGCTGTGCCTCAGTTTACCATTCTGTCCTCATGCCCTACAGCTGGTAGCCAATGGAGAACAGCAGTGGGCGAGTCAGGAAGACCCAAGTTCAAATCCAGCTTCAGACACGTGAATAATCTTGGCAAGTCACTTGGGCAGTCTGCCTCAGTTTCCTCAGCCGTCACATGGGGATGACACTAGCAGCAGCTCCCCGGGGTTGCTGTGAGGACCAAATGACCCTACTGTTGTAACCCTGGGCAAGTCACTTAAGCCAGTTTGCCTCAGTTTCCTCATCTGTACAACGAGCTGGAGAAGGAAAGGACAAATCGCTCCAACATCTCTGCCGAGAAAACCCCACGTGGAGTCATGAAGAATCGGGCCCAACTCAAAATGACCCAAAGCCAACCACTGCCTGTGTCCAGCCCTGTGTGTGCTGACAGAGCTCTGCCCTTGGCTCGGACCCCAAGAACTCCTTTCACCGTGTCAGAACTCACCCTTCCTTTTCCAGAATGACCTTTCTCTCATAGTCCTTTAAGTACATGGGCTTTTCTTTCTTCTTTTTCTTCTCTTTCTCCGAGGGTGTCTCCTCTTCCTCTGAAGAGGAGGATCCTAGGAGTCCCGGCCAGAAAGAGACGTTTTACAAACGAGGCAGCATGAGTCCCCGTAGCCCCCATCGCTTCTTTCCTTGGGCAGGCAAGCCCTCCAGCGGTCCCGGGTTCCTCAGCCCCCTTTAGCAGGGCCCGCCTCCCACCCCAAATCCTCACCGCAGGCTCTGGGGGAAAGAGGCCTACCCGGCTCATTGTAAAAGGTGGCACCCTGCTGGTAGATCCTGGGGTCCTTCTTCTTCAACAGGGACAAGGTTCGGTAAAAGCCCCTGTCAAGCTCTGGGTCAAACTCCTACAACGCAAATCCAGACGGAGGGATCGGGACAGGGTCCCAGGGAGTCCTCCTCTCCCACTGGGGCATCCTGCCCTAGGGTCACAGGGTTTGGGGCTGGAGAACTTCACAGGGAACCAACTCATCCATTCAGCAGTTTCTTCAGCTGTAGTGAGCAGGCAGGAGGAAGGGGCGTCCGCGTGGGGATGTCTGGGGAGACGGGGGGCTGCCCGGCTGGGGATGGTTCGGTGGGAGCGGGCTGCCAAAACCTTAGGGATTCTGGACGTCCAAATGAGGGAGTCTGGGGGAGGGGTCCCTCGTTGGGGTCCCGAGGGAGGAAGGGGAAGGAAGACAGCCCCACGTGGGGAAGGAGGCGGGACTAGGGGGCCGGTCCTAACGTGGGCTGGTCCTCACCACCCGCTCATCACTGGAGTCGGAGTCAGAGTCGGAGCCGGACTCGGCGCCGCTCCCGCGATCCCCGTACCGGTCCTTTACTGGGGGACAGGAGGGAAGAAGGTCAGCGCGGCCCCCGGCCCCCGCCGGCCCCCCGCCCTCCGAGCCGGCCGCCTGCCACTGCGCATGCCCCGCACTCACGCTTTTGCAGCTCCTCGCGCTGCCGGTAGCGTCCGTACCGCGCCGCAAAGGCCTCGTTCACCCGCAGCTCGCACTGGCCGCGCGGCTCAGGCATGGCGGCTTCCAGGAGACTCGGCAGGCTGGGGGAGGGAAGGAGTGCTCGGCACTGCGCCGGCGCGGACTCCTCCCCACCAGGAGATCTTAAAGGGGCAGACCAGCGGCAGCCCCGCCTCTCCCCTCAGCCGCACTCCCTCCCGCCCCTCCCCCCTCGCCGCCTCCTACCCATCCCGGGGGGCCTGGGAGACCCGAACCACTCCCTCGTCCTGCTGGATTAGCTGCTGGAAGATGAATGCTCTTTTGAACTGGCTGGTCCAGAGGTTCAAGATACTGGGACTTAGGTGCGGGGAAGTCCTGGCCCCTCCCCAGCGCCACTCGGAGGGCACAGCTGGGGGCTCTTGCTCCATTCGCGGTTTCCTGCCACCCTTCCGTTCCCGATGCCCAAGCCACTGCCCCACCCAACCCCAGCTGGACCCTGGGAATCACCCAGCCCTCCCCCACCGCCCTCCGGGGCTAGCCACCTCCCTTCCCCAGCACACATATTCTTTGAACTCCTTCTCTGGAGGCTGCACAAAAGACAAAACCCCCCAAATCGAAGCCCCTCCCCCCACTAATACTCTTTTCCTCGATACTAATCTCCCCCCCCAAAAAAAAACCAGGCGGCCAAAGCTAGTTCGTCAAGGAATGCTCAATATTAATTTAATGATTAAAAACATTAAATTATCACACAACATTTCTTCAGAAAGCATAATAAATAGAATCTTTTAAAAACTCTGTACAAGAGGCTGGAGGCCTTCAACGAAAGAAAATGGAACACTCCACCCGCCACCATTCATTTTGTTTCCCCCCCAATTCAATTGTGTTCCTGGGTTTGCAAAAGGAAGTAGTGCCCTTCTCTCCCCTACAGCCCCCCTGAGGTGACTTTGCCAAAAGATAGCTGCTTCTGGGAACCTAGAAATCCCCTGAGGTGTTGGGGTGGGGGTGGGGCGAAGAGAGCGGGAGGAAAAGAGGAGCTCCCAGCCGCCGCGGACCAGGCAGGGGATGGAGAGAGCCAGGGCATTGCCCTAGGTCACCATGAAGGCCCAGAGCTCGCACGAGCCGTGCCAGCTTGAAGCGAAGGGGTGGGGGCTGCAGGGGCAGAACCGAACCGTTTATCAGGCCACCTTCCGGGCTGTATCCAGGAGCTGGCTAGGGCCAGGAGTCCCGGACTGTCTCTGCTTGCTCACTTGGCTCTCTGCAGCTCTTGCTCTCCCCCGAGTTTCACATCACACCGAAGGGGGAAAATAACCACACAAATAACACCAACAAACCATAACTTGGGGTGGGGGCGGGGGCGGGGAGGAGACGGACCTTCAGCATTCGGGTAGGCATGGAATAGGAAGAGAATTGCCCACTCTCGTCCTCCCAGAGACACAGAGCCCCCCCAACCCTTCTGTTTTTCGGGGCTTCCTGGGGCTCCCCACCAGTGCCGAACGGCATTCAGCTGTCCTGGTTGCTGAAGGGCCCCCGCATTCACAACGACGGAGTAGGGAGGTGCCTCTCCAAGATCCGCCCCAACTGCCCGGCTCCACACTGCCGAGCCAGCTCAAGGGGCGTGAGGCCCCCGGCATCCCGGTGCTGCAGATCGGACTCCCCGGCCAGGAAGCTGACCACGGCGGCGTGCCCCTCCCGCACGGCCAGGTGGATAGGCAGCGCTCCGGAGCCGTCCGGCACGTTCACGTCAGCGCCGTGCTCCACCAGGATGCGAAGAGTGTCCAGGAACCCTGTGCGCGCGGCGTCGTGGGCCGGGGAGGTACCCGACCCGTCCTGGACGTTGGGGCTGGCTCCCTGCTTCAGAAGCTCCAGCGCGATGGGCGAGCTCCCGAACATCATGACCTGGGGGATCGAGGCAGCGGGAGGAGACAAGGTGTTGGATTGGGGCAAAAGAAAGGATACAGAGGCTCTGCGCATCCAGGCCCGAAGGGGGAGGAATAGAAGAAAGACCAGGATGAGGAGGTGAGTTTCCCCTTGCCTCCCACTCCCCCCCATGCGAGGCCCCCGAGCAGCCTGCCCTAGCAGCCTCCCCCCTTGATCCCCTCCGGGCAGGAACCCACCTGCAGGGCGGTCTTGCCGAAGCGGTTCAGGAGTCGGGATGCACGAATTCCTGGTGAAGGAGGCGCCGCACCTCGTTTACATCTCCCCGGGCGGCAGCCCCGCTGAGCCGGTCGCCGGCGCTTATCTCTTCCAGCAACATCTCCGACCTACAGGCCTGGCAGCCTGGATCCGACTGAGAGAGAGCGATCGCGGAGCGGGGTCAGGCCGGTGGGTACCGTGCCACGGCCTTCCCCGGCAGCGCTGGGGTCCCTCACTTCAGCCTAGACCAGCCCGGCCCAGCCTCCCAGGCTCCGGAGGCGAGCGGTGGGCCCCCGGCGCCTGGAGAGGTTCGGAAGCAGCGCAGGGGGAGCCAGAAGGCCGTCCCCTCGAGCCTGCCCGACTCAGGCTCCACAGCACCGGCTTCTCAGTCTCTCGGAAAGCCGGCGGCCTGCAACCAAACCCGGACCCCTCCCCAACGGGCTCCTCCCACCTGTCAGCCAGGATCGAGAGAGAGGGCTGGGAAGGCAGCCTGGAGGTCCAATCCTACTCCTTTTCCTACGGCTCCTCCGCCTCTGCAGCCCTGCCCGGCCCCCGCCCCTTGGGGGCCGGGCTCCCCTGGGGTCTCCCCCCGAACTCACCCTCCCTCCTCCTCCTCCTGAGCGGGCGGGGTTCACTCTGAGCTCCGGCAGCCGCGGCCTCCGGAGAAAGGACGTGAGGGGGTGGAGCTGCGGCTCCCACGTGGGTCGCTCTGAACCCCGAGTATTTGTTTTCTTACGAATTGACACTTTGTATCGGTCTCCTTTGCCCGGCTCCCGACCCTTCGGGGCCCCGCCTTGTTCTCCGTCCCGGCCAATGGTGACGCGTCTCCGAGGCGCCTTCGCAAGCAGGGGCCCATAGCGTCGCTCCTGATTGGCCGGCGACCGGCGACCGGCAGAGCACCGGTAATGGCGGGGTTTTCAGTTTCAAATGCCAGGGGCAGGCGGGAAAGAGACACCGGAGTAACTGACTGAGGGAGCAGTTGCGGGGTCAGGGTCGGAGCCGGTCCTCTTTTCGCCCTGGGGCCCGGCCCCTCACTCCAACACCACTGGAACCAGGACCGCACCCACCCCCACAGTGCTCGAATGCAGGCCCCTTCCCCAGTTCGGCTGCTTCCTGCAGAAAGACCACTACTCAGGACCCTTCCTTCCGCCCCACCAATATCCTCACTGAAGACATCCCCATTCCCCCTCCCGTACAAGGACTCAGAGCGGGGACCCTAGCCCCCCATCAGAGGCCGCTTATTTCAGACTATCCCCACCCCCAGACCCGTACTCTATCTGCCAGCACAGCATCCTTGCCTCCTCTTATCAGGTCAGCCCCAGGACCCTGCCACCCCTTTCCCCGGCTCCTTTGCCTCTCACACGTTTAACAAAATCAGATTACTCAGTGCAGTGGATTCATCAAGTCTCAACTTTCTTTAATCTTAAATCCTAAAACTAAATAGGGAGGAGAAAAACCCATTCTCAGAATCGAGGAGGGTGGAAAACTCAGGGGGGTCCAAGGCACAGCAGGCTCTCCTGGCAAGGCACTGAGGCGGCGGAGGGGGGGGGATAAATCAGTCTCCCCACTTTTACTTCATATATAAATACAAAGGAGAGAGCTCTAGGCAGACCCCTGTGTCCTAAGGGAAATCCCATCTGAGACAGGGAGGGGAAGGGGCTCCAGCTTTTTGAGGTCCTCTGCAGGCTTGCCCCCCCCATGAGAAGTGGGGACAATGAAGGGTTGGAGACTCAGACAAGAGTCACCAATGCCCACCCTTCCAAATACAGACAAGGCAGACTTCACCAACAGGGGCCCTAAAGGCCCCTCAAACAGCTAAGGGCCAAAGCGGCCCCTAAACACAGAGTTGCCTCCCATTCATAGACACAGATGAGATGTTTCTCCAAATAGAACAGGGGCCAGCCACTCTCACAAACATATACACTCTCAAAAAAAAAAAAACAAAAAAAACAACTTTGGGCAGGAAAGTCCACAGGGCAAGACTTCAGCCTCCAGGGTTCCAGGATCTGTTTCTTTTCTAGCTGGTCCGAAGCTGATAATCTACAAGGAGGGGACAGTTGCCTTAGAGTGGTAATTTGAAGTGGGGATCAAAAAAACCAAAAACCTCCTTTCCTCCCTCTTCCCTCCCCCCAATATCTTTAGTCTAGGAAGACAGGGAAACTACTATTGGTCTCAAGGGGGGAAGGGAAGCCAGACCTAGCCAGGGGTCTCATCTAAGCTTGGAGGTTAGTTACTCTCTCGTAACTATCTATTACTCTCTAGTAATCACCTATCAATCACCTATTACTCTCTAGTAATTACCTATCAATTACCTATTACTCTCTAATAATTCCCTGTCAATTACCTATTACTCTCTAGTAATTACCTATCAATTACCTATTACTCTCTAGTAATTACCTATCAATTACCTATTACTCTCTAGTAATTACCTATCAATTACCTATTACTCTCTAGTAATTACCTATCAATTACCTATTACTCTCTAATAATTCCCTGTCAATTACCTATTATTCTCTAGTAATTACCTATCAATTACCTATTACTCTCTAGTAATTACCTATCAATTACCTATTACTCTCTAATAATTCCCTGTCAATTACCTATTATTCTCTAGTAATTACCTATCAATTACCTATTACTCTCTAATAATTCCCTGTCAATTACCTATTACTCTCTAGTAATCACCTATCAATTACCTATTACTCTGTAGTAATTACCTATCAATTACCTATTACACTCTAATAATTCCCTGTTAGTTACCTATTACTCTCTAGTCTGGGTTGCCCCCCATCTCACAGGTATCCTCTTACCCCCACTTTGGGTGATGTATCGAACCCAGGGAAGGGCTTGGTAACCACTCTTCTCAATGATCTTCATGTACCGGACCTGTAAGGTAGCAGGAAAAGTGTTTCCGTGGGTATAATAACTATCCAATCACACAGGCATTCCTGCCTTCATGGTCTCCCTCCGAATCATGTTATATCCTATGTCCCTCCCTGTTCCCCAAGGATCAAGTTTAATTCATCTCTGCTTGAGAGTTAAGGTTTTCAAGGTGTCTCTCATCTTACTCTATGCAGTCAGTGCTCCAATTAGCTGCCTCTGCCTCCTGGGGACAAATTGTGCCTTCCACCTCTTAGTCTTTCTTTATTCATTGTTCTCTGTGCCTATTACATTTCTACCTATCTTGGAATTCCCGGCTCAACAGCCAACTCCACAAAGTTTTCCTTCTCTTTCTGATCAGTAACTACCTTGTCCCTCACACAAAACTAGTGTGTTTTTAGCCAGAGTTTCTTAACCTGGGGTTCCTGGGCTTTTTTTTTAACAAATTTTGATTTTAATATAATTGTTTTCCTTTGTCAGCTAGGTGGCACTATGGAGTCCCTGAATTCAGATTCAGCCTTCAAAACCATGTGGTGTGACTCTGGGCAAGTCATTTAGCTTTGGAATCATGGCAAGATCAAATAAGGTAATAGTTGATGGGTTTTGTCTGACTCTACACGACCCCTTTGGGGTTTTCTTGACAAGGATACTAGAGTGGTGTGCCGAATTTAATTCAAATCTTCCTAACTGCAGAGCTAGTAGGCAATTTATCTACTGCACCACCTAGCTGCCCCATTTTTTCTGTATTTTGGGGGGGATAGTGAATGAATATATGTTAATATATTATATTATGTAATATAAATATTAAAGTCATTGCCCCAAGATCATGTTTCCCTTTGCCCCCAGCTTCCCAGACTCTGCCTCCCTCCCTGTTACCTGAATCCCAGAGACAGTGAAATAAGGAATCTCAAATTTGACAGAGATGGGAGGTCGGCCCTCCACCTCCTCCTTCTCCACGCTGGGTAAGCCAAAGTGTGCCCTCATTAGGTACTCCTTTCCTCCCTGCAAGGCCCGACGGACGGATGGTCAGATGGACAGACAAACAAGCACGAGGATGGGTGGGATTGTGCCCTGGGGACCCCCCCAGGCTATTGGATAGAACATAGATTTTAGCATTGGACCAGACCTCAATCCCTCCATTAAAAGAAAATGAAAATGCGTCCCAGAGACTCGTTCAAGGTCACACAGATAGAAAATAGCAGAGCTGGGATTTCTACAGGCGTCCCCTGACGCTAAGCCGTGAGCTTTCCTGTCATTTCACTTGGCTGGCTGAGTGCGCCCCGGGGTTCACCTTAAAACCTGCTCACAGCACTTCCCCCCTTAGGGTCCAGCCCATCGGAGTATACCAAACCTAACTGAGCTGCTCCTTGGCTGTGCCCTGGACCCCCGCCGCCCCCTGCCCCTGCCCCCTCCAGCTCTCACGGGAAAGGACTTGATGTTCCAGATAACGACATTTTTCTCAGGCAGATACTTGGCACTGCCCACACTGGTTTTGAATCGAGGGGAGTCTGCGTCACTGGGCACGGGGACCGCAATCTCCACACTGTTGGCCACTGACTGCTTCTTAAACTGTCCCTTTGCCTGGCGGAGGTGGGGAAGGAAGGCAAGATTCATCAGCGTGGGATATTTCTCCCTCCTTTTTCTGTGCTGGTCATCTCTCCTAGCCTCCCAGTCCCACCGCCCCCTCCTCCTCGCTCCTCCTTCATCAGCACTCCGGGCAGGTCAGCGTCTTCACTGAAGTGATAGGAATAACCAGCATTTATAAAGCTCTCTTAGGGACACGATCTCGCTAGGTCGCCCCCCACTTCTGCCACCCCTGCAAGCCACCCTGTCCTTCAGGACCCTGCTCAAGCCCGACACCCTCCAGGCAACCTCCTTTCCCCAAACCCCAGAACTGGGAGTGCTCCAAGCTTGGACTCCAGCTCCCTCCCTGAAGACTCGTAGCGATGGGGAACCTACTCCCTCCTAAAAGATTTCGTTCTGCTTTTGGCAGCTCTCATTGCAAGCTTTTCCTCATGTGGAACCACAGCCTGGCTCACTGTCGCATCAATTCATTCTCATTCTGTTCTTGAAGATGGAACAGAGCAAGTCGATCCTCCTTCCCCCAGACAGCTCATCAGATCCTTGAAGGCTGCTTTGATATTCCCTCCCTTCCTCCTTGTCTTCTCTTTTCCAAGCTAATAGTTCTCTAGTTCTCTTGATGGATCCTGGCAATCAGTCCCCTGCAGTCCCCTCACCACTAAGGGTCATTCTCTTCTCAGTTTGCTCCCGTTTCCTATGTCCCCAAACGCATTCACTTCGGAATGTCACAAGCTTCGAATGTGACCTGACCAGAGGGGAGGCAAGTTTTGGGCAACATTTCTCACATTTTGAACCTGATGCCTCTTTTAATGAAGCCCAATTTGCCTTCACTTTTTTTTGGGGGGGGGGGGGGCGTCTGCCATGGTATACTGTCAAGTCACTGAGGTTGTGGTTCCCTAACGTAGCACTCCTTTTTTACAGGAACTGTTTTCTACCAGCTGATTTTTTGGACCCAACTGCAGGATTTTACACTGACATCCTAGGAGATCTAGCTTGGAGAGAGCTTTCTGGATCACGCTCTTATCAAACACGGTAGCACAGCTTCGGGGTAGACGATGGACTGGGGAAGTGCAAGGCCCTACATACCTTCACCATAATTTCTACGCGGCTGTGGGAGAACTTCTCAATGACGGACTCGATCCAGATGAGTGGTTTTACCTATAGGGAGAGAGTCCCCAAAACACAACCTTAGGGCATAGGATTAAACAACACCCTCAAAAAAACTCCAGGGCTGGGGCCAGAGCCCACTTAGATGGGGAGACCCACCTGGGTATTGAGCCGATAAGACATGAGCTCAAAGTCCCCATCGGGTGGGATGAAGGAGATGGTTCGATCATTGTCAAATCTAGAGAGCCGTACACACTGATGGAACTTCACATCTTCCAATTCGACAGACTTGTTTTTATTGCCTGAAACTCAGAGAAGAGGAGACTTGTTTTAGTTGGACCTTACACCTGGTCCTGGTTCAATTTTCCAGTCTGATCCAAGTGATGTTGGACAAGTCATATTACTCAACAGAGCCTCAGTTTTCTCCTATGTAAAATGGAGAGAGTTGGGATTAGATCAAGGTTTCTTAACTTTTTTGTGTCAGAGAGCCCTTTGGCAGGCTGGAAAAGGCTATAAACTTCTAAAATAATCCTAAAATAATGTTATCAACAGAACATGTAGGATTACAAGGAAACAAATTCTATAGAAATATCTTTAATTATTAATAATCAAAATTTTAAAAAATGTTTACAGATCCCAAGTTAGGAATCCTAAGGTCCATTCCAGCTTTAATTTTAGTGATGCAGCTTGTTAAAAGTTCATCTAGTCTAAAATCTTTGTATTATAGGTAAAGCATCTGAGACTCATAGAAAAGACATAATTTGCCCAAGTTCACATGGCCAGTCAGCAGAATTCCCAAGACTTGAACCCAGGCAGGCCTTTTTGGCTCCACATCACCTTGGCTTCTTCACTCATTGATCGCTCTAACGCCCCAGTCATCCCCAAGGCTGGTATTCCCTGTTAGAGCACTCCAGGGTCCCCCCAAAGGTCATGCTCCCCAAGTTCTCAGAGTAAGTCCCAGCCCGGACACTTGGGTCCCTCTTCCCCTGTTGTCTGGACCTCTCCAACCGTGATAGCCAGCCTAGTGACGGGCTCCCGAAGGGCTGTCTGTAATACTCCCCTCCATCCTTCCCCCTTCAAGGACGGCCCAGAAGCCTTGGGAGGAATTCCTAGGGAGGAAGCAGGAGCCCAGAAACTTACGGCCAGTCAGTTCAAAAAGCACCCTGTCATTGAGGCCCAGTCTCAGCTCCGGCATGCCCGACAGGAACACCTTCAGCTTAATGGTGCCCACGATCTCGCTCAGCAGCACGCTGCCGTTGGCGCTGACCTGAACCGATGGGGAAGGGGGTCAGCGGGGGGTGGGAGGGGACCCCAATGGGGAAGGGGAGTCAGCGGGGGATGGGAGGGGACCCCAATGGGGAAGGGGAGTCAGCGGGGGACGGGAGGGGATCCCGACGGGGAAGGGGAGTCAGCAGGGGACGGGAGGGGATCCCGACGGGGAAGGGGAGTCAGCAGGGGACGGGAGGGGATCCCGACAGGGAAGGGGAGTCAGCAGGGGACAGGAGGGGATCCTGATGGGGAAGGGGAGTCAGTGGGGGATGGGAAGGGGAAAGGACCCCAATTCTCCTGGCTCTGTTCCCTAACAGCAGCGCCACTACGGCGGGGAAAGCACCATCCCACTCCACCCGTTGATAATTCCTATCCCTATTGCACCCACCCCCACCCTTGGTGTCCCAAGGGCTTACCAGTAGATTGACAGACTCAATCACATCAATGAAAACCTCATTTTTCTTATATTTGATGCCCTCTGAACGCCAGGACACAGCATTGGTGACTGTTGGGGGCACCCGGGACTTGCCCGTCTCTAATTTGTTGCCTTGCTGGGTGATATACCTGGAGAAGGAAAGGGGAAGGGATTAGGTCCATGTTCTTGCTCTCTTCTCTCTCCTTTCCCTCCGGAAAGGCCTCCAGCGGGGTTACCAGTATGATCTCACCTGATCCTCACAACTACATCCCCATTTTACAGATGGGAAGCTGAAACAGACAAGGTGATTTACCCAGTCACACAACTAAGTACTTGGGGCTAGATTTGAACTTAGCTTCTTGACTCTAGAACCAATTATCCACTGGGCTACCTAATCATCGCACTTAATAATAATCTTTGTTTGTTTGCCCAAAATCATCAATGTAGAGACTAGCAGAGCTGGAATTTGAATATGATCCACTTCCTACAAATCCCACTTTTTTTGTATCCTTAACATGTCCCCACTTTTTCCTACACTAACTCTGTGGGGGAGGGTAGTATAATAATTATCTCCATTTTGAAGATAAATCAATAATCTCAGAGAAGTGGCTTTCAAATGCCAAAAGACAGAGGGAGAACTCCAGTGCAGGTCCGCTGATTCTATGTTCGGGGTGTTATGCCTCTCTTTTCCCCAGGAGGTAAATCATAGATTGGAAATTGAGAGGAATTTCCCATTTTACAGATAAGGAAACTAAGGCCCAGGGAGGTCAAATCACTTACCCAAGTTCCCCCAGACATTAAGTGGCCATGCTGGAGCAGTCTTTGGACCCCTAGGTTTCCCACTTGTAAAATGAGAAATGAGGAGGTTGGAACGGATGAGCTCAAATGGCCCTTCCAGGGTACTAGCCCTGGAGTTGGAAGAACCTGACTTCAAATCCAGCCTCAGACACTTACTGTGTGATCCTGGACAAGTCTCTAAACTGCCTCAGTTTCCTCATCTGTAAAATGAGCTGGAGAAGAGAACTCCATATTGCCAAGGAAACCCCCTATGGGATCCCAATAGTGGGACAGGACAGAAACGACTCGAGAACAAAAGGCCCTTCACTGGGGTATGTCTGGTAGAAAGAGCAAAGGGAGAAGTGGAGCATGTAAGGAGCTGGGGAGCAGAGGGAGCCCCGGGACCTTCTGCCAGAGTCTCAGGGAAATAACAGTTGTGTATGGAAGCCCCTAGGACCCGACGGGCCCCCAGCCCAGTTCCACTCACTCCTGGAGGATCTTGCTGTCCGTGGTCTGGGGGAAGCCAAAATCCATGAGCTCGTCCAGCAGCTCATAGACAATGACGAAATTGTCTCGGATGCTCTCCTCCTCGAGCTCCTTGAAGTACTCAGAGAACACCTGTCGGGAGGTGAAGTAGATGGGGAGGGGGGATGGTCAGCACCCTCGGGAGGACCGGAGTCAGGGGAGGGAAAGTGGGGGCAGGGCGCTCACCTCCACAGCCTTGTAGAGGAACGAGTAGACCAGGGAGGCGTTGGCATTCTTGAGCGTGGTGGCCACCACTGTTGGCAATCTGGTCAAGGAAAAGGCACCAGTACGGAGGGGTGGGGGTGGGGTGAAGCAGGAAAGCGGCCCCCCAGCGGGGTCCTGCCCCACATCACAGCCGGAGGAAGCTCCCGCCCGGCCTTGTGTAAAGTGCCCGCTCAGGCGCCTTTTGGGGTGCCAAGGCTCGGTGGAAGAAGCACTAGGCACGGGAGCCAGCCAGGGGAGCTTGGATCGAACACTAATTTGCAGCTGACTAGGGGGGCGATCCTCTCTGAGCCTTAGTTATGACCCTTCTCTGTAAAACCCAGGGAATTTGACTAGATGACCTCAAATTACTCTCAATCTTAGGAGCAAAAGCTGAGGGCTGGTTCAAAAGTAGGGAAGGAAAGTGCAATGAAAAGAGTGTTGCATTTAGAGTCCATTTAATTGTCTGCTTCCAACACTTTTGTGCGACTCTGGCCAGCCACCTAAAGTGGCTAGGTCACTTTAAACATCCCATGACAAAAATGTATGGAAAATGATTCATAATTACAAAAAGGAGTTTGAAGACCCCAAATACTTCATAACCATAAAAAGGGGTTTGACTACTCCAAATACTTCATAACCATAAAAAAAGTTTGAAGGCCCAAATAACTTCATTACCATAAAAAGGTGTTTGAAGACCCCAAATACTAAATAGCCATAAAAAGGTGTTTGAAGACCCCAAATACTAAATAGCCATAAAAAGGTGTTTGAAGACCCCAAATACTTCATAATTACAAAAAGGGGCTTGAAGACCCCAAATACTTCATAACCATAAAAAGGGGTTTGAAGACCCCAAATACTAAAAAGCCATAAAAAGGTGTTTGAAGACCCCAAATACCTCATAATTACAAAAAGGGGCTTGAAGACCCCAAATACTTCATAACCATAAAAAGGGGTTTGACTATTCCAAGTACTTTATAACCATAAAAAGGTATTTAAAGACTCCAAATACTTTATAACCATAAAAAAAGATTTGAAGGCCCAAATACTTCATAACCATAAAAAGGGATTTGACTACCCCAAATACTTCATAACCATAAAAAAAGATTTGAAGGCCCAAATACTTTATAATCATAAAAAGGGGTTTGAAGACCCCAAATACTAAATAGCCATAAAAAAGGATTTGAAGACCCCCAATACTTCATAATTACAAAAGGGCTTGAAGACCTCAAATTCTTCATAACCATAAAAAGGGGTTTGACTATTCCAAGTACTTTATAACTATAAAAAGGGATTTAAAGACCCCAAATACTTCATAACCATAAAAAGGGTTTTGACTATTCCAAATACTTCATAATGATAAAAAGGAATTTGATGACCCCAAATACTTCATAACCATAAAAAAGGATTTGACTTATCCCAAATACTTCATAAACATAAAAAGAGGTTTGAAGATCTCAAGTGCATAAGCATAAGGGGTTTGAAGACCCCAAATACCTCATATCCATAAAAGGGTTTGAAGACCCCCCAAGTACTTCATAATCATAAACAGGGGTTTGAAGACCCCAAATATTTTATAACCATAAAAAGGGTTTTTACTATCCCAAGTATTTCATAACCATAAAGATTTGAAGGCTCCCAGGTATTTCATAACAACAAAAAAGGATTTGATGACCTCATATACTTCATAACAGTAAAAAGAGGTTTGATAACCCCAACTATTTTCATAAACATAAAAAAGGGGTTTGAACACCCCAGATTAGTGGTCCCAAGTCTTGGCTAGAGGGCCAGGCAGGTTGGGCAGACAAGGGCACAATCTAGGACACTCAGAGGCAGCTCTAGCCTACTGCTTCTTCCTCCTGCTCTGTCCCTAAGGTCCTGGCAAGAGGAAGGATGCAGTAAAGGTTGCTATGTTTGATCCACAGGAAGTGCACCCTGCCATGGGTCAGCAGTGGAGTCAGGGCTCCCTCCTCTTCCTTCTGCATCAGCAGGGGCATGAAGTGGTCAATCTCTGCCATGTTCACATCCCCCTTGTAGTTCCGGGCAATCAAGGGCTGGTCAATGGGAGAGAAGAAAGGGGGTGAGGTTCTTGCCCAGTCCAACCCCTCCCCCGTTCCTTAGCAGGCTCAGAACTTTCATCCCAACTTGGGGAGAGCCTGCCTACCTGCTCACCTGGGATGGAGGGAAGGAGGACCTGAAGGCCCCCTAAGGGGGTGGAGCTGGATGGAGGAAAGCTCTCTTCCCAGGGAACTCTCCTTTCTTCCCTCTTTCCCTCAGGTGGGCCAGCCCAACTGCCCGACATCTGGGCCAGTGATGGGCCCAGGAGACTGGTCACCCAGGACACCCAGATTCTTTCCTCCAGCCAGAGAAAGGGGCGTCTGGGCCTGCAGGGACTGGACCGAGGGGGAAGCAGAAGGCAGCCTATCTGGGGATTGTCTGCACTCCTCCCCCCCACCCCGCAGGTTTTACCTGTTCGGACTCTCATGCCCCAACCCCCAGGAAAGCAACTCTTTCTCACCTTCCCCTTCATGTCCAGAATAAAGACGGCAGAGGCAGACATGGCGGGGGCAGGGTCTGGATAGAGCAGAGGCCTTGCTAGGGACAGCAGGGAGGAGACACTCAGTGCTTCCTCCTTCCTGCAAAGGCAGCGTCACCTCACCCAGGTAGGAGCCCAGATCCAGGTGAGCGGCTCTTAAAGGGGAGGTGACCCAGGTGAGCAACTTTTTCTGCCGACAGAAATTCTTCTCCTCCCTTGGGCGGGGTTAAGGAATCATCCCAGGGTCCTAGGATTTTGAGTGGGGAGGGACTTCATTTTTTTTTTTTTTTTTTTTTTTTTGCTTAGTTTAACTTTTTTTGATGGGGAAACTGAAGTCTTGAAATCGGAAAGTGACCTTCCTGAGGTCACACAGCAGTGGAGTTGGTCTTGGTAGTCTCTGATTTTGACAGATTTCGTGTCTTTTCACTCTAATACATTCCCAAGAAGGAGTTAAGCAGGCCAAGAGGTGTAATGGATGTCAGAGAAAAGTTCCTCTGGAAAGAAGCGGCCAGGCAGAGAGCTGGAGTCAGAGCCAACTTGTGGACAGCTGGCTGGCTGCCCTGATGTCCTAGGCATGTCAGAAGGGAAGTGGGTTGGGTGGACCCTTGAGTGAACATGCATTAGAACTGCCCAGAATGACCGGCTATAGATGGACTATGATGGCGTCACAGGGGGAGCCGGGGAGGGATCCATCAGAGCCTGAAATTGTCACCAGTCTCTGCCTCAGTTTTCACTTCTGGAAAATGAAAAATCTCTTAACTTTCCCCTCCCTTTCCTCTCCCCTCCTCCCCCACTAACTTGCTCCCATCCCTTTTACTGTCTTCTACCTCTTTGATGCAGGATGCACAGCCCAACTCAGTACAAGAAAGGAAAGAATGAGCTCTATGTTAGTGGAAAGTCCTTTTGAAGAGACTTCTGTCCTAGTTCTTTCCATTCTTGAGTTCCCCAGAGTCCAGGGTAATGGAGTATATTGTCCAACCTAAACTAAGGCTGTAGTTTTTGGAAAATCCATACAAAGGAAGGGGCCAGAGACCTCAGTCCAACAAGGCTTTTCAGCAGCTAGTTCTCCGTGTGTGTGTGTGTGTGTTTTGAATTTTTACAGTTAAAAATTTCCACCTTTATTTGTTTTCCTCTTTTTTCACATTTTAAATTTATTATAAACAGCTTTGCAATTATTCAGACAAAATAATTCTGTATTGGTGGGGAGATGATATCTGCTACATCCATATTAAAAAAGTCTACTTTCCTACTATTTGCTGACTTCTACGGCAGCAGAAAAATTAGTTCTGGAAAGTAGATATTTTTCAAAAGTTTTAGATTAACTTTTTAAAAAAACTTTTATAAATCTATCACTGTTTACCAACTCCTCCCCCCTTACAAATAGAAACCTTCCTGTATATCAAATATATAGTGGAATAACAAATTATGAGATACTTGACATACCTGAGGATATACATTTGATTCCCAAAACTTTTTGTTCTTTGACCACTTTTCAACATCGAAATATGTTGTGAACCCTCCAAATAATTTAATATACTACTCATTCTGCAAATATTTACTGATTAAGGCACCGTTAAAGAATTTTTTAGAGTAGAAGGAAACAAGCATTAAGTACTATGTGTCAGCTAGGCCATTGGGACAGATAGGCAGCACAGTGAAGTACCAGACCTAGAGTCAGAAGGATCTGAGTTCAAATCTTACTTCAGACACTAAATGTGTGATCATGGGCAAGTCACTTAACACTGTTTGCAGTTTCCTCACCTATATGAGAAGGAAATAGCAGACCACTTCAGTATCTTTCACGAAAACCCTAATTGGTGGTGGAATTGTGAACTACTCCAAATCATTCTGGAGAGCAAATGGAACTATGCCCAAACGGCTATCAAATTGTGCATACTCTTTGACCCAGCAGTGTTTCTACTGGGCTTATATCCCAAAGAAATCTTAAAGGTGAAAGGGACCCACATGTGCAAAAGTGTTTGTGGCAGCCCTTTTTGTAGTGGCTAGAAACTGGAAACTGAGTGGATGCCCATCAATTGGAGAATGGCTGGGTAAATTGTGGTATATGAATGTTATGGAATATTATTGTTCTGTAAGAAATGACCAACAGGATGATTTCAGAAAGGTTTGGAGAGACTTACACGAACTGATGCTGAGTGAAATGAGAAGAACCAGGTGATTGTTATACATCAAGATTATAAGACGATATACGACTCTTTACCAAAATGAGATGACTGATGCCAGTTCCAATAATCTTGTGATGAAGAGAGCCATCTACACCCAGGGAGAGGACTGTGGGAACTCGGTGTGGATCACAACATATTCACTCTGTTTTGCTTGCGTTTTGTTTTTTCTCAGTTTTTTTTTCCTTTTTGATGTGATTTTTCTTGTGTAGCAAGATAATTGTATAAATATATATACATATATTGGATTTAACATTTTAATATATTTAACATGTATTGCCTGCCATCTATGGGAAGGAGTAAGGGAAAGGAGAAAATCTGGAACATAAGGTTTTGCAAGGGTCAATGATGAAAAATTATCCATATGTTTTGTAAATAAAAAGCTTTAATAAAAAAATAAAACCCCAATTGGTGATCAGAGAAATGAAAATTAAGATAACTCTGAGGTACCAATATACATCTCTCAGATTGTCTAAAATCACAGAAAAAGATAATGATAAATGTTGGAGGGGATGTGGGAAAGGTGAGACACTAATACATTGTTGGTGGAGTTGCAAACTGAGCCAGGCACTCTGGAGAGCAATTTGGAACTATGGCCAAAGGACTCTCAAACTGTACATATCCTTTGATCCAACAGTGTTTTTACTGGGTCTGTTTTCCAAATAGATCACAAAGGAGGGAAAGGGACCCACATGTGCAAAAATATGACAGCTCTCAAGAAACTGGAAACTGAGGGGATGCTCATCAATTGGAGAATGGCTGAATAAGTTACAGTATATGAATGTTATGGAATATTATTGTTCTGTAAGAAATGATTAGGAGGATGATTTCAGAGAAGCCTGGAGAGACTTATATGACCTGATGCTGAGTGAAATGAGCAGAACCAGGAGTTATACATATGATGATTCAGGCCAGTTCCAATGATCTTGTGATGAAAAGAGCCATCTGCAATCAGAGAAAGGACTATGGGAACTGAGTATGAATCAACATATTTTCACTTTTTTATTTTCATTTTTCCCATTTTTTCCTTTTTAATCTGATTTTTTTTCTGCAGCACAATAATTGTAGAAATATGTATAGAAGAATTGTACATGTTTAACATACATTGGATGACTTGCCATCTGGGAAGTGGGTTGGGGGAAAGGGAGAAAAGTTTGGAACACAAGGTTTTGAAAGGGTCAATGTTGAAAAATTATCCTTGCATATGTTTTGAAAATCAAAAGCTTTAATTAAAAAATTGGATGTCATGAAGAGTTGGACAACAACAGCTATGTGTCACTTTGCCCTTTTACAAATATCACATTTGATACAACCCTGGAAAATAGGTGCTAAAACAACCATTTTACAGTTGAGGAAATTGAGTAAGATAGAAATTAAGTGACCCAGAATCATACAACCAATAAATATCTGATCAAATTTGGATTTGGATCTTCCTGACTTCAGGCTTCTCTTGGACCATTCTTTCAAATCCTCTTGGGGATTCTGAGCCACAACAGGGAAAACCAAAGTTCTTTTCCACCAACTCTCTGTCAAAGGGTGGAGGATATACCTCCTCATTAGTCACTGCTTCACTCACAGTTCTGCATTCTTTGGGACTTCTTTCCCCTTGTGATGTTGTTCATCCTTTTGTGTGTCTGTGAGTGTGTATGTGTGAGTGGCAGGTGACTTGCCTGAGGTTACACAGCTAGTGGCAAGTATCTGAGGCTTAAATCCAGATCCTCCTGATCCCATCCACTGCACCTTCTAATATCCCCATCCTTTGTTTCTGAAGTGGGACAATCCCCTACACTATTATGGTGATGGAATAAATTGTCCTTCTGATTCTATTCACTTTATTCCGTACTAATTCATATAGAGAACCAAATTTCTCACAATTTGTCCCATTCCTTCTTAGAGTACAATCAAACTCTGCTTCAATCATACACCCAATTATCTCCTTTTCCCCAAATAATACCCCTCCTGCCTGTGAGAACCAGCCTCTGAATGCCATTTTACAGTATATATTGCTGAGAAGTCTCCACCCTCAATTTTGGGGCGGAAGCTTGAGGTTATTGCATTCCCCACCCCCAAACCACCCAGTTTGTTGAAAGAACTGGGAGGGAGATTGATGAGGTGCTGACAATGGATAATTGCTCTGCTGGAGGTGGGGTGAGGAAATTCTGAGTATGGCCACCCAGAGCTAGAGTGTCTGGAATTCTCCCAACAGCAGCCAGCAAGCAGGATAAAGAAAAAGCTTCTGGGGGTGGGAGTCAGGACCACTTATAGGCCCTGAGGCCTTGGCAAGAGATTTCCCTTTTCTTAGCCTCCCCCCTCACCATGTCATCATGCAAAATGGGGATAAGAAGCCTTATGTTGGCTACCTCACAGGACCACTGTGAGAAAAAATTCTGTAAATCTTCATGTGCCCTAAATGAAAGTTTTGAGGGATTTTGATCTCATAGAAATAACTGCATCTTTCTGTGTCATTCCACATCTTTTTCATAAATCCTTCATAGAAGACATCCCCAAATGCATTAGAGGCTTTTCCCAAGGACGTTTAATAGCATCAGAGTTATATAGGCTTTAGGTTTTAATATGGATTTTACACACATTATTGCTTCTGGTCTTGACAATAATTCTGAGACTCTATAGTCATTGCTTCCTGGAAGGACAAGAGGCTCTGGATAGCATCGCCCATGGTGGAAGATTGGGGTTCAAGTCCCTAATCAGACACTTTCTCACTGAATGACCCCAGACAAGCCATTGGACTTCTATAATCCTGAAGGTGATTCTCTAAGATTTATTTCCAAATTTATAGATTAGTCAATAGTCAATGAATATTCATTAAGTTTCAGTTCTGTGCCCAGTTGTTGTTCAGTCATATCCTTGTGATCCTATTTGGGGTTTTCTTGGCAAAGGTACTGGAGTGATTTGTCATTTTCCAGATGAGGAAACTGAGGCAAACTAGATGTCACACAGCTTTGAACTCAGGAAGATAAGTCACTCTATCCACTGTGCTCCCTAGCTGCCCATTATATACCCTGATACTGTGCTGTTAGCTAGAGACACAAATATGTTACTCTTGCTCTCCAAGAAGCCCAGTCTAATGGGGGGAGATAACATGCAGACAACTAAGTTCAATCATGGTAAATACATCAATTGGCTAAATCACCAGATGGTAGATATTAGAATCAGAGACTAGTATGTCCAGACTACATTACTGGGTTTTATATTTTCCCAAGGAAGTCATGGATAAGAAAAAAAAAAATCACCAAAGACCACAAAATATTTGTAGCAGCACTTTTGTGATAGCTAAGAGTTGGAAACAAAATGTATACCCTTCAATTGGGATAGCTGGCCAAACATATTGTGGTGCATAAATGTAAGGGAATACTACGATGCTGTAAGAAAGGCTATTTTATGATGAACACAGAAAAGCATGGAAAGATCAGCGTATAGCTGGTGCACAGAGAAGTAAGCAGAGCCGAGAGAACAATATACACAATGACAACAATATACACAATGACCAAAACCATGTAAATGGGAAGAACAATGACAAAGATCAAAAGTAAATGTAACAAAATTATTAAAATGAGAAGAGGAGCAGTTAGAGGGCACAGTGGAAAGATGATGGATAGAGTATCAGCCCTGGAGTTAGTAGGATCTGAGTTCAAATAACTTATTAGCTGGGTGGTCCTGGGCAAGTCACTTTAATCTGACTCTCTTCTCCCCCCAATAAAAAGAAAAAGGAAGGGGGAAAAAAAGATCAAGGAGGACTCTGATGAAGAAATATGAGAAAATATCCTCAATCTATCTTTTTTGCTGAGCTGGGAGATCCATAGGTGTTATACATTGCCAATGTTTTTGAACTTTCACGATATATCAATGAGGTTGACTTTTTTTTTTTTTCCTTTTAAAAAATGTTATTTTGGGGCAGCTATATGGCTCAGTAGACTCTGAACTCAGAAGAATCCTAAGCTCAAATCTGGCCTCAGACACTTAATACTTACAAGTTGTGTGATCTTGGGCAAGTCACTTAATCCCGACTGCTTGAAAAAAAAGAATTTTAAAAATGCTATTTTCCATTTGGGATAGCTCTGGAGAGAAATATGTGGTGATATAAGAAGGAGAAACAATGAAAAAAAATTGTTTTTACAAAAGATTTTTTAAAGAATTAAAGAAGATTGGGAAAAGCTTCTTGTAAGAAATAAAATTTTAGTTGGGACTTGAAGAAAAGCCAGGGAAATGGGGGGAGGGAGGGTAGGAGGGAGGAAGAAGAGAGATGAAGAAGAGGAGAGTGGCAATTATGGTGACCATCTTTTGGGAGGAGCAGCCAGGAGGCCAATGTCACTGGAGCACAGAGGACATGGGTGTAGTGTGTAAGACTGAATTGTTATCCATCTCTCCCAAGATGACAAAATTTAAGCATATCCTCAATATATATTTACTGAATGTTTGTAGATAAGGAAACTGGGGGGGGGGTTGTAGAGGTTATATGATTTATCTATAGCCATACTGCCTGTAAAAATCAGAGGCAGGATTTGAACACAAGCCTCTTGACTTCAAGTTGCACACTTTTCCCATATATTATTAATTTATATATTTATATTTATATATATTAATTTTTTTCATATAACAAGCATTTATTCCCCCAAAAAAAAACTGAATAAAAGGAAAAAATTTATAATGAATGTGCATAATCAAGTAAAGCAAATTTCTGCCTTGACTAAACTTTTGGTGATACACTAGATAGAGGGCTGGGTCTGGACTCAGGAAGAACTGAATTCAAATCTAGCCTCAGACACTTCTTAGCTGTGTGACCTAAGGCAAGTCATGTAATCCCTGTCTCAGTTTCCTCAATTGTAAAATGGGGGTAATAAAAGCTCTTCAGGTTATTGTGAGGATCAAAAGAGAAAATATTTGTAAAAATGAGTAGAGCAGTGCCAGGAATACAACAGGTGCTATATAGATGCTTATTTTCTCCCTCCCTAGAGCAGGAAAACCTGAGTTCATATTTAGCCTTAGATATTTAAATATGTGGCCTTGCAAGTCAGTTAACTTTTTTGACTCAGTTTTCTCTGTAAAATAAGCTGGAGAAGAAAATGGCAAACCACTTCAGCATCTTTGACAAGAAAACCCCAAATGGAGTCATGAAGAGTTGGGCATGACTGAAATGACTAAACAACAAATTCTTCCTTCCCCAATGTCCTCAAATGTATATCTCATTCTACATCTTAAATCTCTCGGAAAGAGATGGGTATTATGCTTCTTGTTCATTCTTTCCACTTATAATATCTTTTTGCCCAAGAAATTTTTACATGATCTTGGGTATATAGATTCACAAATCAAACATTGATTAATAATAAATCATAAGGAAAATTATTTTAAAATGATGTTTTGATATATATATATAATCTTACCATTTATTAAAGATGAAGGCAAATTTGGATACTAATGAGATGAATGTGCTTTATTTTTACATAAATAATTAAATCTTGGCAGAATATTGGGTGCTGCAAGATACAGAGCATCTTCAATATTTTTCAGAGTTGATCAACCTTTATGATATTTTGTGACACCCCCCCCCATATTTAGTTATGCCATATGGAGTAGAGACCCACTATTTAAGAAGCTTTGGTTGGTCATGATATATTAATCAAGTTCCCCAACTCATTTTTCTTTGTCGTGTTATTATTGCATAAAGCATTCTCCTGGTTCTGCTCGATTCATTCTATATCAGTTCCTGTAAGTCTTCTCAGTTTCTCTGAAACTTCCTGTCATCTTACAATTCACTAGCATCCCATTACATCCATATTCCATAATTTGTTTAGTTGCTCTCTCTCCACTTGATGGAGACCCTTAGTTTCCTACTTTTTAGGTCCCTCATTCTTTCTATTCAGTCAGCTTCTTGAATATCACACCTCTCAGTGTCACCCTCTGGCTCAGGCTATCAGAATAGCTTGCTTCTTTTTCCATCCTACAAGTCCTAGAACATGTTTTTTAATACCCCTTGCCATTCATCCTGGATGATATTTTACAGCCTCCTTATTTCCAAGTTCTATTGCCTTTTGAGACATCTACAATTCTGCCTCCCATCTCAGGTTCACAGCCTGGAAGAGACTAAGTTGATCATAAAATCATCAAATCTTATTCAAGAGAACCTTGAGTAATGTTCTGGAAGATCTAGATCCAAAGACCTTCTCTGGCGTTTCCTAGTTGGGTGACCTTGAATATTCAATTTTTTTGTGCCTCAGATATCTCCTGTATCTGGGACTTAATCTCCTAAAAAAAAAAAAAAATCATCCATGGATTGTTCTCTGCATCCCCTAAAATGACAAAACACAAACCCATTTCATTTTTTTCAAATGAGAAAATTGAGACTCAATGATTATGTGACTTTCTGAGATGAGATTCAAACCCAATTTAATTGCACTCTAGCTGTGATGGCATTCCATGATTCATAGCAACCACTGAACATCACTGAGACAGTGCTTGGTATACTCCCCCACAAGCTTCCTTTTGTTTGTATTATCCCCCATTAGATTGTAAGTTCTTGAAGGACAGGGATTATGTTTTGTCTTTTTTTCTTATTAAAGCTTTTTATTTTCAAA
Organism: Antechinus flavipes; assembly: GCF_016432865.1. Classification (NCBI taxonomy): domain Eukaryota; kingdom Metazoa; phylum Chordata; class Mammalia; order Dasyuromorphia; family Dasyuridae; genus Antechinus; species Antechinus flavipes. Next base: position 653,558,997 of record NC_067398.1, read on the forward strand.
ACATATGCACAGATAAATTTTCAACACTGATCATTGCATAGCCTTGTGTTTCAGATTTTCTCCTCCTTCCCCCACCTTCTCCCCTAGATGGCAAGCAATCCAAAATAGGTTATACGCGTTCAAATATATATTAAATCCAATATATGTAAACATATTTATACAATTCTCTTGCTGCACAAGAAAGATCAGATCACAAAGGAAAGAAAATGAGTAAGAAAACAAAATGCAAATAAACAACAACAAAAAGAGTGAGAATGTTATGTTGTGATCCACACTCAGTTCCCACAATCCTCTCTCTGGGTGTAGATGGCTCTCTTCATCATGAGATCATTGAAGCTGGCTTGCAATCACCCATCTCATTGTTGGAAAGAGCCACTTCCATCAGAATTAATCATATAGTCTTATTGTTGCTGTGTACAATGATCTCCTGATACTGCTCATTTCACTTACCATCAGTTCATGTAAGTCTCTCCAGGCCTCTCTGTATTCATCCTGCTGGTCATTTCTTACAGAACAATAATATTCTATAACATTCATATACCATAACTTGTTCAGCCATTCTCTATGATGAGCATGAGGGGACACTAATGCATTGTTGGTGGAGTTGTGAATTATCCAGTCTTTCTGGAGAACAATTTGGAACTATGCCCAAAGAGCTATCAAACTGTGCATATCCTGTGATCCAGCATCAGTGTCACTACTAGTCTGTATCCCAAAGAAAGCATAAAAGAGGGAAAAGGACTTCACATGTGCAAAAAATGTTTGTAATAGTCTCCCCCTTTTTAGTAGACAGTTCACTTTTTAATAGAAGCTTTTAATTTTTTCCAAATATATGCAAAGATAATTTTCAACATTCACCTTAGCAAAATTTTGTGTTCCAAATTTTTCTCCCTCCCTCTCCTCCTCCCCATCTCCTCCTAGACAGCAAACAATCCACTATAGGTCAGTCATCAATCATGTGCAATTCTTCTAAACATATTTCCATATTTTTCAGGTTGTGCCAAAAAAATAAATCAGATCAAAAGAAAAAAATACGAGAGAGGAAAAAAAATGCTAACAACATTACAAAAAAGATGAAAATAGTATGCTTCCATTCACATTCAGTCTCCATAGTTGACACTTTGGGTTCATATAGCTCTCTCCATCACAAGTCTATTGGAATTTCCTTGAATCATCTCATTGTTGAAAAGAGCCAAGTCTATCACAGTTAATCATCACATAATCTTGCTGTTACTGGGTACAATGTTCTCTTGGTTCTACTAACTTGGATTAGCATCTATTCATGTAAGTCTTTCCAGGCTTTTTTGAAATCAGCCTAGCAGCCCTTTTTGTAGAGACAAGAAACTGGAAATTAAGTCAATGCTCATCAGTTGTGGAATGGTTGAATAAATTATAGTATTTGAATGGAATGGAATATTATTGTGCTATAAGAAATGATGAGCAGGCTGATTTCAGAAAAATCTGGAAAGACTAACTGATGCTAACTGAAATGAACAGAACCAAGAGAACATTATATTTCACATCTTTTCTCATGTTTTTTCCTTTTAATTGATTTTTTCTTATGCACTATGATGAATAAGGAATATTTAGAACATATTTAGAAGAACCGCACATATTTAACCTATATTGGATTGCTTGCTGTCCTGGGGAGGAGGAGGGAGGGAAAGAAGAAAATTTGGGAACATAGGGTTTTGCAAGATGATTGCAAGATTTAAAACTATCTTTGCATGTATTTGGAAAAATAAAATACTATTTCAAAAAAGTGATGCAGTCAGAAAGATCTGATCAAGTTCAAATCCTGCCTCTCAGATACTTGTAATCTCTGTGATCCTGAGCTAAATCATTTAATCTCTTTAGTGCCTCTGTTTCCTTATCTGTAAAACAGGGGGTTTATTATCCCCTATGTTACTTACTAATAATATATTTGTTCTTCTCACGGCTGTTGTAAGGATCAAATGAGGTAACATGTAAGATGATATATAAGTGTTGGTTATTACTATATTTAACCTAAGCCCCTCATTTTATATATGAGGGAACTGGGATCCAAAGAATGGAAGGATATACCAACGATCCCACAGGGTATAACCAGGGCTTTTCACTGTACTACTTGGCTGGCCAGACCAAAGTTCTTCCTTTCTCCAACCAGGGCTAAGCAAATACCTAGACTGGCAGTGGGGGAGGAAGTTCCTGCTCTTTCCAAGAACCTGCTAAAATTCCCCAGGCCTCTTGCACTGGCATTCAAGGCCCTTCACAACCAACCCTCAATCTATCTCATTTCCTGTTTCATCACTGAATTAGGGCAAAACTGAGATGAAAACAAGGACTTCTTGATTCCTGCTCAGTGATTATTTTTATGCAATACCATCTTCATTTCCCAGCTTGATTACTCTTGCATAGCTCCAGAAATATTCATAAAAATATGGACTCTAGGGGTAAAAGAGATCTTTTAATCCATTCATTTTTCAGAAAAACAGAAGGCCATATTAAAGAAGTGACTTGCCCCAAGTCACATAAATAGGAACAGGGTCAGAATTTGAGTCTGTTTTCTTAATCCAAATCTACTTGGCTGTTCTCTTATATCTACCTGGTATTTGGGGATCAATTGCTTTCAGTTAGGTAAAGATAGAGAGCAGTGGGGATCTCAAAAGTTTCAATCTTCCCATCTAGAGCTACTCACTATATCTTGATGGCCCAGGGGGTTCTGGGTGTTCTGAACACCCAGCTCTTTTCCTTAAGATTCCTGTAAACATCTATTAAATTGAAGCAAACAAAAGCTCCCATCAGACTTAGCAGTGTGGAATCTGAAACTCAGGGCTGGTTTGGTTGAAAAATTCATGAGCCGGACAGTTTCAGGGAACAGCTAGAGAACAGAGGCTCCCTGTCTGTTTAGCAGCCCCTCCTCTTCCCTTCCCAGGCTCTGGCAGGGGTATGGGGAGGGTGGTGGGAAGGACTGCCCATCTGTCTGCAGCCCGTTTTCCCTAAAAGTATTTCTACAGCCTTGAGAAGTTTTTTAACCCGGAAGTTTTGGGGAGAAGGAGTAAAGGGGGAAGAGAGAAAGGGGGGAGGTCCTGGTTCTAGACGGAAGAATTATTGCACCCGACAGGTCTGTCCCAGGGTACAGACTACCCTGAAGGCTGGCTGAGAGGACTGAAAGGCTAAAAAGCTAGGGGAAAGGGATGAGGGTGCCTGAATTTTGATTCCTAGGTTTGTTTTCCTACAATGATCTGGGGAAGTAGCTTCTCAGGCATTACCTCAGTTTCTTTCAAAGGGAAAATAATAGTTCACATCTGGATAGGATTAAGGTTTACAAAACATATTTTACATAATCATCCTGTGAGGTAAGTTAGTCATTACTGCTCCCAGAGCTCCCTGTTCCCTTCTGGATAAAATATAAACTCTTCGGTTTGGTATTTCAATCCTTTTTCAATCTGGCTCCAGCCTACCTTTACAGCTTTACTGCCTATTCTTTTTTTTCTGGCCCATTGGCTGTCACATGTTTGCAATAAATAATCTCTGTCTCTGCCTTTGTAGAGAGGCTGGACTCCCAGGCCAGGATTCATTCTCTCTTAGCCCATTTCATCAAATGCTTGGTACCCTTCAAGGCTCATTTCAAATACTGATTCCTATAGAGACCTAGCTTAACTCATCCCTCATAATTACTTTGTATCAAAAGGTTCTGTGTTTATATTGTTTCCTAGAAGTAAAGGCCTGGAGGACAGGAGCTATTTTAAGTAGTCTATGTATTCCCTATCTAGTACAATAGAATAGTGTTTGACACATAGTGGGCACTTATAATTGTAGTAAGTTTATTTATTTTTAATAGACATTGCTTTATGAATCATGTTGGGAGAAAAAAATCAGAGCAAAAAGGAAAAACCATGGGAGAGAGAAAAAAACAGAAAAAAGTGAACATATCATATGCTGATTTAGTTTCCTTAGTTCTTTTTCTGGATACAGATGGCATTTTCTGTCCAAAGTCTATTGGGATTACTTCAGATAACTGAGAAGAACCAAGGCTTTTGTAAATAATCATCACACATTCTTGCTGTCTTTGTGTACAATGTATTCCTGGTTCTGCTTGTTTCACTCAGAATCAGTTCATGTAAATCTTTCCAGGTCTTTTCTATAATCAGCTTGTTCATCATTTTTTATAGAACAATAATATTCCATTACCTTCGTATACCATAACTTGTTCAGCCATTCCCCAGTTGATGGGCATCCGCTCCTTTTCCAATTTTTTGCTAGGGCACTTATTTATAATGCTTCTTGAAATAGCCTGAATGAATTAAGTCAGGGCTAAGGAATTCACTTTCCTAGCAAGAAGAGACTGAGTTCAAATTAAGGTGACTCCAGATTCCACATGTGTCCTTCTGACTCTCAAGGAAAGCACATTTTTCTGGAGAAGACATCTCTTTATCTCCATAAATATCTATACCAGTAGCTCCAGAGCTGAAAGTGGAGGCTTTCATTCCAAGGTCTGAGGTGAGCCTTGGGCAAAGTGAATCAAAGAGAACTTTAGGCTCATTCTTCTATGATCCTATCTGGCAGAAAGATCACCTTTCTGAGACTTGGAAGGAGGGGATATAGTGGAAAGATCTGGATTTGTAATTTAGGAGACTTTTGTTATAATTCTGACTCCAATTCTTGCCTTTGAGTTCTGTGATACTGGGTCTCAGTTTCATCTGAAAAATAAGGAGACAATGTTGTTCAGTGCAAATTGCTATGGATTGGTATTCACGAGAATAATTAAGATTTTACTCCCCATTTTACTATAAGAAATAGAATCTCAGAATTGAAAGAGACTCCTTCCTTGGAGCAGAAATCCTCTCAACACTATTTCAGGACAAATCTGAAGGACCTCAAAAGGTGATGAATCTCAATCATTCAATCAGTGAGTGCCCCCTATGTGCTAAGTGAAGGCAACTAGGTGTTGAAGTGGATAGAGCTTCAGTCCTGGAGTCAGGAAGACTCATCCTTCTGAGTTCAATCTGGCCTTAGACAGTAGCTGTGTGACCCTGGGCAAGTCACTTTACCTTGCTTGCCTCAGTTTCCTCATTTGTAAAATGAATTGGAGGAGGAAATGGCAAACCACTTCAGTATCTTTAATATTATTATTATTATTATAACTTTTTATTGACAGAACCCATGCCTGGGTGATTTTTTACAGCATTATCCTTTGCACTCGCTTCTGTTCCGACTTTTCCCCTCCCTCCCTTCATCCCCTCCCCCAGATGGCAAGCAGTCCTATACATGTTGAATACGTCACCGTATATCCTAGATACAATATATGTGTGCAGAACCGAAGTTCTCTTGTTGCACAGGAACCACTCCAGTATCTTTGCCAAGAAAAGCCCCAAACAAGGTCACAAAGAGTTGGAGAGGACTGAAATGACTGAAGAACAGATGTACCAGGTGCAATGAACCTTTTAAGCTTCAATCTACCTCTCTTGTTTTCATCTATTGCGCCTAGTTTTGGCCTCTGGGATCTAGCAGCACAAACTCACCTTTTCATCACGGAATTCTTCCAAATACTTAAAGGCAGTTAGCATATCCTCCTACGCATTGTTGCATGACAGCTCGGTTGCTTCAGTCTATCCATTGGCTTCCAGACCTTCACCTCTTTAACCTCGTCAACGTTCTTTCTAAACTGTGAGTCTAGAAATGGAAAGGAAAATGCATGTGTGAACCGACCAGTTTTAATTTAATGTAAGAATATGGGCAAGAAACTTCTCTCTGGACCTCATTTTTTTTCCCCACCAATAAAATGATGTTGGACTCATGCCCTAGTGGAGATTCTTTTTTCAGCTATAAGTTGGAATTTTGAGGTCTTTTCCAACTCGGGAATTGCTCCTTCTGTGAAGATGCTCACGATCCGATCTAGTTCTGGCATTCTAAGACCGTACAATCAGGTGATTTCCAAGCCCCTTCCTCCGAGATTGTAAATTAGGGATGGGCCCCAATCCGTCCTGGGCTCCTCCCCCGCCCCCGCCCGCTATCCCTTCTCATTGGAGGGGCCGCAAGGGGCGGGCAGCATCACTTAGACTCCCGCCACCTCTTGCTCCAACTAGCCAGGTTTGCAGCAGCTTCTGGTTTTTCAGCCACTTGCCTCCCCCACCATGGAGGATGGCCGAAAGGAGTCTGAAGGACCGTACGGTAAGATTCAATCCCCTATTCTGGTCGGGCCGGAGTGTGTGTGTGTGTATGTGTGTGTACCATTTCTACTGGGCTAGAGGGGAAGCAGGGCTGTCCCTCAGAGGCACCCTGAGCTCGAGATGGAGGAAAAGGAGTCAGGAGTGCCAGGTTCTTTTCTGTCCAGTTGTCTGGGACACGTGGACAGCCGGGGGTTCCGGGATGGGCTTGCCGAGACACCCGGATCCCCAATCTCTGTCTACGATAGCGCATGCTCCGCTGCGGAAGGGGGCCCGTTATCCGCGCCGCTTGGAAACTGCCCAGCATCAGGGAGCTGAGACCCTGGACTCGTCTTAGGGCTTGGAGCCGAGGAAACTGGAATCCTGAACCCCAGGGGCTCCCTGACCGATCAGCTGATGTCATGCATTTTCTCTTGGCACGGAGAGGGAAACTGAGGCGGCGGCAGAGACAAAGGAGGCTCCAGAGCTAGGCGGTGGCTGCTAGGGTCCCCAGAGTCCTGACCCTCCGCCGAGGAACTCGGGAAGGGGGGGCGGAGCAGGATAGAGACAGGAAATAATTGGTAAACTTCCAACTCGAAGGCCCAGCACTAGGCTAGCTAAGGACCCAGGGATGGGGGAGAAAGGAGAGGGAAGAGTAGGAGGAAGTAGCAGATACTGGGTAGCCTGTAAACGCAAGGCTAGGAGGGCCTTGGCTCCCGGAACCCTCCCCTCAAACCCAGACTCCCCGGGGGACCCTCCCCGGTCGTTTATGTGCTTAAGTCTTAGCTGTGTTTCCGGCCCTGGAAGGGGGAGGGGACTGTCTCGGAGATTGGGCTGGGGGGGGGCGCGACGAACGGGTTGTGTCAGTGGATATGGGGGTGGGGCGAGATATTACTAGTGGCCTGGGGGAGGGGTGTCAGCGTCTGCTTTCAAACTCTAGATCTAGCTCTCTGGGCCCCTTTGACACACACACACACACACACACACTTCCCCCTTCCCGCCCCCCGCCCTCCGCCTCCCATCCTCGGCCGCCTTCCCCTAGCTGCTCGATTGGTCTTCTCTAGTTCTCACGGAGCCCAAGAGCGAAAACCTTAGCAGCTGTTGTATTTTTAGCATCGAGGTTCCTAGGGCCCTAAATAGGCTGGGAGAGGACTTCACCCCTTCTTGGGGCATCCAGTCCTAGGCCAGGAATAGGAAGGGAGGGGTCCGGAGTTTGGGAATAGATGTAACTAGGAATGGGTGGGAGAGGGTTGGTGGTAGAGCTGGATTGGCAGCTGTGCCCTCAAGGCCAGGGCGGTGTGACTGCGGAAATCGACCTCTGGCTATCGCTGAAAAACAGAAAGGCTGTTTTGGGAGGGGTTGAGACCTGGGCTTGGAGGATTTGGGGAAGAGACTACAGGAATTAGCCACCTATGTGTTAGGAGTGAACCATCCTCTTCCTAGGGGAAATGGATGACTAATTTGTCCTTTGGCTTCATAGGAACCCAAATTCTCTCTTTTGGGGAGAGAAATTAAGCTCCCCCCAGAATTGGGGGGGGCGCTGGGGTCTGGTTCCAGAATAGCCTGAGGCTCGAGAGGAATCTCTGGCCACACCCCTCACTCCCCTCTTCTTTCTCCCTAAGTCTGAAAACAGTTGGCTAAAGATTGGCCCTGAGTCTACTGATCTTCTGAGCAGTCTTTCCTAGAGCTCACTCTGTTTTTTTTTTTTTTTTTCCCAATGTTCTGTTCAGAATCTAAGCAAGGACTACCTCACTTTTGAATTTGAATCCCTAATATTTAACTGTGCTTGGTACACAAAAGATAGTTAATAAGTGCTTGGTGCTTGCTGATTGAAAAGATCTTTAGGAAATACATACTATTTACAGAATTCTGTGTTCCTGATCTGGTTTTATGGAGGCAAGGGTGGTTGGAGAATGAAACAACAATAAAAGCTATACTATACATTATCCTATGGTGAGATCTGAGAATATAAAGGAGTGGAAGTGAGATTAGGAAAGGCTTCTTGGAAGAGGTGGAATTTGAGATCAGTTTTAAAGGCTGGATAAGAATTTAGGAGGAGTGTAGGAAGGATATCTCTGTTGCAAGGATGGCTTGGTAACAATCTAAGAGGAAGAGGAAAATGTCAAAAATAACCCCTAAAGTTTGAAAATATGAGGCTGGGTTATTATTCTTGCCACTGACAAATAGTCATAAAAAAGAGCTGATATTTTATTTTGGTTTGGAATATGGGAATTCAGCACTCGTCTGGGGGCATTGAGAGGTTAGATGATTAGCCCAGAAGTCACACAGCCAGTAGGTGTGTCAGTGTTGAAACTTATGTTAGTTCTCTATCCACTACCCATTGCTTCTCATCTTCATGTTATAGATGAAAATGAGGAACAGAATGGTCAGAGCTTTGTCCGGAGTTACATAAGTATTTAGTGTAAGAATCACACTTTGAGTTCTTCGACCTGAGATGTGGACCAAGCTTGATCTCTGGAGCCAGTTTATGCCTTGGTTTTGGACTTGTTTGCCTTTGAGGCGTGGCTAAATATTCTGGGGGAGTTTTCTTTCCGTTAGACAGTTGGGAGATACTGGTCTGGAGCACTGGGGAGAGAGCTGGATGGGAGATTGGGATTTGGGCTGCTTCAGCCTTGGGAGGATCCAAGCTTGAGGGAGTGAATGAGATCACCCAGGGAGAGAATCTAGAGATAAAAGAGAAGGCGGAGTCTTGGGGAACACCCATTAGAAGGGAGTTGGGAAGAAGATGAGGAGACTCCGGAGGAAAGGTAAGAGGAGAATCTGGAGAGTGTGATCCTTGTTTCCCTTTGGAGGAGTCAGATCTTTGGAGAGGTCCAAGAAGATTGGGGTTGAAGAAAGAATGGCTACTGAATTCAGCTATTGGGACATTCATTACTGGTGACCTTTGAATGTGATTTCATTAGTGGAGAGTGGAAGGCATTTATTTCGAAGATGGAGACAGTAAGTTTTGAGGAGATCGGGATGTTAAATCTAGTCGACTTTTTGCAGAAGTTTGGTGGTGAAGGGGAAGAGGGACATGGTCTTGGCTGAAAAAAAAAAGGCTAGAAGAAAGCTTTTTTTAGGATGGAGGAGAGACTTGGGCTTGTTTGTAGACTGATGGAAAGAAGCCAGTTCTGGGGGAATGATTGAAGATGCATAAAAAGGGAGTGGCAGTGAAGGAGGAAGGAGTGAATGAAACCCTGGGCACAGTAAGCAAAAGAAATAGGAGGAGATAAAACTGGGCAGGTAAGTTTGAGCCTGATTATTGAAGGCCTTGAAAAGCACTCAGAAGATTTTACTTTATCTTCTGGGAAATTTTTAAATAAAGAAGGAACATGGTTAGAGTAGTGATTTTGGAAGATTATCCAAGTAGTCGAGATAATGAATTAGACAGAATGGACTGGAAATCAAATTAGGAGGCTATTAGGATAATTCAGGTGAGAGAAGAGGGCTCCCCTAAATTACCCTTGGGAGACTTAGAAGAGATGAGGAAGGGGACTGAGAGAAGAGATCTTTTGAAAACAAGATCTACTGTCTTGGATGGATATGTAAAGGTGAAGGAGGGTTCAGGGGCCTAGAGTCAGGAAGTTGTTTTTGCTATTCAGTTTTAGTCATAGCTGATCTTTGTGATCCTTTTTGGAGTTTTCTTGGCAAAACATACTAGAATGGTTTGTCTTTTCCTTCTCCAGTTCATTTTACAGATGAGGAAACTGAGGCAAACAAGATTAAGTACCTTACCTATGGCCACACAGCTAGTAAATGTGTCTGAAGCCAGATTTGATGATCAGATTCTTAAAGATGAGTCTTTCTAATTCTAAACCCAGTGGCTTTTATCCATTTTAACACCTCGTAGTCTGGAGTCAGGGAGACTCACCTCAAATCTGCTTCAGAATCTTACTAATTGAGAGACCCCAGGCAAGTCACACTGGATGTCTCAGTTTCTGTGAAATAGGGATAATAATAGCTAGCACCTGTCTCACAAGTTGTTTTGAAGATCAAATAAGATAAGGTTGTATCTTAGCATGGTGATTGGTACATAGTGTGTACTCTATAAGCGTTAGCTATTATTTTTATTATTATTGCAATTCATGTCTTTTTATTTTGATGGAAATACTCCTAGGAGAGTTAGAAACTCTAAAAGTCAAGATAGATTTTGAATATTTGACAGAAATACTCTGTCCTGGGATTCCTTCTGTAGAAAAAAGGGAACTTTAGTGTGCTTATACCTCCTTTTCATGTGGACCAACATAAGTATTAACTATTATTATCTTAAAAGTTTCAAGTTTACATGGCAGTGCCAATAACAAAAATGGAAAAGCCATTGGGAGGGGCAGGTTTAGAGGTGATGGTGACAAATTCTGCTTTCCACACTTCCAGATAGAAGTGCCACTCAGGCAGTTGGAATTCAGGGAGAGGTTGGCATGTTGGTAATACATTTGGAAATCATCTGCATGGTTTATGATAATTGAAGCCATGGAAGTCAGTGAGATCACTAAGGGAGAAAACTATATGTAGCCTCTTTCATCTGGTTTTAATGGCCATTATCAAGTCTGGGACATTGTCATAGCAATCTTGTTATGGTCTACTCTCCCTTTGACATGCGCTTGTTCTCTGAGGTGGGGAGAGTTGACCACAATAAGCACAAATCAATACATCATGAAAATGTTCATTCAGCCATAATTGTTTATGAGGGTAGTGTTGGGGCTACTATAAAGACAAAACAGTGCTATTGAAAAACTTGTTCTTGGTGGATACAGCATGGAACAACATGGATACAGATAAGTGTATACAAAGTAATTGTTGGAAAAGGAGAAGATAATAGAAACTGAACAGGAAGCAAGATAAACTGCCTGTGGGAAGCCCTGTTTAACACGAGCCTGGATGTAAGGGTGTTTGGTATTTTATGAAGTGGAAGAAAGGAGAGGGACAATCTGAACCAAGTCAGATTAAGAGCTGTTGGAATAGTGTATGTGAGGAACAGGCTGGTTTGGTGAAAAAAAGATAATATACAAGAGGAGAAGCTGAAGTAAGCAAAAAAGAGTAGGCTAGGGTCTGGTTGCAAAGGGCTTTAAATACCAGATCAAGGAACTTGTATTTTGTCCTGGAGGTCAGAGGGAGCTAGCTAATGGGGCTTCTTGTTCAGGAAGAGTGATGACAGGGCAAAACTTAACCATGTTTTAGGGAAATCACTTTGGAGAGAGGGAGAGACTGGTGCTAGGTGGTAGAAGGCCTTGTATTCCAGTGGAAGTTTTTACTTTTTTCTCCAGGCAATGAGATAATAAGGGGCCTAAACTAGAGTGCTGGCTATTTGATCTAGAGAAAAGCAAGAGCAATTAGGAAAAATAGGGGAGGATTTGGGGTAAAGATAATTAGTTCTACTGTAGTCATGTTGAATTGGAAAGGTCTCAACAAATCCCAACTGCAAAAGGTAGTAGGAGAAAGGAGCTAATAAGACTTGAGAGGAGGGGCCAGGACATTTATAGAGGGTATATCCATACATAGAAGGCCATACATGAATAAGGACGATCCATTAAAGGCAAATAAAAAGGATTGCTCAAACTAGTAGGAAAAGATCCAAGAGAATCATCTGCCAAATCACCTGGATTTGACAAATAATAGATCACTGGTGATTTTATGGAGAGACATTTCAATTGTGAGTGATGAGAGAGAAAGCTAGTTTGGGAGGGATTGAAAAGTCAGTAAGAGGGACAGAGAGGTCTTTCTAGGAGTTTCCTTTCAAAGAGGGAAGATCTAGTATGATAATTTGAAAGAATGGTACCATGGAGAGAAGGTTTTTTTTTTTTTTTTTAAGAGGATGGAAGAGATTTGGGCATGTTTATAGACAGCAAGAAAGAAGCCAAAATGGAGAGATTGAAAACTAGAAAGGGGATAATTGCCAGAGCAAGCTGCCAGAGAAGATGAAAGGAGATGAGCTAGGAAGAGGATAGGATCCAGGGTATAAGTGGGGTTGGCCTTGGAGAAAAAAGCTACTTAAAACTTCTAAATTCCCAGACTAGATCAAGTTCTTAACCTGGAAGTTTGTGAACTAGTTTTTTCTTTCTTTAAAAAAAAAATTATTGTTGATTACAGTTTATTATTATGTTGAAATACCTATTTCAATATAATTGGTTTCCTTTGTAATTCTGTACATTTTATTTTATGCATTTGAAACAGTCTAAAGAGTCCCCAGATCTCACTGGATTGCCCTTGGGCAGCCAAAAAAAAAAAATCTTTGTACTATGGCTATAGAGAAGATAATGGGGGATAAATCAAGGAACGTTAAGATGTAAATTAGGGAAAGAAAGGCAGCTTCTGGCCTTTAGCCTTAATTTCCCACCTACCCCCCAAAAAAATAGGAAATGAGACCCTCTCCTGAGGGGAAGGAAGTAGTATAGGATTTTTAGCCCCTGCTGCAGGCATGCGGAGTTGTAGTCATCCAATTTAGTCAATACCTACTTGGGAATATAGCGGAAAGATGTCTCTTCAGGTCTTCTTTTAGGGTCAAGTCCTGCTCAATAGGATAATTATCTAGAAGTCCTGGGCTCCATGTAGGGCTGGACTCCTCATCTCAATGGACACTATATCCTTGGAGTGAGTGGCCACCCACAGCAATGTAAACTGACTATTTAGAGAAACCTCGGCTTGGCTATTTCGGGGTGAGTTATAATATTACTATTTGTACCTTTCCTAACTAGCCAGGGAGACTCACAGTCACAGTCCTGGATCCACAGCCATGGTTTTCATTGCCCTTCTCTTCCCCCACTGTTCAGCCAGCCACAGAGCCCTTTTGTCCTGCCCCCGCCTAAGCATTCCTTATGCTGCCAGCCAGTGGGGTATGGGTCTTTCTTTCACCCCTTACATATCTCAGCTTAAAGCAGTCATAGCTAGTTCAGCAAAGTGTCTGTGTTTGAGGGGGGAAGAGGGATGGTTAGGACTGCTGAATTCCTCCATAACCCCATTAATACTGTGTGTGGCCATATGCTTGCATGACTTCCCCTCCCCTTAGTATCTGAAGACTAGGAAGTGTGGGAACCAGGACTAGGACTCAACATTCACTCAACAAGCATTTAGTAAGTGCCTGCTAAATACCAGAAGAGAGGAGGAGTGAGTAGGGCGAGGTGTCAGTGAAGTCAGAACCAGATTAAAATGTAATTGGGAAGTATTTAACAAAATTAAATATTATATATACACACACAGAGAGATAATGTAAATTTGAGATTTTCTAAATCAATATGCATCTTGAATTGGATTTGATATCATTGCTATAGTGATAGAGTTGCTTAGAAGTCCCATTCTTTGAGACCCGATTTAGGATTTTCTAGGTAAAGATACTATGTGGTTTGCCATTTCCTTCTTTAGCTTATTTTAGAAAAGGAAACTGAAGCAAATAGAATTAAGTTGCATAGGGTCATTAAGGTAGTAAGTATTTGAGCCTTCGATTTGAACTCAGGTCTTCCTGACTGGGTCAAAACACTGTCTATCCACTGAGCTACCTAACTGCCTACTGGATAATAGAGAGCCTTTCTCAAAGCCAGGAAGATTTGGGTTCAAATCCTGCTTTTGAAATATTGGCTGTGTGACTCTCAATAAATTACTTAAGTAATTTCCCACTTACCTCAGTGCTTTCAAGTTATTCTTCTCAGAATTGAAGAGAAGATACTCGTAAACTGTAGAGAAAGTACTGACCCTTGTTCCAGTAGTTCCTTATACTGATGAGGTCAGGGATCCCATCCCACTCATATCCACTCATATGTTCCTTCTGGTTCTCTCTTGGGAACTAGAGATATACAAAGACAAAAATGAACTGATCCTTATCAAATACATTCTGTTGGGAAGAGATCTGATATCTCCTTGATGTTCAACTGATTCCAGTGAAGTCTCTCAAGGACCCTGAGGACTAGAGATCTTTCCTATTTCTTTTCTCAAACCCAAGAGTCAATCAATAATCAAAAAAAAATTGTTAAGCATCTGTTATGTTCCAAGCACTGGGAAGAAGGGGAAGAAAGATCTTATCTAAAGTAGGAATATTTAGCTAGAAAAATAGTCCCACTTAAAGTGTGATCTTCATTGAATCTCATCTCTTTGCTTTAGTTTTCTTGGCAAAATGAAAAGGCCAAATTAGGGTCCTTTCTGTCTCTAAAGTGAAGGGTTAAGAAGTATCTCACCTGTAGTATCTACAAATAAACCATTGGGAGGAGAGCTTTGAAGTGGAAAAGCCAGTTATAATGGAAGATTGATTATTCAGTAGGCTAGGTCCCCACCAGGAGGAGTTGGGTCACCAGAAATCTATCTCTCTTTAGAGATCTGCAAGTTTATTGTGGTTTAAGTTCCCAATGACCAATCAGCTGTTGACTTAATAGTCACAGAAAGGATGTGACCTCTGTCCATGCTCTGGCCTGTCTGTGATTTCCCATCCTTATCCTGTAGATAGGCTTTGCATCTGATGCTGTTGTCAGAACATATAGGATCATTAGGGACCAGTGAGTCCAACCCCTATTTTTTTCCTTTCCCAATTAGGAAATAGGCAGGTTGCAGAGGCTTGACTTGAACTAAGGTCTTTGATCCAGATTCCATCTGTAGTTTCATGGAAACTAGCCCCATTTGTGGTTCCCTGTCCCACCCAGCTTTCAAAAGCGGTATCTCTGCTCTGATCTAGAGTCACAGATTATATGATCTGTCTAAGGTCACATAGCTAACCAGTGTCCAAGGGAAGGCCCATATCCAAGTCTCCTTATGCTAAGAGCAGGACTCTTTTTATTACGTTCTCAATTTCTCACTGAGGTCTTTTGGACAGGTAGAGAGAAAAAGAGAATTTAGGGCAGCTGTGTGGTGCAGTGAACAGGGTACTGGTCTTGGAGTCAGGAGGACTTGACTGTGTGATCCTGAGTAAGCCATTTAATTCTGACTGCCTCTAAGAATCAAAAAGGAGAATTCCAGTCTGAGGGCTTAGGTGCAAATCCTGATTCTGCTGCTTACTCCATGGAACACTGGGCAAATCATTTAACCTCTCTGGGCCTCAGTTTCCTCCTGTATAAAATGAGGGAGTCTCTGAAGTCCCTTCTGGCTTTTAATCTGTGATCTCCTGATTTTCCTTTCATAGGATTCTGCTACCGCTATTTATTAAATGTTTATCGTGTGCAGTGAGACACCGAGAGATAAGGAGCTAAGGTAGTATAGATATGTATAGGATCACCTAATAGTGGTACTCGGCAGAATGGGGTGAGTACCTGAGAGATATAAAAACAAAAGTGAAGAGCATTTATTTCTCCATTGGCTGAGAAAGCTCCCAGGAGACATTCTGAGTTGGGGTTTAAAAATGAGTAAGATTCAAGAAATGGGAGAAAAATTTTCAGATGGTTCTTAGATATAGGTGGGAAAAGGTGAAATTTTTTTGGGGGGGTGGGGTGGGGAGCCAAGATCTTGTACAGTTTTATTTAAATGTAGATTTTAGGGTGGGAGACAGTGGATAAATGAAAGTTAAAACTGGAAAAAGGTAGTGATTAGTGGCGGAAGAATTTGGATTTTAGCCTGTAGGCATTCAACAGTCACTTAAGATTTTTGAATAGGAGAGTAAGTGTATTGATTCACCGTAGAGAAATGAGTGTAGGATGGATTAAAGAGGGAGAGAGAGATGAATTTAAGATTGGAAGGTGGAGATTTTAATCTTAGCTCTGCACCTCGTGACTCGTGTGATCAGTCACTACACTCTTGGATTTTCATTCTCTCCTTTTTGCAAAAAGAATTTCACTCGATGACCTTCGACTTTGCAGTCTTGCAACTTTAAATTCTGTGATCCTGCTAGAAGTAAGGCGGAGAGAATCTAGGTTTAGAAACGAACGCAGTGGGAACGAGAGACAAGATGGAAGGAGGTGGGAGACAAAGTCCGGTGGAGTAACCACAGATACTTGGAGATCAAAGAGCAGGAGAGCATGGGCACCTCGTTTTACACAAGCCCCGCCCTTCTCCGTTTACTGAGTACTTTCCCTGGTCTTGCCTCCGCCTTCGCTTCAGCCTAGAGCGGGCACGTTCTGGTCCGGCAGAGGCGGGGAGGGGGTGGGGGGAAGAGGAAGGACTATTGAAGCAAGTTGGCTCCAGGGAGCTCTGGCGGTCTCCAGCCTTCTCGGGGGAAGGTAGGGGGAGTCTGCCTGGAGCTGAGGGGTGCATTTGGAGATTGGTGCATGACCCTCGAGAAGCCAGAGTGTCGCCCCTCCCCTACCTTTCCCCCCTCGTGGGAAGTTAAGATTTGGAAGGGTACTTAGGCAGTGATTATCACTACAAACCATGAGATATGTGACCTTGCTCAAGTCCCTTTCCCTCTCTGAGCCTCAGTTTCCCCACAAGCAAAACGACGGTAGAACTGGGTGATCCTCAAGGGCCCTTTTAGCTCTGACCTTCTCGGAGGCTCCAAGCTGCCGCCCGCCCCCGCGTGTCTCGCCTTAAGTGACAGGAGCAGCTGCCCCCTCTGCTCCCCCGCCCCGCCTCCTCCTCCCCCCCCCGGCCCCGCCCCGAGAGGCCCCCTCTCTCAGCTCGGCCACCGCCCCGGCCCCACCCGACCCTTTCCACTGGGCCGCCGCTACCTCCCTAGAGAGTTTAGGGGGTGGGGGCACTAGCCACCTAGCCAAGCTCGGCGGGGCGGGGGTAACTGAAGGCAGTCGCTAATCGGGACCGGTTAGACCGGTCAGATCCCCTGGGTAGAGTCTCATTGGACTGTCTCCGCCCAGCTGACCGGCCAGGGCCCGGGATCCCGGGACGGGGCCTCGGACCAGAGGCAGAAGCAGGATGGGGGGTGAGCGGCAGCACTACTACGGCCAGCATGGTAGGTGGGCATCTCCCTTGGCCCTCTCCACCCACAGCCTCTGTCCCTGCCCTGCAGGCAGCTGGCGGGGCTTCCACTGAGAATCCCCAGTGCTCTCCAGCGCCTGTGGGTCCTGGAATGCAGGACGGAATGTGCTGCGGGGTGCGCTAATCTCTGGGCTGTTCTGAACCCCTTTCTCATTGTGCAGCTCCGGGTGGTTGTGTGTGTGTGTGAGTGTTAATGTTATGGTGGGAGTGGGCTTGGAGATGCTTAGAGGAGCCCCTTGACTTAAGCCCAGCCTCGTGCTCTCAGTCAGCTTCCCCTTTCTGGATCCCCACATGCAGCGGGACGGCACTGGGGCCAAGGCGCGGGGGCGGTGATGCTGCTGCCTGTTTGAGCCCTTCCCGGCTCGCCTTGGTCCCTTCCTCTCCTTCTGCTGCTCCCCCGCCTGTTCCTTTCCCTCCCCTCAGAAGCTCGCTGAGCATATCGTGAAGTGCTCCTTACGAGTCCAATACTGGCAGAGGGGCTAGCAGACCCCGGGTAGGTGGGTAGGGATTCTCATTGCCCCGGCTCCAGATTCAACCCAGCCCAATTGGTCCTTTCCTGGGCTGCACTCCCCTCCCCCAACTTCCTTGATTTGTTTAGCTCTGCGGGTGGGGGGGAGATTGTGTTAATTAAGATAATGTTAGTAAATTAATGTCCTTTGAATCCCTAAGGCGGCTGGCCAGGCCCTGGAGATCTTAGCGTGGGAGGCAGTCTAACAATGTGCTTCTGTTTTGGCTGCTCCTGTTACTCTCATGGGACACCGGCCTCCCCTCTCTCCCCCCCCCCCCCCCCCATTTCTCCCCAACCAGGTTCATTTTCCCATTCCTTTGGGAGTAACCCCAGCGACTTCCCTAATGAGAATTTTAAGGAGAAATCTTAGAGAAGGGGTATCATTAGGATGTAGTTAGGAATTTTTGGCCAGGCTCTGAGTGGCCAAAATTCTGGGTCACTCAAGGCCAGAAGGGGGGAGGGGCTGAGGCCACTGCTTCCCTGACTGGGCTTTGGGGTGTGTTTCTCAGGAACGCCTCAGAAATATGACCCAACATTCAAGGGCCCTATTTACAACAGGTGAGATTGGGTCTGATGGGGGAAGGGAAAGGGTCCCTAGCTCCCTTCTGCTTAACCCCTCCCTGGTCCTCAGTCCACCTGACTTCCAGCCTCTGTACTCTGCTCATTTCCCAGCACCCTAGTTCCCTTGGGTCCTGCTCAGTGCTTCCCTACTTCTGGTTTTTCATCCAATGGTTTTTTTTATCTTGTGTTCTGGTCCACATTCCTCTTCTCATGCTCTGCTGGTTCCATAGCTCTCTTGCTTCATCCTTATTTTTCCAAAGCTCTCTTGCTTCATCCTTGTCCCATTATTTTTGGGGGGAGAGGGAGTGGAGTTTCCCACAGGGTTGTTTGGGACTGATCTGCTTTTTCCTTTTCAGAGGCTGCACCGATGTTATTTGCTGTGTGGCCCTATTCCTAGCCATTGTGGGGTATGTGGCTGTGGGCATTATAGGTATGTGGGGGGCTACTTTTTTATGTTTTTTGTATTTGACCCTTAGGGATAAAAATGATTTACCATTTAATTCAACAGACATTTAAGTACTTACTATGTGCTTGTGAGTCTCCCATTTTCAGTGGGAAGCAGTATAAAGATGAAAAATTCTCAGGCAAATCACACTTCAAAGAGATGGGTATAGATGAACTAGTCAGGCAACATTTTTAGGTGCCTACTCTGTGCCAAGCACTGTACTAAGAAAGGCAAAAGACAGTTATTTCTTGTTCTCAAGGGACTTGTGTACAGGGGACTCTCCTTTGGTCAAATAGGGGTATGTATGTGTGTTGTTGGGGTTTGTCCTTCATAATGGAGGCGAATCATGACATCAGGAAGGTAATATCATGACTTACAAGTGCATTGAATTTGAGTGAGACAGGGCTGTGCAAAGTCACCAGCTTCATTCTATCTTCTGGAGCTATCTCGGTCCAGTGGCAAGATAAACAGAACCTTGGAGAAGACCCCCAAGTGTATGTTAAAGGTAAAACGGTAGTCGCAGTTAGGATTCATGAAAATTGAGAGATCACTTGCAGCTGAAGTGAGCAGAGAAGACTTCATGAAAGAGATGGCACCAGATTTGGGCCTTGAAGAACAATTGGAAGTATTTCAGGAGTAGAGCTGAAGAAGAAAGATAATGTAGAGCCTGTGGAATACATAAAGACACAATGTAACTTGGAAACAGCAAAGGGCAATTTGAGAGAAAGAGAGAGAGACTGAGAGATTGCTAAAGTGCTTTGAGGTTCACTAAGTACTTTTCTTCACATTAACCCCTGAGAGGGAGGCAGTGAGAAACAGTGGTGAGATCACTGGCTTCCAAGTCACAAAACCTTGGATTTGAATTTTGTCTCTGCTATTACTATTATGCATGTGACCTTGGCCAATCCACCTTTAAAATTGATACGGTTACAATGTTAAATGGCCCTTCTAACTCATTTCTATGATTCTATCTCCATTTTATCGATGGAGATACTGGGACCTAAAAGAGAATAAGTCATTTAGCTCTTGTATTTTGAAGTGTTCACCACCCTTCCCCTTGGTGTATAAGGAGCACATATTCAGGTCCCTTGATTCCAAAGCCAGTGCCTGAGCATTTTGGGGATTATGGTGGTGGTATGACAATTGAGGAGGAAGGGATAGGATATATTGAACTCAATAATTTTGACTTATCTGCAGCCTGGACTCATGGAGATCCTCGAAAGGTGATTTATCCTACAGACAGCCGTGGGCAGTTCTGTGGGCAGAAGGGGACACCTAACGAGTAAGTCATTTTCCCTGCTCCCCACTGCGTCCCATGCTAGCTCCCCATTTCCCCCGACCTTGGCTCCTAGGCCAGTTCCAGCCGTTGGCTTTAGCAGGCTGGCTTATGAAGGGCAGGGAAGTTCTGGGTCCTGTGCCATTTATAGGGAGGCATGAGATGGAGGGACCTAGCATGGGCACTGAGACTGATACCCTCCCCCATTCTTTACAATGCCTTCCAGGAACAAGCCTTTCTTGTTTTACTTCAACATCCTGAAATGTGCTAGTCCCTTGGTGCTACTTGAGTTTCAGTGCCCAACCATGCAGGTGAGTGACCCACACATAGCCAGATTCAGGCCCTCTTTCCTGGCCCTTCTGATGTGGGGAGGGGCGGGAACCAGGAGGACTCTGGGCCAGGCCTGTGGGTGGTGCCCACAGTGTCTGGTACAGACTGGAGGGAAAGCCAGACCTCAGTGCCAGCTGAGCCCTGTTCTCTTATTCCCTCTCTTCTCCCAGATCTGTGTGAAGAACTGTCCTTCTAGATATCTCACCTATCTCCAAGCCTCTGGTCAAGCCCAGGAGCTGGAGTATTATAAACAATTCTGCGTTCCAGGCTTTGGCCAAGGCAAAAAAAAGGTATTTGGGGCAGAGGGAGGTGAAAACCTAACAGGAACATTACTTTGTTGCATAGGGTGAGGAAAAAAGGGTCACAGCCTGAGAGGCCGGGGAGTGAAATGGGAAAGAGCCCCTGGAATTGAATCTAGGTTTGTTGATCACTACCAGTGTGTTCCTGGCTCTCAGTTCATTATTTTACTGCCTTGTCCCTCGTCTATGTAAAAAGAAAACAAGAAAGGGTTAAAGCCCCTTCTAGCTCTATCTAAGCTTCCTGTGACCTGGGTGAACTTGGTAATCCACTTCCTTTCCCTGGGCCTGAGTTCCCTTATCTATGAAATGTAGGCTGGGATAGGGAAAGGGAGGAGTCAGACTGAATAAATATGAATAAGCTGTATCTACATTGTGAATGTTTGAGGTTAGCAAGTTTTCCTTACCCCTCCCCTCCATCTTATGATGTAGGTGTTTAAGTATTCTCATTTTTTGTAAGTCTCTAGACCTTATGACTTCTCTGGTATCAGGAAACTGTGGGAAGCTCTCCTCTGCTAATGGAGCTCATCCTTCCTTCTTCAATTTCTAGTCTGAGAGTGTAGCCCTGAGGCACTGAGATTAAATGATAGTCCAGGGTCCCAAGGCCAGTATTTCCCCAGGTGAGCCTTGACAGCCAGGTTTCCTAATTCTGAGACTGGCTTTCCAGCAGCCCCCTCTACCTTCACCCCACCCCTCAGTTTCATTTTACAGATGAGGAAACAGACTCACAGGTCAATGATTTGTTTAGACTTATACAAAGTGGTGAGACCAGAATCTGAGCCTGAGGTCGCAAGACCTGACATTGAGTTCCCTCTAAGTGCTATCTAAGGTGTCTCAACTTTAAGCGACTTAGTACCTGGTGCTGAGGGCTGCTGACCATAGGGGTTGAAAGAGGCTGAGCCTGGGGGGGAACGGGGCTCCCCTGCAGCCTGACCCCTTTCATCTCTCCTTCCCCGCAGAGTCCTGCTGAAGTTCTTAGGGATGGAGACTGCCCTGCGGTGCTCACACCCAGCAAACCTTGTGAGTGTTGGAACTAGGGAGGGGAGGGGGGGACTTCTGGGGAAGAGGTCAGGGTGGACTCTTGACTTCTGACCATCGTCCCCAACAGTGGCTCGGCGATGCCTCCCAGCCATTGAGACCCACAAAGGCGTGATCACTGTGGGCAATGAGACCACGTTTGATGATGGACATGGCCAGAAGAGAAATGTGTCAGAACTGGTGGAGGGAGCCAAGTAAGGAGAGGGTTCCCTGAACTTCTCTTTTCTCTAAGACTGTTTCTCCTTTTTCTTTTACTGGGAAAGAAGGGAGAGCTCCCTGGATCAGAGCAGATTCACTTTCCCAGGGTCTTTGGGAGGGGATGAAGGGGCCAGGCTGAGTTGGAACCACCCTCCTCCAAAATACTCTCTTTTTTTTCTCTTTAATCTTTCTAAATCCCTCCAGGAAGGCGAATGTGGTGCTGGAGGCACGGCAGCTGGCCATGCGTGTGTTTGAGGATTACACTGTATCCTGGTATTGGATTCTCATGTGAGTCTGGACCCCAAATTCTTGGGGAATGGCCACAGGATTGAGGATCTGGCATTTCTCTTCTTTTCTCTTATTGTCCCTGTGCCTCTCATTCCTTTGGAAGGAAAAAGTCTAGATCTATCTGGGGCTTGGTCTCTGTGTCTCCAGCTCTCTTTTATTTTTGGCTTCCTTTGGGGGAGGGGGTGGAGTTGGTGCAGGCAAAGTGCCTAGGGAGGGGGAGTGGTGGCCTGACTCACTCCTCTTCCTCCTCTCTTCCTGCCTGCCACAGTGGTCTGGTGATTGCCATGGCTCTGAGCCTCATCTTCATCATCCTCCTCCGCTTCCTGGCCGGGATCATGATCTGGATTATGATAGTCATGGTCATCTTGGTGCTGGGTTACGGTGAGAATCCAGGACTCCCAGACCACACCTTTTCCACATCTCAAAGAGCCCTGCAGTTCCAGATCTCTCTGCTGACCCCCAGAGACTCTGAGGTCCCTCAGTTCTCCCTACTTCTCTCCTGCTCCCTGAAATTCCCCATTCTGGTTCCTCTGAAGACTCTCAGATTCTGTGAGACTTCCAGTCTCTACCTTGTGCCTCCAATTCTGTAAAATGCTCTTAAGATCCCTCCCCCCAAACCTCCACTACCTTCCAGCAGGCCCATTTCTGAGATATTCCTGGTGAGGTATCTTCCCTTAGTTTACAGCATCCTTTAAACTGGAGCTCAAGGGCCCAGAATCACCTTCTTTCCTCCTCCCCAGGAATCTTTCACTGTTACATGGAATATTCCCGACTCCGAGGTGAAGCTGGCTCTGATGTTTCCATTGGGGACCTGGGCTTCCAGACTGACTTTCGGGTATATCTGCACCTGAGACAAACCTGGCTGGCTTTCAGTGAGTGCGGACATCTGGTTCCCCAATCCCAGTCATCCAATCTGGACCCTCCCCACCTCCCCATACCCACTTACCCTAGATCTGCTCATTGAGATTTCCTGTTGAAGAAAGGGAAAAAGCATTTTAGCACCCCTTATCTGCTATGTACTGGGCTAGTGCTTTACAAATACTTCATAAAATAATATACCCTTGGAAGTTGGTGTTTTTATCCCCATTTTAGACTTGAGGAAACTGAGGCAAATAGGGTAACTGACTTATGCAGAGCCACACTGCTAGTAAGTACTTGAGACTGGATTTGAAGTCAGGACTTCCTGGCTCTAGGCCCTCCTAGCCGAGCCCAGACATGGCTGAGAGCCAGGAGAGCTAAATAAAGAACATCCCTCTGTCCCTACCCCCATCTACCTCACCATTGGCTTCTGAGCTACAAAGACCCTGGCCAACTTTACCCTGCTTGTCTTTATGACTGTGGGCATCTCTCTAAGCCTCTATTTCCCCTTATCTGTAAAGGGAAGGAGAAGGAGTTAGGCTCCCTCCTTATGTCAGTGGCCCCTTCCAGCCCTGTCCTAAAGCACTGTGTTTCTATGCTCCTTTCCCTGGGGGGATGGGATGGGGTGGGCTGGCTTATCCTCCTTCCTCCCCCATCCAAAGTGATCATCCTGTGTGTGCTGGAGCTCATCATAATCCTCCTGCTCATATTCCTGAGAAAGCGCATCCTTATTGCCATTGCCCTCATCAAGGAAGCCAGCAGGTGACAGAGCTGGTGGTGAATGGGGAACTGGGGGTTGCAGAGAGAGGAGCTGGGCAGGATACTGGGAGGGACTGGGATTGGAGCTAGCCTGGGGACTGAAGGGGATTGGGGAGGGAGCTGGGCAGGATACTGCAAGGGATTGGGGATGGAGCTAGGCTGGGGACTGAAGGGGATTGGGGAGGGAGCTGGGCAGGATACTGCAAGGGATTGGGGATGGAGCTAGGCTGGGGACTGAAGGGGATTGGGGAGGGAGATGGGCAGGATACTGCAAGGGATTGGGGATGGAGCTAGGCTGGGGACTGAAGGGGATTGGGGAGGGAGATGGGCAGAGGGCTGGGCAAGTTTGGGGAGGGAGTTGAGCAGAAGACTAGAGGGGATTGGGGAGGGAGCTGGGACTGGGAGCTAAAGAAAAGACAAGGAGAAGCAGAAGAGATTGAAGGGAGGTTAGACTTGGGGGAAGCTCAGTGGCAAAAACATCTCAACCTTAATCCCCTCTTTTGTTTCCTCAGGGCTGTAGGCTATGTCATGACCTCCCTGCTATACCCACTTTTTACCTTTTTCCTCCTCTGCCTCTGTATTGCCTATTGGGCCAGCACTGCTGTGTATCCATTTGCTAATTCCCAGACTTCCACTCTTCCCTTTGTCCAGTTGTCCATTTTCCCTAGCCCCTCATTAGTCCTTGCCCTCCCTCCTTTCCCTTTCCTTGGGACCTTGGTGAAGGAAGGGGTCTGGAGTCTCTTACCCTTAGCCATGATCCTCAGGGATGGGGTTGGGGCTGGAGACCCTTCCTTCTCAACCATGTACTTGGAGTTAAGAGCCTTTATCGAACACTTAGCTTCCTGTCTACTTCCAATGAGGCTATCTACAAGGTCTTCAATGACACTGCCTGTGTAGCTGCTGGACAGACATGTAATCCAGAGGTGAGAGGCCAGTAAACCAGGACTGGGGTCAGGGAAAAGCCTTCTAGGGAGTCATCTGCAGTCTTTCTCCATGGGCATCCTGGCTAATTCCGATGTTCCCTTCAGGTCCCCACACCAATCACAGCCCCTCGTCCCTTCTGACCTTGCCTCTGTCTATCTCCCTACAGACTTTCCATAACTCAAATGTGACCCGTTTGTGCCCTGACGCTCGATGCCAGTTTGCCTTCTATGGTGGGGAGACTGGCTATCACCGGGCACTGCTCGGCCTGCAGATCTACAATGTCTTCATGTTCTT
The DNA here is from genome assembly GCF_016432865.1 of Antechinus flavipes. Lineage (NCBI taxonomy): Eukaryota > Metazoa > Chordata > Mammalia > Dasyuromorphia > Dasyuridae > Antechinus > Antechinus flavipes. Next base: position 653,583,742 of record NC_067398.1, read on the forward strand.
CTGGCTGGCAAACTTTGCACTGGCTTTGGGCCAGGTGACACTGGCTGGCGCCTTTGCCTCCTACTATTGGGCCATAAACAAGCCAGATGACCTTCCTGCCTTTCCTCTCTTCTCCTCCTTCGGCAGGGCACTCAGGTCTGTAAGGGTTAGGGCTGGGGCTAGAACCTTGGGCACCAACTCCGGGGAATAGGGATTGGCATTGGGGGGGAAACTGAGGTGGGGGAATTCCTGCTGATACTTCCTTTCCTTCTACCCTAGTCCCACCTTCTCCCAGGTTGTATCCAATTTATAGAAGGGAAAATCAAAGTCCATTTGGAAGGGAAAGGGCCTCATCCTCCCCTGTTTACATCAGGCTGGTAAGTAATTAATCAATCACCTGTTCCCTGTTCAGGTACCACACAGGCTCCTTAGCCTTCGGCTCCCTCATTCTCGCCATCGTGCAGGTAATCCGTGTGATACTCGAGTACCTGGACCAGCGGCTCAAAGGTGAGAGGGTTAGTAGGGGGAAGGGGGTGATAAGTCCAGAGGACACTTGGTTTGTCCTGGGCTCTGAGTTAGGCATCAGGAAGTGGAAGGGGCCACTTCATACATTCTGTATTCCCCCCTCCAGCTGCAGAGAACAGATTTGCCAAATTCCTCATGACCTGTCTCAAGTGCTGCTTTTGGTGCCTGGAAAAATTCCTCAAATTCCTCAATAGGAATGCCTATATCATGGTGGGTGCCTCAGGAAGCCCCAACCTTCTTTACTATTGCCCCATATGATGGTGGTTCTCCCACATTGCTCCAAGGAAAGTACCTTCAAATTCCCTCTGAGTGAGCTCCTTGCTACCGTCTTTTAGCACTCCAAGTAACCCTGGAGACCCTGAACTTGGTATTTCTTTCCCACTTCTGCCCCCTCCCAGCTATTTCCTCCACATATCCCCTAGCTTCTTAAACTGTGGGTCTCAATCCTAAGCGAGGCCTCGTAATTTAATATGGAGCTTGCCAAATGATTAGTTTTCAGTAAATGTTTAATTTATATACCTATTTTATATACTTGGGGATAACCAAATTGCTTGGGTGAAAAGTGGTCGAGAATGAAAAAAATTTATGAAGGCCTCATTCATCTCAATTGGACAACATGATGAGCTCTTTTGAGAATCTGCACTTTCCCTACAGCCTTCCTTCTCCCCTTACGATATATCTATATACACACACACAGATTGCCATCTATGGTACCAACTTCTGTACGTCTGCCAAAAATGCCTTCTTCTTGCTCATGCGGAACATTATTAGGTAAGAGCAGAAAATGTCCTCTCCTCCCCCTCCTTTATGTTTTTTCCTGGTTCCCCTAGTACTCCCATTTCTAGGTTTCTTTTCCCTCCCTCTAGTCTGACTCTCAGCTTCTCTCCTGCACCCCAGGGTAGCTGTCTTGGACAAGGTCACTGATTTCCTTTTCCTCTTGGGAAAGCTTCTAGTGGTGGGGAGTGTTGGTAAGTCATGCTTGCCCTTCTCCCGGTGCCCAGGGGCGAGCCCCAAGCTTCTCTAGCCTTGATTCTCCATCCTCCACAGGGAAGAGGAGTACAGTGTGATGGGGGCTAGAGTGGGCCCTTTGGCCTCAGTGAAGCCTGATTTCACTCTGGTTCTCTGGATCCTGGAGTGGGGAAGGCTCTTGAGGTGAGTGGGTATTTTGGAAGTGCTATTACTGAATTCATGCCTCTGGGCTTCCTTATTTCTTCAGGAATTCTGGCATTCTTCTTCTTCACCCACCGAATCAAGATTGTACAGGACACAGCACCTTCCCTCAACTACTACTGGGTTCCCATCTGGTATGGAACTTCCTGAGGCCGGGACAAGGGCTTAGATCTCAAAGGATTCTAGATTGAGAGCTAAGAGGGAGCTTAGTGGTCAGCCAGCCAACTCACTCATTTTACTGATTAGCATAGTGAAACCCAGAAGTAAAGGGTCCAAGATCACAGTTGTAGTCCACAGTCAACAAGAATTGATTAAAGTGATAGATAAGGAATCGGGGGCAGGGCTTGTAGTTCCAGTGTCTGCTAAGGCAGATGTTTAGTGGCCCAGACTAGCCTATGTCATCCTCAGCACCATGCTGGGGACAGCGCCGAAGACAAAGTCAGAAAAACCCTGGCCAGTGCTACACTGCTGTGTGTGTTAAATACACACACAAACACATTCCAGAGCTGGAAGACATTTACTCAGCTTGGTCAGGGTCACAAAGGAGGTAGAACTTGAACTAAGTATTTTCTATTAGGGATTGAAGTGGTACCATTGGTGTAGGGGGAGTTCGCAAGAGAAGAAACTCCTTCACCAATACAGTCTTAGAGAGTTGCTTAGAGGAAGGCTAGGTTAATTGACTTGCCCAAGTAATGTTGTTAGAGGCAAAATTAGAACTTGGTGGTCTTTTTAGCTTTGAGGAGGTCACTTTCCAGTTGGCCATGTAGGGACCACAAGGTTATAAAGGTAGACTGGGCTTTGGCCAGAGCCCCTTTCATTTTGTGTCCAGCTAATGAGTCTGGCTGGGATCAGGAGCGAGATATAGTGAGGAGGAGGCTGGCTAGGAGAAAGTTTCTTTTAGGAAGCTGCATCTGGCAGCCTGTGCAGGTGGAGGTGGGAAGATGACTTGGAAGGAAGCCAGGGACCAGAACTGGGGCGGGGACAGTGACCGGGCTGTTTTTCCCTTGGACAGACGGTGATCATCGGCTCCTACCTGATCGCCCACGGCTTCTTCAGTGTCTATGGAATGTGTGTGGACACGCTCTTCCTCTGTTTCTGTGAGTACCCAGGGGGCCTGGGTGACAGCTCTCCCACAGGGTCGTGCTGCCCCAGCCCCACCCTCTTGGAAGGCTTGGTTTGTGTTCTTGCTTTTCCCCTCCAAGAGGGAATGCACAGGGACTGGCTTCCCCGCCTTCCCACCCTGCTTCCTTCTCCCCTACTTCACACTCACTCCCTGTTCCGCTGCTGCCGCCCCTGTGCCCCTCTACTCCGCACTGCAGCTCTGACCATCTTCTCCCTGATTGCCCAACTCCCCCCTGGGGGGATGTCACCCTGAGGGACTGAGTGCTTGGTGTTTCTGGCCTTGGTTGGGAAATCTGTAGCTGCCACTAACTGGTTTCTCCGTCTTTGTTTCTCTCTCTCTCCCATGTCCCTGACCCTTTTCTGCTCCTCTGCTGCCTGGCTCCCCATGTCCCCTTGTCTTTTTCTCCCTGCCTGTCCCCCTCCTTGCCCTACCCCCCAATTCCTGGGGGTGGGGGGGAGCTCAGGTGAGGACCTGGAGCGTAACGATGGCTCCCCCGAGCGTCCGTACTTCATGTCCCCTGAGCTGAGAGACATCCTGCTGAAGGGGAATGCTGAGGCCGGGAAGAGTGAAGCACAGGAGGAATAGGGTGTTCTTGGGTGTGGGGGTGTTCTGGGCCCCTTGCTGACACACGGAGTGCCAGGGAGATGTAATGTGTTTGCAGACTGGGAACCAGGCAAGGGCCCAAGATTCTTTTCTCACTGGGGATGTGGCAGGATGTGGGCACAAAGACATGACGCCTCCATGGCAAAGTAAAAGGGAGAAGGCTGGATTCTGTTTGTGTCTAGGGTAAAGTGTCACCCCCTAGGTCCCTGTCCTGCTCCATGAGCTTGTCTCCCTCCTGCTGGCCAAAGCCTTCCCCATCTTCCCTGCCTTTTCCTTCTGCCCCTATCCCCTAAGGTCTGTGCCCTCTCATGGACCCCCTCTCCTGGGCCCTCTCTCTGCAGTGGAGGACCTGGAGCGGAATGATGGCTCCGTGGAGCGGCCATACTTCATGTCTTCCAACCTGAAGAAGCTCTTAAACAAGACCAACAAGAAGCTAGCTGAAGCCTAGAACTCCTCCCAGGCCTCCATGGAAGGGAGGGGAGGAAGTGGTTTACATTAGGGTCAGCATACGCCATGGCCCCCGGAGGGCTTCAGCCCCCACTAACTCTGCCAACTCCATACCCTCCACGGGCTCTTTGATGAGGGGGCCTCCTTTAGTGCACTATGGTTTACACTCTTAGGGTAGGGCAGCCAGTCCACCAACCCCTCCCCATCCTGGATCCCTTCTTCAGTGGACTCTTCATCTACAAGACTGCCAGTCACAGGCCCTCAAGTTATTTTGGGGAGGGAGGGAATAGTCTTGTACTGAGAGATCTCGAAGAAAGATGTTCTCTTCATTCTTCTCTTGGTTCCCTAATCAAGAAAGTTTTTTTTCCTTCTCAGTCCTTTGGGCTTGAGGCTAGGCTCTTTTTCTCTGACCCTGAGAAGGGTGAGGAAGGGACAGGCTCAGCTGCCTGGATTGAATTCTGGGATCCACCTGGCCCAGGAGGTCATTTTGCAAGAGTGGGTGAAGGGGAATGTTAATAACTTACTCTGCTGCTTTAAAGATGACTTTTTTTAACCAACTCCTGGCCAATGTGTCTCTACCTGAAAAGGGTCTATTTTTCTGACTCATTTCATACTTGTGGGAGACAAAACTCTATTGAATTTTGCATATGTATTCCTGTTCTTAGGCTCTAAGGCCGAGGTTGGATGTGGGTCGTGAATGGACCTGCCAATTGCTGTGAGTGTGGGGGCATGTGTGTGTGTATGTGTCTGTCTGACAGAGACAAGGCGAGAGTGAGAGCAAGCGCACTATACCTCCCTTGTATCCGTACTACATCTGCTTTTAGCTTGTTTCAGGCTGGTTTGCAGGGGGGTACTGAGTGGTGGGAGGCCCTTTGTTTTCCATCTTCTCTCCCATCAGGGAAAAGGGGAGAGGGGAAAGGAGGGGAGGCAAGGGCCTGATGGAATGAGGCAGGCATAGGAAATGTTAGTCTGGGGAGGAGAATGAAAACTAATAGCCTTTTAATGGAAACCTGATGGAAGGGCTGGGAAGGTTCTCCTCCCTTCTTTGTTGATATGGCTGAGATCCCAAGGGCATTCTCGTCATATGAAAGGAGGAAGGCTTAGCAAAAAAAAAAAAAAAAAAAAGATAACCAGGAGGTGGTACTGGGCAAATGAGCCTTCTCTTTCTTCTTAGGCCCTAGGGCCAGACTCAGCTAATCAAGACTGTTTTGTTTCACTTGCTTATATGGATGTAGGCCATCGAGCCTAATAGTTTAATGTCCTGAAATTTTATCCAGTAAGCTTTATTTCATTTTCCCAAAGAGGGAGTACTTCCTAACTTGGGGCCTCCCACATCCTGTGCCTGCTCTAAGACTCCTGTCCTCCCCCGGGGCCCTGAGCCCCATTGTGTGTCCCCCCGATTTCTCACTCCCTATGTCTAACTGCATTCCGACCATTAATAAAAGTGCCTATTTGTACCAGGAGCCAGGCCCTGTGGTGCTTTGTTCTAAGAAGGGCTGGGAGGGAAGAGAGAACCTGCCTCCAGATCTGGGACCAGTGTCCCAGATCAATCCCAGGTTTGTGTAAGCTGAGTCCAGCAGAGACAAGAGTTCTGGGCAGAAGAATTGTCTTGCTCAGGTTTCTTCCTTCCCCCCAACCCCTCCAAGGAGTTGGGAACAATTGTCCCTTTTCAGCTTTGAGTCCCACAACCAAAAGAAAATGCCAGGGACCAGCGTCACACTCCAATGCAAAGAGCTTAGCCAGTTCTGTGTAAGACTCATGTTGGGTACTAAGGGAAAGAGAGAAGGTGAATTTATGATTAGGTGAGGTCTTAGATAATGTATATATCCACCCAGATAGAGATAAAAGTAAGCAATCTCTTGATGCCCCATTTAGATCTTAATTCCTCACCTAAATCAGCCACCTTCATTCCTCACCGAGGTCAGCCTGCTACTACATGATGATTTCCTTTGTCAGGATGGTTCATGGACTAACTGTAGAACTTGCCTCAAAGACAGGAAATCCTGGGTTCAAGACTTCCCTCTAATATGTCCTAAAATGTACTTATCGAATCTCTTACTGCTTTAGTCAACTCCTAAGTGAAAAAGGTTTGTGGATAGTTTCCTTGATAGGAGTTTCTTAGGTTGATGAAATCGCAGGTCCAGACTGAAAAACAAAAATTTTAACCTAATTATATACATACAAGAAAAACCAAATGGAGAATACATATAGTCTAGGATGATTATGTAATGCAGTTAAATGGATAGCTCATATGTTGGTCAGTCAGCAGAAGTGTGTTCTAAATGGATCGAAGATGGGCAATAAATTGAACCTAAGTTCAATAGAAAAGTGGGCTTAATAGAATTTAGAGAACTGCATGTTACTTCTTAAAAATGGAAAATTTCCCCACCTCTATCTTTATACATTGAAGGTTTTTTATAAATACCCAGCTGAGCAAAACAAAAGCCACCATTGACTTTGTCCAAAAATTCCACATTGCCATCTGCCTCAAGTCCATTACCTATCAGAAGGTGAGTAGCATGCTTCATCCTGAGACTTGGGATCATGGTTGATCACACATGGAAACTGGTTTGAACATTGTTCTTAAATCTTTTAGAGTTTGTCTATAAATTTTTTTCTCTTGCTCACTTCACTTGGCATCGGTTCTTACAAGTCTCAAGGTTTCTCTGAAAACTCGCCCTTTTCATTTGCTATTGCATGATAGTATTCCTTGGCATTCATGTACCATAATCTGTTCACCATCTCCTGAGAACCAGTTCTTTGTCACCAGGAAGAGCACTGCAGTGCCTTTAATGACCCATATCTTTTAACAATAGTATTCTCCGAACTCTTGGTTCTCAGTAATAAAAGGCTACAGTCTTTAAAGGATTGTTACAATCACTCATAGGAAAATGAAGAGGCATATGGTGAACTGGAGGTGTCTGTAGCCAATGTAGGATGAACTATTCTTAAGGGGTTTAATGATTGGGGGGGATGTATGGTAGGAAGAAGAAGTGGGCTGGTCATGAAGGAAAGCCTGGGATAACATACTCAACTGCCAGCTTGAATTTTCTATACAAAGGCAAGAGATCATAGGAAAGCCGCTTCTCCCCAACCCCCCTCCCCCCCAAAAAAAAGTGCTGGGTAAATCGCTTTAAGTGAACTTGCAAGAGAATGTAGATAATCTGCACTGTGTGTGCATATTTAGGAGATCATTCATTTATGAGAATTGTTCACAATTATCGAATAGGCAACAATGTCAGACAGTTGGGCAAGGTAAAAACAAGCCCCTCAAGGAGCCCATAACATCTAAATAACTGAAAAATACAGGGCAAACCTGATGAGGTGAGATTTGGACTGAATTCTGGGGGAAGTCGGGGAAGATATTTCAGACATGAGGGATTGTCAATAAATGAACATGTTGGGAGACAGGAGTGTCTCATACAAGGAACAAAAAAGAGCCCAGTGTCGCTATTTTTAAAGAATATCTGAAAAGGAAAGTGTAGTAAGACTGCAAAGATAGGAAAGGGTCATGAAGGTCTTTAAATACCAAACAGGACTTCCTCTCAGATACTGGAGGTAATAGGGAGCCACTGGAATTTATTGATTGGGGTGAGTGAAGGTCAGACCTGTGTGTGATCTAGGAAATCGCTTTGAATGCAAAACGAGGGTAGATTGCAATGAGAGACATGAAGCTGGGAAGACTTGCAGTAATCTGGGTAAGAGGGAGGAGGGCCTTGAGGAGGTATTTACTGTGAGTAGAGAAGGGGCTGTAAGAGAGACATGAAGGTAGACAATAGAAAGGTTTGGGAGCAAAGAGAATAAATTTTGTTTTGGGTGTGCTAAGTTTGGGATGCCTCTGGGACCTCCATTCTGAGATGTCTAAAAGGCAGCAGCTATTAATGAGGGAACTGGAGTTAAGGAAAAAGACTAGGAGAAAAGACCTGGGACAAAATCTTGGGGGACACTCACAGTTAAGGGGCATGTCCTAGATGAAGATCCAGCAAAGGAAACTTTGAAAGAGCATTCAGAAAAGTAGGAGAATTCAGAAGAGAGCTGTCACAAAAATATAGAAAGTATTTAAGATGATGTTCACTAATGTCAGCAGTTGGGTAGAGCAGCGGATAGCGACCTAAGCCTAACTTCAGGAAGACAAGTTTAAATCTAAATCTAGACATTTCTCGTGTAGATCCTGGGCAAATCGCTTCTTTGCCTGTTACTCATCTGTAAAATGGGGATAATAACATCTACCCCCAGGGATTATGAATTTCAAATAAGACATTTGTAAAGCATTATATAGATGCTAGTTACTAAAGGCTGAAGAAAGGTCAAGCAGGATGAGGATGGTAAATTGGGCAAGTACAATTTCATGTGAATAATGAGGTCAGCAGCCAGACTGCAGAAGTTTTGCAAGTGGACTGGAGAGGAAGTGGCCCCTAATATAGTTTTCTCAAGTAATTTTTTTTTTTTTTAAGAAAGGAGAAATATCAAATAACAGCTACCAGGGATGATCAGATCAGGGAATTTTAAGGATGGAAAACAGTAACAGGGAACTAACCAGAAGATAGGAAGAGACTTAAATTTAGAAAATAGGAATGACTATGGAGACATTTACCAAAAATGGGAAGGGAAAGGATTAAGGATGCCTAAAGGGGAGTTGCTTTGGCAAGAAGGATTGCCTCTTTATAAGAGACAGGTGTGATGGAGGAAAACAGTGGAGGAAGATGTCTGAATTGATATGAAAAGGAAAGAAGAGAACACTTTTTTTTTTTTAAATGAAGTAGGAAATAAAGAACTCAGCTAAGAGGATAAGAAAAGGAAGTACCTTAGGAGGTTTGCAAAAGAATGAGGACTGGAACAGCTGCTGAGGTGAGTGGGTTGGTGAACTGATTATAAGAGTGCCTTGTTGCAGTGAGGGCCTAGCTAAAATCATGTTACATAAATTTGTGGTGGACCCAGTCAGCAGGGTTTAATGATAAATTGAAGGGAGTAGATCAGCTGTCTTTCTCCAATTCTATTCAGTGGCATTTGAATCAGGGTGAAGAATGGTGGGAGTTTGTTGAGCTGCATTTAGCCATAGGATAACAAATACAAGAGTATGGAGAATAGTGTAAAGTTGAAGTAGTTCATCAAGATGTTTAGATTGAGGAGGAAGTGAGTGAATGTAGAGGTGATTAGAAAAGAATTGAAGAGGATAGATAGTATGGAGGTCATGACAGGTTAGGAGTTTAAAACAATGATGGAATGATAAACAATTTTAAGAACAATTGAGGGTGATAGTAATATGAGAAACATTATCGTCTTTTTATTCATCAGAGGTGGACTTTAAGGAATAGATCACAGAAACTGTGAAAATAGATAATGTGTATGTTGAAATGTGACAGAGAAACAGGAATTATGATAGAGAGGAAAGCTGTGAGTCAGACAGTAAACTCATTTACTCTCCTGGACACCTGTACAGTTTATAGCTGATAAAGGTGCTTTTGCTACAGATACCTGAAATAGATAGGATGTGAATTTTTTTTTTACAGAACATTTTTTTTTTTTAAACAGAAATACAAACCAGGGGAGAGAATTCAAGAGCTAAAAGGGATTTCTATTGGCTGAGGAAGGCTTTTTGGAAGTGGCATCATATGTGCCATCACTGATAGTTTCTAGAACCCCTTTATGTGATTCTCACATTTATCTGTCAAGCCCTGAATTTTTCCTCCCTCCTTCAGTTCTGCATCAATTAAACTCAACATGTTTAAAACTGAACAAATTACTTTTTACCCCAAACGGTTTCCTCTTCAAACTCCTAATAATATGGATGATACCCCCATTCTCCTAGTAATCCAGGTGTGAAACCAAGCTGTCCAAGTCAAGTCTACATTCTCTGTCATTCCCTGTAACCAATTTGTTGGCAAATCCCATCAATTCTACTGCCACATCTCCATGAGCACTTCTCTTTTCCCTCAAAACCCTTCCTTTGATACTGTCATTCATCCTGGCATAGGCCCTTATTCACATATGGACTATTGAAATAGCCTTTAAGTTAAAGGTCTTCACACATACACGTATACCTTTGTATGTAAATATGTGTGTATACACACAAATTTCCAGTCTTATACTACTTCCTCCCATGAACTCTAGGATCCATTGAGTCTACCTTTCTATTTCTTTTCTAAGACACTTCACTTCTTGATTCTGTGCATTTTCATTGGATTGCTCTTCACTTCCACTTCTACTCCTGGTTTCTTCAAGTCCCAGTTAAAATTCCATTTTCTACAAAAAGCTTTTTCTAATCCTCTTAAATCTAAGGCCTTCCCTCTGACACTACCTCCTATGCACCTTATATTTTTTGCACATACAGAACTGTTTGCATGTTGTGTCCTCCAGTATAATGTAAACTCCTGGAGGGCAGGGACTATTCTTTTTTCCCTTGTATTATTAAAGGCATTAGAATATTAGATCTATAATACACAAACCCTTTGAGGTTTGCAAAATGTATGTACTAACTCATATTTCCAGCACTTAGCAAAGTGCTGAATACAAGGTAAATTCTTAAATGCTTGTTGACTAGCCTCCTGGAACACTCTCCCAAACATTACACATCACAGCACTGCCCACCCCTCCTCCCCTTCTCTTCAATCCAAGACTAAGGCTGAAGATTTTTGGAAGCTCATTGATGCCCTCTGGTGGCAAGCAGTTTTATTTCAACATCAATTATGATTTGTGCTTCCCATTTGTGCTCTGGATAATCTAATAAATCTTTACCATTGATGCGGATGTGATCCCTTTAAGATTCCTTTCTTTCTGACTCCCAACCCCCCCAGTTAATGTAATTACCTTTTGACTCACAAATCCTGGTCCATTTGTATTCCAATAGAAGATCCGGACCTGTCCCAGCCCCCATACGGTCTGAGCCAATTCGGGGCTACACCCAAAGACCCCTCTAACTAAATCTCCCATTATAAAAGGGCCACGTTGGGACACCCTCTTTGCAGAGGTCCCAAACATGCTAGCCATGTCAGGACCCTCTGTCCACTGGACCCTCTGTCTGGCGCCCTTCTTATCTCTACTTTTGCCTATACTTTAACCTTGCTTCCAAACCCAATAATAAACCTCTTTTATCAATCTAGCTTTTCAGGCCGATAAATACTTTTATTGGGGACTCGCACCGCTACTAGGCCTCATTTACCGCCGTATCCTTGCGCTGACTCCAAGGGAGTTGCAGGGGAGCTCTGTTAGACTCCCTGTACCCCAAACCTGCCACTAGACCTCAACTAAACCCTAATTTCATTTAGGTACCCCATATCTAGACCTCATCACTATCACCTTACTCTGAATATTTCTACCTTTCCTTAATTCCTGAAGAATTATCTTGTTTACCCCTATTTTTTCTGTCTTTATTCATCTTTCCTCCCCAATCCCCAAATATTTTCCTTTGATCTGCAGTGTTACTTAACTTTCCCTAATGAAATGAAAAGTACAGGGGAATATATACAAAGATAAATACAAACTAGTCCTTGCCTTCAACAAGACTATATTCTAATGGGAGGAAACAACACACAGAAGTTTCTGTTCCAACGCACTGAAAGATCCTGCAGTCCTTAGAGTTACAAGTAGGCAAGATGATGGTAACAGATTTTCTTTAATGTTATGTTTCTTTTTTCCCCTCAATAGTATTTTATTTTTCCAAATACATGTAAAAATGATGTTCAACGTTCATTTTGGTAAAACTTTTGTGTTCCAAATTTTTTTCCCTCCCTAAGACAGCAATCTGAAATAGGTTAAATATGTGCAATCCTTTTAAACATATTTCCGTATTTATCATGTTGTTCAAGAAAAATAAGACCAAAAGGGCGGGGGGGGGGGGGAAATCACAAGAAAAAAGGTGAAAATATGCTTCAATCCACCTTCAGTCTCCATACTTCTCTCTACATGTGACTGGAATTTTCCCTCCCAAATCTACTGAAATTGCCAGTTTGAATCACCAGATTGTTGAGAAGAGTCAAGTCCATCACAGTTCATCATGACATAAAACTGTTGTTACTATATACAACATTCTCCTGGTTCTGCTCAATTCACTCAGCATCAGTTCATGTAAGTCTTTTGTCAGTTTTTCTGAAATCAGCCTGCCCATTTCTTATAGAATAGTCCATTACCTTCATATATCATAACTTATTCCACCCATTTCCCAACTTGTAAAGGGCTGAAATTCTGGAGAAATATACTTGAAGTATATTTCAGGGTGTTAACTCAGTGTGACTGATGAGATGATTATTCTCTAGTTCACATATACTTAATACTTAGTAAAGGGCTGAAACTCTTAAAAGATGTGCTTGAATCAGACAATGGAGCACTCAAGGCTAATTACCTGTTCAACAATGACTCTATTAGCATATGTTTAGAAAAATGGCCCTTTTCTCACTGTTTGGTGCTGGCTCAATGTTTAATGTATTCAGATAATCGTAGGCAAGGATTAGGGGGTGGGGTGAGAGAAGCCAGACTCACTTTTTGGCAGGATGAGGAGAGAAGACGGTGGCCAGCCTTGTGGTACTTTGTCTGTCTCTTTCACTTCTCCTCCTAAAGACCAAGGACTTTTACTTATCCTGATTCTGGCTGATTGTGAGGCCTCCAGAGAGCTAGCCTGGACTTTACAATGATGATGTAATGGTTCTCTAGTTCACATATACTTAGTGTGCTGTAATGATGTAGTCATACTGAGATATATAAGGGCTGAGAGGACTGGAAATGAGACATTCCATTTTTGACCACCCTCCTGGTGGTTCTCCTGCTTCCTTCACTCCTCTACTAAGACCCAAGGCTGGTCCCAAGATCCTCCAGAGAGCTAGCCCAGTCATTACACCAAGTGATGGGCATCCACTCAATTTCTTGTTCCTTGTCACTACAAAAATTTTTGCATGTCTGGTGTCTTTCCCCTTTTTTATATCATCTTTGGGATATCACCCAGTAATGATATTGTTGGATCAAAGGACATGCACAGTATGATAGGCCTTTGGGCATAGTTCCAAATTGCTCTCCAGAATGGCTGGATTGTTTCACAACTCCACCAATAATGTATTAGTGTCCTCATTATCCCACATCCCCTCCATACATATCATTACTTTTCTTGTCATCTTAGCCAATCAAAATAGATATTGACACTGAAATTCTCTTCTTTGGGTCTTCAATAGTTTTGGCTGATGAGGGGAGAGTCAAGAGCTGCATTGCTAGGTTTCATTCCCACAAAAGTTGTTTTATCTGTGTCTCACCAGGGACAGTGATTTGGAACAGCTAGATATTTTTGTTTCTACCATCCCCAGGTCTCTTTGGCTTATCTGCCTTTTGGTGGCCATTGGTCAGTAACTGGTGTTGGGACTGGCTGTGGTAAGCCTCTTTTCCACAAAGGTTTCCCTCCAGGATTCAGAATTGGAAGTAGTTTGATTCAATTGGCATATGTTGCCATTTTGCCTCTTCCTCTAGGTGTCTTGCTGCTTTAGGCAGATTGGCTTGCCTTGTTGAAAAGGAGGCAAATAAGTTCAGAGTAAAAACCTCTCTAGTGATTTTACCCTATAGAGTTGAGAAGAGAACCATGTTGAAGTGAAAGAGGTTGGATATTCCAAAACTTCTTAGGCTCTAATCCTGACATTATGTGGGGGAAAAAGGCTTCACTTTTCTCTGCTATAAAACCGGGATCATATCCATAGTACTTACCTTACCAGGGTTGTTATGAAAATCAAATGAGAGAATTATTGTAGAATACCATGTGAAGTGAACAAATGCCAAGTATCATTAAGCAGAATTGGAAGGGACCTCTAGCCCACTGCTTTGTTTATCAAATCAGGCTACTGATGCAGAAAAGCTTTCTGGCCAAAGATCACATCAGTAATAAGAAGCAGAGCCAGCAGGATTCAGAGTTAGGCAATATGACTCAATTATGTTTGAACTAGTCCAGATCATCTGCATTCTATTCCAACTTTCATCCTGGGTCTCCCAAGTTCCTCTGCAAGGACTAGGAAGGGACATTTTCTCCTAGAACCAAAGCAGGATAAGCTGTTTAAGGAATCTCCAGGCACTTGCCTAGATTACTGCAGCACTACTTTGGAAATGAAGAGAGTTCTCTTAGAACTTTCACCTGTCCTTACACATTTTACAAAGAATAATGGAAACTGTCTCTATCAGGCCTGTAAATGGATACTATTAGCAAGTTAAGGAAAAATACTAGGTAGGAATCATTTCATAATTAAATCAAATCAACCCCTCTGTTTGAGGTAAGGAAGACCTGAGATGGCAATCCTTTCCCACACTGGAAGATAACACATTCCATGGTTTTAGCTGTGCTAAAATTTGGGTATTTAGTGAAAACTGAAGAAGGCAAAACAAAATTGTGGTTTTTATTTTTCTTTAGGCTTTTCATTAATAATTCAATGAAGTGGAAAGTGGCTCTATAACCATAGCAGATAAAAGAAAAAAAAAAAAAACACAACAATAGAAAAATCCCAGGCTGAGTTCATTGAAGAATGTCTTTTATTGCCCTTTGCTAAGCACAAAAGTGACTATGAACATTATGGATTTGGGCTAAAAAAAAGTTAAGGCCCTAAAAGCTTGCATCTTTTTGCAATTGCTATTGCAAATTTAATGTCAAAGTCACAGTTAATGAAAGGCAGAAGCGTTGGCAAACTATTGTTCTAGTACTACATGTGTTTGGAAAAATGAAACTTCTCTAGGGTACTATGTAGGACAACATTAACAGAGATTTCTCTATATAGCCAACTCTCCTCCATTGCGCCTGGTCCCTCTTCTCCCCCATGCCTTCCCCTTTTAGGGTGCCTTCCATTTACTCAGTGCTTTTTTCTGTTGTAGGCATCTCTCTCCCACTAAAAGGAGAATTCTTTGAAGGCTGGCACTGGGTTTTTTTTTTTTTTGTCTTTCTTTGAAACAGTGCCTACACATAATGATCAAGTAATAAAGGCTTAACTTGTCTTAATGTCTAAATTCTTTAGCTTATACTCTAGATCTGCCCTTCCATCCTCAGCTGTTCTATTTATGAGTAACACCACAGAACATTACAATTAGATAGGACCTTAGAGCTGGTGTTAGGAGCTCTAGAGAAAAAGATCTGGATCAACCAAATGGAACTGATAAGAAACGGGTGGGATTGTCAAGCAGTTAAGTAGTGAGAGGTTAATGCGGGGCATGCACCTTTAATCAGGTAAATATTGCATTTCTCTAGCTCAAATAACAACAAAAAGATGGGAACTGCTAGGTCAGGAGGGCAATGGATGAGTGGCAAGTACATCATTAAAACAGTGGATTATTGTACAGAGAAACCGATGCAGGGAAGAGGCAGTAGGAAAAGGGAGGAGAGGTTGAGAGAAGCTTGACAAAGAGCTTGACTAAGTCGGAGCCGCTACTCCGCTCGGGGTCTGAGCTGTGTAACGAGTAATTAACCAACATAGGACTTTCGGGTTGATAAACCACAGTGTCCGGCGTACTCCAGAGGAGTCTCACCGCCGCTGGGAAAGCTGGAATCACAAAGGCGCCACAAACGGTCCCAGAGGACACCTCCTCGTTAGAGAGACCCGCCCCTCCCCCGCAGTTTAGTCTTAGGAATCTGCCTGCAGGGCCGAGAGGTTACGCGATGCTAATCAGAGGCAAAATCTGCACCCAGGGTCTGAGGACCTCTAGGCTGGCTCTTCCCACAATGCCTCCAGCTTCGCAAAGCCTGCAAGTGTCAGAGGCAGAATTTAAACTCAGAGCTTCCCGAGTCAGGCGAGAAGCAAAATTTGAAGGTGAACAGCCCAGGCTGGCCCTCCCCGAGGCGTTCTCCACCCAACCCCATCAGCTTTCCTTCCCCTTTTCTTCTCTCCCTCCCTGACAGGGGCTCCTCACCCTCTTCTGAATAAGCAGACTGGGAATCACGGGAATCGTTTAAAATTCTTGCTCTGCTGCTTCCTGGCTGTGTGTCCCTGGACAAGTCGCTGGCCCTCACTGGGCCTCGATTTCCCCATCTGTAAAAAGGAGGAACTAGATGTGACAATCACTCCCGATTTCGGGAGCAGTCCCTCCATTCAAAGGCCGCCGTAAAGTCGAGAGCTGAGAATTAGAACTTGAGCTGGGGTGGAGTGTCACGCCCCCTTCTCCACAGTCTCCAGACTGCTTCTCCCGTGGATGCGTCTGCAAATACGTATGCGTTTGCGTCTGCGCAGCTCTGAATCCAGGATGGCGGCCCCACTCGAACTTATGCCCCCTTGTCACGTGACGACAGCAACTCCCGGCAACCAGCCGACTATAGGGTAGAGAGAAAACGCACCACTAACATGTGACCAGGAACGCACGGGACATCATAGGCTCTAGCCACTGTCACGTGTTACGAACTACGGTCTCCGCTCTCCCCACCCCCGCCCTCACCTCTAAGAAGGGTCCCGGCGGAGGAGCCTGCGCGGAGAGAAGAGAGAAAAGGGGGCGGGGCGCCATTGGTCACGTGCCCTCATCTTTCCGGCGCGCGCTCCCGCCCGCCTGCCCGCCCGCTCGCCCCCGGCCCCGGCTCCTCCTCCTCCTCTCGCCATTGCAGTCGGACCGAGCAGCCCAGCGCACCGCGTGGTTGGGGGACCCGGGGGCTGTCGCTGGAGGAGGCAGCGGCGGCGGCGGCTGCTGCTGCTGGCGAGGGGGTGCCGACAAGGTAAGGGCGGGCCCCGGCGGGGCTCTCCTCCGTCCCCCTCCCCCCTGCGCACGGCGGCCCAGCGGCCTCCCCCGGGCCCGATCTCCCGCGGGCGTGAGGCAGGGAACCGGGGTCTCTGACGCGCCGTGCGGCGCTCTCGGGAGAGCGGTGCGGCCGCTGCCTCTGGGCTCTGGCGCCGGCCCCTGTCCCCGCCCGCCTCTTGCTGCCGAGCCCCCTCCCCCATCCCCGGCCTCGCTCCCGCGCTCGGCCGTTACTCTCCCCCATTGTGCCGAGGAAACAAAATGGCGGCGGTGAGGCCCCGGTGCGCGCGCATGTTCCCTTCATCCTCACGCCCCCCAGCCCCGTGCCCAGCGGAGCTTCGCGCCGGTGTTGGCGGCATGCGCGTGCTGGCCCCGCATCCTGCCTCCCCTCACGGGCCCGGCTCGGCCCCGTCTGGGAGGGCGTGTGTGCTTGCGTGCTAGCTGCTTACCTCTTGCCTGCCGGCGCGGCCTCCGGCTTTGTCCTCCGTCCACGCCCCCCCTCCCCAGGCCGCTCCTCCGGGACCCGCGGGCACGGCGGGGATCCTGCCCACCCCCCACCCCCGGGCGGCGGCTGAGTCTCTCTCTTAAGCTAGGTTTCTGTGCTCGGGACAGCCGGCGCGGGCCCTCGGCACACGCCCCTTTTTGGTACAGCATCCCCACCGGGGACTCCCTTTATACTCGATCTCCGCTCGCGGCCCGGCCCTGCCCTGCCCTGCGTCTGGACACTGGGTCCAGGAGGCACGGGCGGGTGGGCCTCCGGAGGAGGCGAGCCTCGGTTGGGTCCCTGTGCGAATTGTGACGAGCTAGGGTTGCCTTTGGCCTGGCTTTCTCGTTGCTTATTTTGAGGTGATGGAAAGGCTGCGTTTTTGTCTTTTTGGAAACTGCCACTGGTCTTTTTGGTGAACGCCGCTGCCTCCTTTGTCCTCTTCGGGCGCGTGGGTGCTCCTTTAGGTGCTCAGAGCGGAGCCCGGGCTAGCCTGTAGTCTTCCATCTCTGTACGGGCATTAGGCTTGCTTATCTTTTCCTTGCTGCTTCGGAAAAGGGAGAAGGGATGGGGAATGACTTGAGTTTATGTAGCTAAGGATTATTTTCTGTAAAAGAAAAGGGAGATTTAATAATTGGCTTTAGGGAAACTTTTCCATACCCTACTGGAATCTTTCCCTGTTCCACCCCCCAAAAAAGGAAAAGAAAAATCATTAGTAATGAGTGCTTGAGATTGTTAAGCAAGTCATCTCCCAGACTGAACTGGGGATTTGATTAAACCTTTCATTGTTCCCTCTAGATTTCACTGATTTGAATTTTTCTTAACATTTGTAAATTTAGATCGGTGACAAGTTGTTTGCTACATCTTTGAAATCTCATATTCAGTTGAGTTAGGATGCTAAGGTACCAAATTTGGTCTTGCAGCAGCCCTGATGATGAAGTGCGGAAATTAAGAATAGTAAAACGGTGAATTCAGAGGTGGGAAGAGGAAGAGATTCTCATGCCACTTTTCTATTACTTTGTAGGCCTGCGTTATTTTCTTTGTCCATCTTTAATGTGCAAAAGTAATCTCAGATTTTAACCAGCTATTAACATTTTGCAGAGATTGTGAGTGAAATTTGGTTGTCTTTTTTTCTGCACATAAATGCTGGCCGAAAGTCTGTGCTGAATGTAGAACCTGGTCTCCTTTACGTTAGGGTCAGGTTCTTGGCCCTTAAGCTTGGGATCTAAGGACATCACTGTGCAACTGAATCAGGTGGAAGCCTTTTCACTGAAGGAAAATGGTCCAAGGGAACAATTTCTTTAATTGTTTCCAGTGTGCTCACAGTTTTACAGGCTCCTTTTCTCTGAACTGTTGGAATCAGATTATTTTTTCTCACATTTGAGAATTTATTTTCAAGTGGTATATTGGGACTAGTGTTAATATTTTGATTTTTCAGAGTCTCAAAATGTGGTGCTTTTTTGTACATTCCATCTAAACATCATTCAAGATAGAATAGAAGAGGTATCAAAGGAAGAGCAAGTGTTAGGAGAGAGTTTCCTAAGAATGGCATCTTCCTTATTTATGGTAGCATCATCTAGTCTGTCCATCTCTTGGTTGTTCTTTAGCAGAACTTGTATGTTGAGAATGAAATCTGCTTTTAAAGTTTAGTTTAAGTGGGTACCTAACATCTATATGGACTTTGTATCCTTATGTAATTTGTTTCAAATTGCATCTTTAATTGCTTCAGAAAGAAAAAATGTTTTTTTTTTTTTTGTGATATGTGGCATGCAAACCTATGTCTTTTGACCCCAAGGCTAGTTTTTTTCCTTCTAAACAAAACTTCTGCCTCTCAGCTGATGGTGTGGGCGTCATATTTCTTGCTACAGTTTTTGGTTGCTTAGGCTACAATAACTTTAGCTTATCTTTTTTTTTTTTTTTTTTTTTAAAGGTAAGTGGATGTCTGTTTCTGCCAGACATAAAAATGTTAGCAGAAATAATGCTTCTAAACATGAGTTAGATGTATTTGTTTTGTTCATCCTCATCAGTTTATTAATTTTATGTCTCCTAGGGTATATGATCTGTTAAACATCCAGAGATTCTTCCAAGACAGTACTTGACAGGTATAACAATATAGTTGACAAGTGAACCACTTAAGTTAAAATAGAATTAGAATGGTTGCTATTCTTAAATGTACATGAAAAGGAATGACCAGTTGAATTTCTCCTTTCCCATCCTAATGGCTTAATTTACCAAACTTTTAACAATTTTGAATTGCAGCTTTTAGTTACCAAGATTGCATTAGAAACTGACTTTTATTGCATATTATTGATACATTTTTAGGGAAATATGTAATGGTACTAGTTGAAATGAATCATTCTTATTATTTTAACATGTGTACAATGCCTTCACATTCAAATTTGGACTCTGGACATTTGAGATGTTGAATCATTTCATCTGAGCTAGTCCCATTGGAAATACGAATTTAAACATTTTTTGAAAAACGCTTATTCTTAGGCTTACTTTAAATGATTTTGGTTAAAAGTAATGTTCTCAGTCAGCAAGCATTAAGGGCCTATGTGGCCTTTAGAACTGTTGCTAAGCAACAGGACTACATAAAAAGGCATAGGTCCCTGTTCTCAACAAACTCATATTTTAGTGGAGGAGTCAATAAACGATATTATGTATACAAGAAAAATGTACAGTATGAATGGGAGGCTAAAGCTGAAGAGTCAATTCCTGATTATTCCATAATGGATTATTAGACTATTTGCTCTCCTTCTCTCTCTCCCCTCCACCCCCCCCTCGACTTTTTCTGCCATTTCACTTTTTTTTCCCTACAACTGTCACAAGTGGCTTGGATAAATTAAATGAGATAAAGCCCATAGAGCTTACTTTTGCTGCTTGTTAGTTTAATAGTGTTGTGGTCCAAGATGGGAACTACTGCTTTAAAGGGTATTTTTCCTTTTTCCATGGGTTTTCATAATCCCATACTTTTACAGTGACTTTGACCTTTAGTCAAAAACTTAGCTTGGTACTTGAGTATAGTGAGAGGTGAGTGAAAGATTGCTGATTAGTTGTTAACTCCATCATAGACAATTCCTTCTTATAAATGGAAGGTTACCAATGGTTTTTAAATGTTCTACACAGAATTAGTTCTGTGAAAACATTTATGTAAGGGTTTCATTTTATATCATAATCTTAATGCCTGTATTTTGTATTAGATCTTGTTTATAACTAAGTGGCATTGATACTCATGTTGACATCTTCAGATTTATGTTAAGTCAATTAAATTATTTTCTTCATGATTCCTGAAGATGAAAAACAATTGCCACTTCATTTTACTGATGAATCAGAGTGGTCAGAAATGGAAATAGGATATACATGGGATAATATAAGTCCAGGTCTTAGTGCCCTTTGAATGGAAACTTATTCCCTCTGGAATTTGTATTGACTCCTAGGCTCTTATTAAGATTTGATTGATACATTATTTCATAAGTATGGGAATTCTAGTCACTGATGTATAAATAGAGCTAATATTGGTAGAAGCACGTTTAAGAGTCGCTGTAAGGGGAAAAGTCACTTCATCGAATTATTTTTAATTAGGTCGGTTCTTGGACAGCCTATTTTTAAGTTACCACCAAACCCCCTACCCAAAGCCTTACTAGCTTTGGTGTAGAGCTTAGCTTAACAAAGATTATGCCCAATTGATATAAGGCTGAAGAATCTAGGGCCAAAACCCTTTCCTCTTCCCATCCCAAATCTTAACCACCTAGGATTGGCCTCATACCATAGTGAAGCATTAGAGAGAAACTTATTAGATGTAACTTGATTTTTACTAGCTAGTATAACAATTTACATTTGTATGGCTCTGTGGTTTACAAAGTACTTTCCTTGCAGTGATGTTAGATGGGTAGTGTAACTTTGAAAAAGTTATTTTCATTTTGTGTTTTATTTTCATTTCATCTACAAAATGAAGAAACAGGTTTGGAGGACTTGCCTGGGGTCACACAATTATGAAGTGTTGGAGCCCTGATGATGCTAATCTAGTTCTTCTTGACCTCAAATTCACTATTATTCCTTAAACTGATTTTTGTTTTGAATGTTGTCAGGTGGCCCTGGCTTTTGTACAGGGCAGGATGACTATAAGAAACTTGTGAGGTGAGATTACAAGAACAAATTCCATTTGAAGGAATAGGAATCTTTTTTTAATGTCAAGTTGAAAGAATCTCATTCTGGTAATTGGGAGAGATTGTCAAATGGCATTTTGAATTTTTTTTTGTATTATACATATATTTCAGGGCTGGTGAAGTAGACTAGTGATTGGAAAAAAAACTTGATCCCCTCCATCATTAAAATGCTTTTAATATTTTTTCTTGTTAGGATGCTTTTTCTCTAGTTGAATATTTAGAAACAGAACCTCAGATTTTAATAAGACTCATCATCAAGTTGGCTTGTTTTTGCCTTTTTTTAAAATCACATACATGGAATTAGGATTCTAGGTATACTAGAATCTAGGCCTACCATTTTTGTTAGTCTCTAGAAACTTTGCGCTAGCAAAGGTCTATGGGTAGAAGGGCTACTACTATCCTGAAGTACTATGGGAAAATACTTTATAGTGGAAAACATGCCTTCGAGGAGAACAATAGAAATGCATACTTAACTTGATGTAATCAATTTTCGGTTAATATTTTACACCTTTTCCTTCAGACTATTCCAAGCCCTTTTAGCTCTACTTTTTATATTTATATAGTACCTCATTTAGCTCTCAAGTTTGTAATGTTATTTATCTCCCAGCATTATACTTCCTCCCAAAGGGTTTGTTTGTTTGTTTGTTTTTTTAATCAAAGATTGTATGTTCAGCTTTGTGCAGCTTGGAGAATTTTTTTAGGGTATATGAAAACTGTGTTCATTGCTTTCTCTCAGCTGAATAAAGGAGAATTCAATGCCTTGATCAGAGCAAGAGTTTGAACTGGATTGAGTTAATTGTGCAACATATGGCTTAGTTGTATTTCACAGCTTTATTATTTCCTTACAAAATTAGAATCACAAAGACAGTTGTGTTGTAGAAGTTTTGGGGACTGTGTGCCAGAAATCATATGCGCTACTTAAAAACTTTTTGGAAAGGTATTGCCTTTTACAAAGAATAGAATCAAATTAATGAGATGTATTCCACAATTATTTATTACCAAGGGATTTTTAAATTGATTTAGATTGCATATATGAAATAAATAGAACAGCATATCAGTTTATTAGGCTATAAAGGACTCTAGCTTTTTAAAATAACTCTGATAATTACCCCTTGATTCTATCCATAAAAACATACATCATCTATTGCCATGTAATTGCATGTGGCCTGATGCTAGAGGAATAGCTGGTAAGGTGATTTATCAAAACTAGCTATTATGGTATTAAATATTAGACATTAAATTACTAAGACTTTTCATATGCTACTTGCTTTCATTCATTGGTCCTATTGACTTGGAGGCAATAATGAGAGTACAGTAAATAAAGGTATCCTACTTTTTATACTTCAGTACTCATAATTGGTACTTTTTCTTTTTAAGTCATTACATATTTTATTTCATATTACTTTCATTTCTTCATACAGTCTTTTTACTATACCAGAAAGCTATCCCTTATAACATTATAAGACCAAAAACCAGGGAAAAAAGTAGTTTACAAAAACTAAACACATCAAATATATCTTTTGGTATATGCAGTATCCTACATCCATAGTTCCCCACCTTTGCAAATAAGATAGAAAGGTGCAGTCTTCTCATCTGTCTACTTCCCCCCCCCCCTTTTTTTTTTTTTTTTTTTTTTTTGGTAACCAGGCCTGTGAGAGATATCATTGGTTGAAGAACTCCCAAGGAAGAACCCTATCTTCCAATGCAAATCTGCTTTATATTGGTACTATGGCTTTAGAGAGTTTCCTGGGACAGAGATGAATGCTTGCTCAGGGTCACACAATTTAGGCTTTGGAGCCTAAATTGATTGTCATAAATTTGGCACAATATCATTTTCATTTCCAAATATATCCCTCTCCCCTCTCTTAGCTAGAGCTATCTCATAATGAAGAAGAAAATGAAAAAAAAAAAAGCACTTCAGTAAAATTTGCCAATGAATCAGTTGAGTTTGATAATATATGCGATATTCTGCACCTCTATCTTTGCAAAAAAAGAGAGGGACATTAATTTTATTAGCTCTTTTTTGGACTATGCTTGATCGTTATAATTACATAGTGTAATTTAAAAAAAAAGTTATTCTTTCCATTTATATTATTTTTATTTTGCATGTTTTCCTGTTTCTTCCTTTCCTCTGCATCATTTCATATATCTTCCCAATTTTCTATGTATTCTTTGTTTTTGTTTCTTATGATGCACTTATATTTCATTAACATTCACATATATCACAATTTGTTCAGCCGTTTGTCAGTTGATGGGCATCTATTTTGTTTATAGTTGTTTGCTTCTACAAAAAAATGCTGTTATAAATATTTTGATGTGTATGGGACTTTTTCTCTCTTTGGAGGGCCTAGTGGTGGGAACTCTTGAATTAGAGAGTATGAATATTTGAGGTTCTGTTAACATAATTTCAAATTGCTTTTCAGAATAATTGAAACAATACCAATATGACCTTTGTGTGCCAGTCATGTTTATTTCATATATATTGTCACTCTAGAGTATTTCTAGATTTTAAAAAAATGTTGAATATAAACAGTATTTTAGCCTAAATAATATAAATAAGTTCGTTATTGATGAAAAGGACTTGCTACAACTCTTGTTTTATGGAATTAGAGTTTGAAATGAAAAGAATTCTTTTTTTTCCTGTGTTTGGGAGATAGGCCACATAATGAAGCATCAGTAGTGTTGGAAAGTGTTTTGGTTGGAAATTTTTACTATATATGCTTTGTGAACATTAAGGTCCATTATTGACATCTGTAGTTCAACCTTCAACCTTTATTTTGTGGTCCAAGCTAGTTTATACTATGGTTGTAACCTCTTAAGTAAAAACCATCCCAGATTGAGCCATGTATCTGAGTTTTGCAAAATACCTGATGATTTTTAAAGTTAGTAATCTGGTGGGTAGCTATTATCTTTATATTTTATTCCAATGCAGCAAGTTAGAAACCTGAGGTATTGAGCGATTGTGGCGTCTGTTGATCTTATATTTATGTGCATGTCATGGCACCATGATGGTTGAATTTAAAAATAGGTAATTTTGTGTAGTTCCTTGAAGTGAATTCTCATGCACATCTGTATAAAATGTAAAGCCTTTGAACTTAGAATTGGAACTTTTATGTAGTTCCTAGACATTGTGGGATGATGTTCATTCAACCAGAATTATGTATGTAAAACTTTTCTCCTACAGTGTTGGTCTAGTACCGTGATGCTCATGTTTTTGAAGTATAAGAGTCAGCAATTATATAGAATGAATGATTTGTTAGGAGCTTATCTTTATCAATTGTTCTGTTTTCTTCATTGGAAGATTGTTCTCCTGTAGACTGGATTATTTGAATGGAATAGAAATTTGTAGGTTGTAGTCAGGTTGTACTGACTATATTATAATCTTAACTGTGTATTTAAGATGTTAGTCTGGTATACATTTAAGTTGTAAATGATAACTGAGATTTGAGGGCTTATCTTGATTGATGATGTTGTCATATGTTAACATATTTGACATTTGTTATTTTGAGTAGGTGTGTTCTTCTCCGAAGATTTAAGGATCTTTCTCTCCATTGCTGTTCTGTTCTAATCTTCACACCAACTCCACTGCTTTGCCATATCTTTTCTATGTCTATCTTCAGTACCAATTTAGTGATATCACTTGAAGGCAATTTGTAATTGGTTTTTGAAACCCTTAACTCCTCAATGAATTGTTTGAAAATACAGTAAAGCACTGTCCTACTATGTGCTCTTGCTTCATCAGTATGACAAATGACTACTTATTAATATTTTAGTAACTACTGATGGAACCTACATTTTACTGGACTGAATACCTTTTCTGATTTTTTTAGATAAAAGTTGCAGAATTGATACATCCAAGTACAACTGTCATACGGTTTGAAAAATTAGCAGAAATTTAATTCTCAGACACTACAAAAGAAATCGCAAGAGATAAAAATGGTAAGCTACTAATATTCTTAGCTCTTGCATTTATTTGATAATCTATTTCTCTTTAAGATTTATAACCTTGAATTGTTTGTATTTTCCAGCGGCCAATGCGTATTTTTGTGAATGATGACCGCCATGTGATGGCAAAGCACTCTGCTGTTTATCCAACTCAGGAAGAATTGGAAGCTGTTCAGAACATGGTATCCCATACAGAACGAGCACTTAAAGCTGTGTCTGATTGGATAGATGAACAGGAAAAAGTCAGTGGAGAGCAGCCTGAACCTGAGGCTATGGATGTGGTAGCTGAAGAAGAAAACAAGGAAGGGGGGTAAGTTTCTTTTGTGTATTAAAAAAAAAAAAGTGGCCAATTGGCAGAAGAATGGCTGAGTTTCCAACCAAAGTGAGTCTTTCTTCATAACATTTACTTGTTTGGCTCTCAGGGAACAGAAGACTGAGCACTTAACCAGGACTCTGCGAGGAGTGATGCGGGTTGGCTTGGTAGCAAAGGGTCTCCTGCTCAAGGGGGATTTGGATCTGGAATTAGTCCTTTTGTGTAAGGAGAAACCCACAACTGCCCTTTTGGACAAAGTGGCGGACAACTTGGGAGTCCAGCTTGCTGTGAGTATAGCTCTTTTGAGGCTGTAACCCTGTTCACTATCTCTGTCACAGACTAAGAATCATTTTTGGAGAACCATTTTGTAAAATTTTACAACTTGCTTTCTTCATTTTAGATGCATATTTTACATTATGCTAAACTGAATATTTTCATCTGTATGGTATTAACCTGGTCTTTTAATTATTAATGTTTTCTACTTCATTGTAAACCTATTAAGCAATATATTTTGTGTCTGTGATAGTGCCAAAAGCAAAACTAATTTGTTTGATACCAGAATTATTAAAATGTAGATTCTTCCCCCCCCCCCCCTCCCATTAGTCAATTTTTGCTAGGACACAGAAAACAAAATTGAAGTTCAGATAATCTAAGAAATACAATTTAACTTCTATTGCTCAGTGTTGCTTCACGTAGTAAATGTGTTCTTAGAAAGTTGCAGATAAATAGATACATTTTTTTAAAATGGGCTCAAGATGCATTTATTACTTAACATATTAAATACTTTTGTAAAGCATAAGATTTAGCATCTCTTACCATATCTTTTTTTAAGTTCAGTTTTTATTTGAATGACATTTTCCTTAAGTAAGCTACCATCTTACTATGAAATGTAAATGAAAAAGGTAATAAACAAATCCTAAATAATTCTGTCTTAATATAGGGTACTAGATTGAGATAGTAATTACAATTTGGGGTGAAAAGTGTTTTGAATTTTTTTTTTAATTCTGTTTTGCAGGCTATTACAGAAGACAAATATGAAATAATCCAATCCATTGGTGAAGCAGCAATTGTAATAAAAAATACAAAAGAACCTCCATTGTCCTTGACCATTCATTTGACATCACCTGTTGTCAGGGAAGAAATGGAAAAACTTTTAGCTGGAGGTATGGAAGGCTGAATACAGTCAGCAGTCGTCTGGATACTTGAAAATATTGGTGTTAACTCACTATTCAAATGTGCTATTCAGTTTTAGATTGTATTGATCAAATTATGCCTAAATAGATGTCATCACCTTGTCTTAAAATCAAATCTTGTGTTCACCTTTGTGAAACTTAAGGGGATTGACAGTGGTTGTGCTAAAATTGAGTAGCACTTTTCATTTGGGACTTCACCATTTTCATTTGGGGCCTTTAGTGTGTTCATGTAAATGTTGTGAAATTGTTTTTGTGTCGATCCATTATGTGGCCCTTTGAAACAGTGAAAACATGGTAATTTTAAACTCTTCAAAAATTGTTGAAGACTACTGAATGAATTCTGCATGTTCATGAAGTTGGAGATAATGCAGTTTGTGTTGCCGCAAAAATGACAGGTGCTTCATTTGGTCTCTTCATCTGGCCATTTTTAGTGGTTGAAGTTTACAAAATCTCCAAAGGTGTGATGTGGAGTTTTGGATAAAGTTAGGCTCTCATCTAAATATATTTTTGAAATTATAAGTTGACTTATTTGAATTTTTTTTGTTTTACTCCGATAAACAAACAAATTCTGTATCATAAACATCACACAAATGCTCATAAGTTTGTAAAATAAAGCTTTTGAACTAGCCTTATCTAAAACCCTGATCTACAGATTAAAAGAAAAAAAAATTAACTTCAATTTTGCTGCAGCACAGTCTGAAGATGCTTTTTTTTTCTGTGATCTGTTGATTGCCTTTGGTTCTGATATCTGACTTCGTCTACCAAGCCTTCTAGTTTGTCGACTTTAGGGACGCTGGACCTTTGACCAACAGGACTCTCTCTGTCACAGGCTGGGGCCAAGGCAGTCAAGCCTTGTGGGCGGAAGTGGTTCCCTTCGTTCTAGAAATTTTAAAATGACATTGAAAGCAGAGAGGGATTTTATTTTAATACTCCCTTTTTCTTAGTTATTATTGGTTTGTGGATCAGGTAGTTTTGGGGAAAAAAAAACCCAGAAAGTAATAACATGTAAAGAAAGGATAGAATTTATAAACCTGCCCTTTAAATAGGACTTTTCCTTTTGCAGTAACTTCCCTTTTTGCAGTTTTTAAGTTTTCCTCTTAGGGAAGAGTCAAGTACACTCTAGGTTCTCCTTCCCTGGTAAAGGGTAGAGATCAACATCTTTTGGGAGCCTCAGCTGCCCTTTAGGAAGCTGCCACATCCCCTTTCCACCTGACAGAAACCCCTTGGTCAAACTGTACCTTGTCTTCTTATTCCATCCATGAATAGAAACGCTATCAGTCAACGACCCCCCGGACGTTCTGGACAGGCAGAAATGCCTTGCTGCCTTGGCGTCACTCCGACACGCCAAGTGGTTCCAGGTTTGCATCTTGTTCTTATATTTGTCTTTAAGTAGCAAATTCATAAACTTTAACTGGCTAACTTTATATTAAAGTACTTAACATGGGATGACAGCTGTGCTGAATTTAGTGCCTGTTGAGTACAGGCGCTAAAAGGAGCACTTGAATGAATTTAACATCCCAAAAGGGGACTTGTTAAGGAGTAGAAGCATAGTTGCTGCTTTGTGTTAAGAGTAATGTTGCTTTTCTACATCATAATGACTCAACTATAAACTTTAATGTTGTTCCTCTACATTGTTTACCCTTGACAAAGTAGCACTGCAAGACATTCTTTGCCTTTGGTGTGTGGGGGTGCTTTGATTTAAAGTGCCTGTGCTTTGTTACTCTAGGCCAGAGCTAATGGGCTGAAGTCGTGTGTCATAGTCATCAGGGTTCTGAGAGACCTATGCACCCGTGTTCCTACTTGGGCTCCCCTTAGAGGATGGGTAAGGGTATCTTTTGATGGCCATTTCTACAATTTTTTGTACTTTCTTTGTGTGATTTTCTATGTGAATGGCAAAAAATTTCCTGTAACCTGAAACCATTTCTAGCTTCACAGAAATTGTCATTTTGGAGATTTTATTATTTTATTATTTCGTTATATATATTTTTACAATCATATCTTTACCTAAACCCCATAACTCCCCATACCCAGCATAGTACTTGTAAATAGTAGTTCTCTAATTAATGTTTGTTGAATTCAATTTAATCAGCTAAAGGGCTTTGATATATCAGACTCAAAAATTTCTTTTACATGAGCTTAAGTCCTTGTTTTAGGAAGAATTGTTGAGCATGCAGAGGCCATAAACACAGACAGACAGACAGACACACAAACAGACACACACACACACACACACACACAGAAATAATCTCTTAGGAATCTTTTGGCATTTTTTTCCTTTATCTTTTTTTTTTTTTAAATTAACTATTATTTTTCAGCCCCTGGAGCTTCTCTGTGAGAAGTCAATTGGAACAGCAAATCGACCAATGGGAGCTGGCGAGGCCCTCAGAAGAGTGTTGGAGTGCCTGGCATCTGGAATCGTTATGCCAGGTTGGGTGACTTCTCAGCTTTAAAACTTGCAGGGAAAGGAAAGGGACTGAGGCTTGTTCCTCAGTGGTGCATTGACTGGGTTAGGGCAACAATACCTTGTCCACTACTTAGGTTATAAGCATGTGACTACCCTCTTGCACCATCATATCCAGCCCTGTGCCGGAATCCGCAGCTGTGAAATCAGTGCTTTAGCGGACCGATTCAAGGGCAGTGGTGACCCACTCCCACGTGACTTAACATGCTCTGAAATACATGTGGATTATTTCTTAAAAGGGCTGGACGCTGAGTGGGTCACCTCGCTCAGTGTGTTTCCAGAGCTGGGTGTGGATGGGGCGGGAGGGGGAGCACCTGATTCCCTCTACCAACACAACCTCTTCAGAGACGCTAAAAGATAATCCTCTGCATATCTTCCTTGTTTCCTGCCTTCAGATGGTTCTGGCATTTATGACCCTTGTGAAAAAGAAGCCACTGATGCTATTGGGCATCTAGACAGACAGCAACGGGAAGATATCACACAGAGTGCTCAGGTATAGTTATCTCCATTACAAATGTGAACCCTTACCCAGTCTTTAATAACTGGCCTCCAGTTCTATTACTGGGTATTTTTAGTGTAGCTCTTTGAAACTTAGTCAGATATGGGACCAAAGGTAAATGGATTTTATACTAATACAGGGGACCCCAATCTGGTTTTCTTTTTCCCCATGGTGCCATAGGTGGTTGTTTTCTATCCCTAATTATGCTCGAGTGCTGTTTTAGACACCGAGATCAATGGGAATTTATTCAGTTACTGTTGCTGTTAATAGGGCTTGTTTCCCTACATAGTTATGACACAACTTCATGTGGCACATGGGCCCTAGGTTGGGAACCCCTGTACTCAAGAGAGGGCAAGGGGGACAATCACAGGCTGGTCTTCCACCACAGCAAGGTTGGGGACCCTAACAGTCAGGATTGAATTCTGACTTGTTGGGGGCCACCTTGCTGTTGTAGGGGAGAAGTCAGCATTGACACTCAACTTTTGGGGTCGGGAGGGTCAGAGACCCCTCGTGAGTAGTAGTGAACACACACCATAATTGCGGTCAATGTAGAGTAGACAAGTAAAACTCCTCTTCCCATTTTAGCATGCCCTGCGACTTGCTGCTTTTGGCCAGCTTCACAAAGTCCTTGGTATGGATCCTCTCCCTTCTAAGATGCCCAAGAAACCAAAGAACGAAAACCCAGTTGATTATACTAGTAAGTATCCAACCTTAAATTCCATTGTTTGACTTGAATTGTCAACTTGCTGTCAACTCACTGATTTCTTGTCAATCTTAGGTTTCAATCTTCATCTTTTTTTGTATTTATTTTTATAGTCCAGATTCCTCCTAGTACCACTTATGCCATTACCCCAATGAAACGTCCCATGGAGGAGGATGGAGAAGAAAAATCTCCTAGCAAGAAGAAAAAAAAGATTCAAAAAAAAGGTACTGAATTCCTATCAGATGGCGGAATTAGCAGTAAGATGATTGAAAGTTTCAGTTTGGAATTTGTTGTTAAAAATACATGATTATATATTCTGTGGTAATGAATAGCAGAAAAAACTAAGGATAGTTATTTTCCTGATTTAGAAAATGATACATATACTGTTAGGTCAATTGGGTAATAAGTAAGCTGATCTATCAGATTCCTAAAAAGAAAAATATCTGTGTTCTTATTTAGAGGAAAAGACAGAACCCCCACAAGCTATGAATGCACTGATGAGACTGAATCAGCTGAAACCTGGGCTACAGTATAAACTGGTCTCCCAAACTGGCCCAGTCCATGCTCCTATTTTTACTATGTCTGTTGAAGTGGATGGAAGTTCATTTGAGGCTTCTGGACCATCCAAAAAGACTGCCAAGTTGCACGTGGCTGTAAAGGTAAGTGTGGCTCATGATTTGTAGTTTCTGATTTTATTGACAATCATAGTAAATCAAGTCCAGTTCATGTTCAGCTCTCCTTGAACTGTTGACACTATTTGACTATCATTTGTGAAAAACAAGAATTTTGAACAACCTAATTAGCACCAAAATGTTTGTGTTTTTGAACAAAAACTGCTTCTTGTAGAAACATTTGTTGATAGATTTTGGGGGGGGGGCTCTTTCCTTTATAGGTGTTACAGGACATGGGTTTGCCTACAGGAGCAGAAGGTAAAGAATCAAATAAAGGGGAGGATTCTGCTGAGGAAACAGAGCAGAAACCTGTGGTTGTTGCTCCTCCACCTGTAGTGGAAACTGTTGCTACTCCCAGCGCTGCTTTTCCTTCTCCAGACCAGACGTCAGAGGTAAGTGCATAGAGGGGCTCTGGCCAGAAAGCTGTGGAATTCCTTGCCTGGCTTTTGATTGATTTGTCAGCTAAAGGGCAGCAATAGACCTTTCTGTTTAGGCTTTTCCTTAGGAAGTTTAATATTTAAAAGCCATGGGTCTCTAAAGCTCCAATTGCTATTCCCCTTTTATTTCATATTTGACAAAATCTGCCTTAAATCAGAGCCCTGGATGAAGACATGGTCCATACAGTTTATAGTGACTGGGGGTTATGGAGTACTCAATTGGTAGCATGGCTCTTTGTGCAACAAGACTGCCGCTCATTTGGACTTGGTGAGGTTAGCATAGGAAGAACCCTGACCAGGTGTGGAGTCTGGAAAAACCTAAGTGGAATCTTAAGTTTTGTACCTTGTCTCTCTCTAATTTGAGATGAGTCATTCCCTCCTGAGCCTGTTTTCCTTATCTAGGAAATGAGGGTAGTAATATTAGTAATAATTGATAATACAGATAGTAACACAAATGGGGACTATACTGAATTTCCTTTACAGGATTGTTATGAGAAAACCTCTATTTAATCTTAGTGAGAAATATGCATTCTTACTGGTTTGGACTAATTTTAGAGAACTCTTAAATTTTTAGTGAGTGAGTTTGGACATCCTTGAAAGAAAAGAAAAGAAATAAATGGTTAGGCTGATGTTAATGTTCTGGACCATGGGAGCACTTAAGACAGTGACTTTTCAATGTAATTGATCCAAGAGAGATCAATTGGCAGATTACATGTAGTTAATGTACCTTGAAGAACAATGTATAGTGGGGAAGAGAATGAAAATAATTTAACAGATTTTTAAAAAATTGTTGTGAGGTCCTGTATAAACTGCTGGGAGGATCAGGGTATGAACTTGGTTAGAAAATGAGAATGAGACACAGAAAATGTCTGAAATTCTAATCAGGATTCACATTTGTTTTTAGAATGTAAAACAACAGGGTCCAATTTTGACCAAACATGGCAAGAATCCTGTCATGGAATTGAATGAGAAGAGGCGTGGCCTCAAGTATGAGCTTATCTCTGAAACTGGAGGAAGTCATGATAAACGCTTTGTCATGGAGGTGAGTGAAACATGTGCTCCAAAAGAACAGGTTTAAGTTATCTTTGTATTATTTGGAGTAAATGGAGTTAGTCATAATTCTCAGGATATATCTGAAAATTGGTATTTTCCAATTTATGCCTTATTGAAATATTTTAAATGCTGTTGTATCCTGAGGCCTAGCATTTTTCCTGAGATGACTTAGCTCTTGATCAGGCACTGAAGAAATTGTTGCTTTCTCTGTCTGATCATATTGATTTCATGATCCTCTCCATATACTTGTTTTCTTATAGGTTGAAGTGGATGGGCAAAAGTTTCAAGGAGCTGGTTCAAATAAAAAGGTTGCAAAGGCATTTGCTGCTCTCACTGCATTAGAAAAGTTGTTCCCTGATGCTCCTGTTGCCTTGGAGCCCAATAAAAAGAAGAGAGCACCAGTACCTGTGAGAGGAGGACCGAAGTTTGCTGCAAAGGTGAGTATCTTTGATGGACAGTGGTAATACAGTGTGAAGAAGTTTTCATTCTTTCATTTGGTCTTTTCAACAACCTTATAAGGCAGCTGCTACCACTATTATCCCTGACTTTTGGTTAAAAGGTCTTGACTATTCAGTTCAGTCACACACTTAATCATTAACTAAAGCAAGTTGAGTCCTGCACTTCTTACTCCAAGTCCACTGTTTTATTCTCTGCCTCATGTAGGAAATATTTCAGTGTGGATTTCTGGCCCCCCAATCATCTATCTATTTATTTATTGCTTCCTGTCTATCTATTTATTTATTTTTCTAGTGTGGATTTCTTAATCTGACTTCAAGTTGCCCATATGTTTCTCTGTGGGAATATAGAAAGAGTACATTGCATGTTCTACTATTAGAAGTATTGTAAATTATTTGTGTGAGTTTAACCAGGCTATGTTTTTAAATTTTCTCTTAAAGCAACACAACCCAGGCTTTGGAATGGGAGGCCCTATGCACAATGAGGTTCCTCCTCCCCCAAATATTCGTGGTCGAGGTAGAGGTGGGAACATCCGAGGTCGGGGTAGAGGCCGAGGTGGATTTGGTGGTGCCAACCATGGTGGCTACATGAATGCTGGTAAGAGTGCAGATTTTGTTCCCCTCTGCTTCTAAACTTGTTTAAGATTTTGGATTGTTTAATGTGTAGAATTCAAAATTCACAAATGAGTACTTTTTTGTCACCAATGTTCCCTGTTGAAGTCTTTTCAGAGGTTAATTTGAAAGCTGTGAAGAGAAGCTGTCCCTCCTGGCTGCCCTCATTGAGGCCTAACCAACAGTCAAGTAATTTTATTCTGTCCTATTCTAGGAGCTGGCTATGGAAGCTATGGCTACGGTGGCAATTCTGCAACAGCAGGATATAGTAAGTGTTAGTTTGTGTTCTATCAGTTAAAAGTTAAAAAGAAACCCACAAACACTACTTGTCTTAGAACAGTTGAAACCTGGCCTACTTGTACCTAAGACTTAATAGCACAGCCCTTTTTTGGCAGATGGGGCAAGTTGTTGAGCGAGAGATTAATATTGTTTAACCTTTAAAGTGCAAAACCCATGTGACTTGACAATTCCTTTTTAGTATGTAAATATTTTAAATTTCTCTGCTTTAAGCCATGTGAAGCAATACACCACTCTTGTGAATATGCTTTCCTGACAATGCCCAGCTATTTGTATTCAGAAGAAGCCTTCATTGGGGGGTTACAGGAGCAGAGAAATCTAAAACATGAGTTTCATATGTGGCGCTCTGTGCCATCTTCAAAACAATTCTAATTTTTTTTCTCTGCTCTGTCTCCCCCTTTTGTAGGTGACTTTTTCACAGACTGCTACGGCTATCATGATTTTGGGTCTTCCTAGATCATCTAAAAGTATTGCACAAAAAACAGCTTTTTACTCCAATTTTCTCGAACTCCAAAACCCAAAGTGTCCGTGCTGTGTCCCTGTGCTTCACTGGGTTTCTCAACCGTGGCTTTTCACCGCAGCTTGTCTGAAACTCTTAGCCTGCAGAACTTAAGACAGTGGCAGTTTTTATTGTGATTTGCCTTTGAACTTGGTCGTATTGATGTTCACAATAAGCGGAAAGTAATTTTCAGAGAATGTTTTTTGTGCCAAGTTGCACAAAATTCTAGAGCCAGCTTTGTTCAGCATAAAGGCAAAAGCCCACCTTTGCTTTTTATGGAAAGCATTACTTTATTTAAGGGACAGATACAGAAGCATTTTAATCTACCTTTGTCTTAATTTACAGCAGGTTTTGTATGAATTTTAAACCTTTTAACAAACTCCCAAACCTGGTTGATACCTTTGATGGTAATAAGAAAGACTTCACCATGTCTGAATCTAG
Organism: Antechinus flavipes; assembly: GCF_016432865.1. Taxonomy (NCBI): domain Eukaryota; kingdom Metazoa; phylum Chordata; class Mammalia; order Dasyuromorphia; family Dasyuridae; genus Antechinus; species Antechinus flavipes. The sequence continues at coordinate 653,618,487 of NC_067398.1, forward strand.
TGCAGCCCGACTCTTTTTTAAGCATGCACAATGTTAAATTGTATGTGGAATCGTAAGATGTGCTAAGTTAACTTCTCCATCCTTTTGTAATACACTGGTGGGTTATTGCTTGAGGGATGGGATTAATTGTGGCTGATAGCTAGTTAGTGTACTTTCAAAGGAATTGTAACTGTGCTTCCAATACTGGTACAATAAATATCCAGGCATTAAGGAGTTGATGTAAAATTTTGCAAGTCCTGATCACAGCTGAAAATGCATGGATTCAGATTTTTTTATGGGCTTTTTTTATAATCAAGTATAAAGGGCCTTAAGCACTTGACATTGGTTAGCAAACCAGCAGCAGGGATTTCTGTTGCTGGGACTTTTGCTATAATGACTTTTGGCCAAGACCTGGAAGCTTATCATGACTTCTTATACAGAAGTATGTGGAGTCATTTGGTCATTCCATCTAGATTCTCTTTCACTTGTAAGCGTATGGCCCTTTATTCTTGCTGTAATACTATGTTTTAAATTTGTATGGTCCTCTTCTGTCTTGTTTCGGTCAGCGGTTCTTATCGCACAAAGCCTGCATCTTTGCATTGACTTGCAAGATTTTGAGTTTGTTCAGACACAGAAATTGGTCAAAAATGATTACTCACCACTTGTTCAAAGAGGTTTGAAACATTCAGTGAATACTTTTTAAAACTTTTAATGCATGATGTATTTTTTTTAGAAAGTTATTGTTTGAGAATAATGTCTTTTTATACCAGGGAATAGATGTTGTCCTGAATGAGGTGGAAAACTGCCACCCCCTCCCTTTTTTTTTTTTTTTTTTTTTTTAAATCAATACATGTTAAAGTAAATCATTGGATACTTTGGTGTCTTCATTCATGTTCTTGATTGAGGGAAGAGACTGAACATAGGTGTTCAAGTGTATGTTAAGCTTAGTGCTGATGTTATTAAACCCTTCTTCTTGAAACCTAGATTTGGGGAGGCCATGGAAATATTTGTTTGTAATCTTCCTGAAGGAGAAATTTCTGCTTTCCCCATCTCTCCACAATCTCTTCACTGAGCATTGCATGTTTGCTTTGCTGCATTGTTGGACGTGTCTCCTTTCTTGGCGTTTTGGCTTTGTTACTTGAAAATGAGCTTGGTCTAATTGTTCCTCAAGCTGCCCAGGACTCAGTGATAGTGGTCTGGTGGGGGCCGGGGTGGGATGAAGGCTCAATTCCATAAGTCCAATAACAAAAGGCCACAAAATAAATATCTAGTTATTAGAATGTGAAGGCCAAGCTGTATTGTTCACCTCTCCTATCCTTTGCCACGGGCTAGGCTTGCCCCTTTGCCATAAGGGGCTGATACTTACCCTTTCTGTTCCAGTTACCTGTTAGCAAAGCCAGCATCAGCTTGTCAAGGAAAGCACACTCCACGCTGTGTCCATTCACAGAGAGCTTAGGTGCTCTTGCTTTCTGCTTGGGTTTACTGGACTGAATTGGAAAGTGTCATTCCCTGTATCCCTCAACCCCCACCCCCTCAAGTCACTTTGGTTTGGGGGCTTGAACTGTCTTGTCTGTCTCTCTCTCTCTCTCTCTCTCTCTCTCTCTCTCTCTCTCTCTCTCTCTCTCTCTTTCACACACACACACACACACACACCCTTTACCATCCATAAATCTACTATTGAAAAGCTTGAGGTGGTTCACATAATAGATTGACTTTGAATAGTCTCTTTAAAGCTGATTTGCCTCTTTGGTCATATGAAGCCCGAGGTTACTTGTGCAAGCCAAAGAAAAAATACATAAGGTATCTAAACTGAAGAGCACCTTGCCACCATGCCTTACATACATTGTAGGCATTTGGTGTTGCATTTTGTTAAAGAAGGGGATCATGTCCCAGAGCTGGATGTGAGGGTCTGATGGAGGTCACAGTCTCACCTTCAGTTCCTGAGAACATGGCAGCTACATCCATCCCATGCTTTGCAATCCCACTGCATGTTCCTGCCTCTCTGGGGCTGTGACCCAGAGCTGAGCTCTAAACTTGGCTCCCAAGCATGGTGCTAGTGGCCTATTGAAAAGACCTGCCTGGTCAGGGTAAGGGCATTTCCTAGGTCCCCTATCCCGGGGATATCTGAGAGAAGCAGTGCTTGCCTTTTGGCCTTAATTTGGCCTAAGTATATATTCTGGCCTCATCAGCTCTCTTGCACTGTGGGTTTCTGGGATGAGCCTGAGGGGCACATCTTCACTTGTAAGGGATTGCTGGTCATTTTACTAGGAATGATCCTGCAATGAAACAGCTTATTTTGCCAAGTCTGCATTTGGGGCCTTCTAACCAGCAGGCAATCTCAGAATAATTGTCTGATTTGGCAGCTTCAATCCAGGCATTCCTTCTTGCTGATACTGCCCCTGGTCAAAGGAGGTTTGTGACTGTAATGAAGACTTGCCTGTCCTTCCAGGGAGATGAGCATGGGCCTGTGCTGGCCTTATCACAGTGAAGTACAGGGGCAGAGAGGTTTCCATATAACAGTCCCAGACTGGCTGCTTCTCCTCGGACCCTGGGGTTAAAGTCAGCCTTGCTTTTCTTTTCCTTTCTTTTGGGGAGGGGGGTGTGGCTGGTGGGGGAAAAGGTGGTTTTAGTGTGATTTTATCAGTGTAGGGAACTCCCAGAGTAGAAACTCCCTTCACTGATGCAGATTGGCAACTTGTCTGAAACTTGATGGCCATAGCCTGGTTGCCTGGGGCATTAAGGATTGTGTTGACTTGCCCTGAAAATAAGCAGTGTGTGTGAGAGACAGGCCTGGGAATCCCAGACTGGCTTTCTGCCATGCCATGCTGCCTCAGCCCTGCTTTTTTCTTGGGTGCTTTGGGGAGGTGTGGGTGTGTTAAGTGGTCATAAGTCATCAGCTAAACCAGCCCATCTACGATCTTTTAAAACATTAATAGCCACTGCAAGAGCTAACATCTTCCCTGCTTACACCTGAGCATCTCCTGAAGGAGGATTAGTTCTTAACATCAGCTGATAAGGGGTTGGAGAGGATTTGGGAGCAAACCCAGACCACTTTTCTTCTTGAATGGATGGGTGATTGCTCAGATTTCTCTGGACCTCAGAATAAGTCCCTAAAACCTTAGCATTAGCTTCTGTGAATACATGGAGTAGAAGTCCTAAGGGAAATAGATGTCAGGTATATCCTCAAAATGGGGTTTAACGTGAGTTACTTTTACTTTCTTGAAGATAGAATGTTCCTCCTTCTGCTACCTAATTGATGCCATCCCTTCCATTTAGGTCAGTTCTACAGCAACGGTGGGCATTCTGGGAATGCTGGTGGAGGCGGGGGTGGCGGTGGAGGCGGCTCTTCTGGCTATGGGTCCTACTACCAAGGCGACAACTACAATTCACCAGTACCCCCAAAGCACGGCGGGAAGAAGCAGCAGCATGGGGGCCAGCAGAAGCCTTCTTACGGTTCTGGGTACCAGTCACACCAAGGCCAACAACAGTCATCATACAGCCAAAACCAGTACAGCAATTATGGCCCACCCCAAGGCAAACAAAAGGGCTATAATCATGGACAAGGCAACTATTCCTCCTATTCGAATTCTTACAACTCTCCAGGTGGTGGAGGTGGATCAGACTATAACTACGAGAGCAAATTCAGTGAGTTAACTTTGGGTGACCCATGTCCTCATAGTACCTCTATTGAAATCAGGGCATTTGGGGGGGGGGTAGCAAACCCCATGGAAATATTGAAGTTCCTTCTAGTCTGTTAGCTGGTGAAGGCAAGTTGGCCTGTTGGGCTTACAAGCTCAGGCCTCCTCTGCCTCAGCTCTGTTCTGCTCTGCTCAACACCTGGTTAGGACTTAAGAAGATGGGGCACAAAGTGGCAATACAAAAAGAGTGTACTTGAGAATTTGCAGGATTTTTAAACTCCCAAATTAGATTCCCTAGCACCTAATTCCCTGATTGTTTTACTTAAACTCAATCCTATTATGTAGCTGGATCCCAGATGAGTTTTAGACTTTTCTATGTCCAGAAACATGAGCTTCCCATTGACCCTGGGTAGGAGTGAGGGAGTGGTTTGATTTATTGGTTTGAAGTCAGGCCTTGCCATGAAACAATTGACTTTGCTTAATGTCCTTAGTTATTGCCTAAAAAGAATACATGTCAAAATAATGATTATTCCTTAATAATGTGACTTCCTTGTTCCTCATAGTGATTTATTTATCCTCTCAAATTGAACCTAAGTATATTTAGTGGATCTGAGTGGTTCTTCCCCATTGCTGAGCCATGATTGTTTTTTCATTGCCTTCCTATAAAGGTAGGCTTAGATGAATTGATCAGTTGACCTGGATATAGGAGTAATATCTGGATTTTTTCTGAAACAGTAAATTAGCTGACATAAATGCTGACCTTTTAAGAAACCACACTGGAGGGGGGAGTAGCAGGATGAGAAACATGTAAGGAATTGTCAAGGGAAACTATCCCAGAAATAAAACTTGGGTTAATGTTGTAAATAGTAAATTCAGCAGCGCTGATCTTTTGAGATTTTTTTATTTTAAGAGAGCAACTTAGTCCCTGGACTGATGTCATTGAAGGGAGATTGCATAGACAGGAACTTGGTCAGCTTAATGTGGACACAACAAAGTATCACTTAAGGATCAGCCACCCTTCTTTAGGAGTATAGTTCATCTATCAGCAGGTGCAGAGCCTGACCCTTGGTGTAGGCTGCAGAGTTCCAGGCTTCTTTGCCTGCCTTGATAGGGGTCGGGACTTCCCTTGCTAGGGAAAGTTGAAGGGGAAGTTAACAGTGCTTTGTTCTGCCCTCCACTCCAGATTACAGTGGCAGCGGGGGCCGAGGTGGTGGTGGGAACAGCTACGGGTCAGGTGGATCGTCCTATAACACAGGGTCACATGGCGGCTATGGAGGCAGCTCTGGTGGTGGCTCCTCCTACCAAGGCAAACAAGGTTGGTGTCTGTTCTATCTGGGTTTGGGGTCTTGGGCTCTTGGAAAGGGTGGTGGGAAAGAGCATAACTGGAACCTTCTCACCCTAACTCCAATTTATATTTTCTGTCCTTCTCTCCCTAGGTGGCTACTCTTCACAGTCCAATTACAATTCCCCAGGCTCAGGCCAGAATTACAGTGGGCCTCCCAGTTCCTACCAGTCTTCGCAAGGTGGCTATGGCAGAAATGATCACAGCATGAATTACCAGTACAGATAAACTACCTTTACTCCCCAGGGGTGAAGTTTTGTTACCTTCTGCACTCGCCCCCCATTTGAATATTCAGTTTTATTGCATCACAGTTAACATGTCAACCCTTCCCCCCAGGTTTCATGTTGCCGTGTTCTGTGTGATATGCAGGCGGCTACTCTGATGGTGGCATCTCCCTGTAATTCCATACTTAGCTGTGTTTGGGACATCTGTGTATTTAATGGTTTGTTAGTTACCATTACAACTTTGTCTGAATAGAGTTTTTGAGTTAATACAACTCAGTATCCCTTCGTCTATTTAACATTGGTGTTAGTGTTAACTAAGTTCGTCTTTAAATAGTTACGTGAGGGATACGTCATCTGTTAATGCTTTTGTGAAGTGAGTTAAACAAGCTTTCTGTATTTTAATGCTTTAGTGTTTCAGTTTTATAAGTGAAGATTTTATTTTAAAAACCAGTGGGAAAGAGTGGGTTTTTTTTTTTTTTTTTTTTTTTTTTTTTTTTTTGTATGTCTGGGTCATTCAGGCAGGATATCTGAATTAAGCTGAATGTAGACAAATAAAGATGAAGAAAACTCTTTGGGCCGATGTCTGGCCTGCGTGTCTGTCCCACCAACCCTGGAAAAGCTGCCCCCTCACCTGGTTCAAAGCCAGGGAGAGAGCAGGTACAGGGTGGCAGGTGGGGAAAGACAGGTTGGAGGGGGCAGGATTTTCTTGGGGCTTCTTAATTCCCTGAGCTTTTGGAAACAAGCACCTTTGGTAGGTAAAGTCTTCCTGTCCGTGAAGAGCCATTAAAACATCCCCCCAAAATGACAGGGGCAGGAGGTAGAGGGACACCATCAAGATAGGCTGAGGTGAGGTGGGATGAGGAAAGCTTTCTCCATAGGGAGGAGGAGTGTTAGATTTTTCTATGCATATATGGGCTAGGCTAGGATCCTTGAGAAGGCAAGGCCCAGAAGCACAGAGCTATTGTTTGGGTAAAGCCTCCATTTCCTTTAGCCTAGGGGTTGGTGTTTATAGCTACTCCAGAAGCAGGCTTAAGTACAGAAGGCATATGGAGGACCAGCCATTTGCTTGGCATCTCTCCTTGCTTTGATTAGAATACCGATCCTGCCTTTATTTCCTGTCATGGCTTTAAGACTGCCTTGCCAAAATGACTTGTAATTAAGGTTGTTGGAGGGGGAGCAATTGAGTAAATGGATATCAACAGCTGAAGGGAGCTGAATGCCAGGACTTGGGCTTTTTCCTTAAGTTCCTCGGTTTAGGCCAGGATCTGAAGGCCTGAGAAGATGCTCTGCTTGGGGGCCAATTAACCCTTTTTCAAGGCTAAATGGTGATGAGAGGGGAGTCGACTTAGGCTGTCTCCTTGACTTCCTTGGAGATTTCAGTGGACTTGCAAGCTTAATATACGCCAATTGTGTAATGACAGTAAAAAAGAGTAGTTGTGGTCATTTGCATTGAGAAAAGCAGTGTCCAAGCTGGGGATGGCAGCAGTCCTACTGTGCCTCCCCTGGAGAGATGCCATGAGTAAGACAGGATAAGCCTTGATGATTAGAGAGGAGGAGGTGGGGGAGGGCCAGGCTGCCAAATGGTCTTGAAAGAAAGGTCAGTTAAAAGAACTGGGGATATTGAGCCTAGCAGAAACTCTGGGTCATGATGGCTCTTTGCAGGTATCTGAAGGGGTGGAAGAGGGAGAAGTCTTGGCTTCTTTTTGCCCCAGAGGACAGGGTTAGGAGCAGTGAACAAGCAGGGCACAGTTAATGAGAAAAGCTGCTGTGGCAGATGGCTTGTTTTTCAGTTGAGGTTTGAAGTAGGGGTTGGAAGAGCTTGGTGAGATTCTGGGTCAGGTATTGGTCAGGTTAGAATGCCTCTGAGTGCTAAGGACCTTGGAGTCCTTTCTTGTTTGACTGGAGAAGCTATGTCTGAAAGAATGGCCTCTCTCGTACAACCTGCATGACCTTGGCAAAGTCATTTCACCTCTGGACCTTAATGAAAGAGGATAGGATAGTGATCAAAGGTGGCGTGTGTCAGATGGAGCATGAAGTCAGAAGGACTTGGCTTTGAATCTTGCCTCAGTTGTTTTACAATCACTGTGATGTTGAACAAAAAACTTTAAGGTTTCTGAGCCTGTTTTCTCATTATAAAATGAAGTCAGACTAGGTAGTTGCCAAGGTCCCTTCAAATTCTCCATCATGTGACCCTAATGGAATTGATTTAGCCAAGGATAAGGAGGTGGGAAGATGCTCCTCAAGTGGCAGGGAAATAAAGAGGGATGAAAAGGGCCATAGTCTTGGTTCAGGGGACTTCAGCCCCAGAAGTCAGCAGCGAGAGCTAGAGAAAGAGAGAAAGCTGATATCTCACAGGAACATCAGTATGTAAAAGGATTGGAAATGATAACTGGTCCTGTACTGGGAAGAATCCACAGATCAGAGGTCAAGTGTGATGCCTAGTATAGTAGTTTTCCTTCTTTCACCAGAAATTGAACAGAAAAGGAGATTTGGTAAGTAATACTCATTTTGTATATATAAAGCCACTGACTGACATAGCTGGAAGGGATTTCTGGGTCACCTGATCTACTTCTTTGGGTCTCCTCTGTGAGAGAACGAGGAATGTCTGAGTGATTTGTCCAAAGTTTTAGGCAGTAAGTTAAGTCAAAGCTCCACCCTAAGTCTTTTGCCTACACGTTCACTGCATTTAAAGTTTCCAGTTAACATGTTTGACGTGTAGTAGTTTTGTAAATACTTGCTGATAGTAGGCTCATAAATGCTTATTGATATTGCACTGCTCTCAGGAGGCCTGACCCTGAGCAGAGGTATGTACAATAGTCTGGGTGGTCCCAGGGTTTGGACTTGGTTCAGAAATCATTTCTATTTCATTCCCTCATTTTACAGGTGAGGAAACTAAGGCCCAGGAAAGGAGAAGTGACTTGAATGAATGAAAAAGCATTTATTAAATGTTTATTATTTCCCAACCACTGGATACAAATAGAAGAGTGAGACAGCCCCTTTTGTTAGGAAACTCATGTTCTAATTGGGGGAGACAGCATAGATAAGCGAGGTGAGCTGCGTGTCAGAAGGGCCAGGACTGTAAGGGTGTGACTGAAGGGTGGATGGCAAGACCCAGTTCTTAGGAATTATTGGCAGGTCAGATGGCAGTGCCCTGAGAGTCAGGAGGGAATTGTGATGGGGCAAAGAGCAAGAGCCACAATGGTCCTCCATTTTGCTGGAATGATTATAGTTGGTGACTGCTCATTTAAGTGGTGTGAGCAGCCCTATCATAACTTGACCCAAGTCTGCTGACTCTCCAAACCCAGCACTCTTTCCACTACACCACAATGCCTTATCTTTCACCTGTTCCCTTTACCTGGTGGACAGTTAAGTGTACTTTTTAGTCACCTACATGCAGGTCTCCTATTTAGAGGGACTTGGTTGGAAAATGGAGTATAGCTGTGTTTCATGAGAGGATCACCCCAGAAGACACCATAAGGTTTTACATGGTTTTAGGGACACCTTGGGTGACCTAGAGTTCAATTTGCAGTTGTAAATTAATGTCCCAGGTCAGGTCTTAAATCAAACTCATCATGATCTTCCTGGAACTCTATACTGTTCCTTAACATTAGGCCTTGGTTACAATTTTAAATAATTTTTCCAAGGTTTATTAAGCTATAAAAGCAAAAATTTAGTTAAAACTGCACTATGTCTTTTGGGACACCCTATTAAATGAATACTGTATCCTTTGGATGCTTCTTCCTCCTCTCCCATGCCATCACGGCCAGAGGAAAGTTCATTTTTGTCACTTCATTTTGTCACTGCCTTTAACGATTATATTGCTAGTCCAGAGAGTAAAGTAAGAAAGAAACTCACGGTGTTGGCCCTGAGGAGAGGATCATGATTGCTAAATAGATAATACTGGGAAACATGTATTGCCTCTTGGAAGGTAGGCCAGTACCCCAGCAGTTCCTGGGGAAGAAAGCCATTGACAAAGGCAAATTGAAGACAGCTACATTGATGAAACTTAATTTGGTACTGCTGGAAAGAGTTAGGAAGCTGTGTATGGATGCTTCTCCAAGCAGTTGGAAGCATGGCTCTTAAAGCTTCCAAGTAGATATTCTTTACATTTGGGGCAGCAACCAAGACCCTGATGAATAGATTAGTGGATATCACATAGTGAAATCCACTGTAGTAGAGAGGGTACTTGGTTAGGGGGCTGATTTTCTTAGGTATTTCTCTACTTCCTTGTGATCCTAATGGAGTCCACATTCCTATAAATGTGTCCTTTAATGAAATTCTTGACCTGGGGTTCCTTGAAAGGCAGCACGTACTGCATAAGGAAACTGGGGCTCACAAACACATTGCCATCTATCTTGAGCACAGGGCAGGTAGTGGGACAGTAGGGAGCTACCCATTCTGGTCCTTTGAGGGTCTTAAAAGTCAGATTGTGATATGTATCTAGGAAACCTCCCTGGAGGAAATCTTGGTGCTTTCTGCCCTTATCTACCAACAAATCCCATAGATGTCTAGGAAAGAGGAATGGAAGCGGGCCCATCAGGAAGACAAGGTGAATGTCCACTTCAGAGACCACAGCTTTGTGGCCCCATGTGCGTCGGATGACCTGGTTTCTGCTGCCTTCCTGGGGTTTGGTCATGACCAACATCAAAAGGAAGGGGCCGGCAGGATTTGCCATGCACTTGTTTGGATGGTTGAACAGGAAAGGGGTAGGTGTGGGCTTGCACCTTCTCCACAGGGTACTGCATCTGCCTCTGTACTCTCTCATTGAAGTGTGGATGACCTTCCAGTAGTATTGAAAAGTTCCTCTCCTTCCATTTCTCTCCCCGCTACTCTGGACAGCACCTGAAAAACCTGAGCACCGATGTCCCTATGTTAGTCTTATGGTGTCAGTAGTATACTGAGAGGGAAGGAACAAAAGACCAGATCAGGGTTAGCGAGCCTAGGTTACAAACAGATTCTGTCCTCACTCCTTCCTATCCCCTCTGGCATGCTAGATGATGTTTTCCTTGTGGAGAGTTTGGTTGATATAGATTTGGGAGCAGCAAAGGAGATAAAAAGACACAATGGTGAATGTCTGCCTGCCTTTCCCTTGATGTGGCAGGAACTTGGATGGGGCCCTAGAAATTGGCCAGTAAAACTGTTAGGGGGTATCCTTTGCAGGGCCTTGTGTTCTGCTCCCACCTCTGAAATCTTCCTCCCCATTGGGGAACTCATTATAGCTTACAGGGAATTAAGGAGCTTTAGTGTGCCCTTCAACTTGATTAAAATGGGGACAAGAGATGATTGGATCAGTTAAGAATTCCAGTGATACTGATGTGGGACTGAGGCCAGGTAGAGGTGGGGAGTGTGGATATTGAACTGGGCAAAGTTCTCAGGTTTTATCCATAAGAGTCTTAGAGCTGGAAAGGATTTTAAAGATCATCTTGCCCATCCCTTTCATTTTGCAAATGGAGAAACTTGAGTTTCAGAGGGGGAACAGTGATTTGCCCGATGAATGAGTTGTTATATGGACACAATTCGAACTTAAAGTCTTCCAAACCAAGGGCCCTTCCCACTGTTTCAGGCTGCCTTCCCTTCTAACCTGGATTTTTTTTTTCCCTCCTTTTAGCAGCCCTCCATAGGAGCCGCCTTCCAGCCCAAACTCAGCTCTCAGGGATAGTGTCAGGATTACAGGGGATCTTCTACCAGCTAGCTATCTTTGCTCTACCCAAGTCACTCTAGGAATCCTCAACACAGATTACATCTTGATTCCCTAAGTGAAGGTGGATCTTAGTTTTCCCATCTTCATTATTGCTGCCTGCCATCCCCTCATTTTAAAAATCAATTTTATTGTATCACAGTTAAGATGTTATCCAGACCCATCTTCCTTGTTGCTGTGTTCTGTGTGGTCAGCTGATCACTCAGGCTTAGTGTCCCTTCATTTCACAACTGGTTGTCTGCCTGGGATGTCACTGTGGTCCTGATCTTTTCATCAGCATTAGGGCTTCTTTTGGATAGAGAAAAGGCAGTTGATAGCTCTTGTGGGGGATATGAGATAATCATTATTAACATAGGGTGTTAAAAGTTTGATTTAGGAGGTGACATTGAACCAGAAAGCTGTTCTTCTGCAGATACGACAAATTCAAAAGCCCCCTATGGGTTCTGAAATTTCCCAGGAATTTTTTTTATTACAGAATTTGTGGTGGGGGACTAAGCCCCAAAGTTTCCTGCCACAGGTATTCCATTCTAATGGCTGTCATCCAGTCTCCTGGACAATTCTTGTATGCATCAGCTTTCATCACAACAGAATTTCTGGGACAATTTAAATACCAGACTGGAAGAGGTTCTCCGGTGTTCAGTGTGAGTCCAACAAACTTTAAAGGGCCTGAATTCACTTGAAGATGGCACAGGATAGTTTCTGAGATGGCAGTCTCATAACTCCTCAGATTCAAGGTCTCCAACCCTGTGGTCTGGTCCAGTGCCTGTTCTGAGGCACCTGATCTTCTTTGCCTACCAACTGCCCTCCATAGAATTGAAGATTTGTAAAAAGCTATTCTATCTTGTTCTGGAACTAACCCAGTGGACAGTGAGATGAAAAGGATTCTGTAGTTATGAGCTCACATTCTAGATCATTAACAGGCTCCTTTTATCCTGGATCTTTTAATCTTTTTATTCTCATGGCAAACTGCCTCTCAGAAAGATGCCTTAGATCCCTTGTCACCATTTCCAGTGTTGTTTGTTGTTGTTCTTGGGATGGACACACACACACACACACACACTCTCTCTCTCTCTCTCTCTCTCTCTCTCTCTCTCTCTCTCTGTGTCTCAGTAAATCTTTGCTACCATCATATTCCTTGTTCCCTTCAAGTGACTAAACGTTCCCCATCACTGCAGCCTTTTGAAGTTCATGCTATCCATTTTTAGACACAGTTCTGATATTTGGCTGTAATCATACCAGTTTCTGATTACTTTACCTGCTTTGTCAAGAAGTTTAATACTTGGCTTAAAGCTTTTCTTTCCACCCAAACCCTTGCTTTTGTACTTGTGGACTTTTACATGTTGATGTCTTCCTTGTATACCTTGGCCTTCCAGTTAAAATCAAATCCCATGAGCTTCATCTTCACAAAACTTTAGCCTCCTACAGGGGTGGTGAGAAATGCTTGTGAAAGCATTTTGTATATCTTGTCCTAGTTAGACCTCTTCTGGAGTACTGAATTTAGTTCTGGGATGCATGTTTTAGGAAATCACATTGAGAAACTACAATATGTTGAGAGGATGGTGAGGGCTCTGGACACAGCCATGTGAAGATTGACCGAACAAGTGGGGGATATTTGACTTAGGATAATCTGGGGGGAGGGGAAGAGATAGCCTGTAAATTTTTGAAGGGCTGCTTATGAAAAAAGAAATTAAACTTTGTACTTCTTGGTCCCAGAGGTTAGGACTAGGAACCATTTGATAGGTGAAAAGAGGCAGGTTTCAAGTAGGGGGAAAAATTCCCTGCAAGTACAAAGATCCCACTGGACTGCTTCAGGAATTGGTGATTTTCCCTCTCTGGAGGTCTTCAAGCAGTGATCAGATGATTTGGTTGGGCTGTTGTTACGGAGATTTCTATTCAGCTATGGGTTGGACTAGACACCCTTTGAGGTACCCTTAAGCCCTCAGCTTTAGTGATTCTATCATTTAAATCTCTTGTACCTACCTCACAGGGTTGTTAGGAGGATCAAATGAACTATTGTATGTAAAGTGCTTTACAAACCTTAAGGCACTTATAAATGTCAGCTTTTATAATTATTCTGTGATACAAAGCACTGTAAAAATGGGAAGTTATTTTTTTCCTATTATGTTATTGACGGTGGCTGCTCTGTGTGTCTAGCTGCTAATGACTCTCTCTGTGGACACTCCAGTCTAGGTGACCACACTGTTTTGAACACTGCCCCATTAACCCCTTGTGTCTTACTTCCAGTCCTAGAGTTTTGTGCTGGGGGCCTGGGGTTTGTGGGGTCAGGAAGCTTCTTGTAACTGAAGTGTATGCCTGGATCATTCCAGCACCCTGAATCAAGATGAATGTAAATGAATAGGGATGTGGGGGGGAACGTCCCCACTGCCAACTCTATCCCTGACAGATGATGTTACCCCACATCGACTGCTTAGAGGGGAGAATTTGCAGCCTTCTTCGTGAGAGGCTGGGCACAAACTTTCTCCAGAGACAGGATGAAGGAATATTCAAGCAGGGCACCGGAAGAGAGAAGAGAAAAAAATCGAAAATGGAGTCAGAAGCCATCTGATTCTGAGGGCTGATAACAGGAGGCTTGTCCCCTTCTGTGCCTGCAGACTTTCTCCCAGCTGCGGTTTACTCTGAGAGGCCAGAATATCAAGACTTCACATCTCTGTTGTCCTGAGATGTGATTCTTTTCAGAATCTTAAGTTCCCAGGTTCAGTTGCTGGGCAAGTTGCTAATAGACCTTTAGGGTCTAGGTTGTCGTAGCATGTTGATACACAGCTCAGGAAAGGGCCCAGAAAGTGAACTCAAGAGCCTTTTTTTATCCTGTTCGACCAGCTTACAGTGCCCAGCTGCTAAGCCATCAGGGAAGCTGAGACAGGAGGACTCAAAATCTACATTCCCTAGAAGTTTGGGAGACTGTAGTTGGGGAAACGGGTGGTGAGGAGGTTTGCTGCTTGATTCTTCTCTCCTGTTATATATTTTTTGTTTTAAGTAAATGTCCTCTTGCATTGCTATGATGTCATGTGATTAATTCTGACTGGTGGGGTTTAGAAGGGGAAAAAATGGCGTGCTAGCAGAAGTTCATAGGATCATTGATTAAGAGCTGGAAGTAATCTTAGGGGCAGTCTAGTTCAATCCTCTCATTTTGCAGGAGACTGAAACTGGGAGAGGTTGTGACTTGCCTCAAATCACAGGTAGGGCACAAACTAGGACAGAGCTGGGGTTTGAACCCAGGTCTTCTACCTCCAGAATTTTCCCCACCACATGCTGTTGACTGGATGATGAACCTAGGAACCTGAATGTATGGTCCTCTACACAAATAAAGGAAAATGGGTCTGCCCTGATGGATGTGTGTTTTATGTGTCACCCTGTAATGGAGAAATTTCGATGTCTTCTCGGCTGTGGTCTCCCATGGGAGTGAATGGCCCAAGTCCTGTCTCTCCCCATCTGTGGTTTTGAGCCAGACAATATGATATTCAGAGACTGGGAGGGGTTTGGTAAGTTCACAGGGTTTTTGGACCATGGAATCCAACCCGATTTTATGGATGGGCAGACTGATGCTCTAGAGAGGAGGGGCCAAGTGAGTTAGCCTGGTTTCTCTACCACAGATCCATTTTTTTCAACACCACAGGCTCCCTGGGAGCCCTGAGTTGGAGCAAGCAGAATTTTGGCTGTGGTTCAGATGAAGGGGGTGGGGTGGGGAGGGTGTGCCAAGTTTTTGAGACCCACTCACCTGATCTTGTCTTGCTCCATCAGACTGTGCATGGCTAAGACTACTGGAAAGCATTGGTTTTGGTGGCACAGGAGCAACATTGGTGGTTCTCAGATAAATTGGGAAGTGGGGTGTGTTGTAGCTACCTGGAAAATGTCTAGAAAAGAGTTTTCATTGCATCTTAACCATGGAGCCCAAGAAGATCTTTTCACAGTGTGTGTCCCAGCTTCATCCTATCATTCCCTATTCCCAACCCCAGAGAGGCAAGGGAATAGGTGCTTCCTGGGAATAATCAGTTTGCAGCCAGAATGCTGCATTAAAAATAGTTTGGTCCAGCACCCCCTCATTCTACAGTTGTAGAAATAGGTTCAAGACAATGACATGCCACCAATGATGACTCCTTGGTCAAAGCCTTTTCATTTACATGGGGGGGGTGGAGTGGGGGGTATTATTAAATTTGTTCCTCCTTCTTCCCTCCATTTCCCTACCTTCTCCCTTTATCTTCTCTGGGTGAAGGCATTTTTGATAGCACTTTTATTGGAGATATCCAAATTTATGAGAAAGGAGGTGGGGGATGGACTGGGGTGATTCAGTCTGCCTTGCAGTATAGAAGATGCCTGCTGGAAGGCAGGAGGAGGAAGTAGGTTAGTCCAGCAGAGAAAGGTTTCGTTCACTCTGCCACCAGAGTGGTGGTGCTTTTCTGAAAGTCGGGCCAGACTTAAAAGAAGCTCCTGGTGCTTGAAGGGATGGACGAGGGCAAAACTGTAAGTCACAGGGGTTATATGATAGGGCAAAGACCAGAAAGGTGTTGAGGGGACTGGGGGTGGGCTCCATCCCTCTCTGGCGCAGGCACAGCCCCACAAAGACATTCTCTAGGTGGACAGCTGGTATTTTCCAGTTGATGGGAAGCACTTTGAAGGCCTGGCTCTGGAGAGCATGTCCAAGGGCACATACTGAGGATGGATCTGCCTTCGAATGGGGATTCTGTTTCTGTGATAGAGCCAGTGATGAAGTCTGGCAGGGCTGGC
Organism: Antechinus flavipes; assembly: GCF_016432865.1. Taxonomy (NCBI): domain Eukaryota; kingdom Metazoa; phylum Chordata; class Mammalia; order Dasyuromorphia; family Dasyuridae; genus Antechinus; species Antechinus flavipes. The sequence continues at coordinate 653,634,111 of NC_067398.1, forward strand.
TGCTTAGGCTTCAGTATTTGCTGCACCAGGAAACCAGGGTTCAGGAAGACATTTCCATTCACCTAAGCACATAGTTCTGGGGCAGAATTGCGCTACCCACTCCAGGCCCATGAGGGTTCTGGTTGTGGTAGGTATCCAGGAAAGCCACTTGGAGGAGATCCCTGTGCTTATCATCATCATCTAGCAGACGATGGGAGGAGAAATGAGAGGACAGGTCCATTAGGAAGAGGCGTCAGATGGTCACAGCAGGTACTGTGCTTTCATTCCTCCATGTAAGTCAAATGGTGTTCCTCAGAACCTGGTCCTGGGCCCGAGTCATCACCAACATCAGCAAGAAGGGGACCCCCTGAAACTTGGCACTTGCCTGGGTGGTTGAGAAGGAAGGGGAAGATCTGGGTGGGTTCTCTGTTCTGGGGGAGCAGAAACTGGGCTTGCCATGTGAACTCTAAGGTGGGTGGGAGGCAGTGTCTCTGGTGCCGGGGCTGTGTTTTGGTGCTCCCAAAGGCTTCCAGCCACCTCAAGACCACCCTGCTAGTAGCTACCAGCAGCCCCTCACAGCCTGCACCCAGGAGGACTGCCAGTACTGGTTTCTATCTGAGCAGCCTCATGACAGGGTTCTGGGGCAGAGCAGGGGGAGAATGGGTTAGTACAGGGAGCCAGGGAGGAACCTTGGCCTTTCTCCGCCCTGTGAGAGACAGGATTACTCTCTGATGGCTGGGGGTGCAGAAGAGCTGGGCTGGTGGAAAGGAGAGCAGGGTCGGGGAATGGTGCTTCCTAGAAATGTGGAATTGCCAGCATGCTTCTTTCTTCACCCTGATTGTACAGATCTCAGTGGGTGGGAGTGATGAGTAGTAGTTCTCCACAAAGTTTGGGGGTGTTGCCTAGGAGCTGGATGGGTAATTAAAGGGAGAATTTGATGAGAAACTGAGCAAGGGAATTGAGTATTTGTATAGTCTAATAAGGACCTGAAGTCCTAACTACTAGAATCTTATAGGCTGAAAAAAATGCCTTAGAATTCATTCTAATCCCTTCATCATACAGGATTAAAGAATCAGACTGAGGTGTCTAGAGTGTCTTATCTTCCAAACTATTTTACAGAGGGAAATAAATCTGAGAGAAAGGAGTTGCTTGTATTTGCATAATGACTTAGAGTCAGAGCCAGGACAAGAAGCAGGTGTCCTGGCTCCCAGAGTAGGGACACAACCTGGAACTTAATGGTCACATTCCTCTATTTTTCTTTTCTCTTTCCTCTCCCTTCCCATGTCATTTCTCCAGAGAATCTAATATTCTCAAGAGATTTTAGGGCGTAAGCCAAGGTTATAACAGCCTTCCCACCTCATCATTTTCACCCTGGTCAGGTCATAGCAGGAATTCTCGCTCACTTCCTGGAGGAACAAGAACCTTGGCTTAGCCTCTACACTGACCTCCATCCACTTGACTATTTAGCTTTATTGCATCACAATCAACCTGTCACTCCCCAACCTACCTGCAGCTTGTGAAGCAGGCCACTTCAGCAGTGGTATCTGCAAAGGGGATGCCGCTGCTCTGGTGAGCTCCACAAGGCTTTAATAGCACAGTTGACCAAGCATGGGGCATTTATAGGTTTTCTTAGCAGGAGAATTTCTACTGGGTTTATAGAAAGTGTGTGAGCTTGCTTCATCTCCCCTATTTCAATGTGAACCACCCACTCCCAGAGCATCATGGTGAGAGTGGGGGCTGAAGCCGCTTCTGCTTGTCAGCTCTGAGGGGAGATGGGAGAGGGAAAAGAGAAATGGGTCATTACTCAGCATCTTGACCCCACCTGTCCCTCCTTAGTTCCAAAACTCTCCACCTGACTTCAGCCACCTATTGACCTTTGGCTTCACTCTTATTTTGAAGCAGCATCACTTCCAAGCCTCAAAATTGTGAAATTGGGCATGCCAACCTCTTCTCCCTCCTTCACACTTAACCTGACCTTTTTCATTTTACAAATGGGAAAATTGAGGCTGACAAATAAATTGTCACACAAGCAATGAGTGGGAGAGCCAAGATTTGAACTTGTTTCTTTTTACTCCAGATCTATTTCTCTTCCCCACCTGTCACTACCTGTCCTTTGCCTTAATTTCCATCAAGTTCTGACTTCCATGGGACACCTTTTTTGATTTCTCCAGATGTTGCTGCCTTTCCTCTATGTTACCTTATATCTTTTATATGTATTCATAGATAGTATGCATGTATCATTTCCCTTAACAAACGTGGAAGTTCCTTAAGCTCCAGAAACTTTTTAATTTTAATCTTTGAATCCTGAGATTTTAACATGATACCTGCCCCATAGTAAACCCTTAATAAATGCCTGCTTATTGATTCATTCCTCTCTTCTCATTCCCCCCTTTTTAAAAAAAAATTTTTTTTGGCTGAGGCAATTGGGATTAAATGACTTGCCCAGGGTCACACAGCTAGAAAGTGTGACGTGTCTGAGGTCAGATTTAACTCAGGTCCTTCTGACTTCAGAGCTAGTGTTCTAACCACGATGCCATCTAGCTGCCCCTCATTTTTATTTTTTTATAAGGTGCTTGTATTTTTCTTTTTAATATATATTTTGTTTCCCCCCAATTACACGTTAGAACAAAATTTTGACATTAAAAGTCAGATTCTAAATTTTTTCACTTCCTTCCCTTCCCTCTCCAAGACAGTGAGCTATTAGAGATACCTATACCATGTGCAATCATGTAAAACATTGCCATATTAGTGTTTTTCTATATAAGAAGGCTCATATAAAATGAAAAATTGAAAGAAACTAAAAAATAGCCTGTTTCAGTTTGTATCTAAACATGTCAGTTTTTTTTTTTAATGCAAGTCCAGATAGTATATTTCATCATTAGTTCTTCCATATTCTCTCAGATCCTTTCTGACATTCCTAATACTGATTCCCAGGATAGAATTTAAATCAGCAGATTTTTCTTTTGCTGAAACAAGATACAAATTCAAAGTGATTTCATCCATTTCATGATACATAACCTCAAGGGGGGGGACCCTCACTGCTGGGCAACCATCCACTCTACAAAATCTTCTCATTTGTCACAGGAAATGTGCCAAATCAGTTTCTTAATTCTTAAGCCTAGAGGAAGGCTTGGGGAAGCCTGCCAGAGTCTACTCCTGATGTCATATTGTCCAAAAAGAAGGTAGCAGTTTTGTAGACTGGACTCAAGGTGTCACTATAAGGTAAGTGAACACATTTACAGGTCTCATCCGAGGTCTCCTCGTCAATTATGTACTGAGATCATCATCAATGTACCTTTGGAGATGACCCACTTATATCTGAATCTTCCATTTATTTATTATATCTATAGTTTTTGGGGTGGTTGTTCATTCATATTTTATTCCATTTGGGATTTTCTTAGCACTGGAGTGGTTTACCATTTTCTTCTCCATTTTATAGATGAGGAAATTGAGGCAGTCAGGACAGTGACTTGCCCAAGTTCACACAGCTAGTAAGTACTGAAGCTGAATTGGAACTTGGGATGATGAATTTTCATAAATTCAGACCTCCACTATGCCTGTATTCTTTGGGAAATGTCTCCCAATCCAGTTTATAAACTACATAGGAAGATCAACCTTGATTACATTGGCTCCAAATAATCAATAGTTAATCTATAAAATCCCTTCTGTTTTTGAATCTTGTGATTCTTTTTTTTTTTTTTTTAACTTGGGCCTTTTCCCAAATCAAAACAAACCTTGAGAAATAGCTAGGTTAGTATAGTGAATAGATTGTTGGGCTCAGGAAAACTTGAGTTCAAATACTATCTCAGGCATTTCCTAGCTATGTGACCTTGGCCAAGGCATTTAACCTTTCTTAATCTCAGTTTCTTCATCTATCAGGTGAGGGTAATTCAGTGGCCTCTAGGTTCCCTTCTACCTCTTAATCAAGGATTCTTGTATCTTGTAAGATATTTTACAATATGTTCAGAAAAGTAGAAGTTATAACACCGTAAATGCAAATAAGTATTTCCTTTCAAGGTCATATCTAGATAGATAAATAGGTAAAGCATTTATTAAATTATTTACTATGGGCCCATATGATACTAAGTGCTAAGGATACTGATGTAAGCTTGAACCAGACAATTTTTACCTTAAAGAAGTTTACCTTGTAACACATCAAAGGAACCCAGAAAATGGGGGCGGGGGAAGGTAAACATGCATGGCTATAAATGTCCAGGAATTTTTCTTGAGGTCTGCAATGAAGCAAGATAAAGCCAAGAATGGCCTATTGAAACTTAGTTGTATGAATTTCTCCTGGAACCCATGTTGACAGTAGGGATTGAAGGCTAGATTAGTGATAATGGCTCAGAGGTGAGCAGAGGGCAAAGGATAACCAAGATTTGGGATTAGTTGAATAACTGGACTTTACAAGTATTCTTTATAGATCAATCTCATTGTAGAAGGAAGTCCTAGTCCACTAGGATCTTATCCTTGACTCTGTGCTGTTTAACATTTTTTGATCAATAGTATTTTGATACCTTGATATTTTGTTTTTTACCCTTCACTTTTCAGAAAGAAAGCAGTGTTTTTCTTTGTTTGGACTACTGTTTCTTTAGTTCATCCTACTGTTGATTAACAAAATATTAAAATATTGTAACTTTTACAATTATCTTGACTCAGTCTTTTTTGTCCTTTGGGAATATTTCCTCTCTCAATTTCTCCCTATACTCAATGGATTCAAGCATATATTATATACATTGTAGCAGTTTTAATACTCAAAATTAAAATGAAAGTAAAATACATTTTACTTCTCTAAGAAAGACATTATGATCTTTCTTTTCTTTCCTCTTCACCCTTCAAAATCTTTAGTGCTAGGAAATTTCCTATATATTCACAAGGCTCCTTACAGAAAGAGAGAAAGACTTTTAGTATTCACAGTAAGACATTCTTACTCCTCCTCCTCAGTAGCCCCCTCACCCTCTCCCCCCCCCCCCCCAAGTATCTAGGGTAAAAATCAAAGCAGTTTAAGATTCTGGTTGACAACTGATGCTAATGTGGCAATTTTCTTCTCAATTAGTCCACTAAATATAGTCTCAGTACATCCCTTTTTTCCTTATCATAGCCTTAGGATAAGCCTTTTAAGATTAAAAAGGTCCCAGGATCTGTTCAGCCTTACCCCGACAATGCCTAGTCTCTGGAGAGATTTGAGGGGGAGACTTTGGTTCCTTCATCTTATATACATTGAGAAGAATACCTTTCATGTGGGCATATCCAAAATTTTGACCCACTGATACTGAATCAACTCTAATCAGATGTAATTCAAAAGGAATTGATACAATTTTAAACTTGGATTGAAAAAATCAACAAGTATAAGAAGGTGGAGGTTTAACTAAATGGCAGTTTGGGTGAAAAAAATTTGGGGATTTTTTTATAGGCGTGCGTTGCTTATGTAGAATATGTGGGTCCACATGCATTTTGCCTAAATACAACTCATGAGAAATCATAGATATCTCTGGAATCTCACTTTTCAAAGAATTGATTCCTTTGCTAGGAGGGGAGCATGAATTGAGCACATGAGGCTGATCTGCTTTTACCTTTTCAGAAAGAACCATATCTGTGTACTGCCCTAAATATTCCTAGTCTAGGAGAAATGAATTTTGGGTGTAAGCTGCTTTTTCTGATCACAATCTTTTAACAAGGAAGGAATGCCCTAAGCTATATCTGAAGGCTTGTCTCCAAATGTAACACAAAGATTATTACAAATGCCGAATATCAAATAAACTCATTTATCCAAGCCAAAAGCAAAGAGAAATCAGAGAAATTATATCTTTAAATATACAATATACACACAGAGTGAATGAGCTCTCCCACCCAGAGTAGATTTCTCAGCTCACTTTGAGATTGTCCTTGATTTTACCCCATGAGAAATCTTCAAAGTATCTAGTGTAACAAGCTGGAGATAGAGACGTTGGCGCCTTCATATGTATGCTGCTTCCTATAGTATTTTTCTCCCTCCAGGACTCTCTCTTTGACGAGAGCCTCCAACTATCTTGTGTACTCAAAATCAAGCTGGGGGAAAGGGGAAATCTCTCCTTTTCTAAATTCTTGAAAATTGCCTATCTTATAGACATGAATTGGCTAATAATGTCCTTTCCCCCATGAGGAGAGTCTCATGCAAATGTCTGGGTTTGAGCCACGGTTCCATTAGTAGACCACAAGCTCAATGTGTCAACAGTGTGAAAGGCAGATATAAATCTTAGGGCGCATTCAGAGACAAAGGGTCCAGAGTTAGGAAGAAGGTCAGAGTTCCAGTGTATCTGCCCTGGATCAAGTCTCATGTTCAGTCCTTAGAACCACACTTATGGATTGACATAGATGAGATGGAAAATATCCCAAGGATAATTACAAAGATGATAAAGATACTCAATCTCACCCATGCCATATCACCAGTCCAGAACGTGATTACCCAATGATACCTGTCTTCATTAAAGGGAACATCGAAGCTGGAGGAGGATTCCATGCCCCAAGAGCATGATTTATTCTGGATGTAGGTTTCTCACATACACATGTGTCCTTTCTACATGTATTGCCCAGCCCCATAAGTTTTCTATGTATATGCTTTCTTTATTTTCCATGAGTGGTGCTTCTGTGTGCTCCTTTTTTCTCCAGTAGGGCTACGTGTTTGTGCTTGAATTGGTAGTTTTAAGTGAAAAGTACGAACTTACACGTGTCAATTAAAGAATGAATTAAAGGAAGAGTTGTTGGTAGAATTGGTTCCAGTCTATCAGCTTGAAACATTCTTTTCCCTTTGGTGAAGTGTGTACCCCTTTGTGTATGGGAGGATTTTCCTTATCATTTATTCTTTTCTATGCTGAAGTGGGAAGCTCGGCAGCACAGTAGATAAACTACTGAACCTGAAGTTAGGAAGATCTGACTTTCAATCTGGCCTCAGCTATGTGACGCTGGACAAGCATTTAACCCTGTTTGCCTCAGTTTCCTCACCTGTAAAATGAGCTAGAAAAGGAAATGGCAAAGTACTGCAGTATCTTTACCAAGAAAACTTCAAAGGGGGTCATGAAGAATCAAACTTGACTGAAAAATGACTGAATACATTTATTTAAATGTTTTTTGTTTTGAATTAATAATAGCAATTAGTATGTACATAACCCTTTAAGATTTGCAAAGCACTTTATGATATTATCTCATTTTATCTACACAACAATCCTGGGGAGATGGGTACTATTATTTATCTCCAATTTACAGATGAAGAAACTGATACTGATGGTAAATGTCTTGCCCAGGGTCATACAGCTAGTAAGTATCTTGAGGTTAAATTTGAACTCTGGGCAAGTCATTTAATCCTGTTTGCCTTGTTCCTCATCTGTAAAGTGATCTGGAAATGGAAATGGCAAATCACTTCAATATCTTTGTCAAGAAAGCCCCAAATGAGTTCACCAAGAATTAGACATGACTGAAAAATTAATAAATACTAGAAATATATTTATCTGTCCCCACGATATCTAGATATTGTTTGTCTAGGAGCATGAATCAAATTCAGAACAAAAGCTATCTCCCTCATCACCATCCCTTAGTCATTAGTCATCAGCTTAAATCCTTCCCCTGAAATCCTAATTACAAACAATAACACCGTCCTCAAAACCATCAAGCAAACTCATTTATCTAACCAAAAATCAGAGAACTCATACAGATCAGAGTGTACTAGAAATTACATGCAAGTGATTGAACTCTTTAGAGGGAAGTGAAATTAAATTTCTGCTCATCCAAGAGAGAAACCTGAAGTGTTTTAAACCTAGGCTAACTCTCAGAAAAGACCACATGTGAGGGAAGTGCCATAGGCTATAAGAAGAAATTAAGGAATAAGAGGTCAAAAAAGGGAGGAAGTTGGATGGAGTTAGGAAATGGAGGCAATATTGTACATCAGTGTGTACTAGACAATAAGAAGAAATAGCCAAGAAGTTCAGGAAACATTAAGTCTGGCATGAAGTCCTTAGATAACAGTAATGGGAAGCTTCAGTTAATAGATATCTCCTAGAGCTCAAAGATAAATCATTATATTAACTATATAAGTTCTTAACTGTTAAAGTGGCTAATAATTATTTGACTTGCTACCGTAATAATTTCATCCTTCAGACTCTGGAGGAACCAAGAAGATTCTATTCTAATTTCCCTGAGATTATTACAGTGGTTTCCTGATTGGTCTCCCTCAATTCTCTTCTTTCCAGTTTATCCTCCACATAACTGCCAATGTGATTTTCATTAAGCAAGTATTGGATCATGTTAGTTCCTACTTAATAAAGTGCAGTAATTCCCCATTACCTTTAGAATCAAATACAACTTCTTCTGTTTAGCTTCCTTCCCAATGTGGCCCCATCTATTTTTCCAGTTTCATTGAATATTACTCCCTCTGATACTTTTCAGCCTAGCTAAACTAGCTTTTCTCTTCCTCATATATAGCACTCCATTTTTCTTCTCCATGCTTTTACACTGACCTGTTACCATGCCTAGAAAGCATTCTCTCCTGATTCCTGCAGCATGGAATTCCTTTCTTCTTCAGCTGATTGTGCCTCAATTTCCTCATCTGTAAAATGGGGATAATAATAGCACCTATCTCACACTGTTGTTGTGAGGATAAAGTAAGATAATGTTTGTAGAGCATTCTGCAAACCTTAAAAAGCCACATACATTTTATTTATCATTAGTACTATTGTTATTGATAGATCTACTGGATCTCCTATCAGCATCTTAAATATAGCCCACTAAACCAGACTTTGACATATTGACTAATTCTGGTAATCTAGTAATTCTTCCAACTTTCCTCTGATTATTGAGGCTACGGACATCTTTCTAAATCCCCAAATTCATAACATCAGTGTTATCATTAACTATTCCTACCTCCTTTCTCTTTTCTTAGATCTGCTAAATTGCAAGTCTTTAACATCTCTAGCAACCATCCTCTTCTCCTCACTGACTACCACCTAATTCAGACCCTAGCACTTCACTTAAAAAACATAATAACAGCCTCAGAATTGATTTCCTTGCTTCCAATTCCTCCCCTTTCAAACTAGTCTTCCACACTAGCTTCTGATCTTTCCAAGACTCAAAGCTGACTATGTGACTTCTTTGCTCAAAAAACAAGGACAAAGGACCATGTTCCATGCTTTCTGTTCCCTTCCATCCCTGGAATACAAACTTTGTAAATCTCAATTCATGAAACAGAGCTATGGTATGGAGAACAAAGCTTAGCTGCAAAAAGAAATTACTCAAGGTTCTGAAGGTCCTGGCAGCACTCTCCATGCTCTGTACTCTATGCATTTTCAGCTGCAGAGTTGGGATTCTCAAAAGGATATCTCAGTCCTACGATCCAAAACCCAATCAACTCCCTGTGATGATTATGATAGAAAGAAAGAAGGCAATTAATGTCACTCTGCCAAATGAGAAGATAAACACAAAACAGCAGCAGAAATAGCTGAGGGTTTACAAAGAAATGGAATAAGCTCCAAATATGGCAAAGAAGCTGACTAACAGTAGGCATTGTGGGGAAACCTCCCTTTCTCCTAGCCTCAACTTTCTCCCAATTCTTGGAAAGAAGGGGGTAAATCAGGCTGATGTTCTTGTCAATGTTGTATATTTCTTTCCCTGATCCCCACTCCAAAGTGTTTTCTTTCACAAGTAGTTTTATCAATTCAGGATCAGAATGTTCAGCCAGGTGAAGGAAGCTGTATATGTGTGACCTCCAGTTTGGTCATTCTGAATGCATATCTTTGGTTCATTGAGCTTTATAAATTCATCTCGTCCTTCTCAGACAGATTGCCTAGCTGTTTTTGTGGTGGTCCACGGTCTTTGTGAAAGAACAGGATCAGAAAACTGAGTATAAACCACAAAGAACCAAAACCAGCCACCCAATTCGTGTCTGCCTTAATTTACCCCTGGCACTCCCTCAACCAATTCCCTGACATTTTTCTTTCTCTAAGGGCATGTTGGACTTCCCTGCCACTCTAAATTTTGCAATCTCGGCAGACCTGCACAGTATACCGACCTCTTCTTTTCCTTGGCATTATTTAAAAGGCCAAACCCTCCATTTGTTTCCCATTAAATTCCAAGTCTAAAGCTTTGTGTTGGAGTTCCCCTTGCAGATGTCTCTTGCTTGAATAAGCCTGATGTTCTTTTCTTAGAAGAATTTGCTCTGTTTTGGAAACAAATCTGAGGCACTAACTCATTCCTAGACCTAATTGTGCATTCTCTATAAATAGTCTAATATTGCCTTTATCCTCCCTGTCCAGTACATATGTGGTTAGTGTTTACTAATGTGGCAGATTTTCATTATGTAATAAGTTATTCATCATTTATCACATGGAATAAACAATAAAAGGTGGAAAAGAAAACCCTGTGTGACCCTAGGCTGGCCATTTAATCTGCCTGCCTTAGTTTCCCCATCTTTAAAATGGGGATAATAACAGCACTTTCCCCCTAGGGTTGTTATGAAGATAAATTAAGATAATGTCGGTAGAGCACCTTGTAAACCTTAAAATGTTACATAGTTGCTAGCTATTATTATCTATGTATATGCTGTATACAAATAGAAGGGACTGATATGTTTTTGTCTTTGAATCAGGGCTTCTTTACTTCAAATTCAACACTCTTATGTATTATACCCATTATTGGTGATGTTATAGAGGGGTTTTTGGACAAGATGGCCTCTAGGTTCCCTTTTATACCCTGAAATTCTGTACTTCTATGACTTCCTTATTATTGTTCAGTCATTCCAGTTGTGTCTAATTCTTTTACCCTATTTGGGATTTTCTTGGCAAAGATACTGGAGTGGTTTGTCATTTCCTTCTCCAGCTCATTTTACAGATGAAGAAACTGAGGCGCAGGGATAAGTGGCTTGCCCAGGGTCATACAGTAAGTGCCTAGGGTCATTGGATACATTCTTAAATTGAGTAGTATTTGGGGGAGACAGGTGTATTGTCACTCTAGGACAGGCACTCTCTTCCCTGTGCCCCCAATACCCCCTATTAATGGGAGCCTCTTTAGACAGGAAGGCTGGATCCAGACATGCAACACCTGCAGGAACTGTTTCCTTCTGTGAGGATTTGGTGGAGGAGGAACTGAATTACAGATCTGGGAGCAGCAATCAATATGCATTTATTAAGCACCTTATCTATATGTCAGATACTGTGCTAATTGCTGGAGTAGCAGGAGTAAGAAAGGAATGATGAGGAGGAGGCAAGCACACTGTCCCTATATCATATAGCTTGGAGTGAGAAGGGACTGGAGTTGGGATGCCCTCTGGGGGGAACCCTCCATACCTATGCTCCCAGACTCTAATCTGGTAAGGACAGGGCCTCCCTACTTCCCTCAGACCAAGCAAATACCTGTAATTTCCTGGATTTTTAGCTATCAGACAAGGGCAGGAAATTTCAGTGTCAAGGAATTGAACTGAATTTATTTTTGCAGTGATGAATTCAGGAAAGATTTATTTTATATTCTTGCAAGAATAGGTGTATCCCTAATACATTGATGGTGGAGTTGTGAACTGATCTAACCATTTTGGGGAGCAATTAGGACCTATGCCCAAAGGGCTCTAAAACTTCAGTGTCTCTACAAGGTCTATATCCTAAAGAGATCATAAAAGAGGAGGGGAAAGGACCCATGTGTAAAAATGTTTGTAGCAGCTCTTTCTGTAGTGTCAAGGACCTGGAAACTGAGTGGATGCCCATCAATTGGATAATGGCTGAATAAATTATAGTGTATAAATGTTATGGGATATCATTGTTCTGTAAGAAATGATCAGCAGAATGATGTTAGAGAGGCCTGGAGACTTACATGAACTGATGCTCAGTGAAATGAGCAGAACCAGGAGATCATTGTACACGGCAACAACAAGACTTTATGATGATCAGTTCTGATAGAATGATTCTTTCCAACAATGAGATGATTGTTGTGATGAAGAGAACCATCTACACCCAGAGAGAGGATGTGGGAACCGAGTGTGGATCACAATATGGCATTTTTCCTTTAATTGCCTGTAATTTTTTACGGCATTATCCCTTGTATTCACTTCTGTTCCAATTTTTCCCCTCCCTCCCTCCACCCCCTCCCCCAGATGGCAAGCAGTCCTTTATATGTTAAATAGGTTACAGTAGATCCTAGATACAATATATGTGTGCAGAACCAAACAGTTCTCTTGTTGCACAGGGAGAATTGGATTCAGAAGGTATAAATAACCCGGGAAGAAAAACAAAAATGCAAATAGTTCACACTCATTTCCCAGTGTTCTTTCTTTGGGTGTAGCTGCTTCTGTCCATCATTGATCAATTAAAAATGAGTTAGATCTTCTCTTTGTCGAAGAGATCCACTTCCATCCTCATACAGTATCGTTGTTGAGGTATATAATGATCTCCTGGTTCTGCTCATTTCACTCGGCATCAGTTCATGTAAGTCTCACCAATCCTCTCTGTATTCAGCCTGCTGGTCAGGAAATTAGAATTATAATGGGAGTGTGGACCTGAGCAAAAGTAAGTTTTAAGAATTATGTATTCTTGTGGGTACCTTTTATATCTCAGGCAGAACCTGGGCCTTATGACTCCCTAGGAAAATATCTAGGAGTGACAGAATCCAAGCTAGTCCCCACCCCTCTCTCTGTCTCTGTCTCTGTCTCTTTCTCTGTCTTTCTCTCTGTTTCTCTCTCTCTCTCTCTGTCTCTGTCTCTGTCTCTCTGTCTCTCTCTGTCTCTCTCTCTCTCTCTGTCTCTGTTTCTCTGTCTGTCTCTCTCTCTCTCTCTGTCTCTCTGTCTGTCTGTCTCTCTCTCTCTCTCTTTCTCTCTCCCCACCCACGGGATGGTTGCCCAAAGGCTCTTCAGCTGCTCCTTGAGGGCTTGGACCACCATCTGGTGGCTTATGCAGACCACATGCTGACTAGGACGTCAAGTGTTACCTTCTGGGGGACACACATGCTTTGTTTGCCATTTACTTTGCTGCCTTTTCTCCTCAAATATGAATGAATAAAGCTGATGCTCCTGGAGAGAGGACATGCATTGATTCCCATAAAAATTCACATTTTCTTTGTTTACTTGGCTCATACTTTCCCATTAAGAAGATCCCAGTTTTCTCCCCAACTTCATGTGACCCCAAAAGACTACTTATTCATATGAGGATTTAAATGTTTGTTTATTGAAGCAGCAACTGGGAAGTGGGTCTTTGCTGTGGAAAAGACTGGAAGGAAAGGGAGAGTTGTAGGGTCCCTATGCTAGAACCTAACTGGGAGGGCAGGTGGTGGTGGCTTTTTGAAAGTCTGCCCAGATCCAGAGCAGGTCCACAGGCTTGATGGGATGGACGATTGCAAGCTGGTTGAAATCACAGCGTTCATATTTCCTCCCAAAGACCTGGAAGATACTCACAGGGCTGGGAGTAGGTTTCACCTTCAGACTCTGCAGACACAACCCCACAAACACATCCTCCAGATAGATTGCCTTGATTTTCTGGGCCGCAGCCAGGACTTTCAGGGCAAGGCAGCCAGACATCACGTAACCAGCCCCAGCGCAGTAAGGTGGGTAGATGGTTCCAGGAAACGCCTCTCGGGGCATGTACCACTTGTGGCACGGCTTCCTCATGGGCATCCTGTTCTTGTAGATGTAGCCAGTGATGAAGGCTGGACGCGGGGGCCCCTCAGGATGAAGCACCTGATGCACCAGGAAGCCAGGGTTCAGGAATACATCGCCATCTACCTTGAGCACATACTGGGCAGTCTGGCAGTAGCGGGCCACCCACTCCAGCCCCATCAGGGTCTTGAGAGTCAGGTTGCTATATGTATCTAGGAAGCCTACTTGGAGCAGGTCCTGGTTTTCAGCATTCTCTTTCTCTAGTTGGTACTGAAGTTGTCTGTGTAAGTGCGATGGGAACAGACCAAGCACAAAGAGCCGACGGATGGTCACCCCGGGCACGATGGCTTCCTCCCCCCAGGTGGTCCGGATAGCCTCCCGGGCCTCAATGTCCTGAGGCTGAGTCATCACCAATATAAGCAGGAAAGGGGCAGTCTTACCCTGACACTTGTCTGGGTGGTTGATCAGGAAGGGGTAAGAATAGGGATATTTCACCACTGCCATGCTGGGGGTCAAACATTGTTCTGAGAATCTCTCCATGGGGACGTTGAGGGCATCTGGGGCCAAGGAGATCAGGGGCATCAGGGAGCTCTTGGACTTAAGGTGAAGTTGGAGTTCTGGAGGTTTCAGGGAGCTCAGCTTAACCTCCAGGAGCAGGGCCAGCAGCACTCCACAGGCTGTGCCCAGCAGAGCCCCCAGCACCAGGTAACTCCATGACCACCTCATGACGCTGTATGTCCTGGGCAGGGAGAAACAAAAGGATGCATTATAGGACCCGAGGCTACACACAGGACCTAGCTTCCTTCTCCTACGCCAGAAATATGGAGCACTGGGCCAGAGCTCTCCGGGTAAAATGCAGGAAGAAGGCTGAGTAGTCTGCGTGAGGAGTCTGGACAGGGTTCTTGGTGAACACCTGTGAGACAGGTGAGGGAGCACCCCCTCCCTTTTCTTTCAGCCTCTCAGCCTTTCTCCTACTCCTCACTAGGAATAGGAACGTCCCCTCCCACCAAACTCTTTTAGAGAAAGAGATCTTTATTCTGTTCTGTACTAGATAGTTGCAAAGACAAAGTGACTGCAGGACCTTCAGGAGCACATGGTCTCATAATGAATAGTAGCATCAATAATTCCTCCTCCCAAGGCTAAATAAAAAGGCTAGCATCTTGCCCTCTCTAATATGGAGGATCAGGGCATATCTTAGGATGGGAGAGGGGTGAATGGTTGTCCAATTGTGGGTTCTATTCAGAGTGTCATCTTTGTGGATCACAGAGTCTTAGAGATGGATTCAAACCCCATCAGTATTATTTTCCCCTCTGTGTGATTTTGGAAAAAATCCCTGGCTCTCTCTGGATCTCAGTTTACACATCTGTAAAATGAGTTTGTTAACTCCAGAGTGAGAGGATTTGGAGGAAGATGGAAGCATATCTTTGTTTTTGGACAAGGCCAATACAGGAATTTGTTTTACTTGATTATACATGTTTATAACATGTTTTTGTGCTCCTTTGCTTTCTCAAAACAGGAGAGGGGGAAGGAAATAAGAAAACAGAATTCAGTCTTTAAAATAAAATTGAATTTAAATTTTTTTTTAAAATGAGTGTTTTAGACTACACATTGTCTCTAAGGCTCCTTCCCATTCTAAGTCTGTGATCCTAAAAGAGTTGGGAGGGTCTTGATTGATGGGAAAACTGAGGCTCCTGGGGAATAAGTGAGTAGCTCAAGGTTCTATGGTGAATTGGTGGCAGTTCCAGAAATAGAATCCAGGCCTATTGCGTCTTAAACCAGGGACCATCTCTCCACAAAAGGGGGTTTCCTCCCAAGCTAACCTGGAATTCTTCTCTCTTCTTTTTCAGTTGCTCTTCCCAAGATCCCTGTCCTTCAGTCCTGCCAAATAGTTCAGAGCTCATGGAAGTCACTGACCACCCACTGAATGCCTTACAGTCCTGTTTTTAGGCCAAGTTCATAACAGGACTTTGGCTTACCTTCTGCCCAGAACCCCTTTCCCTACCCTCCTCTAGGGTGGTCTAGATACCCTAGCTTTATTGCATCACAATAAACATGTCACCTGTTGTCACTCCCAAGATTCAAATTGCTATGTTCTGTCCCACTCAGAGTACTCAGAGTGGAGTATTTTCTGCACATTCTTCAATTAGCTACATTTCTCTGAGATATCCATGTATTTTGAGTTTGTTGATAGCTCTAGGACTTTCTTTGAATAGAGAGTATGAATTCACACCTATAATATTTTCATGTCCATCAACTGAATGAATAATAGAGGCACATCCTCTATTAATTTTTGAATTGAGATGTAAAAGCTTTCTTTTTGTATTCTTTCTCCTCCTTAGCCAGAGTTGACTTAGTTTCCTGGGTTTTCTTTTGCTTTTTTTCTAACCTCTCCTTTTTTTGCTTTCTTCATTGTCCTTGTCCCCTTTTCAACTGCTTAAAGTAGATGATCCCCAAGAGTCTTGTTTTGGCCCTTTTTCTTTCCCTTTCTATACTTTCTTCCTTGGCAGTCACATTCAGGATCATAGATATATGTGGAAATGTGCTGGTTCTGGATTTCCAGGGGGAAAAATGTATACTTTTAAGTTTAATATGCATTTTCTCCATCACTTTATCAAATCTAGACAATCAACAAAACAATAAATAAAGCCATGATTTGTCACATTTGCCAAGTGTTGAAGTAAAAATTTTAAAAAAAATTTAATTTCAAATTTTTTGAGTCTTTATAATACACATTTCTCTATGAATTATGTTGAGAGAGAAAAATCAGAACAAAAGGGAAAAACCATGAGTTAAAAAAAACAAAAAGAAAAAAAGTGAACCCAGTATATGTTGATTTATAGGCATTCTCCGTGGTTCTCCTCCTAGATACAGATGGCATTTTCCATCCAAAGTTTATCATGATTGCTTTGGATCATTGAATTCCCGAGAAGAACCAATTCTTTCACACTTGATCATCACACAATCTTGCTGTTACTGTGTACACTGTATTCCTGGTTCTACTTGTTTTACTCCCATCAGTTTGTGCACACTGAAAATTTTAACTATCAACTCTGGTGCCAAACACCCTTGAAGTTGGGGATCATAACATCTTAGATCTGAAAGATAGCCTTTAATATCATCCAATGCCACTTATAGACAAGAAAAATAATGTCCAGAAAGGCTAAATAAGTAGAATGTTTGTTCCTTAAGTGTAGGGACACATTACTTTTGTTTTTGCATCTCAGCATCTAATAGAGCCTAGCAGTGCATAGTAGTTGGGTTAGTGGATTGGTGGCTGTGAATTAACAGATTACCCCAGACCTTATAACTAATACAGAGTTGAACCAGGACTCAAAGCAAGCCCTCCTGAGACCAAATGCAGGGTTGCTAATTCAGCCCCAACACAAATTCCCATAACTTTCATGAGTGTCTCTTTGAAGATGAGCTCTGCATTGAAAGCTCCAGCCCTCTCCCACCTCCACATCTGTCATATCTGCTTTTTCTTTTCTCTTCCCACTACCAATATCCAGTTAAAGGGCCCTTGTAGACTATAAAGCAAAAGCCAGCAGGACTTCCTGCCTCTCTTCTCACCTCTGATCCATCCTTCACACTCCATCAGCACAGAATCCATGTTTTCTCTCTGTCAGAACAGAAGGGTTAGATTAACTTCCTGGTGTCTGACAAATTCCTTGTTTGGGATTTGTTTGTTTTTGTTTTCTTCTATGGAAATTTCCAGCCACCCTTCAGAGGTGAGACCTCCTTTCCACAAGGGAAATCTGTTATCTTGCAGCTCTGCTCCAAGTCACTGCAGCAACACTACAACCTTCTTCCTGGCCCTGTTCCTGATTTCCTCTGGAATTTAAAACTGTGTCCCCTTTTCTGCTGTAACTCTGCCCCCGAACTTCCCTCAGTGCAGGCTCTTCACCCTAGAATAATTCATTTACCATAGAATATCCTTCCATAATGTCTCCTTTCCTTCTCCCATTGGTGAATTCCTCCTGGAGCCTTCATTTTGTGGAGGGGAAGAGGCTGGTCTACCTTAGTTACCCTGATTCTGTTCCTGATTTCCTCTGCATTTCAGAACTATGTCCTAGTGTTGGGTATCTTTATCCCCAATTTCATACTTTCTGGCTCCTTTCTGTGTGTTGTCTTCCTTCAATTAGTATATATATGCTCCTTGAGGACATGAAATGTCCTTTTTTTTGGTATTTGTAGCCCCAAAGTTTAGCACATTGTAATGTTGAATAAATGTTTTTTTCTTCCTTCTTCTTTTCTTCACTCCCTTATTCCTTCTTTTCCTCTTTCCTGTCCTCCTTTCTTCCTTTCCTCCTTTCCTTCTCTCCTCTTTCCTTCCATCCCTTTTTCCTTCCCTTCTTTCCTTCTTTTCTTCCTTCCTTCCTCGCTCCCTCCCTTCCTTCCTTCCTTCTTCCCTTCATTCTTTCCTTCCTTCCTCCTCCCTCCCTCCTTAACCTCCCTTCTTCCCTCCTTCCCCCTCTTTTTCCCATTCTTTTTTCTCCTCCTTCCTCCCTTTCTCCCTCTTTCTCTCCCTCCCTCTCTTCCTCCCTCTCTTCCTTCCTCCCTTTCTCCCTTCCTTTCTGTCTCTCTTCCTCCCTTTCTCCCTTCCTTTCTATCTCCCTTCCTCCCTCTCTTCCTCCTTCCATTCTTTTCTCCCTTTCTTCATCCTTCCTTCTCTTCCTCCCTCCTTCTCTCTTTCCTTTTTCTTCCTTCCTTCCTTCCTTCTTCTTTCCTCCCTCCCTTCCTTTCTCCCTCCCTTCCTCTCTCCATTCCTTTCTTCCTCCCTTCTTCCCTTCATTCTTTCCTTCCTTCCTCCTTCATCCCTCCCTCCTTATTTCCCTTCTTAGCTCCTTCCCCCTTTCTCTCTCTTCCTTTCCTTTCTTTCTTTCCTTCTCTCCTTCCTTCCTTCCTTCCTTCCTTCCTTCCTTCCTTCCTTCCTTCCTTCCTTCCTTCCTTCCTTCTTTCCTTCCTTCCTCCTTTACTTTTTTCCCATTATCATCTTGTTTAAACTTTAAAACCATTTATATAAAAGTAATGAAATATATATAAGTGATTTTTAAGTTTAAACATAAAGATTATGGGAAAAAAATTAACCAATTAAAAAAGAAGATTCAGAGTATTAAAAAGGAAAACAGAAAAAGAGAACAGATCAAGAAGAGAAAATATAAGAAGAACTGGACTGCCTGAAAGCTGTGACCAAAAAAATAATTTTGACACAATAATGCAAGAAATAATCAAAGAAAATTGTCCTGGAGTGATAGAATATGAGGGGAAAATAGAAACAGAAAAAAATCCACTGATCACCATTTCAAAAAGATCCTTTTTGGAAACACATAAGAATATTTTTGCCAAATTTTGAAATCCCCAGATTAAAGAGAAAATTTTGTAAGAAACAAACAAACAAAAAGAACAATTCAAATATGTTGAAGCTATAATTAGAATTTTATAGGACTTATCAGTAGCCACAATAAAAGAAAGAATAAAAGGTCCTGGAATAGCATATACTAGAAATTAAAAGAACTAGGCCTATGGCCAAAAATGTCACATCCAACAAAATTATCCATAATATTGGATGAAAAAAATGAACATTCAACAAACTTGCAGATTTTCAGGACTTTGTCTCAACCAAACCTAAACTAAATAGAAAATTTCACATAGAGGAACCAATATCAAAGATTAATTTCAAGAACCCCAACATGGATAAATTGTTTTTGTGTTGTACATGGAAATGTATACTGTATATTTAAGATCGACATCACTAATTGGGTAGCTCAAAAGAAAGACTGAGGTGGAAGTATGAGCTGATTCTAAAAAGCAATGAAAATAATAATTATGTTCTATAATTGAGGTGCAGAAGAACTGATATAGAGGCTTTAGAAGGGGAAGGAGGGCCTATAATTCTGAAAACCTATTCACATAGGAATGAGTTAAATAAGGAACACTACATAAATAAACCATGAAGAGCATGTCACCCTCAAAAATTCATAAATAAAGGGGGAGGGAATATGATAAGGTGTATAAGTTTATGGCAGTTGGATAAGATGTGTAGATTAATGGTCAAGGGATAAAGGGAGGGAAAGGATGCTATAGCATAAAGTGGAGTTCAGAAGGGTGTTTAATTGGAGTGGGATAAAGTATGTAGATTAATGGGAATGGAATAAAGAGGGAAAGAAAGTTGGGAGAAGATAAAGGGGGAATTTATAGGTGAGGAGAGATTAATAGGAAAGCAAGTTAAAAAGGAGAGTTAAGATAGAATATTTAGCAGGGATAGGAAATGAGATAAGCAAAAGAATACTACACATTACAACAAGGATCAGGAGTAGACTTTATTAGGGAAAAAAAGCAGGGCTAAGCTGGTAATCATTGATTTTAGACAGAATCAAACTTAAAGATTCAATAGAGAGAAATCTCTATTATGTCAGCCATTATTAATATTGTTTTAGATGCATATAGCTAAATGTGCATGTATATATATGTGTGTGTGTGTCTGAGTGTGTGGGGGTATGTATATATGTAGGTCTATGTATGTGTGTATATAGATATGTGGGTATGTCTATGGTTTGTGGGTTGTTCTGGATGTACAGATATACACAAAAATATCTGTGCTTAACTGTAGTTGGCTTGGGAGAGATGGGGGATTGAAAGAGGAAAAAAGAATAAAACAAAATTTATTTATTTAAAACTTAAATCGAAATAGAAAAAAAAAAAGAAAAAGCATTGCCATGTGCACAGCAGAACACGAGAGGATTGGAAATATGAAACAATACATTTCTACTGAAAGAAATACTATAAACTATCCATCTTTCCTTTGCTTCCTTATAGGTTTTATTTTGTTCTTTTCTATATATTTTTTACTTTGTTCTTTTTTTTCCTCTTCCCCATTCTCCAAGAAGGCTACAATTAAGTGCAGCTATATTTACTTACATACATACATATTATATGTATAGATATCAATAACCACACACACATCCATTTATTTAAGGCTATACTATGCTTTTTTGCCTTCTGTTTCCTTAAAGTGGATAACACCATCCCTCATAAGTCTAAGCCGTTCCATATTTTTCTAAATCTACCAACTTTTCATTTCCTATACCATAGCAATATTCCAATCTTATTCTATCTAGTCATTTTAAATAATCTAAAATAATATTGATTAATATGGCTGACATATTTTCCTTACTTTGGTCTTTTGCTTACATTTATTTTAGCTTGACTATTACCCCTGATTTTTTCCTAATAAATTGTATTTCTGATTATTTTTGCTATGTGTGTATCCCTTTTCTTTTTTAAATAGTATTTTATTTTTTCTCCAGTTACATATCAAGAAAAATTTTTATATTCACTTTTATAAGATTTTGAATTCCAAACTTTTCTCCTTGCCTTTTCCCCTTGCCCTCTTCCACATATGGTAGCCATTTTATAATAGTTTATACATGTGCTATAATGTAAAACATATTTCTATTTAATCACAATCGTGAAAGAAGAAACAGATTGAAAAGGAAAAAACCATGAGAAGAAAAAAGAGGGAAAAACGTGGTTTGATCTATATTCAGAATCCATCAGTTATTTATCTAGATGTGGATAGCATTTTCCTTCGCGAGTCCTTTGTACTTGTTTTGGATTATTCTGTTGCTAAGAAAAGCTGAGTCAATCATAGTTGAAAATCACACAAGGTTCTGGTACTGTGTACAATATTTTTCTGGTTCTGTTCATTTCATTTTTCATTTGTTTGTACAAGTCTTTCCAGATATTCCTGAAATCTGCCTGTTCATTATTTATTATTGCACAATTGTACTCTATTACATTCATATACCACTGTTTATTTAGCTATCCCCCGATTAATGGACATCTCCTCAGTTTCCAAAATTTTGCCATTATGAAGATGATGAGGTTCAACAAGTCATGAAGGTGGGGAGTCATCCAGAATGAATTCACAGGCTCATTTCCAGGTCAAGGGGCAAAACCTTTATTGTGACAAAGTGGACAAAGTTCCTGATAAACTGCAATTAACAAGGGAAGAAGCAAGACCTTTTATGGGAAAGGACCCAGGGCAAGGTGTGGTAAGTGTGATAATTGTGTGAGTCAGTAAATCAACTCATGATTATGGCCACCCTGTTTTATACAATATAGCCTCTGGAGTTGACTATAAGTCTATAGATAACCTGCAGATTGTACAAAGTAACAGAAGGTATCAGTACAGGATAGCTCTGTTTGTACAAGATAATTCTATCACTCTCAAGGTCTTTCTTATGAACTTTAGAACTGATTGTGTGAATGAGAGACACGGGCACAGGACTGTCCATCATGGCATGCCTTCATCAGAGAAGGTGCTGTGTTCTATGAACAAAGCAGAATTGAATTAGCCCAAAAGAACCGTGAGATATGAAAAGTTAGATATTCCACCCCAAATATTCAGAGGGACTATTTGTGTTCAACTGTGGCAGAACATTCTGAGCTCGTATTGGTCTGAACAGCCCCAGTCGAACACATTGTAACTCAACTCTAACAAAATGATGTTATTTTGGTCCTCTTCAAGAACAAAGGCACAACAATCAACCGAACAAGTCACTACAAGATAGTTCTACTCTTGTCAGTTTTTCCTAACTGGGGGCCACTCAGATACTGGATTGCTACCAGAGACATGGTCTTTTGTTGGAGTCCATTCATCCCATCAACAAGGGCATTATAAATATTTCTGCACAGTAGGTACTTTCCCCTTTTTTATGATCTCTTGGGATACAGATCTAGTAGTGATATTGCTGGATCAAAAGTATGCATAGGTTGGTTACTCTCCAGAATGGTTGGATCAGTTCACAACTCCACCAACAATGCATTAGTGTCACAATTTTCCTACATCCTCTTTAACATTTATCACCTTTTTTTTTTTTATGTTGGCCAATCTAATAGGTGTGAGGTGCTATTACAGTTTTTAAAATTTGCATTTCTCTAATCAAAAATGATTTAGAGCACTTCTTCAAAAGCCTATAGACAGCTTTGATTTGTTTAATTGAAAACTGACTGTTCATATCCTTTGACCATTTATCAGTTGGAATAATTGTATGATATATTGTATACACTTATATACAATTGTATAAAAATTAGATAAATGTAGTCTTATGAATCTAGTTCACTTCTCTATATATTTAAGAAATGAAGCTTTTATTTGTGTGTATCTCTTATATCCTATCCCTGCTAACTCCTCTGATTTACTTCTAACTTGCTATTAGTTAATCTACCTCCCAGGATATTTTCCTTATTTTCTATCACCAGCTTTTCCCTTTCTTTTTATTCTGTTCCCATTAATCTATACATCTCATCCCATTGATGTGAATTTACTCACTCTCTTATTATATTCTCTGCCCTTCTTATATCTTTATAAATTTAGAAGACTTTTATACCATATATGTGTGTATGTATGTATGTAGTTCCCTCTTTAACCCATTCCTGATGTGAGTAGAATTCCAGAACTAACAACCCTCTTCTCCCATCTAATTTACATGTCAGTTCTTTCTCTTGCACCTCATTCCTATGATATAATTCCTTTTTTTTTTTTAAACTTTTTCCTACATGTTTTACTCTTTAGGATGATCTAAAAGCTAGCTGTACTTCAATATTTCTTATGAACAGCCAAATTACAGACATATAGTTTATATTTCCAAATGTAAAACATAATCCCTTTGTTCTTATTCAGTCCCTTGTAATTTGTCTTTGATGTTTACCTTATATTTCTCTTGCATCTTATATGTCAAATTAAGTGCATCATTTTGCAACCAAAAACATTAATCATTTATTAAATACCTTTTTTGTTATTTTGTAATTGTTTAGGATTATGCTTAACTTTGCTGGGTATGATATTTGACTTGAGGACATATCCACTTTTTGACACTTATTGGCTGTGTGATCCTGGGCAAATCATTCTTTGTCTGTTTCCTCAATAAAATAGGGATAATAATAGCACCTACCTTAGGATTGTTGTGGGGATAAAATAATATGATATTTGTATAAGTGCTTAGTTCAGGGCCTGACACATAGTAATGTGTTATGTAAATGTTAGTTATTCTTATTATTTAACTCTGTATAAGTTCTTCCCATACTTCTTTGAGTTATTAATTTTCCTTGTTTCTTACTAGTATAGTAACATTCTATTACATTTGTGACCATTTTTAGTTGAAGGACACCTATTTTGTTTCCAATTCTTTGCTACACAAAAAGTAATTGGATATTTTGATGTTTTCAGGGAACTCTTTGCCATAAACACTTAGCAGTGGGATTTCTGGGTCAAATGGTATGAACATAAAATAATGGTATCTATTGTTTTTATATTTACCCTTATTTCTATATGTATATCCTATCCTCCACTCCCTGATTGCCATCACTGATATTAAAAAAAAGAAGAAAAAAGTATTCCAGCCAAAGTAACCAAAACATCAACTGAATCTGACAGAACATGTGCTATATTCTACAATCATAGTCCCCATTTTTGCAAAGAAGGAAGGGAGATGTGTTTTCATATTTCTTCTTTTTTTTTTTTAAATTTAATTTTATTTAATAATAACTTTGTATTGACAGAATCCATGCCAGGATAATTTTTACACAGCATTATCCCTTGCAATCACTTATGTTTCATTTTTTCCCCTCCCTCCCTCCTCCCTCCCCCCAAGATGGCAAGCAGTCCTATATATGTTAAATATGTTGCAGTATATCCTAGATACAATACATATTTGCAGAACCGAACAGTTCTCCCGCTGCACAGGGAGAATTGGATTCAGAAGATAAAAATAACTCGGGAAGAAAATCAAAAATCAAATAGTTCACATTCATTTCCCAGTATTCCTTCTTTGGGTGTAGCTGTTTCTGTCCATCATTTATCCAATGAAACTCAGTTAAGTCTCTTTGTCAGAGAAATCCACTTCCATCAGAATACATCCTCATACAATATCGTTGTCGAAGTGTATAATGATCTCCTGGTTCTGCTCATCTCACTTAGCATCAGTCCATGTAGGTCTCTCCAAGCCTCTCTGTATTCATCCTGCTGGTCATTCCTTACAGAGCAATAATATTCCATAATATTCATATACCACAATTTACCCAGCCATTCTCCAATTGATGGGCATCCATTCATTTTCCAGTTTCTAGCCACTACAAACAGGGCTGCTACAAACATTTTGGCACATACAGGTCCCTTTCCCTTTTTTAGTATCTCTTTGGGGTATAAGCCCAATAGAAACACTGCTGGATCAAAGGGTATGCACAGTTTGATAACTTTTTGGGCATAATTCCAGATTGCTCTCCAGAATGGCTGGATTCGTTCACAACTCCACCAACAATGCATCAGTGTCCCCATTTTCCCGCATCCCCTCCAACATTCATCATTATTATTTCCTGTCATCTTAGCCAATCTGACAGGTGTGTAGTGATATCTCAGAGTTGTCCATATTTCTTCTTTAGGAACAAGTTTGGTTGGTAGAATTGTAGCATTCAGTCCATTTTATTTTTGTTATTCTTTTCATTTACATTATTGCTTTCCTCATGTAATTTTTTCCTGTTTATTTCATTCTGTAATAGTTTACGTCTTTTCATCCTTCTCTGTATTCTTGATATATATGGATTTATATGTAATTTCTTACAATGAAGTAATATTTCATTTTGTTTGAATAACACAAGTCATTTTCCAAATAAAACTGTTGTTTCCATTTTCTTGTTATTACAAAAAAATGCTACTATAAATGTTTTGGTATATGTGAGACTTTTCTTTGTGATGTAACTGTTTTTGAAGCAGAAGAGAATTGTAGGGAGAGCCTGATCTGTTGGATGGATAGTGCCTGAACTTCAGAACTTGCCTCCACCCCTTTTGGCTAAAGAGCCTGTGTGTAGAGGAATGTGGAAAGTGAGTGAGGAAAAAGTAAAAAAAAAAAAAGTAATTATATCATAGAAATGAGGTGCAAAAGAAAGAACTGACAGTAAATTAGATGGGGAAGGAGAGTTGATAGTTTTGGAATCCTACTCACATCAGGAATGGGTTAAAGAAAGAACAATAGCAAGGCAAGGTTGTAGTTAGAAGTAAATCAGAGGAGTTAGCAGGAGTTAGGATATAAGAAATACATACAAATAAAAGCTTCATTTCTCAAATATATAGAGAAATGAACCAGATGGAAATATTATCATTTTTATATAACTGTCATTTTTATTTGGGTAAAACTTAGATTGAGCTGAGGATAAAGAAGTGATTCATATATGTGCAGGTGTATGTGTGTATCTCTGCACATAGACACACACATAAACTATTTAAGGAGAGTTAAAAAGGAACAAGTATCTCATACAAATGAAGCAAAAAAGGAAAAATAGCTACAAAAGACTCTAGGCAAGGGGAAGATAGATAATGCTAAAACCTTACTCTCCCTGGGAACAACAAGTATTTAGAAAGGTATAAAAATCATCTAAATTCAGAAAGCAGGCAATGGCAAAAGGTGAGGAGGAAGATAAAGGAGGGAAAAGGAGGGCAAGATATCTCATAGAAGCAAAGCAGAGGAGTCAGGAGGGATAGCAATATAGTGAGGAAAATAAACAAGTAATTATAGCTTACAATGTGAATTGGATAAATTCATCCATAAAACAAAAAAATATAGTAGTTTAAGAATTTAAACTCAGCAATATATTGCTTTCAGGAAATGTAAAAATATGAGAAGCACAGTTTACATAAAGTAAAAGTCAGGAGTAGAATTTATTATGTAAAAAAACACAGATAGTAATCATTATCTCATACAAACTCAAGATTAAAATAGATTTAATTAAAAGAGAAAAATACAAAGGTCACAATATATGTCATCCATATTAATCAGTATAGTTTCAGATTATTTAAGTAACCAAACAGTGTAAAGTTGAAATATTGTTGTGCTGCAAGAAATGTTGAGCTTGATTGGATTTAGAAAAATATGGAAAGATTTGGTCTTGTGAAGGAAGATACAATCCATCTTCAGATAAACAGAGGACAATTGAAAATATGCATAATACAATATTACATAAATATATATGTATATATGTGTATAAGTATAGCTATCAATTCAAATATATACATGTGTTTGTAAAGTATACCCATTGCATTGACAGATATCTGTTAATATATATATATATATGTATATACATGGGTTTGTAAAATGTAAACATTTCATTGTGAGCCAGGAGGTGAGGAGGGAAAGAAAGAGGAAAAAAAAATAAAGCAAAAAAGTGCACAGCAGAGAACAAAAGAAAACCTTCAAGGAAGCAAAGAAAAGATGGACTGCACTGAACACAATGTGAAATATTCAACCTTCCTTAAAATGGAAATTTATTGTTTTATATTGAATCCTCTCATATTCTGCTATGCACATGACTGTTTTTTTGTCTTTTCTTGTTTTGTGTTTAAGTTGGACATACAATTTAAAAAAAATTAGTCCAGAAGACATAGTCACAAAGATACAAAATTATTTCCTCAACACAGAGGAGGCATCATGACACTCCCTACCCCCATTGCACAGTATTAGTCTCTGGGAAGGAGAAGAGGATTTGCTTTAGCTTAGTTCTGTTCTCATAAAGTACAGTCCCTGTAGCATGTCCAAAACACCCCTCCAACTTGAGCCCCCAATCCTGTGGCTTCTCAGGGCTTCCACGCCAGGCTAACAGGCAGTACCATCTCTTCCTCTATACAGGCTCCTAGATCATCATGACTCAACCATTCAGTCCCAGGAGAATGACCTCTTGCATCTGAAACTGAAGGAAAATCTGTTCAGGAAACAGAAACTAATGCTTTTTTTTTTCTAAGAGCATAAAAGTAAAGACTAAAGGGTAAAGAGAGTGAAGGGGAGAAGTTCTCCTCTCACCAGTCCAGTTCACAGCATCCATGCAGGACTTGAAAAATAAGAATTGCCCCCAAAGACACCAGAAAAAAGGGTGGCAAAAAGAGAAAAGCCAGAATTTCATTTACACTGTTGTAATCTTATTTTTCTTGGCTCTGCTAGTCTTGTTTTTCTTGGCTCTGCTTATTGCACAGTACAGCGATGGACATAAATGCCCTTATCCTTTTCTGAAGTTTTCATATTTACAGTTTTTTCCAGCACAGTAAAATTCTGGTATATTCACATGCCACAAGTTGTTAATTGTTCTCCAGGCCAAAGTTACCTGCTCTCTGGAGTGAAGGGCTGACACAGGGACCCACACTACCCCTCAATTTCTATCTCACCAAGCTGAATAGATCCTTCTGGGTGAGCTAGGTGTCTGTTCAGCTGCATGAGGGAAGACAGAGCAAGGGCTCCTACAACAGACCCTTACCCTGTGGGGCAGGCACTATGGGATAGTATGACGTCTGGCCATATCTGTAGTAATTCCTGGTGCTGGAAGTGATGAACCAAATCAAGTCGGTGGAAGGTACAGTGGTCATACTTCCTCCAAAACATCAGGAAGGTACTTCTTGGGGCAGAGCCAAGATGGCAGAGAAGGCACACGACTCTCTAAGCTCCTCTCATTCCCCTCATAACCAACTATTTAATTCAGCCTCAAAAACAGCTCTTCACTGCTTAAATTCATGAAGATTAGAAGCACCACAATTTACCAGCTGAAGTCAATCTGGAAGATGGCCAGGAAAGGTTTGTCCTGAGGGGCCAGGAACAGACTAGCACTAGCAAGAGGCTAGTGTCCTGAGCAGACCAGGGGCAGGGGTGATCTCTGTGACTAGAGAAGTTATAGAGACGACTCTGCTATGGGCTAACTGCTCTCCCTTCATTACAAAGCAGTGAACTGGCAGAGAGATTAAAGCTTGAAACAGAAGGTCCTCTAAAAAATGCCAGAACCTAACGAGATCTGGCTGTAACCCCTCAAACCCGGAAGTGACTCAGGCAGACTGTAACACAGCCCTGCAGTCACATCCTGCAGTTCAGGGCTTTTGCCGGGGTAGTTACTAATCTGCACAGCAGGGGGGCACACCCTGGGCAGTCTCTAATCAGCACAGTGCAGGGCTCGGCCTGGGGCAATAGAACCTCCCCAGCAGACTGTGCTTCCCCGGAAGACACTTCCTGTCTCTGCAAATCCATTCACTGCTCAACTGCTAACACCCACAGCTCCAGGGCGGGATTTGGCTTGGGAAGTGAAACTCTCACTGCTCAGTGTCTAGCCCTAGGGCAATCGTTATCTCACACAGCAGGGGTTCTTTGAAGGGCACTTTCCCAGCTCAGCCCTGCAGGCCTGAGTTACTCTTTCCCAGAGCACTCCAATACCTCACTGCTTTTTGTAGCTGGCTGGCAGAACAGCTACCCGTCCATACACCTATCATTGCTCTGCAGAGGAAGCTGGTAACCTCCTGGCCCTGAAGGCAGACCTTACAGGCTTTAACAAAATGAGTAAAAAAATCAAAAGAACGATTGATAGTTTCTATACAGAAAGAGAACAGCTTTTCAACCCTGAAGAGACTAATAGCAGACAGTCTCCAGACAATTGTTGGTCTCCAATACAAAAGGCTCTCCTAGAAGAGACTATTAAAAACCTTAAAAGAGAGCTAGAAGAGAAATGGGGAAAGGAAAGAGAAGCTATGCAAGAGAGCAACAACTTCCTAAAATGTGAGTTGGAAAAGATAAAAAACTCAGAAGAAGTGCAGGGAAACAGAATTTGTGAATTAGAAAAAGAAAATAACAGACTAAAAAAAAAATTAGTGAAATGGAAAAAAATTCCATAGAGCAAAACAACTCAATTGGACATATACAAAAAAGTAAAAAAAGCTAATGAAGAAAATAACTCACTAAAAATCAGAACTGCACAAATACAAATGACTGATTCATCGAGATATCAAGAATCAGTCAAGCAAAACTAAAAAAATGAAAGATTGGGAAAAAATGTCAAATATTTACTTGGAAAAACAAGAGACCTGGAAAATAGATCTAGGAGAGATAACTTGAGGATCATTGGACTACCCGGAAATTATGATGAAAAAAAGAGCCTAGATACTATTTTACAGGAAATCATCAAAGAGAACTGCCCAGAAGTAATAGAACCCGAAGGGAAAATAGGCGTTGAAAGAATTCATCGAATACCTTCTGAAAAAGATCCTAAAATAAAGCCTCTGAGGAATATTGTGGCCAAACTTCAGAATTTTCAGAATAAAGAAAAAATTTTACAAGTAGCCAGGAAAAAACAGTTCAAATACCGAGATGCCACAATAAGGGTCACTCAAGATCTGGCTGCCTCAACATTAAAGGATCGAAGGGCCTGGAATCAGATATTCCCGAAAGGCAAAAGAGCTTGGAATGCAGCCAAGAATAAACTACCCAGCTAAGCTGAGTATTTTTTTCCATGGAAGAAAATGGACATTTAATGAAATAGAGGAATTCCATTTGTTTCTAAAGAAAAAACGAGACTTAAACAAAAAATTTGATCTCCAACAACAGAACTCAAGAGAAGTAGAAAAAGGTAAAAGGAACTCTTGAGAACTTTATTTCTGTTGAGGATATACATAAAAACCATATGTATAATTTGATTTTACTGATATGACATAAAAAAGGGAAGTAGAAATGGAAAGGGGATAGTGTCAGAAAAAAGGGAAAAGCAGAGATAAAAAGAGGGAAACTAATACGATAATGAGGCCAAGGAAACCTATCATATCTGAGGGAACTTAGGGGGAGGAACATTGTGTGAATCCTACTCTCATCAGAGTTGGCTCAAAGAGGAAATAATTGACATATTTGTTTTACAGAGATTCTTCTTTTGCTTCATTAAAAAGTGGGAGAGGAAAAGGGAGAAGGAAAAAGAGTAATAAGGGAAGGGTACAAGAAAGGGGAAGGGATTCAAAGGGAGGAGTGAGAGATACTAAAGAGGGAGAGTTGCATGATGCAAGTGGGACCAATAAGTTTAATACTAAGGAAGAAGGGAAGGAGGACAAGAAAAAAGAAAAGTATAATCTGGGGATATTAGGATGGCAGGAAATATAGAATTAGTAATTTTAACCGTAAATGTGAATGGGATGAACTTTCCATAAAGAGGAGGCAGATAGCAGACTGGATCAAAAGTCAGAACCCTACAATATGTTGTTTACAGGAAACACATTTAAAACAGGGAGATACATACAGAATAAAGGTAAAAGGCTGGAGCAGAATCTATTATGCTTCAGATGAAGTCAAAAAGCAAGAGTAGCCATCCTTATCTCAAATCAAGCAAAAGCAAAAATTGATCTAATTAAAAGAGATAAGAAAGGAAACTATATCTTGCTAAAGGGTACTATAGACAATGAAGCAATATCAGTATTAAACATATATGCACCAAGTGGTATGGCATCTAACTTCCTAAAGGAGAAGTTAAGAGAGTTGTTAGAAGAAATAGACAGCAAAACTATAATAGTGGGAGATCTCAATCTTGCACTCTCAGATTTAGATAAATTAAATAACAAAACAAATAAGAAAGAAATTAAAGAGGTAAATAGAATGTTAGAAAAATTAGGTATGATAGATCTCTGGAGAAAACTGAATGGTGACAGAAAGGAGTATACTTTCTTCTCAGCAGTTCATGGAACCTACACAAAAATTGACCATTTATTAGGACATAAATTAAATGCAGGAAGGCAGAAATAGTAAATACTTTCTTTTCAGATCACAATGCAATAAAAACTACATTCAACAAAACATTAGGTGTAAATAGACCAAAAAGTAATTGGAAACTAAATAATCTCATCTTAAAGAATGATTGGGTGAAACAGCAAATTATAGACACAATAATTTCACTCAAGATAATGACAATGGTGAGACATCATACCAAAATTTATGGGATGCAGCCAAAGCAGTAATAAAGGGAAATTTTATATCCTTAGAGGCTTACTTGAATAAAATAGAGAAAGAGAAGATCAATGATTTGGGCCTGCAACTTAAAAAGCTAGAAAAAGACCAAATTAAAAACTCCCAATCAATTACTAAACTTGAAATTCTAAAATTAAAAGGAGAAATTAGTAATAGAGAAAGTAAAAAAAAAAAAACTATTGAACTAATAAATAAAACTAAAAGTTGGTTTTATGAAAAAACCAATAAATCGATAAACCTTTGGTAAATCTGATTAGAAAAAGGAGAGAGGAAAATCAAATTAGTAGTCTTAAAAATGAAAAGGGAGAACTTTCCACCAATGAAGAGAAAATTAAAGAAATAATAAGGGGTTACTTTGCCCAACTTTATGCCAACAAATTTGACAACCTAAGCAAAATGGATGACTACCTCCAAAAATATAGGCTTCCCAGATTATCAGAAGAGGAAGTAAATTGCTTAAATAGTCCCATTTCAGAAAAAGAAATAGAACAAGCTATTAATCAACTCCCCAAAAAAAATCCCCAGGACCAGATGGATTTACATGTGAATTCTACCAAACATTCAAAGAACAATTAGCCCCAATGCTTTATAAACTATTTGAAAAAATAGGGAATGAAGGAGTCCTACCAAATTCCTTTTATGACACAGACATGGTACTGATACCTAAACCAGGTAGGTTGAAAACAGAGAAAGAAAATTATAGATCAATCTCCCTAATGAATATTGATGCTAAAATTAAATAAGATATTAGCAAAAAGATATAGAAAATCATCCCCAGGATAATACACCACAATCAAGTAAGGTTTATACCAGGAATGCAGGGTTGGTTCAATATTAGGAAAATTATCAGTATAATTGGCTATATTAATAATCAAATTAACAAAAACCATATGATCATTTCAATAGATGCAGAAAAAGCATTTGATAAAATCCAACATCCATTCCTATTAAAAAGTCTTGAGAGTATAGGAATAAATGGACATTTCCTTAAAATAATCAGTACCATCTATTTAAAATCAGCAGTAAGCATCATATGTAACGGGGACAAATTGTAACCATTCCCAATAAGACTAGGAGTAAAACAAGGTTGCCCACTATCACTGTTACTATTTAATATTGTATTAGAAATGCTAGCTCTGGCAATAAGAGTTGAGAAAGAGATTAAAGGAATAAGAATAGGCAACAAGGAAACCAAATTATCACTCTTTGCTGATGATATGATGGTATACTTAGAGAACCCCAGAGACTCTACTAAAAAGTTATTAGAAACAATCCACACCTTTAGCAAAGTTGCAAGATACAAAATAAACCCACATAAGTCATCAGCATTCTTATATATCACTAACAAAACCCAACAGTTAGAGTTACAAAGAGAAATTCCATTTAAAGTAACTATTGATTGTATAAAATATTTAGGAATCTATCTGCCAAGGGAAAATCAGAAACTTTATGAGCAAAACTACAAAACATTTTCCACACAAATTAAGTCTGATCTAACCAACTGGAAAAATATTAAATGCTCTTGGATTGGGTGAGCAAATATAATAAAGATGACAATACTACCTAAACTAATCTATTTATTTAGTGCTATAC
This sequence comes from Antechinus flavipes, assembly GCF_016432865.1. Lineage (NCBI taxonomy): Eukaryota > Metazoa > Chordata > Mammalia > Dasyuromorphia > Dasyuridae > Antechinus > Antechinus flavipes. The sequence continues at coordinate 653,667,084 of NC_067398.1, forward strand.
CAATCAGACTCCCAAAAACCTATTTTGATGACCTAGAAAAAATAACAACAAAGTTCATCTGGAAAAACAAAAGGTCAAGAATTTCAAGGGAATTAATGAAAAAAAAAATCAAATGAAGGTGGCCTAGCTGTACCAGATCTAAAATTATATTATAAAGCAGCAGTTACTAAAATCATCTGGTATTGACTAAGAAATAGACTAGTTGATCAATGGAATAGATTAGTTTCAAAGGACAAAACAGCCAATAACTTTAATAATCTAGTGTTTGACAAACCCAAAGACCCCAGTTTTTGGGATAAGAATGCATTATTTGACAAAAATTGCTGGGAAAGTTGGAAATTAGTATGGCAGAAACTAGGCATTGACCCACACTTAACACCGTACACCAAGATAAGGTCAAAACGGGTTCATGACCTAGGCATAAAGAATGAGGTTATAAATAAATTGGAAGAGCATAGGATAGTTTACCTCTCAGACCTGTGGAAGAGGGAGGAATTTATGACCAAAGAAGAACTAGAGATCACTATTGACCACAAAATAGAAAATTTTGATTATATCAAATTGAAAAGTTTTTGTACAAACAAAACTAATGCAGACAAGATTAGAAGGGAAACAATAAACTGGGAAAACATTTTTATAGTCAAAGGTTCTGATAAAGGCCTCATTTCCAAAATATATAGAGAATTGACTCTAATTTATAAGAAATCAAGCCATTCTCCAATTGATAAATGGTTAAAGGATATGAACAGACAATTCTCAGATGAAGAAATTAAAACTATTTATAGACATATGAAAATATGCTCCAAATCATTATTAATCAGAGAAATGAAAATTAAGACAACTCGGAGATACCACTACACACCTGTCAGATTAGCTAGAATGACAGGGAAAGATAATGTGGAATGTTGGAGGGGATGTGGGAAAACAGGGACACTGATACACTGTTGGTGGAATTGTGAACACATCCAGCCATTTTGGAGAGCAATTTGGAACTATGCTCAAAAAGTTATCAAACTGTGCATACCTTTTGATCCAGCAGTGTTTCTACTGGGCTTATATCCCAAAGAGATACTAAAGAAGGGAAAGGGACCTGTATGTGCCAAAATGTTTGTGGTAGCCCTGTTTATAGTGGCTAGAAGCTGGAAAATGAATGGATGCCCATCAGTTGGAGAATGGTTGAGTAAATTGTGGTATATGAATGTTATGGAATATTATTGTTCTGTAAGAAATGACCAACAGGATGAATACAGAGAGGACTGGCGAGACTTACATGAACTGATGCTAAGTTTAATGAGCAGAACCAGGAAATCATTATATTTTTCAACAACGATACTGTATGAGGAAGTGGATCTCTTCGATAAAGAGAGCTAATTCATAACCAGGGCTCCCACAATAGTCTGGATATTGGTTGTGGGAATATAGCTCTGGGGACATATACCACTTCTGATTCTGCTTCCATACAGGGTTTGCACCTCTGTAGATGTGGCCTGTGATGAAATCTAGCTGTGTGGGTCCATTGGGCCACAGCACCTGCTGTACCAGGTAATTGGGGTTTAAGAAGACATCACTATCCACCTTGAGCACATACTGGGCAGTGGGACAGGACTGGGCCATCCACTCCAGGCCTGTGAGGACCTTGAAAGTCAAATTGTGGTATGTATACAGAAAGCCCACCTGGAGGAGATCCCCATGCTCCCTATCCTCCTCCTCCAAGAGGCCCTGAAGTTCCTGGGCAAAGAGAGGTGGAGGCAGGCCAAGAACAAAGAGGCGGCGGATAATCACCCCGGACACCAAGGTTTCATTGCCCCATGTTTGCCGGATGACTTGGCGCACCCCCACTTCCTGGGGCCGGGTCATCACCAGCATGAGCAGGAAGGGGGGACCTCTGGGATCTTCACACTTGTCAGGATGGTTGAGCAGGAAAGAGTAGGACTGAAGGACCCTCGAAACCAAGGGGGTGGTGTTTGACCCTGCCACTCAAACTTCTTGGAAGAGGTCCTGGTGGATGGAGGGCTCAGATGTGTCCAAAAAGCTAGCAGCTGACTCAGAAACAGCAACAGCCCCCCAAAGGCTGTGCTCAGCAGAGCTCCCAGCATCAGCTCCCATTTCATCAGCTTCATGGTACTCAGCTTGTTCTGGGTATGGAGGAATGAGACATCAGGTCAGTGCTGAATAGTTATACCCAGACCCTGTCCCATGCCCAGGATTCTCTCCTTCCATGGGTGAGATCTTTCCTGGTATAGGGGACTAGTCTTTGTATATTGGGGAACACTGGGAGAAACAAAGGCAGGGGAGTAAGGAAGGAGGCTCCTCACCAACCAACCCCGATTTGTGCAAAATCAGTTTACAAAGTACCACTGAGGCACCAAGAGAGACAAAGCTGAGGAGGCAAGGAGAGGGATTGGGGAGAGACCATGGTTCATGGTTCTGGAAGCCAGGAGTCCTGAGTTCTATGACTTACTTTCGACAAGTCACTGCTCTTGCTTTTTCAGGTTTGCTTTTCTGTGAAATGAGAATAGTTCAAATTAATTTTTAATGTTTCCTTGTAATGGGCTGAGGCTTGAGTTGATGCACTGAGATCCCAAGCACATGAGGCTAAATAGTAATTGGACCATACTCTATTAATATATGAGCTTGGAGAAAGAATGGCCCCCGCCTACTCTTTGTGCAAGTCCTGATGTGTTGTATAGGAAATGACGATTCTGGTGGGTGGAGGCAGGGGAGTGAAAAAGAAAGGGGAGGAGAGCTCAGCCCTCACTTGCTCTGCTAGCTGGCTTCCTGTCGCAGCTGCCCATATTGCTATCGCAATCCTTCTTGCCCATATTGCTATCGCAATCTTTTTTCACCTCTTCACTTGAATAAAGATTGAAGATTTTTCCCTTAACCTGAGTTCCTGACTCCGGCTGATTTTAAATACGCGATCATTACATTTCCTCAATCTGTGAATGTCTCTATTTTTTGAGCAAGAAGGATTAAGAGCTGGAGGGGGCCCCAAGTGCCAGTTCATGGACTGTCACCCCTGGTTGTGCAAAGAGCTATTAGACAGGGAAGGGCAAGAAGGGCCCCCTAACAACCTTCTGGTGATAGCAGTGTGAAGGCAAGAATAAGTGGTGGAATTTGCCCAAGATTTCTAGAAGAAATTCTGCTTGAATTCTCCTATGCCTAAGGATTATCCCCTTAAATTTAATTGAATTCTGTCATTGAGAAACTCAGCGTTCTAAATTTGCTGTGAACTCTGAGATCACCCCACCTAGATTCCCTCCCTTGTGTCCCCTCTCCTCTGGTCACCAAGAGTACTTACATAACCCTGTTTTCATCAGGTCCTAGGGTTCAGTGACAGCAGGAGAACAATTCAGAGGGTACTTTCTAACCCAGGCCAAGCAGGCAATGATGGGAAGACAGTAGAGATGGAAAGGGAAGGGCTGTGACCCAACCTGAGCTTCCTTAGATGTGTTAATTCAATCTGACAGAACATGTGAAATATTCTACATTCATAGTCCCTGGGTTTGCAAAGAAGGAAGGGAGATGTATTTTCACATCTCTTCCTTAGGAACAAGATTGAGTGGCAGAATTGTAGCACTCAGTCCATTTTATTGTTATTCTTTTCATTTATATTATTACTTTCATCATGCATTTTTCCTGTTTATTTCACTCTATAACAGTTCTTTTAAGGTTTTTCATTATTCTCTGTGTTCTCTCTCTATTATATATTATATGTAACATATACATATACATATATACATAATTTTTTTTACAACAAAGTAATATTTTATTCTGTTCATGTATCAAGTCATTTCCCAACTGAAAACTTTGTTTCCATTTCCTTGTTATTAGCAAAAAATGCTGTTATAAATGTTTTGGTGTATGTGAGACTTTCTTTAGTGATGTAACTTGTTTTTGAAGCAGAAGAGAATTGTAGGGACGACCTGATTTGCTGGATATATCCATCCAGATGTGATGAACCTCAGAATTTGACTGCAATCCTTTTGGCTAAAGGGCTTGTAGTTAGAGGAATGTGGAAACTGACTGAGGACAGAAGAAAGATGAAGAAAATGAGTGGTTTGGAGGAAGAGGAAATTATTGGAAGTAGAATGATAATTGTAAATGATAGAATAGCAACTGAGAATACCTGTTGAGAAATAAATGAAACAGCAAAGGTTGAGAACTGAACCTGTGAACCTTTTCCACCTTTCAATATAAGGAAGTCTTTTGTTTGGCTTCTGAGTTGGCCTCTGAGAAAAAACAATTGCTGATGACTTATCTGGGGCATAGGCAGCTCAGAATTCTAAGAGAAAAAGTTAATGAAGCAGTTACTTTGAATGTCACAAACTGTAATATCCTGGAATGAATGGAGAATAAAGCATATTTCACTTACATTTACATAAAGGATTGGAGAATTGTAGAGAACTCCCAGAAAACTAGAAATATTGGTATCTGGGATGCTCTCCTCCTAAGATTAATCAAGAGTGCATTTAAGCTTGAAATCATGAGAAAATATAAAATCCTGGCACAATTACTGAGGCATTGTGAACTTTAAATAAGTGTGAGTACCTAGAAATGAACAACATGCTTCAGAGATTTACATCATAGAAAACAGAAACCAGGATTGGTTTCAATAACATGGTTTTAAGATATATAAGCAACATGATTTCTCTCAAAAAACGACTGTTGAATATCAGCAAGCCTGTCTCCTTATTTTCAGTTGCACTAGCCCATTTGTGTTATGCTGGTCACAACAAATGGCTCCCAACGTGGGTCCTGATCCTATCAAGTACTGATGGTGTCAAGCAGCCCACAAGGCAAGCAGAGACCTGAAGAGGAACTTGTACTGAAGACTGTCTTCTAGTGGTTGGTACCCCCTGGACTGGAGGACAAAAGGTCTAAGTCAAGGTAAAAGGAAGGCTCCAGGAGGGCCACTCACTCTCACCACTCATCTTTCACTTTTTGGAGCAAACAGAGATGTAAAACAATGGGAGGGCAGATAGTTAAAGGATTGAAGAATTAAGGGAGAAATCTTAAACTCTTATAGTTAATCATGTTTAAAAAGAGGAGTAAGGGCTAAGAAAAATAAGTTAAGAGCATTTTTAGAGAATGTTTATAACAATGTATCCTGGTTCCCCAGCGGCCCCCAATCACTATCAGTGAAAAGGAAGTCGTTGGAGAAACTTTATACAAAGTATCCAAAGAGAAAGGCCCTCAGACAGCTTCTTCTGATACCCTTTCTTTTTCTTTCTTTCTTTTTTTTAATGATATCCTTTCTTTGTATAATATTATAAAAATTTGCTTATCAAAACCAGGAGAAGTAGAGATTAAAAACAGAACTTTGAAAGTCATACGTGATAAACAAAAGGGGGGGCCCGAGAAATCCCCCAAGAACACACTTGCTAAAGCACTATATACCATTAATTATCTCACACTGAATAACATGTTCCACAGCCCAGCTGACTTATTTTTTTCTTCACTACCTCATTTTTTCTCAAACAAAGAGGAACAGAAAAGGTTAAGGGGCTATTTCTGCCACCTGGTCCTTCTGCCACAATCTATGATGTAGAAGGATGTCACTGGGACATTGAGGGGCCCTGCTAAGGTAATAATTCAGGATCGAGGTTTTCTTTGTATTTCCACAGATGAAGAAGATACATGGGTCCCAGAAAGATGTAGCCACCCTGTCTAAATTGATTCAGAGCATGAAGATAAAAGAAAAAAAGACTCACAGAAGCTGACTATACTACAAGGGGAATTGAGCAGCATGGCTCCTGGAACTGGCCCTAGTGCTGACACAACTTAAATTGGAAGAAAAACTCAAAACCTTCTGGGGTACAAAGCCCACCTTGGGTGAGAGTTGGATGGGGAGAATACATTCCTGAAATTCTATTGTATGGTAGTTCAATATTTAGTTAAGGAATTTGGCATTAATAAGCATGGAGAGGAGTCAAATAGTTTAATAATTAAGTTTAATTTTACTGGATTTACTAAAGATCCTTCCCTATGTGTTACAACAAATGCTAACTTTGACAACTGTAGTCTGATACAACCTATTCATTTTCATTATAAATATGACCTTTCACAGGCTTTTGGCTAGTAGGAATGTTGCAACACTCCAATTGCGTAAAAAAGGATTTAAATCTGCAGTGCTATAAAGCATACAATGTTTTCTCAATTGAACAACCACTGTTATGAGTATATTTGGACAGAACTGTGAAACAACTTCTGATTGGAGAATTCATATATTGCCCTGTCTGGATCGGGATTTTGAAGAAGCTGATCCTCCTTTTCTGGACTGCAGAACAGAGGAGAGACTTTGTCACACAATTTGGAACCAAACTTATATGACCTGGCATAATGACTCTTGTAATCACCATATGCATGGGAGATAACCCAAACCAAATTGGTGGGGAAATAATCAAAAGGGGAATGATTAGGTTTGGAAAATCACATTACTGTTTGCTCCTATAGTGTGATTTTATTAGGATAGAAATAAGAATGTATCACATAATATTACCCTGAAGGCATCTTTGGAGAATGATTATGCTTTTATGTGATGAGAAACTGGCTAAGTGACAATAACAAAAGGAGAAGGAGTTTATAATGATACTTGCAGGGAACACAAGGTTTCTGAATGCATAGGGAGTAAGGTTAATACCAGTATTGTATTTGTTATTATGAAGCCTTCGTTTAATATGTTACTTATATAGAGTAATAATTAGTATCACACTCAAACAGACCATTCCTTGGAGAACACAACATTTACTCAGCAAAAGCAGAAAGAAAAGATGTATTTCCTGTGTTGTTTTTGGTATAATTGCATTAATTTCTATTTTAGCTTCCAGTGCTTGATTGTTGTATCTGTAACACAGATCAAAATCAAATGGTTCAAGCTAATTATTTGCATGAACTTACTCTGAACATCTCTAAAGGGTTTGCTATACAGAATAAAATTAATAAGGAGTTTTATAAAGCTATAAATCAATTAAGGGAGGATATCATTGAAATAGGACAAGAAGTAGAAATATTGAAGATTAGATCAAGATTGGTGTGTGATTACAGATTCATTAGTATCTATATGATTAATAAAGAATACAAGTCAGAGTGGGAATGAGATAAAATTAGAAATCACCATAATGGATTATGGAAAAATTCAAATGTTACATTGTATTGAAGATCTTCAAAAGATTGTTGATATTTAGATAAAGAATCACATGAAAATGTAGAACTTGACCAGACTCTCAAACAATTGCTGATTGGATTAAGAGAGCACAAGGAACATTCAGTGTCATTGGGCATGAAATTATACTCTTAGCATTTGCTATAATTTTGCTTATATGTATTTGTATCTATGGACCTATTCTGATAGGCTGTTTTCTGACCATAATTAAAAGGATTATGGAGACTGTCCACAGTCAGGATCTCAGACTTCAAGACTTGAGAGTACCTCAATAACAAAAAAGTGGAAGGTGTAGAGAACTCCCAAGAAGCTAGAAATATTGGTAACTGAGATGCTCCCCTCCTCCCAAGATTAATCAAGGGTGCATTTAAACTTGAAATCATGGGAAAACATAAAGTCCTTGCACAATTACTAGGACATTGTGAACTTTAAATAAGATTGAATCCCTAGAAACTAAAAACATACCTCAGAGAGTTAGATCATAGAAAACAGAAACCAGGGTTGGTTATAGAATAATGCCTTTCATAATAATGTGGTTTTAAGATATATAAGAAATATGATTTCTCTCAAGAAATGGCTCTGTTGAATTATCAGCAAGCCTGTCTCCTTATTTTCAGCTGCCACTAACCCATTTGTGTTGCGCTGGTCACAACAGAGAACTTTTTAGGTTAATAATTAGGGAAATTAGGATATCAAAACTATTTTGATTATCGGACAAATATAACTTATTTGATTATAGATAAGAATTTTATTACTGTTACAGAATGATCATTAGCTGAAAGGATCCAGAATCTGAAACAAGAAAATTAAGAAGTGAAAGAAGAGATTTCAGAATTGTCAGCTAAACTTGAACTTGGAAGTAATGAAATATCACCATTTCGGCATAGTCAGTTCAGAAGAACAGAGAAATATAAAGGCAAAGAATCAAGAGAGGTTATCCAACATATTAAATGTTTTGGTTGAGAAGTTGTTCATTCCCACTGAAGTTTATGAATAGCTCAGAGTACATCCTTTCAGTTTAGCAGTGTGAGACAGAAGCTACATTCATCAAGGAACTTATACAAAGCTTACAATTTACATAGTTTACAACAGTTTCTTGAAGCAGGAAGTTTATAGTTTTTCTTTTTTTTTAATGTAACTTTTCTTTTATATCTATTCAATTGATACACATTAACTTTCTTTCCCTTGCATCTCCCTTCTAATTGAAAAGAAAAAAAGAAAACCCCTGTAGCAAATATACATAGTAAAGAAAAAAATTTCTACATTGGCCGTGGTAAAAAAAAAAAAAAAGTATGTTTCCATCTTCATTCTGAGTCAGTTGCCTGCTTCATCACTGGTTTTCTGGAAGAGTGATATGATAGTTGTATTGATTAGAGTTGTTAAGTCTTTCAAATTTGTTGTCTTTCCAATGTTGTTATAATTGTATACATTTATCTCCTGGTTCTGCCCACTTGCATCAATTCATATAAGTTTCCCCATGTTTCTCTGAACGTATTCCTTTCATGATTTCTTATAGGACAATTATATTCCTTTACAATTTAATATATGTCATAATTTGCTTAGCTATTTTCCAATAAATATGAAATTTATAGTTCCAGAGTTGTAAGTTATTCTGAGCACATGGGTTTTCTTCTTTATATTCCTTTCCAGGGTTCTGAAATGTATGCCCATTTTTTCCAGAAACTGAGTGTGTGACCCAGGTTTAGTTGTGGATTGTTACTTATTCTTGCATTTGTTTTAATATATGTGTAGCTGTGCTGTTATTATTAGTTATTTTGCTTTAGTGATAGTGAAATAATTATGTGGAAAATCTAAATGTGTAATCATTGTGAGTGACTGGTTTTGTGTAAATAAAAGCACATTGATATTGGCTCAAGAGCTGAAATGGTGAGTAGAAGAAATATATTCTCCCTCTCCCCCATAATTATCTCTTAGGATGCTGAGAAAGTTTGCTGGGTGGTGGTCATTCTCTGGTAAACAAGGCTTGTCAATGTGAAGGCATATTGGTGTAAATGTCAGCCCAGAGAGTGAGTAGGTGGTCTCTCTATGTGAAATCCTACAATTGTGGATGAATAGACCCTCCAGTTGTGGACACTGAGACCCCATCTACCCATTATACTGATAAGGCTGCCTACTCTTCTCTTATTTAGCCAGGTGTTCAAACTTGTTTATTCTTTGTTACTTTTTAATTTATATTTTATTTACCTACTATAAAACTCTTAGCAGAAATACTAAGTTGTATATGTTTAATTTAATCCTTGTAGATAACGAGAAGATAAGAGAGGGAGCCCTTTTTTCTTTTCTTTTCTTTTTTTGGGTAAAAATTAACTATTTGATTCATTCTGAACCTAGAGGCTTAGAATTAACTTAGAATTACAGGGTAAAGTCAAAGAGGTCAGTATTGGATTGTACAAGCAGGGCAAACAATGGAAACTAGCAGATACTTGCTAGAAATAACATTGTGAACTGCAAAACACCCTAGGATGAGAAAGGAACAAAGCATGGGAATTGTTATGTAACTCACTTTTTGAAGCTCCTATATAAGACTTGGACATGAAGCAAGAGGGTGATGAGGGCTGACTGAAGGTGGACAGGCTTTCCCCTTAAACTCTGAGAAGAGTTTGACACAAGGAGAGGCTACCCAGTGTTTTGCAAATTCTCTCTACTCAAAAAGTGGCTTTTGAGTAACAGATAAAACTGGAATATTATATGAAAGCTAGGCAAATAAGAGGAAGTAGATGCTATGTGAGTAAGAGATATATGTGATGTATAAAAAGCCAATAACCAAAGACAAAACCATGGAGATCTCTGAATGATTAAATACCTTTAGAAAAAGAGGTATTACTGACAGGTAAAAATCAATTCTTATTGGCGAACAATTGATGAGGGGATAGAAGTTTTAATTGAGGAGGTGTGCAAAAAATATTCAACTTTTCCCACTAAAAATAAGGTTTGGTCATGAGATTCAGCCACCTTTAGCAATTTGGACAAAGGAATCTACGCAGGTCACTTTGGTTGATTTTCTCCTTTGTAAACGGAGTTTCCCTGGACTCTAATAAAGGGGTACAATGACATATGCCCAATGTTTTAGCGCTAAAATGCACCTAGATTAAATTCCCTTTATGCTATAAACAAAAACAAGGTCCTCTAGTAGGATGGAATCCGCATAAGATTGTGGGGCATTTACCGTAAAGATTAAGTCAATCTCGTCTATGAACCTTGTTCAATAGAGACTGATTAAATGAACTAACAAGGGCTGGTCCCCAAAGAAGGAAATAGAAAGGAAAAACCTTTATAATTGGTTACTAACATAACAGAAAAATAATCATTTCTCTCATATGAATATGGGACTTAGAACTCCTCCCCCCAAAAAAAACCCAGTAAGCGTGACTTTACTCCCAGTTGTTATTTGTCCATCTGGATTGATAAGACCCTCCATAAAAACAATGGTGGAAATTGAGAATGTGCGAAGTAGTGCTGTCTCAATCAGAGGATGCCAAGTCACCATCACATTTCAATCATTCTATCAGAAGCATCTGAGGAAAATACTTGTAAAATCTACGAAAGAGTTGGGATTTATTGTACTGAGTGACAAAAACCCCTGGAGAAGCATATTTTTAAAGCCATTTTAATTTCTCTAGAAATATTAGTGGCAATTAGGTGGCACAGTGGATAGAGAGTTAGACCTGAGTCAAGAAAACTCATCTTCCTAAATTTAAATCTGGTTTCAGACACTTAGTTGCTATGCAATCTTGAATAGGTCACTTAAACTCTGTTTTCTTAACTGTAAAATGAATTGGAGAATGAAAATGACAAATAACGCCAGTATCTTTGCCCCAAAAATCCAAAATGGGATCACAAGGAGTTTGACAGGACTGAAAATGTTTGAACAACAAAATAAATCTTGAGAAATAATATTTCTCCTACCTAAAATTGATTTTGGGACTTTTCTTTTAAGAAAATGGGAAGAATAAAGGCTATGACCTTCCTTTAAAATGGAATAAGGGTTGAATCCAAAAGGATCTCAGGAAGAAACATTTTTTTTGAAAGGCACTTGGGGTTAAATGACTTGCCCAGAGCCACAAAGCTAGCAAGTGTTTGAGATCAAATTTGTACTCAGTTCCTCCTGAGGCCAGGGCCAATGCTCTATTCACTGTATCATCTAATTGCCCCTCTGGAAGGTACGCTTAAAGGATGAGGTCCACTGAGGACAATTGTACTCATTTCACATACCAACAAACTTAGAACTCTGCTCTTTATCATTCTCTCTCAAAGCCCGTCCAAGTTCATGTTCATTGTTTCCATGACACTATCTATTCATCTTATTCTCTGCTGTCCCCTTTTCCTTTTACCTTCTATCTTTCCCAACATTAGGGTCTTTTGCAATGGGTCTTTTTCTTTTCATTATATGACCAAAGTATTTGCTTCATCTTCAGTATTTGACCTTAGTGAATAGCCTGAATTAATTTCTTTCTGACTCCCTTGCTGTCCAAGGGACTCTCAAAAGTCTTCTCCAGCACCAATCTGAAAGTATAAATTCTGTGGCACTCAACTTTCCTTATAGTCCAGCTTTTACAGTCATACAATGTGAGTGGAAAAGCCATAGCTTTAACTATACAGACCTTTGTTGGCAAAGTCCTGTCTCTGCTTTTTAGTTTTCTGTCCATATTTCCCATACTTTCCTTCCAAAGAGCATCCTTTAATTTCATACTTATAGTCACTGTCTGCAGTGATCTTTGAGCCCAAGAACATAAAATCTGATACTGCTTCCATTTCTTCTTCTATTTACCAGGAAGCATTGGTATTAGTTGCCAAGAGCTTAGTTTTTTTGCTGTTGAGCTTCAAGTCAGCTTTTACATACTTCTGTTTCACACTTATCAAGAGGCTTCTTAATTTCCTTTTACTTTCTGCCTTATATCTGCATATCTGAGATTGTTGATATTTCTCCCAGTAACCTTAATGCCAGCTGGCATGTTGCAAGATATAATTTAGCATAAAAGTTGAAAAAACAATGTGCAATATGCAACCTTGTTGTACTCCTTTCCCAATCATAAACTGATCAGTTGCTCCATGTTTGATTCTAACTGTTGCTTCTTGGCCCACATATGGGTTCTCCAGAAGACAAATAAAATGATCTGATATTCTCATCTCTTTGATATATTGCCACACTTATTTGTGATTTATACAATCAAAGACTTTAGTATAGTCAGAGATATAGAAGTAGACATTGTTCTGGAACTCCCTTTTTTCCATAATGTAGTGAAATTTGGCAATTTGATCTCTAATTCCTCAGTCCTTTTGAAATCAGGCTGCTTATTTGGAACTGTCAAAAAGATTACAAAACTGTCTTTTTTTTTTTTATCCAACAGTGTCAGTATTAGGTCTGTATTCCAAAGAGATCATAAAAGAGGAAGGACCCACATGTGCAAAAATGTATGAAGCAGTTCTTTTTATAGTGGTAAGGAACTAGAAATTATGTGGATGCCCATTAATTGGAGAATAGCTAAATAATGAACATAATATAATATTATTTTTCTATAAGAAATGATGAACAGACTAATTTTAGAAAAGCCTGAGAAGCCTTACATGAACTGAAGTTGAATGAAGTGAACAGAACTAGAAGAACATTGTACATAGTACACATTGTACGCAGATCAAAGCATACTATTTTCACCTTTTGTTTCATTGTTTTTTCTCTCTTGTGGTTTTTCCCTTTTGTTCTAATTTTTCTTTTACCATATAACTAATATAGAAATATGTTTAAGTGATTGTACATGCATAACCCATGTCAGATTGCTTGTTGACTTGGGGAGGAATAAAGGAAAAGAGGGAGAGAGAAAAAAATGAATTTTGAAAACTATCATTACAGGTAATTTGAAAAATAAAGTGCTATTGAAAAAAATTTAAAAATCAGCTTACTCTTTTGCTAAGTTTTGGTTCACATGTTGCTAAAGCTTAGTTTGCAGAATTTTAAGCATAACTTTACTATTATGTGAAATGAGTGCAATTGTTTGGTAATTTGAACATTCTTTGGCCTCACCCTTATGTAGGATTGAGGCATAAACTGATCTTTTCCAATTCAATGTCCACTGTTGAGTTTTCCATATTGATTGGTTGTTGTCCTTCATTCTTGAAGAGGACCAAAATGAAATCACTACATTAGAGTATGGTTCCAGTGGCAAGACAGAGTCAAGATGACTGGTAATGATTCCAGATATAATGGATGACCTTGGTGTCTTAGATGTCTAACCAAATTCTAAGTGCTCTATAATATCCCCTTCATCTGCTTTCATGGCTATTGGAATAAATTGTTCTTATCTGTCCTATTTGCTCTATCATATCTAATACCTTAAATATTAATCACCTTCATTTCATATTCATAAGGAGTGTTATTTAGGTCATAACAATAAGGAACATAGGTTTTCCCTATTTTCTTTAATTTAAGTCTGAATTTTGCAATATGATCTGATATGATATACAGTTCCATGTCTTGTTTTAATAGACTGTGTATGGCTACTCCACCATTGGCTGCCAAATATATAACCAGTCAAGCCTAAACTGATAAGATTTTCCTTGTTTAAGATTCCTATAAATGTTGGCTCAAATTATCTTGGAGTGGAGAATCATAATGGAAAGTATGGGAGACTGTGCCAATTTGGACATTTCTCCTTCCAAGCTAGAGATGTAAATTGTTTCTGGCAGACTTGAGCCTGAATTGCACTGTGTATTATTAGTATTTATTTATTTTCTTCAACATTTATTCAGATATGTATGCTTCTTAGAAAAGCAACATCAAATCCTGCACTGTTTTTCTTTGAAAGATTTATATAGCCAATAAAATGAGGGATCTTTTAAAATCCTTAGAGGAAATTTTCAGAAAAGAGCTGACTTAGTCTTTATGACTTTAACTAGTCTTATAGAACCTGATAATCTGTGAGAATGGGCAAATTTGGCAGGCATAGTATGATGTTCTTCATATCTCTTCCCTCATATCTGTATTGGTGATCACCCTATTGGATGTGATATATATGGAAAGCCCTATATTAATTATTCCAGTGTAAATATTTCTTTTAGAAATTTTAAACCATTTATTATTCTGGGCCCAAGCCAATTTTAGCCAGCACCAGAATACTGGTCATTAAACAAGCAGCTCTGATAGTAAGGGATATCCACGGCTAGAGGGTCACTCCACTTGCAGGAGCTTAATTGTTCTTAGCTACTCTGGGAATCATACATACTTCATGGCTCTCAGTCTAGAAGCTCCTAACTGGCCAAGAGGGTGAGTTTGTATTTTTTTCCCACTGTTTCCTAATTTGTTTTTGTGTCTATTAATGTGTTGTGTGATTAGAGATATAAAGACCTAAGGGAATGACTGATTTTAAAATCAGCAGATCCTCTATAATAAAGGGTTGTGTAAAGATAACACTTTTCCCTGAAAATTTTGATGTCCACTCAAGAGAGCTTTACAGTCAATTTGGAATGAATAACCAAAATTGATCAAAAGATACTCCATCCTATCTCAGAATGGCTGATTTCAAGGTCAATGGTTCTTCAGCCACAGGAAACAAAAATTTCCATACTTATGGGCTCAGGAAAAAGACCAGATTTCCTGCTACTGGGGTAGATCTGGATTCCAGTTTCTATTCGTCAATGAACTTTAAGAACAGATCCTCCACTATGCAGATACGGTCAATATCCAGTGTCTAATTTAAGAAAAGTTGGAGAAACCTTAGACTGGGTTCTGATCCTGGAAAAACTGCCATTTTGGAGTTCTTCAGTGGTTGCAAAAAAGAGAGAAAAAAGAAAAGCATTTCTTCAGTTGGCAACTGGAAGCTAAAGCTTATTTGGTACAAGCATTGATCTTTGAAATTTTCTTTTGTTTAAGTTACTTTTAAGCAATAAAGTTTTGACCTCAGAAAAGATGAGTAAAATAATTTGGAAAAAAGGAAAAATTTCATTTTTAGACTTGTTTTGCCTAACCACAAATAATTTAGAGTAGGAGTATTAGAAGCAAAAATCACATAAAAGAAATTAGGGAATAGCAATGGCATCAGCAGATTTCAAAATAAGAAAACACATTGCAAATGTTTTACTTGGCAAAATGAGAAACTGTAAGCATGATGCTGTTTGAGTGGTCTAGATTAGTGGCTATAAGAGAGTTGTTAAGAATCCCCTTTAAATCAGCTGCAGGTTTTAGGAGTGAAAAAATTCACTCATTCCCGAATTATTAGTTGCAAAATGAACATTTATTGTTAGATAGAAATCAGTTTTCCAAGAGACTGACTTCTATAGTGGCAGATCTATGGAAAATGGAGTTTTGTGCTGAGAATGCAGTTCTCAGTGGACAGAAAGTCTTGGCAGCAAAGGGAGCTACCAAGGTCCACCTGCAAAAAACCTGTTGAAAATCTTTTATTATATTGTGTGTCTTGATGGGGGCTGGGACAGCCCAAGCAGGTCAGACCCATTCGGGGCTACTGGGTGGAGTCCCAAGTTGGCTCATTTACAAGGTGGGTTTCAGCTTGAGCTGAATTTGAATAGAATTGAATGAGTTTCTTTAATTGAATAGGGTTGGAATTCTTTTGCTCAGGACTGACCCAATCCCACCTAGATAACAAAATGAAACTGTTCGTCTTGTTTCTCTCAGGTGGGGTCCCTTGCTGAGGCATAATTGAAGATTTTCTCCTTCAAAGAGTTTTGGGGTCCCTTCTTCAAGTATATCTGAATGTTTTAGTTATAATCAGAAAAGCAAAGTTTCAAAATGAGAAAGTATACTAATTTACAACACTAAAAGAAAAACCATATGTTAAAATCCAACTTAAAACATTTGAAAGCAGACAAATGTAGAGGGCCAAGAGGCAAGAGTCCATTTCAGGTTATTAAATTTACAGTAACTTGGCTCAACAATTCCACTTCTAAACAATAGCAGAAACAGACTTGTTTAATACATTGATAAAGATCCTTGGGACTGAAGCAAAATCAAATTTGGCTGTATAATAGAGCAAAGATGTACCTTTGAACTTAGAACAGGAAAAGCAGTCCACAGTGGAGACCAAAGGCATTTGGAAGAAATGTACTTGAAGACATTGGTGTGATAATTTTGCTCTGATGTATATTACAACTATTTACAATTCTGTTGAAGTGGCCAAAATCTTATCCTAACCTATTGCATCCCAGTGGACTAGGTTTGTTAGAGAGGATACAGGAATATCAAAGAGTGTACTATGTATTGGCTCTATAAGCTACATATATATATATTTGCCTCTCTGACCAATACATTTGAAGATTTCATAAGACATTCTTTCTCCTGGCCCTCTGTTTTCACATCATTTGTCACTACTGAAGCAGAACTTCAACAGAGTAATATGAGTTTAAGAAATTGACTTAGAAGAAGATATCTTTATATAAAGAAGAAACTAAAAGTTATATCATTATAAAGCTCAATCTGGACAATCAGTTGGTTAAAAAAAGAAAAATAAACTAAAAGGAAAATATTAGAGGTCATTTACATGGACAGTGCATATCCATACAGTTATTTTGCTGCACAAGAAGAATTGGACTTTGAAATAAGGTAAAATTAACCTGAGAAGGAAATAAAAAATGCAAGTGGATAAAAACAGAGGGATTAGAAATGCTATGTAGTGGTTCACACTCATTTCCCAGTGTTCTTTCACTGGGCTGTAGCTGGTTCTCTTCTTATTGAACACATGGAACTGGTTTTGTTCATCTCATTGTTGAAGAGAGCCACGTCCATCAGAATTGATCATCCTATAGAATTGTTGTTGAAATATATAATGATCTCCTGGTCCTGCTCATTTCACTGAGCATCAGTTCATGTAAGTCTCTCCAGGCCTTTCTGAAATCTTCTTGCTGGTCATTTCTTTGTTTCTTTGTTTCTTTTTTTTTTTTAAGAAGCATTTCAAGATCTTTATTTCTTACAAAGGACAATAAACCTAAGGGAATCTGGGTATTTCATTAAACAGAAATGGTCTGGTAGTAGACAATATACACCTATAGACAAAATCGAATTAAAATCATAATTCATGAGCCCCCACTGCTATATTTCTTTTATTAGCTGAATCAGAATTATAATATAGAATTCAAATCAAAATATAGTTAAACAATATAGGAAAACAACAAGAACTATTCCTTCCCTATATAGAGAATTGTATATTCTTTCCCACATATTGCTGCACCATCAGTAAGAAAAGGGATATACATAGAGAACATATGTAGCCAGGGCAACTTATACTTCTGACACTTGCAGGGTCCAATATGTTATGATTTAATCAAGTGATGCTGTCCCTTCGGCAGCTAGGTGATGGAGTGGAGAGAGTGCCAGGCCTGGAGTCAGTAAGATTCTGACCTCAGTACTGAAGTACCTCAATCTACCCTCAGACACTTACTACTTGTGTGATACTGGGCAGCTCTGTTTGCCTCAGTTTCCTGATCTATAAATTGAGCTGGAGAAGGAAATTGCAAGCTATTTCAATCAATATCTTTACCAAGAAGACTCCAAAAGGAATCACAAAGAGATAGAAATGAAAAATGACTGAATGACAATGATGTGATGTCCCTTTGTTGATGCAATAAGCAAGCCACTTTCTCTTATTGATCTAGAGTGCTCCTAGGATTTTCTGCCCTGTTCTCTCTGATCCTATAATCTCTCTCTCTCTTTTTAAAATAGTAACTTTTTATTGACAGAACCCATGCCAGGATAATTTTTTACAACATTATCCCTTGCACTCACTTCTGTTCGGATTTTCCCCCTCCCTCCCTCCACCCCCTCCCCTAGATGGCAAGCAGTCCTATATATATTAAATATATTGCAGTATATCCTAGATACAATATCTGTATGCAGAACCGAACAGTTCTCTTGTTGCACAGGGAGAATTGGATTCAGAAGGTAAAAATAACCCTGGAAGAAAAACAAAAATGCAAGCAGTTTACATTCATTTCCCAGTGTTCTTTGGGTGTAGCTGCTTCTGTCCATCATTGATCAATTAAAACTGAGTTAGGTCTCTTTGTCAAAGAAATCCACTTCTATCAGAATATATCTTCATACAGTATCGTTGTTGAAATATATAATGATCTCCTGGTTCTGCTCATTTCACTTAGCTTCAGTTCATGTAAGTCTCTCCAGGCCTTTCTGAAATCATCCTGCTGGTCATTTCTTACAGAACAATAATATTCCATAACATTCATATACCACAATTTATTCAGCCATTCTTCAATTGATGGGCATCCACTCAGTTTCCAGTTTCTAGCCACTACAAAAAGAGCTGCCACAAACATTTTTGCACATAACAGGTCCCTTTCCCTTCTTTAAGATCTCTTTGGGATATAAGCCCAGTAGTAACACTGCTGGATCAAAGGGTATGCAGAATTTGATAACTTTTTGAGCATAGTTCCAAATTGCTCTCCAGAATGGCTGGATATATTCACAATTCCCCCAACAGTGTATCAGTGTCCCTGTTTTCCCACATTCCCTCCAACAATCAGCATTATCTTTTTCTGTCATCATAGCCAATCTGAAAGGTGTGTAATGGTATCTCAGAGTTGTCTTAATTTGCATTTTTCTGATTAATAATGACTTGGAACATGTTTTCATATAGCTAGAAATAGTTTCAATTTCTTCATCTGAGAATTGTTTGTTCATATCCTTTGACCATTTATCAACTGGAGAATGGCTTGATTTCTTATAAATTAGAGTCAATTCTCTATATATTTTGGAAATGAGGCCTTTATCAGAATCTTTGACTGTAAAAATGTTTTCCCAGTTTATTGTTTCCCTTCTAATCTTGTCTGCCTTAGTTTGTTAGTACAAAAGCTTTTTAATTTGATATAATCAAAAATTTCTATTTTGTGATCAATAATTATCTCTAGTTCTTCTTTGGTCACAAATTCCTTCATCCTCTACAGTTCAGAGAGATAAACTACCCTTATGTTCTTCTAATTTATTTATAATTTCATTCTTTATGCCTATATCATGAACTCATTTTGACCTTATTTTGGTGTATGGTGTTAAGTGTGGTTCAATGTCTAGTTTCTGCCATACTAATTTCCAATTTTCCCAGCAGTTTTTGTCAACTAGTGAATTCTTATCCCAAAAGCTGGGGTCTTTGGGTTTGTCAAATATTAGATTATTAAAGCTATTGACTATTTTGTCCTGTGAACCTAACCTATTCCACTGATCAACTATTTCTTAGCTAATCCCAAATGGTTTTGGTGACCACTGCTTTATAATACAATTTTAGATCTGGCACAGCTAGGCCACCTTATTTGATGTTTTTTTCATTAGTTCCCTTGAAAGTCTTGACCTTTTGTTCTTCCAGATGAATTTCATTATTATTTTTTCTAGGTCATTAAAATAGTTTTTTTGGAGTCTGATTGGTATAGTGCTAAATAAATAGATTAGTTTAGGTAGTATTATCATCTTTATTATATTCACTTGACCTATCCAAGAGCACTTAATATTTTTCCAGTTGGTTAGATCTGACTTTATTTGTGAGGTAAGTGTTTTGTAGTTTTGCTCATATAGTTCCTGACTTTTCCTTGGCAGATAGATTCCCAGATATTTTATACTATCGGCAGTTACTTTAAATGGAATTTCTCTTTGTATCTCTAACTGTTGGATTTTGTTAGTGATATATAAGAATGTTGATGATTTATGTGAGTTTATTTTATATCCTGCAACTTTGCTAAAGTTATGGACTATTTCTTTTTTTTTTCTTTTTTTATTATTATAACTTTTTTATTGACAGAACATATGCATGGGTAATTTTTTACAACATTATCCCTTGCACTTACTTCTGTTCCGACTTTTCCCTTCCCTCCCTCCACTTCCTCTCCTAGATTGGCAGGCAGTTTTATACATGTTAAATATGTTATAGTAAATCCTAGATACAATATATGTGTGCAGAACCATAGAGTTCTCTTGTTGCACAAGAAGAATTGGATTCAGAGGGTAAAAATGACCTGGGAAGAAAAACAAAAAATGCAAACAGTTCACACTCATTTCCCACTGTTCCTTCTCTGGGTGTAGCTGAGTTTGTCCATCATTAATCAATTGGAACTGAATTAGATCTTCTCTTTGTTGAAGATAACCACTTTCATCAGAATTGATCATCACAGTATTGTTGTTGAAGTATATAATGATCTCCTGGTTCTGCTCATTTCACTCAGCATCAGTTCATGTAAGTCTTTCCAAGCCTCTCTGTATTCATCCTGCTGGTCATTTCTTACAGAACAATAATATTCCATAGCATTCATATACCACAATTTATCCAGTCATTTTTCAATTGATGGGCAGTGGATTATTTCTAATAGCTTTTTAGTAGAATCTCTGGGGTTCTCTAAGTATACCATCATATCATCAGAAAAGAGTGATAATTTGGTTTCCTCATTATCTACTCTAATTCCTTTAATCTCTTTCTCAACTCTTATTGCCAAAGCTAGCATTTCTAATACAATATTGAATAGTAATGGTGATGGTGGGCAACCTTGTTTCACTCATGATCTTATTGGGAATTGTAAGGGTCCATTAGAGAGGCCAGGCAAGCACCGTTAGGATATAAAACAGGCCCATGGCCTGGAGGTCCCTGGACCTGATGAGTTATGAATACATAGGGACTTTCTTCATAAGTGGGACCTCCAGCTATGGCAGGAATCCTAAACACTCTGAAATCACATCAGGAATAGGAAGTTATCTCCATCTCTGCTTGGCTTTTGCCTGTGACCTCATGGACCTGATATAAGCTCAGTGAAGGAGGATCCCAACCCCTTTTCACCTCCTTTCATCTGGAGCTCGGCCCTGGGGAGAGATACTAAGAGAATGCAGGAGGTCATAGAATGAGGTGTAAACCACATGAATAAAGTCTAAGCTTGTCTGCTAAAACTCTTGGTTGCTCTGTTGTCTTCAAACTGTATCCATATGAGATAGCAGCCAGAGGATTCTGAAGGCCTCAGGAAGAGGTAAGATTACTATTTACCAAAGATTTCTCTGAAGCCCTGGGAATTAGGAGATACTGGTGGTAACAAATGCAATGATAGCATGTTGCAGGGAATGGTTCCAGTTTATCCCCATTACATATGATGCTTACTGATGGTTTTAAATAGACACTACTGACTATTTTAAGGAAAAGTCCATTTATTCCTATACTCTCGTGTTTTTAAAGGAATAGATGTTGGATTTTATCAAATGCTTTTTCTGTATCTATTGAGATGATCATATGGTTTTTGTTAATTTGTTTATTTATGCTAATAGTTTTCCTAATATTGAAACAGCCCTGCATTCCTGGTATAAATCCTACTTGGTTATGGTGTATTATCCTGGGGATGATTTTCTATAATCTTTTTGCTAATATTTTATTTAAAATTTTTACATCAATATTCATTAGGGAGATTGGTCTATAAATTTCTTTCTCTGTTTTTAACCTACCTGGTTTAGTTATCAGTACCATGTTTGTGTCATAAAAGGAATTTGGTAGGAGTCTTTCATTTCCTATTTTTTCAAGTAGTTTATATAACATTGGAGTTAATTGTTCTTTAAATGATTGGTAGAATTCACATGTAAATCCATCTGGTACTGGGGATTTTTTCTTAGGGACTTGATTAACAGCTTGTTCTATTTCTTTTTCTAAAATGAGACTATTTAAGTAATTTACTTCCTCCTCTGTTAATCTGGGAAGCCTATATTTTTGAAGATAGTCATCCATTTCATCTAGGTTATCAAATTTATTGGCATAAAATTGGGCAAAGTAACTCCTAATTATTGCTCTAATTTCTTCTTCATTGGTGGAAAGTTCTCCCTTTTTATTTTTGACACTAACAATTTGATTTTCTTCTTTACTTTTTCTAAGCAGATTTACCAAAGGTTTATCTATTTTGTTGTTGTTGTTGTTTTTTTTTTTTTGTAAAACCAACTCAGTTTTATTTATTAATTCAATAGTTTTTTTTACTTTCAATTTTATAAATTTCTCCTTTTAATTTTAGAATTTCAAGTTTAGTATTTGATTGGGGGTTTTAATTTTCTCTTTTTCTAGCTTTTTAAGTTGCAAGCCCAATTCATATCTTCTCTTTTTCTATTTTATTCAAGTAAGCCTCTAAAGATATAAAATTTCCCCTTATTACCGTTTTGTCTGCATCCCACAAATTTTGGTATGTTGTCTCATTGTTGTCATTCTCTTGGGTGAAATTATTAATTGTGTCTATGATTTGCTCTTTCACCCATTCATTCTTTAGGATGAGATTATTTAGTTTCCAATTGCTTTTTGGTCTATTTACCTTAGCTTTTTGTTGAATGTAGTTTTTATTGCATTATGATCTGAAAAAAATGCATTTACTATTTCTGCCTTTCTGCATTTAATTTTGAGGCCTTTCTGTCCTAATACATGGTCAATTTTTGTATAGATTCCATGAACTGCTGAAAAGAAAGTGTACTTTCTGACTCCATTCAGTTTTCTCCAAAGATCTATCATATCTAATATTCTATTTACTTCTTTAACCCCTTTCTTATTTGTTTTGTGGTTTAATTTATCTAATTCTGAGAGCGCAAGGTTGAGATCTCCCACTATTATAGTTTTACTGTCTATTTCTTCTTGCAGCTCTCTTAACTTCTTTAGGAAGTTAGATGCTATATCACTTGGTGCCTATATGTTTAGTATTGATATGGCTTCATTATCTATGCCAGTGGTCCTCAAAGTGTAGTCCAAAGAATTGTTGGGATCTCTGAAACCTTTTCAGAGGGTCTACAAATTCAAAATCATTTTTTTTCTAATATAGTAAATAGCTATAAATATAACCCATGTGAACAAAAACTCTTTGAACAGATCCTCGATAGTTTTTTTTTAACAACATGAAGATACTGAGAACAAAAGTTTGAGAACCACTGGTCTATGCTACCCTTTAGCAAGATATAGTTTCCTTCTTTATCTCTTTTAATTAGATCAATTTTTGTTTTTGCTTGATCTGAGATCAGGATGGCTATCCCTGCTTTTTTGACTTCACCTGAAGCATAGTAGATTCTGCTCCAACCTTTTACCTTTACTTTGTATGCAGCACCCTGCTTTAAATGTGTTTCCTGTAAATGACATATTGTAGGATTCTGGCTTTTAATCCAGTCTGTTATCCGCCTCCGCTTTATGGGAGCGTTCATCCCATTCATATTTATGTTAAAACTACTAATTCTGTATTTCCTGCCATCTTAATATCCCCAGATTATGCTTTTCTTTTTCTTTCTTTTCTTAATCCCTCCCCAGCATTAAACTTATGGGCACCACTTGCCTCATGCAGCTCTCCCTCTTTAGAATCCCTCCCAGTTTGAGGATGTAATCAACTTTTTGATTTGAGTCCCTTCCCCTTTCTTATACTTTCCCTTATTACTCTTTTCCTTTTCCCTTTTCCTCTCCCACTTTTTAATGAGATGAGACAAGTTTCTCTGTAAACCAAATATGTCTAATGTTTTCTCTTTGAGCCAAATCTGATGAGAGTAAGATTCACACAGTGTTCTTCTCCCTTTTTCTTTTGGGGTCTCTTTCAGAATGTGTCTGATGAATTCTTTCAATGCCTATTTTACCTTCTGATTCTGTTAAATCTGGACAGTTCTCTTTGATGATTTCCTGTAAAATAGTGTCGAGGCTCTTTTTTTCATCATAATTTTCAGGAAGTCCAATAATCCTCAGATTATCTCTCCTAGATCTATTTTCCAGGTCTGTTGTTTTTCCAAGTAGATAGTTAACATTTTTTTTTTTTTTTGGTTTTGCTTGACTGATTCTTGATGTCTCAATGAATCATTTATTTCTATTTGTTCAGTTCTAATTTTTAATGAGTTATTTTCTTCATTAGCTTTTTAAACTTCTTTTTGCATATGTCCAATTGAGTTTTTAAATGAGTTGTTTTGCTCTATGGAATTTTTTTCCATTTCACTAAATGGTTTTTTACTGAGTTATTTTCTTTTTCCAATTCACAAATCCTACTTTCCTTGGAGTTCTTTATCTTTTCCAATTCACAAATTCTATTTTCTGGGGAGTTCTTTACCTTTTCCAATTCACATTTCAGGAAGGTGTTTTCTTTTTTCACTTTATCAGATGTTTCTTTTAATGAGTTTTATGCATTTTCCATACTCTTTTGCAGAGCTTCTTTTTCTTTTTCCCATTTTTCTTCTAGCTCTCTTTTAAGATCTTTTATAATTTCTTCTAAGAAGTCCTTATGTGATGGGGATCAGATTACATCCCTCTTTGGGGTTTTGTCTGGAGACTGTCTGTTATTAGTCTCCTCGGGGTTGGCAACCTGCTCTCTTTCTGTATAGGAACTATCAATAGTTAGAATTCGCTTAGCTTTTTTATTCATTTTTTAAAAAAGCTCTTAGGGTCTGCCTTCAGGGCAAGGAGGTTACCAGCTTCCTTTACAGAACAGGGATAGATAGATGGACAGTAGCTGTCTGCAAACCATCTACAAAGAGCAGCCGCGATTGCCCTGGGAAGAGCCCCACAATGGAAGTATGGTTGCCCTGGGCAGAACCCCCCTGCTGTGCAGAAATGTGGCTGTGCTGGGCAAAAGCCTCGCACTGCAGAATGTGACTGCATAGCTGGGCTGTAGTCCATGTTGAATCACTTCTGGTGCCAGGTGGGTGTGGCCAGGTCTTGTTAAGCTCTGGGATTTTGGGATACACTCTACCTTTGGCATTTGTGTAACTTCTCTGCTGATCTACTGCTTTGCAACCAAGCAGAACAGCCAACCTGTGGTAGAGTCCTCCCTGCAAATTCTCCACCCACGGAGACCATCCCCACCCCCGTCCACTCAGTGTGCTACCCTCTGTGTTCTGCCTCCCTGCCTGCACTGACCTCCTCCACCCTATCAGACAAACCTTTTCTGGTGATCTTCCAGATTATCTTTGGCTGGTAATTTGTTGTACTCCCAATATTCATGGATTTTACCAGTCAAGCACTATTTCAGAGACTGAATTTGGTAATTAATAGTGAGGGTAGAAGGGGAGCTTAGAATGAAGTTTAGAATTCCATCTTGGCTCCACCCCCTTGATCCTGCTGGTCATTTCTTACAGAACAATAATATTCCATAACATTCATGCACCACAATTTACCCAACCATTCTCCAATTGATGGGTATCCATTCAATTTCCAGTTTCTAGCCACTATAAAAAGGGCTGCCACAAACATTTTTGCACATACATGTCCCTTTCTTTAATATCTTTTTGGGATATAAGCCCAGTAGTAACACACAGTAATGCAGCTTAACCAAGAGAGAGACAACTCATTGAAAGAGAACATTCACCAAGCCTGCCTTCACAGGCTAGGAATAGGGATGTGTCCCAAGTCATAGATATTGCCTTCTTCCTATTGCCTTTTTCTATTTATGGCCTATAAGAGCGATTTGGATTTCTTCTTGACATTATATGTCAGAAAAATAGAGAGAGGGAAGAGTTCTAATCTATTCTCTCTTCTCTCTTGCTAACTCTACCTATCTCTCATATAATTATGGGACACAAAGCAATAAATCTCCACTAATAAGGAGAGAGTCCCATATCACTGGGTTTTGGGGCTCAAATTAGATTAATTTCACAAATTTTGCCATTCTTGTGGCTACAGAAAGTAGATACAATTAGGTAGGTGGTGGCAAAAAGTAAATAGAATAAGCTTTAAAGTTTTTAAAAATTTAACATTTGGATTTATATTGGGTCAACAAATTAATTGGGGATTTAAAAAAATCACAAATTAGCTAGCTGATCTGTGCTCTGAACAGTACCTGTTGATGCTACAGCTTTGTGAAAGCAAAAGCAATATCCACTCCATATAGGTTTCTAAATGTTGTTGGTTGTCCTTCATTTTTTGAAGAAGACCAATGAAGAAGACCATTTTTTGAAAAGAATGCAGTATTAACTCCTGAGAGTTAATTTAAATCTAAGAGTAGATTTAAGTGAGGCAGAATTGTGCAACAATTAGTGTAAAATGCAAAACAGGTAGATGAATTGAATGTTTTTTCATGTAGATAATTTAGAGTTAATTCAATTGGATGTAATGTTAGAAGAATGGTAATGAGTTTGTGTTTATGTTTTAATTCTATAGAATGGTATGTTTGTGTTAAATTTATAGAATTGTGTTTATTGGTATTGTTGTTGTGGTATAAAAATTTAGTTTAAAAATTTTCCCTAAAAATCTTACATAATCACTATACTGACTAGTCATATCATATTAGGAAAACAGTCTGAAACAGAGACCCATACATGGTACAGTAGATAGAATACTGGACTTCACATCACGGAGACTTGGATTCAAATCATGTTGTAGATAGCTATTATGAAGTGTGTGACCCTAGGAAAATTACTTAATTACCTTTGTTTTTCTATCTATGAAATGTCAATAATCAGAGCATCTACTTCATAACATTGTGAACAAGGATTGCTTGGCAAATATTACAAGCTATGTAAAGACCAGCAATTATTGTAAGAAAGAAAAGCATTCAATATGAAATGTTTTCTCTTGTTTGCATACAAATTGATTTTATCCAAATGGTTAAAATTTTAATAAAACCTGAGCTAGGAAAGGCTTACTGACATCATCTACTACAGATACTTAGTGGATCCAGTAAACACAATTTCATCATTTTCTCCATCTTATCAGCATCCATGTTAGAGCAAAGACAAGCAGATAATGGGACAATCCAATACTGAGGCTTGGCAAGATTTACAATAGGATAAGAGAGCAATGGATTTGAGGGGAGAGGACAGTATAGCACTGAATTAGTTGGGTCACAAAGAGATAGGGAGAAGTGTTTATCTATTGCATGGGTGATTGCCTGGGAAACAGTTGAGGGGTGGAATGATTGGAGGTCACAGTGATAGCAAAGAACAGGATTTGTGATTGCAAGGCAAAAGGAAAAGTGAAATGACAACAGATCATGATCAGATAAAGGCATTTCAGAGTTTATAAACATGGAAATTGTTCACTTTTGAGATTAAAATTATGACCATCTCTTTGTGTAGCAGTGGAGTGGAGAAGTAGGTCATGGGAAATTAACAAATTGAGGAACTTGAAAGTTAATCTATTTGAGGGAATATTAGTATTTATAGTGGAAAGATGACAAAATAAGGCAAGAAATTACCTGGCTTTCCTAAACTCTCTCACAAACTATATAAAATAACATCTCAAAGAAAGTTTTAATTGGTAGAAGTAAAAGTCAAGGTAAAGCAAGTTATCTGCCTAAGACAACTTAGAAGAATGTTAGAAAAGACTGCACCTTCTGAGACTGGCATTTGACCAAACTGAAGTGCAATCGTCTCCAGGCATCTACTATTGAATAAACAAACAACAAGATTTGGGGTACCTGTGTTGGGTAGCAGCCTCAGCTTCAGGAACTTTCATTTCACAGACAATATTAGGGGACAGAGAGCTGAGCAGAGAAAACTGAGGGCCCTCCACTGGTGTTGGACATTGGGCTGTGTTGCCCTGAATTGATGTGGTTTTGGCTTATGGTTGTGAACAAGGAAAAGTAAACACATGACAATGTCTGTTGTCACAGTAGTCAGGAACCCTACTGATTGTGGGCACTCGTAGAGTCCCTGGTTTTGGTTTCAGAGCAGACGGGTGAACTGAAACTTGCAGCTGTGTGAGGGGAACATTTGTGGTGTCAAGTGTTGTAGGGGGTTCTGGTGGTGATACAGAGATAGAGAGGACTACCTGAAGACAGGTACCCAAATAGAGCTCAGGAAACAGAAGCACAAAAAAATCTGGGACTTGAAATATTATATCCCATACTTCACTCAATTGTAACACAAAGTTAACAGACAAGAAATAGGCCATTACAATTCTTCCCAATAATAATGCAAAAAAGAATCCAACCATAAATAATACTACAGTGATAGTGTAAATATACATTCAAACTCAGAAGAAGATAGTGAAGTTAAAACAGCTACTTCTTTCTCAAAGAAAAAAGCAAAATGCTCACAAGCCCAAAAAGAGTTTGTGGAAGAGCTTAAAAATAACTTTAAAAATAATTTAAAAATAATCAAATAATAAAAGTTGAGGAAAATGAGGAAAAAATAAGAATAATGTAAGAAAACAAAGAAAATTATGAAAAGAAAGTCAACTGGAAAAGATCCAAAAACTTGTGGAAGAAAATAACTCCTTAAAAATTAGAAATGTGCAGGGGGAAGCCAATGAGTTCTTAACATACCAAGAAATAATTTTTAAAAATCAAAGGAAAGATAAAAATAGGAGAAAATGTGAAACATTCATTAGAAAAATAATTGGCCTAGAGAACACCTTGAGGAAGGACAATATATGAATTTCTGGGTTATCTGAAAGTTATGATTTTATTATGAAAGTTATGATTATTAAAGAAAATTGCCTTGAAGTTTTAGGACAGGAGAGTAAAATAGAAATAGGAAAAAAAATCTACTTATCACCACCTATAAGAGATCCCAAGATGAAAAGTCACAGGAACATGATAGCTAAGTTTGGAACTTCCCAAGTCAAGGAAAAATTGCTACAAATAACTAGAAAAAAGCAGTTTAAATACTGTGGTGCTTCAGTCAGTATAATACAAAATTTATCAACTTCTACTTTAAAAGACTGAAATTCATGGAACAATATATTCTGAAGAGCAAAGGAGCTGAGCTTGCAACCAAGAATAACATGTCCAGCAAAGCTATGTGTAATCCTAAATAGAAAAAAATGATATTTAATGAACTAAAGAACTTTCAGTATTTGTAGAGAAAAGACAGCTACTGAATGGAAAAATTTGACCTATTAGACTCAGAAAAAATGCAAGAAGGTAAACATTAAAGACCAATTAATTATAAAGGGCTTAATAAGGCCAAAATCTTTATTTCTAATAAAGGGAATATTTCTAATATAGGAAAATATTACCTGTAACTCTTAAGAATGTTATCATTACTTGAGTAATTTGAAAGAGAATCTATTAATAGAAGACTTGGGGTTGAATATGATTGGATGATCTTAAAAAAATAAAATTTGGTAGAGAGAAAAAAATGAAATAATGATCTTATACAAATAATGCATAATTGGAAGAACTATTACAATGGAGGCAGGAAAGGGTGAAGGACTGGTAGTGCTGGAATAAGATTCTCATCAGGACTGGTTAAAAATGGAATAACATAACCATCCAGAAAGGTGTAAGAGTAATTTTAATTTGTAGAAAAATAGGAGGTTAAAGAGATAGTATGAAAGTGAAGGACTCTCAGAAGGTTGTTCAGGTCGAGAAATAAAAGGGTACAGAAAGAGAACAAGAAGGGATTCTTAGAAAGGATATGGAATAGGGTGGCAAGGGTTAGCAGTCTGGAATGTTTGATAGGGTAAAAAGAGAGAAAGATAAATAGTGATGAAAAATAGAATGCAAGGAAATGCACAACTAGTAATTATGACTTAGAATATAAATGGGTTAAATTCACCCATAAAACAGAAATGGTTAGCAGAATGGAGTAAAAATCAGAATCTGATAATATCTTGTTTAGAAGAAAAACATTTAAAAATGAGTTACACATAGAGTAAAAATAAAGTGCTGAAGTAGAATTTAATATGCTTCAGTTGATGCAAAAAAGCAAAGGTAACAATTATAATCTCAAAGTTAGAGCTAAAATAGATTTAATCAACTGTGATAAACAGGGAAACTTCATTATGATAAAAAGTACCATAGATAAGGAAGTAATATCAATACTAAACCTATGTGCACCAAATACGATCACATCCAGATTTTTAAAGGAACAGTAAAATGAATTAAAGATGGAAATAAATAGCAAGGTTATAGTAGTGGGGGACTTCAATCTTCCCCTCCTAGTACTAATAAATATAACAAAAAAGAAGAAAGAAATCAAGCGTATGAAAAGAATCTTTGATAAGTTAGATATGATAGAGAAAATATGATGGAGAGAATTGAATGAGAATATAAAGGAATGTGTCTTTCTCGCAGTAGTACATAATATCTTTACAAAAAATAAAACCAACATAGCCAAAATTAGAGGGAAAGCAAAAAGTTGGGGAAATTTTTTATGGATACTTTCTTGGATAAGGTCTCATATCTCAAATATACAGAGAAGTTTGTCAGATTTATATGAATATGAGTCATTCCCTAATTGAGAACTAGTGAAAGGATATGAACAGGTGGTTTTTCAATGAAGCAATAAAACTATATATAGTCATATAAAGTACTTTAAATTATTATTGATTAGAGAAATGCAAGTTAAAATAACTTTGCGATATCATCTCACACCTATTGGATTGGTTAAAATAATACCAGGGGAAAATGACAAATGCTGGAGGGGATGTGGAAAAATTGGTACATTGTTGGTGGACTATGAACTGACCTAATCATTTTGGAGAGCAATCTGGAATTGTGCCCCCAAAATTACAAAAGCATGTATATCTTTGACCCAGCAATTCTACTTTTAGTTCTGTTTTCCAAAGTGGCAAAGAATTGTAAAATGAAGGGGGATGCCTATCAAGTGGGGAATGGCTAGAAAGTTGCGGTATATGACAGTGATGGAATTTTACTGAGCTTTAACAAATGTTTGATTTTAGAAAAAGATATGAAAGGACATGCTATACACCTCTAGAAAAAGAACTGATAAATAGAACAATGCATAGCATAGTTTTCCACATATTTATAAATTTGTGTCAAATGATGACTTTCTTCAGTGTAGGTTCAGAATTTAAAATGTAATAAAAGTCTCCTAATAATACGAGAATCGGATTTAGGGAGAATAGAAAGATTATGAGTCAACACTGAACTCATTGAAATACACAGGAGAATATCATGAAAATCTGTACACAGCAGCCCCAGAATCTTGATTGAATTTTCATTGAATGAACCTCAAAAAAGGAGAGATTACTTGAGTGATAGTGATAGATGAGCAAGGTTGGAAGTGGCAGAGAGCAAGGAGTGTTCCAACTACTCATGGTCAGTAACTTGAGGGGTGAACAAGATGTGTGATAATGTAACTAAGAATTCAGTTATTTGATTGATACAGCTTGTCTAGACCTAACTAGCATTTGAGTGAATTTACTACTGAGGAAAAATTATTATTTTCATAATTATCAAGATGATATGTCTAATGAATATACTAATGATTTAGATTTCTTAGAGTTGCCTCTTCTGGCTTGGAGTCAGAGTTTTAACAATGCAGCTTGAAATGATCAATCAATCCTTGACAATGCTCTCCTGTGCAAGTTAAATGAGGTGAATCAAAAATTGTAGAACTTGTTCCCATCACAAAATTCTGGTCCAATCCTTTCACTAAGCAATGATCCCTGTAATTTGAAATAATCACTTGCAAATTGTTTCCACAGGATTGGAGAATACCCATACTGTTCTGGATTGGTGGGCTTGTCATGAGAAACTACTCAGGTCCTAAAATTAATTGGAGCCTATTCATTCAACAGGAGCTTGTTGAATCAATTCCACTTGGGTTGGGGGAGTGTCCCACATCATTTCTTCCCTGGGAAAACTATAGGAGAATTTCCTTCTTCTTACTAGTGCACAACTGACATTCTTACTCACAAGATACAATACCCTAATCAGACAGAATAATGCTTTGTGGTCCAGAATTTCTTGAATCACTGACTGTATCATATATGGTGATGTCATTTATCAATGTTGGTGAAACTGTTCAAAATAATTAAGAATTCCTTCTCACTTATGGCCTTGGAGTTAGACTTAGAAGTTTTCAGTCTA
This sequence comes from Antechinus flavipes, assembly GCF_016432865.1. Classification (NCBI taxonomy): domain Eukaryota; kingdom Metazoa; phylum Chordata; class Mammalia; order Dasyuromorphia; family Dasyuridae; genus Antechinus; species Antechinus flavipes. The sequence continues at coordinate 653,698,951 of NC_067398.1, forward strand.
GGAGTGTTAAATAGCTACTCACCATCCACCTTCTATGCCTATGGCTCCTTGAAGAGAATCTGGATTATGACTCCAGTGGCAGTGTGCACAAAATTTAAGAGAAGGAAGGAATTGTAGGACTTGGTAAGATTTGTCAGATTCAACAACTAATAGCAAGTTCATTCTTCAGGATGAGAATTAAGACTATACTAGAAGTGCTTATTTAAGGATTCAATATGTTTATCCTGTAATAACTCTGGATAAAAGGAACAGCCTAGCACTACACCAATTGACAAGCAGAATAAAGTTCTACTTGCTTTTAAATTGGACTATCTTGATATCCCAGTCAGCATTGCTAAATTGCAAAGCTTTTTAGTTATATTCTCCAGGAAATTAAAAGGCTGTCTGGACAAGTATATTTAAAAACTGGGTTATCTTTACTAACTGCTTTACACTCTATATACCAATTTGAGGAAATGCTTCAGTCTTATTATGTGACTTAATACAGCATCAAAAATGATATTTGTCATCTGTTTTGAAGAATTTGAAAAAATTCCAATGAGAACAATGTATTTTAGATAAACTGGAATAATGTACCTTATTATTAATTACAAGATACAAAATGAGATCCTGGAATTAATATTATACTAGTAATAATCCTAAATAATAAAAAATAAAATAATAATAATAATAAAATACTAAAAATTCCATTTCAATTTGTTTTAATTTTTAGTTTCAGTTTGTACAGAAGTATAAAAAGGGGACTTTGTGAAAGTATATCAAAAAACCACTATTTAAGAACTGTTTGTTTATATCCCTTGATCATTCATATATCGGGGAATGGCTATGTACGACTAATAGCCAGTTCCCAATACATAAGCGGTCAAAGGATATGAACAAAAAGTTTTCAAAAGAATGGCAAAATATTCATAACCATTTGAAAAATGCTCCACAATACTAATAATAAGAGAAATTTAAAACTTTGAAGTTTTAATTCACAAACTGAAAATTGACAAAAGTGAACAAAAATATAATAAGTTTATTTTGGAGATGTTGGGAAGGGTAGACAGACACACTAATACTTGATTAGTGAAGCTATGAAATGGTACAACCATTTTGGAAAACAATCTGGAATTGTACAAGGTGGCCAAAATTTCTATACTCTTTTAATCAGAAATTCCATTACTGAATTTATTCCCCAAAGAAGGCATTGATAATAAAAAAAATGTCCTTACATATTTCAAAGTATTTATATCAGTACCTTTTTTTTTTTTTTGTAGTAGCTAAGAATTGGAAATGAACTAGATGCCGCTCAATTGGAGAATGGCTAAACAAATTGTGGTATGTGAATGTGTGAAGAATAAAATTATCCCACCTACAAAAAGAGAGACTGAGGCAGAGATTTGAGCCAATGGCTCTTTATTAAAAGATCCATGGAACCTTCCAATAAAGTGGACCTCAGATCTTCCTCATGATCTGAGATGCCACCTCTGTCTAGGGCCCTATTTTTATAAGGCTAGATGTCCTGTTGTGCTGAAACAGCTATACAGAATACACAATAATTCCATCAACTGACATGTGATGCATAAGCAATATGTCATCAGGTTTTAAGTTAGGTGAAACAAGAAATATCTCTTTGTAAGATGGGTAGATTTCTTCTTAATTTGGACAGGAAGAAATGGTACAAGCTGTCACAGTAAGTGATCCAAGTGGTCATAAGATGATTATCTGCTCCTATTGGATTGGTCTGGAAGTAAAAAATGTATTTGAGGGTTTCCATATAGTTGTCATCTCTGGTAATTGGATTTGGTCATCATAAAGCAAAACAAGGATAAAGGGCTTTTAGTTAACTTACTATAATTATAGAATCTGTAGCTCACAACTCTTGGACCTTATATATAGAACTCTGATATGATTCTGTCAAACTCATTAATACTGATTGGAATAGAATAAAGATACAAAATTAATTACTTCTTTCAATATTACTGTTTTGTACACAATGAGGAATATGATGAATACAGAGAAGTATAGAGAGATCTGCATGAACTGATGCAGAGTGAAGTAAGTAGAGCTAAGAAAATAACTTACACAGTAATTGCAACAATGTAAATGAGAAGAACAATGACACAACAAAAAAAATCAAGAATAAAGGTAACAAAATTATAAAGATCCAAAATTATAAAGATTTCTTTGGAACGAGATGAAAAAATAACACCAACCTACTCCTTCATGGAGGTGGGAGAGCCACAGACATTGTCTATTAGACATGTCTTCAGACTTTTTCAATCTATTGATCAGTTGTGCTGATTTTTTTCCTCTCTGAAAAATACTACTTGTCATTTGGGATGATTCTTTAGGAAAGGGGATAGTTGTAACAACAATGGTGATTTAAGAAACAAAGTATTATTTTAAAAATATTTAATTGAACATTAAATGGCTTTTTAAAACCCTCCCCTTTGGTTTCTAGAAATATTTAGAAATAATATTTCTCTACCTTGAAACTTGTATATTTTTACCTTTAGAAAATTTGGAATAATAAAGAATGGGGCCTTCCTTTGAAATAGAGTAAGGGGAATGAGCAAACTGCTTTTGCCTAGATTGGATCATTGCCTTTCCAGCCTTTTAAAGTGATCATCACATGACGCACTTGGGGATAGTGTCTTCTCTTTTGAAATTCAGAATTAAGATATCAGTTACAGAAAAGTGGTCACTGTGGTTATGTTGTGTTCTGACCCATTCAAGATCTTCAGAGCATCAACACTTATTGACTATACTCAATTTTGATGTATTCAGAATATTAGCAAGATACTGCAAACTTCAGGCCAGGCTTCAATATCTTTATGCTTTGATTATCCATGCAACCTCCAACAATTGGAGGGCAGAAGTAGCAAACATGGTAAAAACATTGACCTGGAAATGGACCCTGAGAATTGATCTTAAGAGTTTCTAATCCTAAAAAAACCAGTAGTCTTAGTTGAGGCAAAGGCTCAGCAAGAGAACAAGTATTTTCTTTAGTTAATTCAGATATAAAATGTGCTTCAGGAGCAACTGACAGGATTTAGCTCACTAGTCCAAGAATGCTTTAGGAAGATTATTTCATTTGTGATGGGAAACCTCAAAAACCATGCTTTTAAAGAAAAATGGATCAATGACATTAGCATTAGTTCATATACAGTATATGTAGGGGAAGTAGGTGGTACAATGCAAAGAGTGATGAGCCTGGAGTCAGAAAAACTTCATTTCAAATCTGTTCTCAGACAGTTACTATCTCTGTAACCCTGGAAAAGTCACTAAACTTGTTTACTTCAGTTTCATCAACTATAAAAATAGAGATAATAATAGCATATACCTCCTACAGATGTGGTAAGGATGAAATGAAATAAATGTAAACTGTTTAATAGAGTACTTGGTCCATAGAAAGTTCTACATAAATGTTAGCTATTATTTATTATTACTTATAATGATAGTTCAAAAGAAGAATAGAAAGATACAAATATAGAAGAAGATCTATGTTTTTTAAAAATGAAGTTTTCAGGCTCTCATTTTCTTATTCGCACTACTTATCTACCTTCTCCTTCTCTTGCTCTTTAGAGAGGAAAAAACCAAAACCCATTACAAATATATATATTGTCAAGCAAAACAAATTCCTGCACTGACCATATCCCAAAAATGTCTCCACCTTCATACTGAGTTCATCAGCTCTCTATCTGGAAGTATGTAGAATATTTCTAATAATATTATATTTCTAACAGTATATTATATCTAGTCTTCTGGAATTGTGATTGGTCATAGTGTAGATCAAAGCTTCTTAAACTGTAGGTCATTACCCTATATTGGGTTGTATAAATGAATGTGGGGGTTGTTAAATTATGATTTATTATTAGTAAATGTTTGAATTGTATACCTCTTTTACAAATTACATGTCCTGAGTCATATAAAAATTTCTCAGAGGAAAAGGGGTGGTGAATGGAAAAAGTTTTAAAAGTCCTGGTGTAGATCAGAGTTCTTAAGCATTCATAGTTGTTTATCTTTACAATACCATTATGTTGTATAAATATTTTTCTGGTTCTGTTCACTGCACTCTGTATCAGTTCAAGAAATCTTCCCATGTTTCTTTCTTTCTTTCTTTCTTTCTTTTTTTTTTTTTTGAAACAATACTCTTCATTCAGTGGAATCACGTGTATTAGTATGGCAAGCCAACATTTCAAGATGTTCTGGATTGTCTATTTGGAAATAGTTTCTCCTTTCTTCTATGGGCTCTGAAAATAGAGTTTCTGGAACACCTTACCCTTAAAGTTCACACAGATATGCTGAGAATAGTGGACAAGCCAAAATTTACCAGAGCAGAGCACAGTAAAGAGTTTTTACTTTAAAGTCCAATTTCAAGCTCCAAACATGCTTTAAACCATAACAAAAGTGGATTTTTCTTTTGCATTGTGAAGTTAAGAAAGTGATGAGAAATCACCCCATCATGGCTGAAAAATGTGACCTAATTTGTAATAAATTTCTGGAATATTATGTAACAATAATGAGAAATTTTAAACTCTCATTTGAGCAGAGTTTGAAATCTGGGTCAAAGCACCAGGATCCAGGGATCCAGATGGGTTTGTCTGCTCATCTACCTGTTTTCCCTGAAACATGAATTTATTTATCTCTTAGACTCATACTGCACCAAGTAGGAAATCAGTTTTTACTACACTCAGAGTGTGACATATCCCACCAAAATTCATCTAATAATATTTGTCCATTGCACAAAACAAAGGGGAAAATATTGCTGCTTATTAAAGAGAAGCCACTTATACAAAAGAAGCAAATATACTCATTAAGGAAAATGTATGTCATTAGCTACAGAAGAGATATCAGAGATGGGTACTTAACAGTATAGCTAGTTTTATGAAGTCAAAGTGAACTACCTGTTAGAAGGGGATTATTCCAGAAACTATGAAATTGTCCTTAAAAAAAAAAAAAAAACTATTGAGCCTCTTCATCACAATTAGAGGAGGAAAGAAGATACTGAAGGAAAAGAGCTGTTGCAGATGGTCCTATAGTTCATGCAAGGGTCATAACACCTTGTATGAATGGTAAATATAAAATAAAATAGAATAAGTTATGTTATTCCAAAAATTCATTTTCATATTTCTTTTACATTACCCATGTAGAGTGAATGCTCTTAAGGAACACAAAACAATTTATTCATTTTAATCAAGTAAGTTTTTAGATGCAGTTTTAATAAACTTGTTGGATGTTTTGTTTTTTTCCAATTAACAAGTATTTTTTTTTTATCTCCCAGCTCTTTCCCTCTCTCTCCAATGAGATATAAAGGGGAAACACACCCCTCATCACAAAATATGTGTAATTTTTTATTAAGACTTTTTATTACTCTCTACTGATCTAACTGAAACACAGTACCATTTGAAGATAATTGATTAGCACCCAACTGATCTGTGGAATGTTACACATCATTGACATCGATGACCCACAGTGAACATCATAAAGACCATAATGAAGAAAGACAGGACTTCAAATCTCTTTAATTCCAGAGTTGTTATAAATTCTCCTTTTCATGGACTCCCTACATATGTACATTACTACCATTGCACTTTAAATGTTTTCCCATTTTCCATCCTACAGAATGCTTATGTATTTGTGGGAGAGTCCCAAATTTTAATGGTAATGCTTTGTTACTCCTATTATTGCTATGGCATTTGGGTATTGTCTTTTCATAAAGAGTTCCTTGAATCTCTTGGCTGATTATTAATGGAAAGCACATGGCTGGGCTCATGAGCTAAAGTGTTACAAGATAGCAAACCACTGCAAAATCTCTGGAATCTAAGGTAGTAGTTGTTCTTTGGGGGACATAATCTCCCGTTATGAATATAAGTGGGAAAGTGAGCTCATTGGGAATTATACAGATCCTTTGATTAAAATGGAAATACCATGAAGGTAGAGACTTTCATTTATGCCTTTGGATTTCTAGTGCTCAATACACTGAAGGCAAATAATATGTATTTAATGAATGGTTATTGAGCTGAATGGAACTCAAGTGTCTCTTGGGTTTGGTGGTCTGAAGCATCTTTAGAGCCTAAAAGGAATCTACCTTGGAGTTGGTATGGTATTGCCCAAGAAGCAGCCATGATCACCTGGGTTAAGATAGGCAGTATGGCAGAGTGGATGGAGTGCTGGCTGGACTTGGATTCAGGTAAAATCTGGATTTGAATCCTGTCTTTACTGAAACCTTACTAGCTATATTTTCATGAGCAAATCATTTAATAACTCTGTGAACCTTAGTTGTTATTTGATTGATGCCCAATGATTCTTTAAGGGAGATAATACACTAAAGGAATTTGCAAACCTTAAGGTGGTAAACAGTAGCATTATTTTTATTCTGACTAGAGAAGACTTCTCTCAGATTATATCCTGTTTTATCATGGCCAATCAGATGCAACCACTGATGCACTTAGCACCCTCCACCTTCACTCATCTTTGCACCTCCCACCCCACTAAGAGCAGCTTTGAATCAAAGCCAGATTATCTGGGTTCTGAGGCTGTCACATGATGGACCCTGCCCTTAAATACCAATCAGCACGTTTGCAAGAAGAAATTAGCCATTGCTTTCTGTAGGATCTGCTCTTCTCCACACCTCTAAGAAAGCTCAGGTTGGGTCACAGCCCTTCCTTTTCCACCTCTACTCTCTTCCCATCCTTGCCTGCTTGGCCTGGGTTAGGAAGTACCCTCTGAATTGTTCTCCTGCTGTCACTGCACCCTAGGACCTGATGAAAACAGGGTTATGTAAGTACTCTTGGTGACCAGAGAAGAGGGGACACAAGGGAGGGAATCTAGGTGGGGTGATCTCAGAGTTCACAGCAAATTCAGAACCCTAGGTTTCTTAATGACAGAATTGAATTCAATTTAAGGAGTAATCTTTAGGCAAAAGAGAATTCAAGCAGAATTTCTTCTAGAAAACTTGGGCAAATTCCACCATTTATTCTTGCCTTCACACTGCTATCACCAGAAGGTTGTTAGGGGGCCCTTCTTGCCCTTCCCTGTCTAATAGCTCTTTGCACAACCAGGGGTGACAGTCCATGAACTGGCACTTGGGGCCCCCTCCAGCTCTTAATCCTTCTCTCTCAAAAAATAGAAACATTCACAGACTGTGGGAACATTAAAAATCCTTCAGTTGAACTGTTTTCATTTCACATAAAAGCAAACCTGAAAAAACAAGAGCAGTGACTTGTCGAAAGTAAGTCATAGAACTCAGGACTTCTGGCTTCCAGGACCATGAACCATGGTCTCTCCCCAATCCCTCTCACTTGCCTGCTCAGCTTTGTCTCCCTTGGTGCCTCAGTGGCACTTTGTAAACTGATTTTGCACAAATCGGGGTTGGTTGGTGAGGAACCTCCTTCCTTACTCCCCTGCCTTTGTTTCTCCCAGTGTTCCCCAATATACAAAAGCTATTCCCCTATACCAGGAAAGATCTCACCCATGGAAGGAGAGAAACCTGGGCATGGGACAAGGTCTGGGTATAACTACTCAGCACTGACCTGATGTCTCATTCCTCCATATCCAGAACAAGCTGAGTACCATGAAGCTGATGAAATGGGAGCTGATGCTGGGAGCTCTGCTGAGCACAGCCTTTGGGGGGCTGTTGTTGTTGTTTCTGAGTCAGCTGCTAGCTTCTTGGACAGATCTGAGCTCTCCATTCACCAGGACCTCTTCCAAGAAGTTTGAGTGGCAGGCTCAGACACCACCCGCCTTGGTCCCGAGGGTTCTTCAGTCCTATTCTTTCCTGCTCAACCATCCTGACAAATGTGAAGATCCCAGAGGTCCCCCCTTCCTGCTCATGCTGGTGATGACCCGGCCCCAGGAAGTGGGGGTGCGCCAAGTCATCCGGCAAACATGGGGCAATGAAACCTTGGTGTCCGGGGTGATTATCCGCCGCCTCTTTGTTCTTGGCCTGCCTCCACCTCTCTTTGCCCAGGAACTTCAGGACCTCTTGGAGGAGGAGGATAGGGAGCATGGGGATCTCCTCCAGGTGGGCTTCCTGGATACATACCACAATTTGACTTTCAAGGTTCTCACAGCCTTGGAGTGGATGGCCCAGTCCTGTCCCACTGCCCAGTATGTGCTCAAGGTGGATAGTGATGTCTTCTTAAACCCCAATTACCTAGTACAGCAGGTGCTGTGGCCCAATGGACCCACACAGCTAGATTTCATCACAGGCCACATCTACAGAGGTGCAAACCCTGTACGGAAGCAGAATCAGAAGTGGTATATGTCCCCAGAGCTATATTCCCACAACCAATATCCAGACTATTGTGGGGGCCCTGGTTATGTGATGTCTGGCTCCCTGGCCCTTAGGATCCTGGCTGTAGCGAAGTCAATCAAGCCCATCCACTTGGAGGATGTGTTTGTGGGGTTATGTCTACAACAGCTTGGGGTGAAGCCTACTCCTTCTCCCCCCAACACCTTCCTGATGTTTTGGAGGAAGTATGACCACTGTACCTTCCACCGACTTGTCCTGGTTCATCACTTCCAGCACCAGGAGTTATTACAGATATGGCCAGACTTCATACTATCCCATAGTGCCTGCCCCACAGGGTAAGGGTCTGTTGTAGGAGCCCTTGCTCTCCCTTCCCTCATATGGCTGAACAGACACCTAGCCCACCCAGAAGGATCTATTCAGCTTGGTGAGATAGAAATTGAGGAGTAGTGTGGGTCTCTGTGTCAGCTCCTCACTCCAGAGAGCAGGTAGCTTTGGCCTGGAGAACAATGAACAACTTGTGGTATGTGATTATACCAGAATTTTACTGTGCTGAAAAAACTGTAAATATGAAAACTTCAGAAAAGGATGAGGGCACTTATGTGCATTACTGTAGTGTGCAGTAAGCAGAGCCAAGAAAAATAAAACTACAATAGTGTAAATGGAATTCTGGCTTTTCTCTTTTTGCCACCCTTTTTGCTGGTGTCTTTGGGGGCAATTCTTATTTTTCAAGTCCTGCATGGATGCTGTGAACTGGACTGGTGAGAGAAGAACTTCTCCTCTTCACTCTCTTTACCCTTTAATCTTTACTTTTATGCTCTTAGAAATAAACCTGGGGGCATTAGTTTCTGTTTCCTGTTCTTTACCTTTAGTTTCAGATGCAAGAGGTGATTCTCCTGGGACTGAATGGTTGAGCCATGGAAGGGATGGTGCTGCCTGGTTAGCCTGGCGTGGAAGCCCTGAAAAGCAGGGGGACTGGGGGCTCAAGCTGGAGGGGTGTTTTGGACGTGCTATGGGGGCTGTACTTTATGAGAACAGAACTAAGCTAAACCAAATCCTCTTCTCCTCTCAGAGACTAATGCTGTGAAATGCGGAGATGGGGGTGTCATGATGCCCCCATCTATGTTGAAGAAGTAAATTTGTATTTTTGTGATTATGTCTTCTGAATTAAATATTTTTTTAAAAATTGTATGTCCAACTCAAACACAAAACAAGAAAAGGAAAAAAAAACCATTGCTATGAGCACAGCAGAAAATAAGAGTATTCAATATAAAGCAATACATTTCCATTTTAAGAATAATAAATATTTCACATTGTGTTCAGTGCAGTCCATCTTTTTTTTTTCTTCTTTTTTTTTTTTTTTTGCTTCCTTGTAGGTTTTCTTTTGTTCTTTTCTGTGCACTTTTTACTTTATTTCTTTTTCCTCTTTGTTTCCCTCCTTGCCTCCTGGCTCACAATGAAGTGTATACTTTACAAACACATGTATATTTATATATCTAAACATATAGATATACAATATAGATATAATAAATATATAGAGATATCTGTAAATTAAATATGTATATTTTACAAACCCATGTATATATATGTAAAAATATATACACATAATATAGATTATAATACATATACATAGATATCTATGCTCATACACATATAGTTTATATAATACTGTATTATACTTATTTCCACTTGTCCTCTATATTTCTCTGAAGATGGATAGTATTTTCCTTCACAAGACCAAATCTTTTCATATTTTTCTAAATCTACCAGTTCAACATTTCTTACAGCACAGCAATATTTCAACTTTACACTGTTTGGTTATTTAAATAATCTGAAACTATATTGATTAATGACTGACATATATTGTGACTTTTCTATTTTTCTCTTTTGGTTAAATCTATTTTAATCTTGAGTTTGTATGAGATAATGATTACTATCTGTGTTTTTTTACATAATAAATTCTACTCCTGACCTTTATTTTATGTAAATTTTGTATGTTTCTCACATTTTTATGACATTTCTTGAAAGCAATATATTGCTGAGTTCAAATTTTTAAACTACTATATTTTTCTGCTTTATTGATGAATTTATCCAATTCACATTCCAAGCTATAATTACTTGTTTATTTTCCTCACTATACTATTATCCCTCCTGATTCCCCTGCTCTACTTTTCTTTACCTTATCCTATTCCTCTTGCCTCCTTCCTTTGCTTCTAGTGAATACCTTGCCCTCTTTTCCCTTCCTTCTCCTCCTTACTTTTTGTTATTGCCCTCTTTCTGAATTTAGAAAACTTTTATACTCGTGTGTGTGTGTGTGTGTGTGTGTGTGTGTGTGTGTGTATGTGTGTGTGTATTGTTCCCAGGGAGAATAAGGTTTTAGCATCTTTCCCCTGCCTAGATTCTTTTGTAGCTATTTTTTCTTTTTTGACTCAGTTTATGTGTGTATCTGTGTGTAAACAGACACATACACATCACATACACTTGCATATATATGCATATATATGAATCACTCCATCATCCTCAGCTCAGTACAGGTTTTACCCAAATAAAAATGGCAGTTACAAAAGAATGGTAATACTTTATTGTGTCTCTTATGATTGGCCCTTAATGTTTACTTCCTATTTCTTCTAGATGTTATATGTTGAAATTTCCCTTCAGTTCTTCTGTTTTTGTCACAATTATCTGAAAGTCTTTCAGTTCATTAAATATTCATTTTTTTCCATTAAGGATTATTCTTAAATTTGCTGGGTGAGTTATCTGTGGTCATAATCCCAGCTTCTTTGCTCTTCAAAATACAATATTGCAAGACCAATGGTTTTTTCCTGTTGCTTCCAATATTTTTCCTTAATCTGGGAGTTTTGAAACATGGCTATGATATTCCAAGTTTTCCTCCTAAGATCTCTTTTAGATGATGATCAGTGGATTTTTTTTCTATCTCTGCTTTGTCTTCTTGTTCTAGAGCTTCCAAGGCAAATTTCCCTGATATTTTTTTTGTAATATTGTATCAAGATTATATTTATCATAATTTTCAGGCAGTCTAACTATTCTGATATTCTTTCTTCATCTCTTGTCCAGATCAGTTTGTTTTTGATGAAATGTTTTCACATTCTCTTCTAGTTTTTCATTCTTTTCTTTTTGTTTTATTATTTTTGTGTCTTAGCATGTCATTAGCTTCCCTTTTTCCTAGTCTTCAAGAAATTATTTTATTTATTAAGTTTTTAGTTCTCCATTTTAACTTGTTTGATTTTCTTTTCATGATTTTTTAAAAATTTTCTTGGATTACTCTTTTTTTTCCTTCTAATTTTTCTTCAGTCTCTTTTACCTAATTTTTAAAGTCCTTTTAAAGTTCTTCTAAGAAATCTTTCTGGGCTTGGGACCATTTAATATGTTTCTTTGAAAAAGGAATGGCTTTTTAAACTCCATTTTCTTTTTTTGAATATGAACTCTGATTATTGCTATCCCATTGTATCTGTCTAAAGTTAGATTATTCCTCCTTTGCTTATTTTTTTTGTTGGTTTTGTTATATTTTTAGCAGCTTTTGGTGTGATGAAGTTCTAGTTCCTAGGAACTGGGAATGATACCTCAAGCTTCAGGACCTCCTTATTGTTATTTTCTGTGTTCTGTCTCCAGGCTCAACCTTGAGCTCTCCTTTCCACTTTTACACCATGGCTAGAACCCTAAGTGCACAGTTTCCAAAATGATCCTACACTCTTTAGTCCCTCCAGTGGCTGCAAACTACAGTTGTCTTCATTTCCCTGGAACTGAAAGAAGGACTCTGCTCATCTGGAAATACCCACAGCCCAACAAGGTCCCACAGCTTGTGTTACTGCATTCAACAAGTGTGTGCTAGCTTTTTCTCCCCCATAACAGCTGCTCAGTTCAGCACTCATGTGCTCAGCACAGCTGTGTTTGGTGAGTGTGGATAGTCCTTCAATACTTGCCTACTCAGCTGTCATTTTCGGTGAGATAAAAGTTTCTAAAACTAAGGCTACTCCCCAATCCCAGATACTCCAGGCTTGTTTTTTGTTGATTTCATAGAGTTGGCCTGGAGGTGTTTGCCCTTCACAGCAATCAAAACTCTGCCCCTGAAGATCAAATCTTTCCTGGGTTTTCTTAGGTTGTCTTAGGAGAATTGCTTTTTACCCTAACATTTATTTATTTCCCCTGTTGTCCATTCTCTCCGAAGCAGTGTTGTGTCTTTTCGTGTGGAGGAATTTGGAGAATCAAATTTTTTCTGACCTATTCTTCCACCTTTTCAGAATCCTTTCCTAAATAATAAGAGCATCACTATTACATGTAGGGCTTTGTCTGGAGTAAATTGGAATCTTCCTTTTTGTGAGGCTCCTCAAGAGATTCTCCGTCTAGGATTTCTGAATTTTGAGATACCTTAGGCTGCAAAATTCTAGAAAAACTAGATTAAGTTGTTATGGGCTGTAAATGTGCACTTGATTTTTTTAATTGTGAGTTATATGTAAAACTTTTTTATATTTATTTCTGGCTATACATGTATATTTTTAAATGCACATTTATGAATCATGTTGGGAGAGAAAAATCAGAACAAAAGAGAAAAACCAAGGGGGGGGGAGTGAACATAATATGTATTGATTTACATTAATTCTCCATAGTTATCTCTCTTAAATGCAGATGGTGTTTTCTATTCAAAATTTATTGGGATTGCCCTTGGATCATTGAACCTCTGAGAAGAACCAAGTCTTTCATAGTTGATCATCACACAATCTTGCTGTTACTGTGTACAATGTATTCTTGGTTTTGCTTGTTTAGTTCAGCATCTATTTGTATAATTCTTTCCAGGCCTTTCAAAAATCAGCTTATTCATCACTTTGTATAGAAAAATAATATTCTATTACTTTCACATACCATAATTTATTCAGCCATTCCCCAATTGATGGGCATCTGCTCATTTTCCAATTTTTTGTCACCCCAAAAAGAGCTGCTACAAACATCTTGACACATGTAGGTCCTTTTCCCCTCCTTTATGATTCCTTGGGATACAGACCCAATAGCACTGGATCAAAAGATATTCACTATTTAACATGTTTAGGACTGCTTGCCATCTGGGGGAGGGGGTGGAGGGAAGGAGGGAAAAGTCCTAACAGAAGTGAGTGCAAGGGATAATGTTGTAAAAAATTACCTAGGCATGGGTTCTGTCAATAAAATGTTATAATTATATAAAAAAATGCACAATTTCATAACCCTTTGGGCATATTTCTAAATTGCTCTCCAGAATGGTTGGATCATTTCACAACTCCACCAATAATGCATTAATGCCCCAGTTTTCCCACATCCCCTCCATAATTTATCATTTTCATTTCCTGTCATCTTAGTCAATTACAGAGGTGTAAGATGGTACCTCAGCTTTTTTTTTTTAATTTGCATTTCTCTAGTCAATAGTAATTTGGAGCATTTTTTCATATGATTATAGATAGCTTTAATTTCTCCATCTGAAAATTGTCTGTTCATATCCTTTGACCGTTTATCAACTGGGGAATGACTTGTATTCTTATAAATTTGACACATATTTTAGAAATGAGGCCTTTATCAGAAACACCAACTGTAAAAATTTTCCCCAGCTTAGTATTCTCCTTTTAATTTTGCTTGTGTTGGTTTTAAACAGTACTAGAACAGATGAGTGTTTCTAATTCAGTTCCATTGCTATAATTTTCCAAAATTTTCATTTTTAATTGCGTGACTATTTTAAGTATTGATACTTTTTGTTATATTGAATTCTATGTAAAGTTAAAAATACTGATATGTTCTAAATTATTGAATACTATATAAGTATTAGTACTAAGTTTACTGTGAGAAATTCGGAACCATTATCTTACTCCCATCTAGAAGAAATATTTATCTTGTTGCTCTACATTTGTTAGACTGAGACTGCTTATCTTTTGCCAAATGAAAATGCTCTACAGCTTCTTAGGGTAAGAATGTGTATGTGTAAAATTTGTTTCTTTATTTCTGCATAAAATCTTATATAGCTGACATTCTTTGCTACTTCTCTAACTGAATCTTTTTTTCTTCCGTTTTTAAAATATGTTAGAATTAGAATGTTTTCATTTGCATTTGTCTAATTAATAGTGATTTAGAACTTTTTTTCATATGACTATAGATAGCTTTAAAAAAACTTTTTTGTTTTTTTGGTTTTGCTCTGTCTTCTACTTGTGGGTTGAGAAAAGTTATATAAAATAGTATCTTTTTTATATAGTAATATTGTAGTGATAATCAACTGTGAAAGACTTGGTTGCTCTGATTAATACAATGATAAACAATAATACTAGAGTACTCGTTATGAAAAATGTTTTATATTCTGAGTGTAGATTGAAACATATTTTCCCTTATTCATTTTTCTTTAAAATATATTTTTTATCAATAGTATTTTACTTTTCCAACTAGATGTAAACAAAGTTTTCAAAATTATGCTGGTAAAGCAAGTAAAAAGACATTGCATATGCTTCTTCAGAGATAAAAAAAGTTATTCCAAATTTGGGATGAGAATTGGGGAAAAATTGTGTGCGCGTGTGTGTGTGTATGTGAGAGAGAGAGAGAGAGAGAGAGAGAGAGAGAGAGAGAGAGAGGCAGAGACAGAGACAGAAAGAGAGACAGAGAGAGACAAAGACACAGAGAGAGGGGGGTGGAGAGAGGGAGAGAAGGAGAGAAGGAGAAAAAGGAAGAGGGAGAGGGAGGGGGAGATGGAGAGGGATGGAGAAAGTGTGTGCTAGAGACTGACAGACTTAGATAGAGAGACAAAGCTAGAGAATTCTGCCGATTTGTTGGGGACAGCAAATTTCAAACAGGAAGTAGCATGTAACCTGTGCTTTTCTGGGCATGATCAGTTAGTTCCCCTAACTTGGAAACACCTTTGAAAGATCTTTGAGCATTCTCAGTTTGTCTAAACCATGTGAGTTCCTTTGATTGATTGATTTTAAAACTGGCAAGACTGAGCCATTCTCTCTATTCAACTATATTCTTTTCCTCCACTGTCTGCTTTTAGCTAACTCCTATCTATTGTACCCATGACTGAAACAGTAAAAGGGAAAATACTTTCCTTTTTCTTCTCCCTCACTTTTAGCCACCTCTAAGAAACTGATCTGGAGGTATTTGTTTCAGAAGTGTGTTGTTTCTCCTCCATTCCAGGTATTAGATGTGATTCTAATTGGACTGAGAATTTGAACCATGTTGATTTTGGAACTAGGAGATTACAGACAGGATAGTATAGGAAGCCAGCCTTGCATGGAAGCCCCAAGAAACTAAGGTGCTTGGAATTTGAGCCCCAAACAGGCATTTTGGACTTCAAACTGGGACTGTGCTCTATGGGAATCAAGTTAAATTCTGAACCTGATCTTCCCCTTTCCAGAACTAAAGTGGTAAAATAGGGGAGGGAGATTATGCCTTCCCCATGTTTGAAGAATAATTTAGTGTATTGTGATCATTACCTCCTACAGCAAATATTCTTTTAGAAACAAAAAGATATAAATAGAAAAAATGTCAATAAAATAATACTGAATGCTATGAACTTCATTCACTAATCTCTAGCTATCTCTAGCTATAGTCCCATTCATAAAGCTCTTTAACTTTCAGAAGTAAAATGGCGATCACTACTAACCTTTGTGTGTAGTCTCCCTCATTAGGATGTAAGATCCTTATGGGCTGGGACAGCCATTGCTTTTGTAAGTAAGATCCACAGGTCTTACAAAAGTTCTTGGAGCATTTTAAATGCTTAATAGATGTTATTTAATGTATTCATTTGTGAGGTTTCTGTTTATTCTACAGGTTTGGACCTCTCATTTAAAAATTCCTGAATCATGTTTATTTAGTTTAAATTTTTTTTTTACTTTTTTTTTTAACTTAATAGTATTTCTCTCCCACCCTCGATTACATGTAAAGATAGTTTTCAACATTCATTTTTGTAAGATTTTGAATTCAAGATTTTTTCTTCCTTCCTCTTTTTTTTTTTTTTACCTCTTCCTTCCCCAATACAGCAGGTCATACATGTGCAATCATTTTTTTTAACATATTTCCATATTAGTCTTGTGAAAGAAAAAGCAGAACAAAAGGGAAAAACCACAATTAAGAAAATACAAGGAAAAAAAAAGTGAAAAGAGTATGCTTTAAACTGCATTCTGTCTCCACAGTTTTTTCACTGGATACAGAGGGCATTTCCCATCCCAGGTCTATTGGAATTGTCTTGGATCACTGTATTGCTAAGAAGAGCTATGATAGTTGATCACATGATCTTGTTGTTACTGTGTCCAATCTTTTCCTCGTTCTGTTTGCTTCACTTGCTTCACGTACAGTTTATGTCCGTCTTTCCAGATTTTCCTGAAATCAGCACTATTTCTTATAGAACAATATTATTGTATTACATTCACCACTTATCCAGCCATTTCTCAATTGATGAGCATCCTTGTGGGAACCCTTAATTTCCCTTATCTTCCCTATTCTTGTCCTACCACTTTCTCAAGTCACCAGAATTCTGGAACCATGAATCATGATCAAATCAATTCTATCATTCCTGAAAGTGGCATCCTCTATAGGATTCTATATCCTCTATAGGAATTTCCAGTTCCTTGTCATCATGAAAGAATTGCTACCAACTTTTTTGTACATGAGTTCTTTTTCCCTTTTTATGATCTCTTTGGGATACAGACCTAACAGTGACAATGCTGGATCAAAGAGTATGTACAGTTTGATAGCTATTTGGACATAATTCTGAATTGTTGCTCAAAATGGCTGGATTAGTTCACAACTCCACCAGCAATGTGTTAGTGTTCCAATTTTCCCACATCCTCTCCAATATTTATCATTATTTTTTCTAGTTATCTTAGCCAATAAGAGAGATATAAAGTGGTATGTTAGAATTAGAATGTTTTCATTTGCATTTGTCTAATTAATAGTGAGTTAGAACCTTTTTTCATATGACTATAGATAGCTTTAATTTCTTCTTCTAAAACTGCCTGTTCATAACTTTTGACCATTTATCCATTGGGGAATGATTTGTAGTCTTATAAATCTGAACCATGTTTTCTAAACCATTTTGCATCTACATGTAATTTTCTGTTTGAAGAGTTTAATTCTTCAACTTCAACTCTAGATCAACTCAAACTGGAGAATTCTATTAGGTTCTTCAGAGAGTTTCTTTCTCTCCTTGGCAACAATGTTGACATATATCTTCATGATGGTCTTTTTTTTTTTTTTTTTAAAGAATGTTTAACTTGTTGGAGGGGGAAAGATGTTAGAATGTCCTATGAAATGATGCTTCTTTTTGCCTTTTGATTCACATTAAAATCAATTCCATCAATTCTGGTATTTCCCTCCCAAAGGAGAACTTGAAAGTTATCCTTCCCTTTAGCTACAATTGTTTTTTCTTTTTTCTTTTTTTTTTTTTTTTTTTTTTTTTTTTTTTGGTTTTTGGGGTTTTTTTTGGGGTTTTTTTTGGTTTTTACTTAGCATGGACTTTCTTGCCCATTCTTCTCCTGTGCACACCAAGTGCTCTCTGAGGATAGTTATGTGATTTTGTACACAATATTTATGTAACATATGTAATTTATGTTATATCTGTAATATTTGAGCAACCAATAGCTCAGAGAACAATTTGATACACACAACACATATATTCAAGGAGGGTTTGTTGGAGGATATAAGTGATAGCTGGTTGAATCTTGAATGACTAGTAAGTGTAGGGAGAATGAAAGCTTCCAAAGCTCTCTCAGGTATTTACAATGGGAAGGTGGGTTCCTGTGGGTCTGTAAAACTCCTGGTTCTCCCATAAGCCTACTCTATTCCAGCACAACATTCATCAGATTCAGTTTCACTAAGTATTTCTGTTCACAGACCTGATATTGAGAGGACTCTATTATGGTTCCCAAGAACCTCATCATCTTCCAAGACTCTATCAGCCTTCATCATCATACTTCATCACCTCATTAGTACCATATTTCCCTGGGATCCCCCTGATTGGAGGGGAGATAAAAGGGCTCTTCTCAAAGCCTTCTTTTAAGGAGGGCATTCTAGATAATCATTTCTTCTTTTTCCATCTGAACTTCCCTCCTTTGGACTTCTCCATCTTGGCTCATTAATTTCTCCCTTCTCTCTTCTCCCCAACTTTTCAGCTTCTTTTTTGTGTGCTATCTTTCCCCATTTAGATTAAAAGCTTCTTGAGGCAGGGACCATCATGTTTTTTATGTTTGTATTGTCAGTGCTTAGTAGGGTACCTGGAACATAGTAGGCATTTAATAAATATTTGTTAAATAATTGACAAGTTAATATTTTAGATGGTCTCCAAATAATGTGATTCTTAGTATATTTGCCCATGTTTCTTCTGCTCTTACCATCTCTGCTGAAAATGAAAAGTGACCACATAGTGCTAAAAAACATTTTATATTTTCTTTTGTTTCATAGATTTCCAGGACACAAGAGTTCATCACTATGTGGCCAACTGACTGTAAAGAATTTCTGGATTTGGGGGGACTAAATATCTGGATGTAGTCTGTTGCCAGGACCACAGTTAAAATGCTAATCTCAAATTCAAGTTGTACAAACAGAACTCATAATTTTTCCCTTTAAACCTTCTCCTCTAATGTAAACTTCCCTGTTTCTGATGGAGATACCATGACACTCCCAGCAATATAGATTTATGACTTTGAAGTTAGCCATGACTAATGCTTTCTTTCTCTTCCCCCACCCACGACACTCTAACCAAAAACTCCCCGATACATATGCCCTTCCTCTACAAGGTAACCACCAGTCCCACAATTCACTTTTGCTTGTCCATTCCATCTTGGAGAGAGAATAATTACTTTTCAGCCTGCTGGCCCTTAAATCCTGTGGCCTTGATTCATTTTCACAGAGCTAACCTTCTTTCTCAATCTGTGAAGAAGCATGCTCTGGACTTTCTGAGAGCAGAGGCCATCTCTTCTTCTAGCAAACCTGTACCTGAAGTTGGTTTTTCCTTAGCACTACTCTCACTAGTTGCCAGTCCAAAGTATTTTGTTTTAGACTCAAAGTCTGCTTTCCCCCACCTTGCCTCTATATCCAGACAGTTGCTATATCTAATATTCTACCCTGACAACATTACTTGTATCTGACCCTTTCTCTATGCACATATAATCACTATCCTACCCCATACCCTCATCATTAACCTCTTCATTGGTGGTCTTGTTTTCAGTCTCTTACTTCTCTCTCTTCCACACAGTTGCCAAAATAATCTCCCTATAGCACTTCTATACTGAAAAACCTTCAGTGGTGGCTCCCAGTTTTATTCCTAGGATAAAATGCCACCTGAGTTTGACATTTAGATCCTATATTATATACATAAAAATATGTAGATTTTTCCTACATTTTTAGACATATTTCACACTATTCCTCTTCACACACTAGATAATTTTTCTTAATCAAATGTGACTTCCTAAACCTGCCCCTTCATCTTCTCTCTTTGAGAGCACATGAAATATCCCCCCTACCTGAAGTTAATCTAGATCTTCTGAAATGATTGAGGTGGGGATGTGGAATACCCCTCTTATAACCAGCTTGTTTTTTTTCAAGCATCAACTCAAACACTAGCTTCTCTGACATCATATTCCATCTCCCAAACTCCAAATATGTGAATGGATGGGAACTCCTTGTGGCTAGGTATTGTTTGGAGTGTGCCTTTGATTTTCTAGTGCCCAACACAGTATTTACATGTATCAGGCATTTAATACAAATGCTTGTTGAACTGATTTCAATTGAAACATCTCTGAGGGTTTGAGGATTAAAGGGTATTCCTAGAAGCCAACATTCCCTTCTCCATTCTGGTACAGAAAGTTGGAGAGGGTCATTGCCCAGGAGGTAGTCATGATCACCTGAGTCCTTAAGAGAGGTAGTAAAGCAGAATGATAGAGCTGGACTTGAATCTAGACTTAAAATTTGGGTTTGAATTTTGCCTTTGCAACAACCTTACTGGCTGTCTGATTCCCTAAACCTTAATTGTTGTTAGACCAGGACTAATCTTCAAAAGAGATAATAAATGAAAGGAATTTTCAAATCTTAAAAGTGACAAATAGCAGCATTATTTTCATCATAAGTAGACAGTGCAGCTACCCTTACCCTCATCCCATCAGCGGCTTTTTGGGCTCAAAGTTAGACCATCTGGGTTCTGGAACTGTAACCTAGACTCTGTCCCTAGGTTCTTAATGAAGTGAACTTTGAAAACTATCTCACAAGATGGAGATAGTGTTCTAAAAATTGAGTGAAGGTCGGCTGTGCCCCAGGGCTGAGTTTCTTTCTCCAGAGATCACATGGTTTACAAAGAATGGGATCATATAGCCCTTTTCTTTGTGAGACTAAGTTAGGGCCACCTTGGCATTAAAACTCCTATATAAGGTAATTTAATAAACCTAAAGATATAGTTGGGTTAGAAGTTTTTCCTCATTTAGAATATGAGGTCATTTGTCCTGACTAATCAGGGCAAAGGTTCAGCCTACAGGGAGTGTTACACCAGACTTGGATATAATTCTTGTCTGTTTACTGTACCTCATCTCTCCTTGCCTGACTGCTTTTTGGGAGGGAGAAGCCCTATCTCGTGAGATTGTATTAAATGCCTTTCTACTTTTACCTTGAGAAATTTCCTTAAGCTGGTAGTCTTTGTCCCACACGGTTCCAACCAGCAAATTTGCAGGCAGGAAGAGATTGGCTATTACTTTTTCTGGAACCTGGTCCTCCCCACACATCCAAGGGAGCCTCTAAAATCTTCCCATAGCTTTACCTGTTTGGCCTGGGCCTGGAAGTCCTCCTTGAATTGTTCTTCTGCTGTCATTGTACCCTAGGACCTGATCAAGGCAGAGTGAAGTACTTTTGGTGGCTAGAGAAGAGGAGATTCAAGGGAAGGAATTTAGGTGGAGTGAGCTGGAAGTTCATCTCCAGTCCAGAATTGTGGGCAGAATTCAATTTAATTTAGGGACATCATAGATGTCCCTTTTCTCTCAGGCATTAGGAAGTACCAGAAATAATAACAGTAGTGGGAATATACTACAACTGTGAGGGTACTCACATACCAAATACTGTCCAAGGTACTGATTTGGCTGGGAGCCAAAGTGTCAAACCGTACAGTGTCAGAATATATATTACGCTTCCTCTCTCATTAAATAATTGATCACTTAATTGATAGCCTATTTTTTTTTTGAAAAGAAGAGGGAAATGAGCCTACAATGGATGATTATAGTTTTTGTGGCATCACACATAATACATGTATCATTTTACTATAAGATTTTTTTCTTGAATTCTGTTGTTAATTTGAGGCTTGCTAATGGCTGCTTTTTCCCTCTATATTGTAGCTTTTCTATATGGAATCTAATTTGATAGATATATACATATATATGTGTATATATATATATATATATATAAAATAAGGTTTCTCCTTTTAAAATTCAATTTAAAGGCAGTTTAGGCCATTCTTTTGATCTTTGGGGGTGGGGTGTGGAAGAGGAGGCTAAATTATCTCCCTTTTCAAGACAGTTGTTATATAACAAATAAGAAAAGAGAGAAGAAGAAAAGCTTTAGCAAAACTAATGAAGAAATTAATTTATTTTGTTTTTATATGTTTAGTCTCCCACCTCTGCCAGGCTTGGTCATTATAATTCAGTTTGGATTGTTTGTTCTTTCCATTTACATTCCTGCAATATTATATATTGTTTTCCTAGTTTTGTTTACTTCACTCTACATCAGTTCATAAAATTTTTCTCTGCTTTTCTGAATTCATTATCATTGTTTTGTTTTGTTTTGTTTTTACTACATAGGCAATATTCCATCATATTCATCTACCACAACTTGTCTAGCCATTTCCCAATCTATGAGCATCTACTTGGTTTTGGGTTCTTTTTTCCTACAAAAATGCTGTTACAAATATTTTGGTGTATATGGGGTATTTTTTTTTATTATGGACATCATTAGGGAATATTGATTCCTAGCAGCAGAATTTCTAGGTCAAAAGAAATGGACATTGAAAGTATACAAACAGACACTTTTTTGGAGAAGAAATTAAAACTATTTATAGTCATATGAAAGAATGTTCTAAATCATGATTGATTACAGAACTGCAAATTAAAACAATTCTAAGATACCACTCCACCTCTCTCAGATTGGTTAAGATGACAGGAAAAGATAATGATGAATGTTGGAGGGGACACATTGTTGGTGGAGTTGTGAACTTGATGGAATATAGCTTCCAGGGAAATAGCAGTAAGGAGATCCTTCCCCCATCTCCCCCAACCTTATAGGGTTTCTCTTCTAACAATCTGTCAATGATTCTAAAATCTTCTGGCTTTAGAATCAGTGACCCTGCGGTCCCCCTGACCTTAGAATAGTATTATTCTAACAATCTGTCCATCAATGATTGTAAAAGTCTTCTGGGATAGCAATATAATAATATTTCTTTCCTTAGACTTTAGGGAAGATATATTAGTGATCTCTCTAACTTTAAAGTGCTATCATTCTGACAATTTGTCTGTCAATGATTCTAAAGTCTTCTGGCCTTCGGAGAGTCCTAGATCTGCTGGTCAATGATAACCAAATTCTGAGACCACTCCTCAGTTCTACCTCTAGGTCATAAAATTAACATATCAATGGCATGAACTGGATAAATTTGTCTCCTTGCTCCAGGTTCTTTTCTAAATTATTTTGGAATTTAGCCCAATCCAATTGGCCTTACTTACAATTACAATAAACTTTGAATCCTTGGATATGGATTCAAAACTATAAATTCTTTTGAGATACCTCATGACACTGGTCTGTGATCCTCAACATTTTGGGATCCTTTCTGAACCTCAATAAACTGATCCAATCATTTTAGGGAGCAATTTGGAACTATGCTCAAAAGGGTATCAAACTGTGCATACCCTTTAATTCAGCAGTATCTCCACTGGGTCTGTATCCCAAAGACATCATAAAAAAGGGGAAAGGGCCCACATGTGCAAAAATGTTTATAGCAGCCCTCTCTTTAGTGTCTGGAACTGGAAACAGAGTTGATTCCCATCAGTTAATGTGTCACAGGAGCTGCTGGAATATATGGGAGCCACCTGACAGTGGCTGCTGGAGATCCAACCCAGACCTGAAGAATAGATCTCCTCTTGTGAGAGGATGATACAAGGAGACTGAGAGGCAGTTGCTGCTCTCTAACCTCTCTGACTGAGAGATCATTGTGTTTTCTGACCTCCCTCCTCTTCCCTCTGTCTCCAATTTATTTCATTCCCAGGCGGCAACACCCATGTCCACAAAGGCTGCCTTGAAATTCCTTCAAATGTTATGATCCACAGCTGTGGAGGCCCTCGGAGAATAGACCTGCCCCTTAACAAGTTAAAGAATGGCTAAATGGTATCAGAATGTAATGGAAATTACATAAGAATGTAATAGAAATTGTTCTATAAGAAATATTCAGCAGAGTGATTTCAGAAAGGCCTGGAGAGACTTATATTAACTGATGCTAAGTGAAGTGAGTAGAACCAAAAGAACATTGTATACAGCAGCAACAATATAATATCAACTGCGATGGACTTGGTTCTTTTCAACAGTGAGGTGATTGAGGCCATTTCCAATAGACTTGTGATGGAGAGAGCCATCTGCATCTAGAGAGAGATGGGAACTGAATGTGAATCACAACTTAATATTTTCATCTTTTTTGTTGTTGTTGCTTGCTTATTTTTTCTTACTTTTTGATTTTTTGATTCTTTAGTTCTTACTTTTGATTTTTCTTGTGCAGCATGATAAATGTGGAAATATGTTTAGAAGAATTGCACGTTTAACCCATATTAAATTATTTACACTCTAGGGGAGTGGAATGGGAGAGGGAAGGGAGAGAGAAAAATATGGAACGCAAAGTTTTGCAACAGTGAATGTTGAGACCAGCAGGATGATTTTAGAGAGGCCTGGAGAGACTTACATGAACTAATGCTAAGTGCAATGAACAGAACCAGGAAATCATAATACACAGCAATAACAAGATTACACGATGATCAATTTTGATGGACGTGACTCTTCCCAACAATGAGATGATTGAGGCCAGTTCCAATGATCTTGTGATGAAGAGAGCCATCTCCACCCAGAGAGAGGACTATGGGAACTGAGTGTGAATCACAACACACATATATTTTGACATGTTTAACAAATATTGGATTACCTACCATCTAGAGATAGAGGTAGGGGGAAGGAGGGGAAAATTAGGAATACAAGGTTTTCCAAGGGTCAGTGTTGAAAAATTATTCATGCTTATGTTTTAAAAATAAACATCTTTAATAAAAAAGGAAAAATAAAATAAAAAATTGGAAAAATATCAATTGTTCATGATTAGGCTGAGCTGATATAATAAAAATGACAATTCTACCTTAAAAAACCCAGTGAATATTGAAAACTGTCATTGCATGTCGTTGCATGCATTTTGAAAAATAAAAAAAGCTATTATTTAAAAAAGGAATCACAAAAACAAACAACAACAACAAAAAAGAAATGGATATTTTATTCATTATCTTTGCAAGTTCAAAGTACTTTCTAGTACAATCAATATATTAGTGTGCCTGTCTTTGTACAAACACTTCAAAACTAGCTATTCACTTTTTTTTGTTATCTTTGCCAATTTGGTGATTATGAGGTACAACCCAGAATTATTTTGATCTGCATTTCTATTGCTTTTTTTTTTTTTTTTTTTGGAGTTTTAGAACTTCATTTATTTATTTATTTATTTTATTATAACTTTTTATTGACAGACCCCACTCCTGGATAATTTTTTTTACAACATTATCCCTTGCACTCACTTTTGTTTCGACTTTTCCCCTCCCTTTCTTCACCCCCTCCCCCAGATGGCAAGCAGTCCTATACAAGTTAAATATGTCACAGTGTATCCTAGATACAATATATGTGTGCAGAACCAAACAGTTCTCTTGTTGCACAGGAAGAATTGGATTCAGGAGGTAAAAATAACCTGGGAAGAAAAACAAAAATGCAAGCAGTTTTCATTCATTTCCCAGTGTTCCATTTCTATTACTTTTAATGATTTGGAACAGTCTTTCATATTTTATAATATGTAATTTGCACTTCTTTTGAGAACTGTTTCTATCCTTTGACTTTTGGGGAACAGTTCTTTATCCTATATATTTATATTAGTTATCTACATATCTTCAATTGTCAGAAGTAATTAGCACAAATATTTTCCTCTAATAAACCTTAGTCAAGGCATTAATATGGTCTATATAAAGCTTTTTAATTTAATGTAAATGAAATGCCTAAGCTTATCTTTTATGTGGTCATCTGTATTTCTTGTTTAAGATTTTTAAGATTAAGATTAAGAATTCTCCCAAGCCATAACTGTGTAAAGATTCTCTTCTCACTTTTTTCCCTCTTTTTTTCTCTTCTCACTTTAAAAAATGGTTTAACTTTAAATATTTAGGTTTCCCCTGTTAATTCTGAATTTATTTATGACACATTGCCCAAAATATTAAGCTGTTTCTCAGTTTTCCCAGAAATTCTTGTCAAATATTCCTCCAAGTAGTCTATATTCTCAGATTTATTGAACACTGGTTTCTTGAATTCCATTTTTTTCCTGATTTGTTTCATGTAGTCTGTTCCATTGATCCTCTTTTCCAAATATTTCTTAGAATTAGTGTTTTATAATGTAATACATATAAAGTTTGGAAATGTAATTTCCCTCTTAATTCTGATTTATTTTTCATTATTTCTCTTGATAGTCTAAATTTTTGTTACCCCAAAGAAATAAAAAAAATTTTTATAGCCCATAAGGCATCCTCTTGGTAGTTTAATTGTTAAAGCACTAATTCTATAAAGTATTTTGGGCAGTACTATTATTTTTATCATATTGTCACAGCCATAAGCACTGAATATATCCTGAATTATTTCAGTCTCTGTTTCTTTAAGGTATATTTTGTCATTGTTTTGTTACAG
This sequence comes from Antechinus flavipes, assembly GCF_016432865.1. Taxonomy (NCBI): domain Eukaryota; kingdom Metazoa; phylum Chordata; class Mammalia; order Dasyuromorphia; family Dasyuridae; genus Antechinus; species Antechinus flavipes. The sequence continues at coordinate 653,725,133 of NC_067398.1, forward strand.
ATGTTTGATAGACTGACCTTAATAGACTGACTCATAAATATTCGATGCCTTTTCTAATCATTTTGAATGAGTCTTCATTTTTTTGTACATCTTAACAATACTTTCTGGGTTCCTTCTTGCAGTATGTGTTCACATGGGTCCATGTGGTACACTATTAATGCATTTTAATCATCCAGCTTAACCAGTTTTGTGTGATTCTCCAAATACACATCCCATTCTTTACTAGACCTCTACTTCTCTAGTAGATCTTTCCTGCTGACCTTATAAGTTGTCTTGAGCTGGAAAATTGATTTTTTATTATTGATCCTGCTATCCCAGAATTTATTTTGAGGTGTTATTTTTCAATTGTTTTGAGAGGAATTTAGGAGAGTTCAGGTGAGTTCTTTTGTTCCACCATTTTGGCTCCTCTCCCATTAGCAATACCTTTACAGCAGTACCCAACTTATTTACCAATTTCTTTGTCTCACATTCATTCCTTTTCTTTTTCTTCCTCTTCTCCTTGTGCCTTTAAATATTTCTACCCATAAGTTGCTTACATTCATACAGATTGCTAGTTGTTGGATTGTCTTTCCCCCAAAAAAATATCAATATAGTCCAAGTTTTGCTATCTTTTCTCTTTCAAATCTCTCAATATCTTCAAAATTGTTCCATCTCTATTGTATCATTCCTAAGTATATTTGATTTTTTTTCTGGCTACTTGTCCTGTCTTTTTTACATTTTATACTCATCAAACTGTGATATTAGAATCCAAATGTGTTGGCTCTGCTGTCCTCAATGGTGAAAAGTTTATTATAAAAATATTTATACATCGGTTCCATTTTTTTTTTTACTGTGTTGTCCTTTGTTTATTGAATGTCTTTGTAATAACTTTGTCCAGTTGAAGTTCTTGCCAAATTTCCTTTAATCCAGTTTTATCTTTCACTGTTTTCCTCTACTTTATGAGTTATTTTTGTTTACAATTATCTATCTTCTTTCTTCATAAGATTTTTTAAAATAAATTTTTATTGACATTTTGTTTTTTTATATTCTTCCTTCTTTCCTGCAGTTATATTCTTCCTTCTTTCCCTTCCAGAGAACAATTTCATTTGAGAAATAATATTTTTAAGAAAAAAAAAGTCAGCACAATTGATTGCTACATTGAAAAAGTCCCCAAACACATGCAATTTATAACACCTATAAATCTCCCACTTTTATGAAGGGCCATATTGGGGTGTCATTTCATATCTTTCTATTTGAGTCCTATTTGATCTTTATACTTTTTTATATTTATTTTTGATTTTTTGGGTGTCATTGTTCTTTCCATTGTTGTAGGCATTATGTATACTCTTTTGTTTTTGTTTTGTCTCTGCTGAGCTTTGCATCAATTATTGTTTTACTCTGCATCAATTCATATAAGTCTTTTCATGTTTCTCTATATTCATTCACACATCATTTACTGTCAGTCTTCCCCTTCACACTGGCTTCTCATTTTTAAAAATCCCTTTTACTTCAGGATTTTGTTTATTAGTTCATATTATTTCCTATCTCCTGATTTTATCTTCATAAGATTTAAAAAATAAATTTATATTCTAAATTAATGTTGCTGTTTGCTATTATTCCTTTCTGCTTAGCAACTAAAATAAGTGATTGCTGAATAAGATCCTTTTTATGGCCTCTTAGTCACCTTTTTATGGAAATTAATTTGCATCAGTTAAATTTTTTTTTTTAGCAAAGCAATCAGGGTTAAATGACCTGCTCAAGGTCACACAGCTAGTAACTGTCAAGTGTCTGAGACTGGATTTGAATTCAAGTTCTTCTGACTCCAGAACTGGGACTCTATCCACTATGCCATCTAACTGCTCCCATTAGTTTGTTGTTGTTGTTGTTTTTTATAATGTTCAAATGTTCAAATATACATGCAAAGATAATTTGCAACATTCATTTTGCAACATTTTGTGTTCCAAATTTTTCTCCTTTCCTTCTCCCATTCCCCTCCTCTAGAGTGCAAGTAATCCAATATTAAACATGTGCAATTCTTTTAAATATATTTCACATTTATCATGCCATCAATTGCATTTTTGCATGAAACTATAACAATCCATGACAATTTCATTTCTTCTCATTTTTATAATCAATTATTTCTTATATATCCAATGTGTTGCTACATCTTGCCATTTCTACTTTTCTAATATTCTTCACATACATCCCTTTGTCTCTAGTCACTCAGCTATACCCCCTGATCATCTCTTGCTTGACAATTCCATTAGCATTTTAACTAATATCCCTGTTTCACATCTTTTGTCACTCAGATTCCACCTATCAACTGCCCAGATGAATTTTTTAAACATCAGGCCTGACCTTTTCACAAATTTTCCTTCTCTTATTCCATTTATTGTTTCCATATAGCTCTCTATTGCCTTTAGGATCAATCATAAATCTTGGAGGGATAGAGTCAAGATGGTAAAGTAAAGGCAGAGACTCATTTGAGCTTTCCAAAAATTCCCTCCAAACAAGTAAAACATAATAACTCAAAATGAATTCTGAAGTGACAGAACTAGCAAAAGGATGGGGCAAAACAATTTTCTAATTCAAGACAATTTAGATGGTTGGCAAATAAGGTCTGTATCACTAGGGTGAGAGTGTAGTGCAATCCAATGTAGGCTGTGCCTCAGCAAGCCAGCACTAGGCCTTAGGGTTCACTGAATTAGCAGGAGCTTCCAGTGCTTTCAACCTACAGACAATAAAATAATTGGACATCTGATCAAAAGAAGATTAGAGGTCCATAGGGAGAGTCTAGTCCAAGAAAATACTAAGCACACTTCTCCTTAGATTATACCATCTTAAAAATCATGGAAAACTTATAAACCCTCTCCCCAGAACTAACTCTGGAAACAGCAGCCCTTCCCCCCCAAAAAATGAAGCTGGGGATAATGCTCCCTTCATCCCAGGAGCAAAACTCATTTTTTAACATAATTTTAAAAGTCAAGAAATTGCCTAGAAAAGTAAGTAAACAACCAAAAACATCAAAAAAAGTTACTATGATGACAAGGAATATTAAGCCATAAACTCAGAAGACAATACAATCAAGACAGCCAGGCCCACAACCTTGAAGAGAAATGTGAATTGGTCTCAGGTTCAAAAAATAATTCCTGGAAAAGATAAAAAAAAGGATTTAAAAATCAGATAAGAGAAAATTGGTAAAAGAAATGAGATTGATATGAGAAAATAACGAGAAAAGAGTCAACAACTTGGTAAAAGAGGCACCAAAAATATCTAAAAAATGACACCTTAAAACCAGACTAGGCCTGAAGGTTAAAAAAGCACAAAAATCTACCAAACAAAATTCCTTAAAAATCAGAATTAACCAAATGGAAAAAGATATGCAAAAATTCACTGAAGAGAAGAACTCTTCAAAAAGCAGAAGTGGCCAAATAGAAAAGGAGTATATAACCTCAGTGAAAAAAAATTTCTTAATGATTAAAATTGAGCAACTTGAAGCTAATGACTCCATAAGCCATCAAGAAACAAACAAAAACAAACACAAATACAAAGTCAAAAGAATTTTTTAAAAAGAAGAAAGATATTGTGAAATATCTTATTTGAAAAAAATTGATCTGGAAAATAGATTGAAGAGAGAAAATTTAAGAATTATTGTACTATATGAAAGTCACGATTTTTTAAAAAAGAGCTTAGATATCATATTTCAAGAAATTATCAAAGGAAACCACTCTGATATTCTAGAACCAGAAGGTAAAATAGAATTTGAAAGGATACACTGATCAACTCCTGAAAAAGATCCCAAAATGAAAATTATAACCAAATTCCAGAGCTTCTAGGTCTAGGAGAAAATATTGCAAACATCCAGAAAGAAACAATTCAAATATCATAGAGCCACAGTCAATAAAATATAAGATTTAGCAGTTTCCACATTAAAGGATTGAAAAGCTTGAAATATCATATTCTGGAGGACAAAATTAGTATTACAACCAAGAACATATATCCAGAAAAGCTGAATATAATTCTGCAAAGGAAAAAAGTTAATATTAAGGAAACTGAGGATTTTCAAGCATTCTTGATGAAAAGAGCAGAGCTGAATAGAAAATTTTACTTTCAAATACAATAACTACTCAAGAGAAGCAGAAAAAGATAAAAAGGAAAGAGAAATCATAAGGGATTCAATTCAATAAATGTTTAGATTCTTTCATGGAAAGATGAAACTTGTAACTTCCAAGAACTTTATCATTATTAGGGTAGTTAGAAGGAGTATACATAGAGGGCACAGGTATGAATTGACTATTATGAGATAAGATCTAAAAAATTCAATTAAAGACTGAGAAAGAGGGATGCACTTAGAGAAGGGGGAAGGGAGAAGAATTATTTCATGTAAAAGAGGTAAAGAAAAGCTTTTACAATGGGAGGAGGATGGAGATAGTGGGAAGAAGGAGCACTTGAATCTTATTTTCATTGGAATTGGCCCAAAAAACATATACCCTCAATTGGGTGTAGAAATCTCTATTATCTCTATAGGAAAGGTGGAAGGGAAGGGAATAAGAGAAAGATGGTTTGAGAGAGGTGGTGATCAGAAGCAAAACACTTTTGAGAAGGGACAGGGTGAAAGGAGAGAGAAGAATAAATAGGGAGGAAATTGAATGGAGAGAATCATAGTTGTGAAAAAATTTTTACATCATTTCTCTGATAAAATAGTCATTTCTCAAATACAAAGGAAACTGAATCAAATTTATAAGAATACAAATCATTCAACTCTGAAGGACTTATAATGGAAAATACTATCCATCACCCCAAAAAGAATCGATGTTGTCTGAATACAGATTAATCATCCTTTTTAAATTTTATTTTTATTTTTTTAGTTTATATTGGCATATATTATTAAAGATTATAAATCTTTCACAAATGCTTTTTCATAGACTAAATTTAAGGTCTTATTATTGAGTCATTAAAGTGGTAACAATGAATATGAAATCCCATTTTATTTTAATTTCTTTTCTCCTCCTTTTAATAACTTTATTATTTTACCTAATCAATGCAAAGATAGTCTTTAATATTCACCTTTGCAAAATTTTCTAAATTTTTTCTCTCCCTACCTCTGACCCCTTCCCATAGACAGTAAGCAATTCAATATAGGTTAAATATATGCAATTCTTCTAAACATATTTCCATAAACATTTGTCATGCTCTGCAAGAAAAGTCAGATCAAAAGGTGAAAGAAAAAAACAAGCAAACAACAACAAAAAGTAAGATAAAAATACATGCTTTGACCCATATTCAGTCTCTATTGTTCTCTCTCTGGATGTGATAACTCTTTTTATCACAGGTCTTTGGAATTGCCTTGAATCATCTCATTGTTGAAAAGAACCAATCCATCATAGTTGATCACATACTCTTGTCATTGCTATGTGTAATGTTCTCCTGGTTCTACTCACGTCACTTAGCATCAGTTCATATAAGTCTTTCCATGCTTTTCTAAAATCAGTCTATTTGTCATTTCTTATAGAACAATAATATTCCATCCATTATATTTATATACCATAACTTATTCAGCCATTCCCCAACTGATGGGCATCCATTCAATTTCCAGTTCTTTGCCACTACAAAAAGGACTGCTATATTTTTGTACCTATGGGTCCAAAATGTACTGGGTACAAATGGGTACAAAAAATGGGTACAAAATGGGACATGGGTCCCATGTACTATTGGGTCTTTTTTTATGATTTCTTTGGGATACAGACCCAATAGAGACACTGCTGGATCAATAAATTTTATTTTCCTTGAAGCTTTTTTTGTCTATGTTTTCTTTCATGTAATCAATATGGAAATGTTTTGCATAGCTACACATGTATAACATTAGATTGCTTGCCTTCTCAATGGGTGGATAGTAAGAAAGGAAGTGAGAGAATTTGGAACTCCGCATTTTAAAAATGAGTATTAAAATTGTTTTTATAAGTAATTGGAAAAAATATAAAATGAAAATAATCCATAAAAACTTTTCTTTAGGGTTTTGTTACATGCCTAGACTACCTAAGATGGAGACATGAAAGAGATACCAAGACACTACTTCTGGGAGAAAACATTCTATATTGAGATACCATATGGTTGAGAAGCAGTATTTTCCATTGGCTGCATAGCCAAAATTGTCTATACCTTGAAATCTATTTGACTCAGGCAAAGTTGCTCTCTTTTTTTGATGGCATTTATTGGGGTGAAGAATTCATTCCCTATGCTTTTTTCCACTGGCTATCCATATGCCCAGAATGCTTTACTCTTTTACCTGGTTTTTCTGACCATCTTTCAACTGTTTAACAGGTCAAAATTTCCCTGTTGAGGACAGAAAGGAGTACACCTTCTTTTCAGCAGTTCATGGAACTTATACAAAAATTGACCATATATTAGGACATAAAAACCTCAAACTCAAATGCAGTAAGGCAGAAATAGTGAATGCATCCTTTTCAGACCACGATGCATTGAAAATTACATTCAATAAAAAGCCACGGGAAAGTAGACCAAAAAATAATTGAAACTAAATAATCTCATACTAAAGAATGATTGGGTGAAACAGCAAATTATAGACATAATTAATAACTTCATCCAAGAAAACGATAATAATGAGACATCATACCAAAATGTATGGGATGCAGCCAAAGCGGTAATAAGGGGAAATCTCATATCTATAGAGGCCTATTTGTATAAAATAGAGAAAGAGAAGGTCAATGAATTGGGCTTACAACTAAAAATGCTAGAAAAGAAACAAATTAAAAACCCCCAGTCAAACACTAAACTTGAAATTCAAAAAATAAAAGGAGAGATCAATAAAATTGAAAGTAAAAAAAACTATTGAATTAATTAATAAAACTAAGAGTTGGTTCTATGAAAAAACCAACAAAATAGACAAACCCTTAGTAAATCTGATTAAAAAAAGGAAAGAAGAAAATCAAATTGTTAGTCTTAAAAATGAAAAGGGAGAACTCACCACTAACGAAGAGGAAATTAGAGCAATAATTAGGAGTTACTTTGCCCAACTTTACGCCAATAAATTCAACAACTTAAATGAAATAGAAGAATACCTCCAAAAATATAGCTTGCCTAAACTAACAGAGGAAGAAGTAAATATCCTAAACACTCCTATCTCAGAAAAAGAAATAGAACAAACTATCAATCAACTCCCTAAGAAAAAATCCCCAGGACCAGATGGATTTACATCTGAATTCTATCAAACATTTAAAGATCAATTAACTCCAATGCTAAATAAACTATTTGAAAAAGTAGGGATTGAAGGAGTCCTACCAAACTTCTTTTATGACACAGATATGGTACTGATACCTAAACCAGGTAGGCTGAAAACAGAGAAAGAAAATTATAGACCAATCTCCCTAATGAATATTGATGCTAAAATCTTAAATAAAATATTAGCAAAAAGATTACAGAAAATCGTCCCCAGGATAATACACTATGACCAAGTAGGATTTATACCAGGAATGCAGGGCTGGTTCAATATTAGGAAAACTATTAACATAATTGACTATATCAACAACCAACCAAACAAAAACCATATGATCATCTCAATAGATGCAGAAAAAGCATTTGATAAAATCCAATAGCCATTCCTAATAAAAACACTTGAGAGCATAGGAATAAAAGGACTTTTCCTTAAAATAGTTAGGAGCATATATTAAAAACCTTCAGTAAGCATCATATGCAATGGGGAAAAACTGGAACCTTTCCCAGTAAGATCTGGAGTGAAGCAAGGTTGCCCACTATCACCATTATTATTCAATATTGTATTAGAAACACTAGCCTCTGCAATAAGAGTCGAGAAAGAGATTAAAGGAATTAGAGTAGGCAATGAGGAAACCAAACTATCACTCTTTGCAGATGATATGATGGTATACCTAGAAAACCCCAGAGATTCTACTAAAAAGCTATTAAAAATAATTCATAATTTTAGCAAAGTAGCAGGATACAAAATAAATCCCCATAAATCCTCAGCATTCTTATACACCACCAACAAAATCCAAGAGCAAGAGATACAAAGAGAAATTCCATTCAAAATAACTGCTGATAGCATAAAATATTTGGGAATCTATCTACCAAAGGAAAGTCAGGAATTATTTGAACAAAAGTACAAAAAAGTTTCCACACAAATAAAGTCAGACTTAAATAATTGGAAAAATATTAAGTGCTCTTGGATAGGCCGAGCGAATATAATAAAGATGACAATACTCCCTAAACTAATCTATTTATTTAGTGCTATACCAATCAGACTTCCAAGAAAATATTTTAATGATTTAGAAAAAATAACAACAAAATTCATATGGAACAATAAAAAGTCGAGAATCTCAAGGGAATTAATGAAAAAAAAATCAAATGAAGGTGGTCTAGCTGTACCTGATCTAAAATTATATTATAAAGCAGCAGTCACCAAAACCATTTGGTATTGGCTAAGAAATAGATTAGTTGATCAGTGGAAAAGGTTAGGTTCACAAGACAGAATAGTCAACTATAGCAATCTAGTGTTTGACAAACCCAAAGATTCTAAATTTTGGGATAAGATTTCATTATTTGATAAAAACTGCTGGGATAACTGGAAATTAGTATGGCAGAAATTAGGCAAAGACCCACACTTAACACCACATACCAAGATAAGATCAAAATGGGTCCATGACCTAGGCATAAAGAACGAGATTATAAATAAATTAGAGGAACATAGTATAGTTTATCTCTCAGACTTGTGGAGGAGAAAGAAATTTGTGACCAAAGATGAACTAGAGACCATTACCAATCACAAAATAGAAAATTTTGATTATATCAAATTAAAAAGCCTTTGTACAAACAGAACGAATGCAAACAAGATTAGTAGGGAAGCAACAAACTGGGAAAACATCTTTACAATTAAAGGTTCTGATAAAGGCCTCATTTCCAAAATATGTAGAGAACTGACTCAAATTTATAAAAAATCAAGCCATTCTCCAATTGATAAAGGTCAAAGGATATGAACAGACAATTTTCAGATGAAGAAATTGAAATTATTACCACTCACATGAAAGAGTGTTCCAAATCACTATTGATCAGAGAAATGCAAATTAAGACAACTCTGAGATATCACTACACACCTGTCAGATTGGCTAAGATGACAGGAAAAAATAATGATGAATGTTGGAGGGGATGCGGGAAAACAGGGACACTGATGCATTGTTGGTGGAGTTGTGAATGAATCCAGCAATTCTGGAAAGCAATCTGGAATTATGCCCAAAAAGTTATCAAACTGTGCATATCCTTTGATCCAGCAGTGTTTCTATTGCGCTTATACCCCAAAGAGATACTAAAAAAGGGAAAGGGACCTGTATGTGCCAAAATGTTTGTGGCAGCCCTGTTTGTAGTGGCTAGAAACTGGAAAATGAATGGATGCCCATCAATTGGAGAATGGCTGGGTAAATTGTGGTATATGAATGTTATGGAATATTATTGCTCTGTAAGGAATGACCAGCAGGATGAATACAGAGAGGCTTGGAGAGACCTACATGGACTGATGCTAAGTGAGATGAGCAGAACCAGGAGATCATTATACACTTCGACAACGATATTGTATGAGGATGTATTCTGATGGAAGTGGATTTCTATGACAAAGAGACCTAACTGAGTTTCAATGGATAAATGATGGACAGAAACAGCTACACCCAAAGAAAGAACACTGGGAAATGAATGTGAACTATTTGCATTTTTGATTTTCTTCCCGAGTTATTTTTACCTTCTGAATCCAATTCTCCCTGTGCAACAGGAGAACTGTTCAGTTCTGCAAATATGTATTGTATCTAGGATATACTGCAACATATTTAACATATATAGGACTGCTTGCCATCTTGGGGGGGGGGTGGAGGGAGGGAGGGGAAAAAAACGAAACATAAGCGAGTGCAAGGGATAATGTTGTAAAAAAATTACCCTGGCATGGATTCTGTCAATACAAAGTTATTATTAAATAAAATAAAATTTAAAATTAAAAAAACAAAAACAAAAACAAAAAACAAAATTTTCCTGTTGATCAGAAGAATTAGCTGCTTCTGTCCATCTTTGATCAATTAAGGCTCTCTTTATCAAAGAGATCCACTTCCATCAGAATACATCCTCAAACAGTATCGTTGTTGAGGTATATAATGATCTCCTGGTTCTGCTCATTTCACTTAGCATCAGTTCATGTAAGTCTCACCAGTCCTCTCTGTATTCATCCTGCTGGTCATTCCTTACAGAACAATAATATTCCATAACATTCATATACCACAATTTACTCAACCATTCTCCAATTGATGGACATCCTTTCATTTTCCAGCTTCCAGCCACTACAAACAGGGCTGCCACAAACATTTTGGCACATACAGGTCCGTTTCCTTTCTTTAGTATTTCTTTGGGGTATAAGCCCAGTAGAAACACTGCTGGATCAAAGGGTATGCACAGTTTGATAACGTTTTGAGCATAGTTCCATATCGCTCTCCAGAATGGCTGGATATGTTCACAATTCCACCAACAATGTATCACTGTCCCTGTTTTCCCACATCCCCTCCAACATTCCCCATTATCTTTCCCTGTCATTCTAGCCAATCTGACAGGTGTGTAGTGGTATCTCAGAGTTGTCTTAATTTGCATTTCTCTGATTAATAATGATTTGGAGCATATTTTCATATGTCTATAAATAGTTTCAATTTCTTCGTCTGAGAATTGTCTGTTCATATCCTTTGACCATTTATCAATTGGAGAATGGTTTGATTTCTTATAGATTAGAGTCAATTCTCTATATATTTTGGAAATGAGGCCTTTATCAGAACCTTTGATTATAAAAATGTTTTCCCAGTTTATTGTTTCCCTTCTAATCTTGTCTGCATTAGTTTTGTTTGTACAAAAACTTTTCAATTTGATATAATCAAAATTTTCTATGTTGTGGTCAATAGTGATCTCTAGTTCTTCTTTGGTCATAAATTCCTCCCTCTTCCACAGGTCTGCGAGGTAAACTATCCTATGCTCTTCCAATTTATTTATCATCTCATTCTTTATGCCTAGGTCATGAACCCATTTTGACCTTATCTTGGTGTACGGTGTTAAGTGTGGGTCAATGCCTAGTTTCTTCCATACTAATTTCCAATTTTCCCAGCAATTTTTGTCAAATAATGCATTCTTATCCCAGAAACTGGTGTCTTTGGATTTGTCAAACACTATATTATTAAAGTTATTGGCTGTTTTGTCCTTTGAACCTAACCTATTCCATTGATGAACTAGTCTATTTCTTAGCCAATACCAGATGGTTTTAGTAACTGCTGCTTTATAATATAATTTTAGATCTGGTACAGCTAGGCTACCTTCATTTGATTTTTTTTCATTAATTTCCTTGAAATTCTTGACCTTTTGTTTTTCCATATGAACTTTGTTGTTATTTTTTCTAATTCATCAAAGTAGTTTTTTGGGAGTCTGATTGGTATAGCGCTAAATAAGTAGATTAATTTAGGTAGTATTGTCATCTTTATTATATTTGCTCGCCCAATCCAAGAGCATTTAATATTTTTCCAGTTGGTTAGATCAGACTTAATTTGTGTGGAAAGTGTTTTGTAGTTTTGCTCATAAAGTTTCTGATTTTTCCTTGGCAGATAGATTCCTAAATATTTTATACAATCAGTAGTTACTTTAAATGGAATTGGATCCGAAAATTTTAAAAATTAGTTATAAAATTTTTTTTTAAAATAAAGCAGTTTAACACAAAACTTTCTTTCACTGAGGAATAGTCTCCTATGATAAAAGTTGCATTGGCAGTTACAGTATGCAATAAGTAATAATAATAACAGAAATAGTAACAACAGTGAATAATGAAATGTTTGATACATTATTTAACTTCACTTTAACAGAAATTTACACATCAGTAGCATCTCAAACTGTGAGGTAGATCCCAGCCTTTACCTCTCTCTCTTTGTCTTCCTTCCTTCCTTTCTTCCTCTCCTTTTCCCTCTCTTTCTTCTGTCTCCCTCTCCCTTTCTGTTTCTCTTTCTCTCCCTCCACATTTCTCTGTGTCTGGCTCTCCCTTCCTTCTTCCTTCTGTTCATCTCTCTCGGTCTCTGTGTCTTTCTCTGTGTCTCTCTCTTTTCTCTCTCTCTTCTCTCCCTCTCATTTTCAGTATTTCCCTTTCTTTCTCTGTCTCTCCCTCCCTTTCTCTGTCTAATGCTGTCTCTGACTGTCTTGCTCTGTCTGCCCCCACCCCTACTAAAGCTGAGAAAAAAGCAATCATGATCATAGGTAGAAAGGAGCAAAATTGGATTTATAAACCGAGTTGTTTCACTCAAATAGTAATGCTTTGTCCATATATCAGGCTGTCTTTTCAGACCTGAAAATGCACTTGAGGATCAGAGTCAATTCAGAACCCATACATGAATGAAATGACTCATTGAGCTGCCAGAACAGTGAATGCTAAAGCATCTACTGAGTGGGGATGAAGGAGGAAAGGGCCTGAGTTGATATTCAATTCCATTAGACACTGGACTATAGAGCTGCCTTGAAGAGCAGAAGCAACCTGTAAAACCCTATAGGATGAAACTAGTGATCACTCTTTCTTTCTAACTATGTGGGATAAGATAGAAGGAAGGGCTTTGTGGGCCCCTTTGCTAAATCCTCCCTGTATATTCAAACCATTCTCCAGTTGATAAATGGACAGAGGATACGGACAATTTTCAGATTAAGAAATTAAAACTATTTCTATTTATATGAATAGGTGCTCTAAATCACTATTGATCAGAGAAATGCAAATTAAGACAACTCTGAGATACCACTATACACCTCTCAGATTGGCCAAGATGACAGGAAAAAACAATGAGGAATGTTGGAGGGGATGCGGGAGAACTGGGACACAGATACATTATTGGTGGAACTGTGAATGGATCCAACCATTCTGGAGAGCAGTTTGGAACTATGTTCATAAAGTTATGAAACTGTGCATACCTTTTGACCCAGCAGTGTTTCTATTGGGCTTATATCCCAAAGAGATCTTAAAGGAAGGAAAGGGACCCACATGTGCAAAAATGTTTGTGGCAGTGATGCCCATCAGTTGGGGAATGGCTGAATAAATTATGGTATATGAATGTTATGGAATATCATTGTTCTATAAGAAACAATTAGCAGGATGATTTCAAAGAGGACTAGAAAGACTTATATGAACTGATGCTAAGTGAAATGAGGAAATCATTATACATAACATCAATATTATATGACAATCAATTCTGATGGATGTGACTCTTTCCAGCAATAAGATGATTGATGCCACTTCCAATGATCTTGTGATGAAGAGAGCCATCTCCACCCAGAGAGAGGACTGTGGGAACGGAGTATGGATCACAACATAACATTCTCACTCTTTTTGTTGTTGTTCGCTTGCATTTTGTTTTCTTACTCATTTACTTTCTCTTTTTTTGTGATTTTTCTTGTGCAGCAAGAGAATTATATAAATATGTTTACACATATTGGATGTAAAATATATTTCGACATGTTTAACATATATTGGCTTGCTTGCCATCTAGGGGAGGGGAGTGGGGGAAGGAGGAGAGAATCTGAAACACAAGGCTATGCAAGAGTCAATGTTGTCAAATTATCTGTGCATAGGTTTTGAAAATGGAAAGCTTTATTAAAAAATCCTTCCTCTATGAGAAACAAGGAAGGAAATAAGCATATTTTAAACATTGGCTATATGCAGGCATTGTGCTAAGCAATTTACCAATATTACATCATTTCCCCCCCACAACCATTGGGGAAGGTCAGTTCTATTATTATTTTCATTTTCAGTTGAGAAAAAAAAGGCAAATAGAAGACTTCTTAGTCTGAGGTCAGATTTGAACTTAGGTCTCTCATTCCAGGTCCAGCACTTTATCCAGTGTACCATTTAACAGTTGGTATTAGCTCTCAGAAAGTCTGGCCATATCCGTAGTAACTCTTGATGCTGGAAGTGATGAACCAGGACAAGTCGGTCAAAGGTACAATGGTCATACTTCCTCCAAAATATCAGGAAGGTGTTGGGGGGAGAAGGTGTGGGCTTCACCCCAAGCTGTTGCAGGCATAATCCCACAAACACATCCTCCAAATAGATGGCCTTGACTCTCTGCGCTTCAGTCAAGATCCTGAGGGCCAGGGAGCCAGACATCACATAGCCAAGGCCTGCACAATAGTCTGGGTACATATTCTTGGGGTACAGCTCTGGGGGCATGTACCACTTATCACCCTGTGTCCGCATGGGGGTTGAGTTTCTGAAGATGTGGCCTGTGATGAAGTTCAGCTTTAGGGGTCTGTTGGGCTGCAATATTTGCTGTACTAGGAAAATGGGGTTAAGGAAGACATCACTATCTACCTTGAGCACATAACGGGCAGTGGGACAGTACTGGGCCATCCATTCCAGCCCCATGAGAACTTTGAGAGTCAAATTGCGGTATGTATCCAGGAAGCCCACCTGGAGGAGATCCCCATGCTCCTTGTCTTCCTCCTCCAGGACGTCCTGAAGTTTCTGAGCAAAGAGGGGTTGGGGCAGGCCAAGAACAAAAAGACAGCGGATGACCACACCAGGAACCAAGGTTTCATTACCCCATGTTTGTCGGATGACCTGGCGTATCCCCACATCCTGGGGCTTGCTCATTACCAGAATGAGCAGGAAGGGGGCATCTCTGAGACCTCCACACTTGTCAGGATGATTGATCAGGAAAGGATAGGGATAAGGATACCTCAGGTCTAAGGGATGTGGTGTCTGAGTCTCCCACTCATACTTCCTCGAAGAGAGAACCAGAGGGTCTTCAGAGGGGGCTTTCTGGGATGAGAGCGATGAATCCATTGAAGACATCCAGGAACCCCATTGTTGATTTACCAGCAACATCAGTAGCCCCATGAAAGCTGAACCCAATAAAGCCTTCACCATGAGCTGCCACCTCATCATGCAAAACTTCTGGACAAAAAGGAAGAAGTTAGTATTGAGTAAAGAGTTTCATCCATTTCCCACACCCATATCATTCCCCTCTCTCTGTGGACTAGTATTTCCTGATTTGTAGGGTCAGAATTTGCTAATCTAAGAATGGTAGGAGGAATAAGGGCAAAGGAGCTGAGAAGAAAAAGAAATTGGAGAGAGAGGTATTGGGGATGGGAGAAGTGTGCAGGAGGAAATATTGGGAGACAAAATATTGGGAGACATTGGGCTTCTGGTTCCAACTTTTCCACTATGTAGTCTGTCAAACCTTTCTCAGTCTGATCTGGAGGATTTCTGAGAGGTGGTCCAACTCTGACAGATTACAGTACTGTGAGAAAAACAGAGAGGGATAGAGGGCCACTGGAGTGCCTACATAAAGTCTGGTCTTGGGACTAGGTTCACCCCTAGTTATGTAAGGAACTATTGGACAACGAAGGGTTAGGTCTTTAGCCTCTAATTCCCTCACCCCCTGGAGACTGGTATGAAGAACTAGAATGATTGGTGAAATCTGTTTTCATTTACTAAGAGTCTTGCTTTGTTGAATTCTTCCAAGTTTCTCTACCTTTCTACCTTAAAGTCCCAGAATCACAGCTTGACCAACTGGAGATGAGGTATGGATCCAGAGTTCTTTCCCTTAAAAATCTGGTATCTCTCCTGGAAACAGTTTTTCCCTCTTCATTCCTACCAGAACAGAAGACAAATGTCTAGGACATTGTCCTGAAAAGCCCAGGGGCTAGAATGGAGAAATTCCTTGTGACATATGCCTGGCCCCCAGTTACAGCCCTAATCTCACAGAATATTTTCCTTGAAGATAATAATGGAAGGCTGACTCAATGACTACATAGTAGTCTGCTACTACTTAATGGGAGCTTGATAAATGTTTGCTGAATTTAATTCTTCTGCCCTTGAGAAACTCAGGGGCCTGGGCTGGTCTTCTAGGTCTCTCTCCCAAATTCCCTTCCTCCTTTCCCTTCCCCTCTAATTTAGCAGAATACTCACCTTCTTTTCTTGAACAGGGTGCCTGGGATATTCGACAGCAAGGTAAGTAACTGACTGCAGGCTCTTAGCTAGGGAGGCACTTGATATGGGAAGAATGTGGAGGTGGGAGGAGTAAAACACCCATTTCACCTGAGCTCATCTCAGCATCTGGGGCAGGCAGCCAGGCTAAGCCTTTCTGGAACCCAGGGATTCAAACTCATAGATCCATAGTTGAAAATAGCCTCAGAAGCCATATAATGCAACTCTGCATTTCATAGTTGGAGAAACTGAGGCTGGAGAAATTTAAGTGACTCATCTATTGATTGAAGGTTATGGATCCCTTACTCATTCAAAAGCAAGTAACACCTACACAGTAATTAGTCTCAAAGTTTACTTTGAGAATTATAAAATGTATCCATAACAGATTTATCAATTAACCTAACCTAACAAAAATCCATAAAATATTAACAAACATGGGACCTATCATTCTAAGGTAAATATAAAAATATTAACATTTCCACTCCAAAAAAGAAGGATAGAATCTTAAGAGACATTCTCAGAGCACATAACAAACAAGTTAAGAAAAATCAACAAAAACCAGATATTGTTTACTTCATTGAGCACAAGATTTACCAAATATGGAAAGTGACTTGTTTCCAAATGGAACTCATGAAATAACAAAGATCTGAGAATGAATATTTGAAGATTCATCCAAGAACAGAAGGAAGTACAGAAGAAAACACAGAAAAGTAGGACAGGTCTGAAAATAAAATTCTTTGTAATTTTTTTTTGCATTTTTAATTAGGTAAAGCTTCCTTTTCTTTGTAAGTACATAATAAATTCAACATGTAATTGTCAAAGCTATTCGACCTATCTGGGATTCTTTCTGGTATTCCTTCTGTTTTCTTAGCAGTATTAGTATTTTTTATGCTTCATGTTTTACTGATTCTCTTTTCTTTCATTATTTCTTGAGGCTACCCCTACTCCTTCTCCTTTCTATTACTTTTCTCCCCTCAAATTATCCTAGCATGGATTCTGTCAATACAAAGTTATTATTAAATAAAATAAAATTAAAAAAAACTTTTCTCCCCTCAAAACATATAAAGGAAAAAAAAAGATGAACAAAACTATTGCAGTAATATGCATACTCAAGTTAAATGTATTCCCAAACTGCTGTATACAAAAATGTATTCTCATTCTTCACCTGAGCTTATTATTTCTCTCAGAAAGCAAGCTGCATACTTCATCAAAGTTCTGATATTAAGTTTTCTGAATTTTTATCCTCAACTTCTCAGAAATTTTAATACTATTCCCACCTGAATATTCTTTCTGCCTTTTGCTTCACAGAAGCAAATTTTATTTTTCCTTCTATCTGGCCAGTCAATAACCCAAACCCATTATGTATAAAACAGAACTTAATAGCCCCTCCCATGGCAATAGCCCCTAAATTTCCCTTTTTCTATTAATCACAGGCCCAAATATCCAGATTCATAATCCTAGAATAATCTAAGACCCTTCTTTTTCCTTGTTCCCCTTAACCAATTAATTACCAAGTGTGATTGCCTATATTTCAATCACAATCTTGCAACTAACTGCTTTTCTTTATTTATAGAGCCATCATTCCAATTCAATCTCTCATGACCTCTTCATGATTACTTTTTAATTGTGAATATATATATATATATATATATTTTCAATGAAACAAAGATTTGCTATCTCACCCTTCTCTACTTGAGAACAAAAGAAAAATCCCTATCTTAGAATGTGAGCAGTTTATCCTTATATTATTCATTCATGATTATCTTTTTGTGTTTCTCTTAATTCTTGTGTTTGAACTTTGAAGTTTTTATACAGTTCTGATATTTTCATCAGGAATGCTTGAAAATATTCATTAATCCTCATTTTTTTTCTATAGCATTATCTGGTTAATTTATCCTTGGCTATAAGTCTATATCCTTTGCATCCCTGAATGTCATATTCCAAATCTCTGATAATTACAGTGGTGACTGTTAAACTGTGTGGTCCTGATTATGACTCCTTAGTGCTTAAATTCCTTCTTTCTGAATGTTTGCAATATTTTTTCTTTGATTTGAAAGCTTTGGATTTTGGCTATAATGTTCTTGGGAATTTTCATTTTGAGATATCTTTCAGGAGGAGTCTAGTTATTCTTTCAATTTTCACTTTGCCCTCTGTTTCTAAGAGATCTAAAAAGTTTTCTTCTATGACTTCTTCAAATATGATGTCTAAGTTATTTTGGTCATGGTATGCAGCTAGTCCAATAATTGTTAAATTTTTTCAGTTTGATTCATTTCCAGGTCTGTTGTTTTTATTACAAGATTCTCTCTCTCTCTCTCTCTTTCTCTCTCTCTCTCTCTCTCTCTCTCTCTCTCTCTCTCTCTCTCTCTCTCTCTCTCTCTTTCTCTCTCTATCTCTCTCTCTCTCTGTCTTCTCTCTCTCATATACATATATATATATAATGTTGCTGAGGCAATTGGGGTTAAGTGACTTGTCCAGAGCCATACAGCTAGGAAGTCTTAAGTGCCTGAGGTCAAATTTGAACTCAGGTCCTCCTGACTTCAAGGCTGGTGCTCTATCTACTGTGCCACTTAGCCTTATGTTTTCCTCTATTTTTTTCCCAGTCATTTGATTTTGGTAAATATTGTCTCATGGAGTCTTTGGCTTCTATTAGTGTATTTAGTAATTTTCCAGTTGTGTCTAACTTTTCATGACTTCATTTGGGGTTTTCTTGGCAAAGGTACTGGACTGGTTTGCCCTGGGTCACACAGCTAGTAAATGTCTGAGGCCAGATTTGAATTTAGATCTTCATGACTCTACACTGGCTCTCTATTCACTGTGCCACTTAGCTGCATTTGCCCAAGGTCACACAGATATTAAGTAGCAGAGATAAAATCTGAAATGAAATGTCTTGGTTATTGGGAGACCATAAATGTTTTTTCCAAAACATTTTTATTTCTATTTAAAAACTTTATCCAGTCCATATGGGTACAAGGAAATAGACAGAAAAATTTGTTGATACTGGGGACTAGATCAGGGTAAAACATGTATCTATTTCTGTCTCTGTCTCTCTGTCTTCTGTCTCTGTCTCTGTCTCTGTCTCTCTCTCTCTCGGTCCCCCCCCCCCCCTCTCTCTCTCTCTCTCTCACACACACACACACACACACACACACACACACACACACACTCACCCTTTATCTTTTCCAGGAATTTGAATTGAATTTGTACCTGAGCTTTATTTTTCTCTGAGACATTGCTTGTAGAAGTTTTGGAGTAATTTTCTTTTGTGTTTGTATCTTGAGCATCCCTGACCCCATAATAGCTCATTATGTTATGGTTCTTTTTTTGTTTGCCCATTTTTCCTGCCAACTTTCTGACTTCATAGTTATGTTAGGGGTGGCCTCTGTCACACTTACGGAGGGGGGGGAAGGTCTAAAATGGTCTTTTTGCTCCTTTCTTAGGCATTAAGTATTTTGTCATTTCAGGACCCCAGAGACAGGCTGGGGACCTGCAAGATTTTACTGCTCCCAAAAGGGTAGGATACAGGGCAATGTCTAATTGTTGTCCCCCTGCTGTGAACTCTGGAAGTTCTGTTTCTGATCTAGGTTTGGGTCTAAGCAAGAGTAGATGGTTACTAGACTTTGTCCTTATCAACCAAATGGGAAGTTCTGCTAATTCTGAATAACAGAACTTTAGGCTCCTCTTTGCTCTGGAATTCCTTCCTTGGTCATTCTTAATCAGGCTGGCTAATTTTGGAACTGAGACCCTGCTCTGCTCTTGGGGATCTGAAACACACTGCTGCTGCTTGCTTCTAAGCTTACTTCTTTCTTGTTATACTACCTAAGTCTTCAGCAGAATAGCACCCCTATATACAGGTTTCCCTTCTCACTCAAATTTGAATCTGTGATCAAGTTTTCACTAGGCTTCTCTCTCCATAATGTCTCTGTAATAGTCTGGGGTGTCCTGGTTTGTCCTTCTCTTGTCTTGGGTACATGGCATTTCCCTTTTCCCTGAACACTGGAGTGCTCCACAAGAGGGCATGTTTTACTTTGATTTAGTCCCTAGTATCAACAAATCTTTCTATTTTCTTATAACATTCTCATCCATTCTCTGCCTCTTGCTATGACTGTTTCTTTCTCTCTCTCTGTCTCTTTGTCTGTCTCTGGTCTATGTTGTAACAAGAAGTGAATGTCTTTCTTTTTTGGCATTTGTTAAGCTCAGAACCAAAAAAAATTTTTTTCAGAATGAAAATATGGCCATAATGAAAGAAAAATAGGAATCAAATTGATTCCATATAGATGACATCCATGAGCTCACTTAGTAATATGTCAACATAGGAGGAATGAACAAATGACTGAGTTATGTAGATTTTTATGTAGAATTAGAAGGGTTTAGAATGACTATTTGTTGTCATCAGAAACTCCAGAAAAGGAAACTAAACAGTGATCTAGGTAGATTATATAAGGAAATGTTGGAGACAGTGCAACACATCTCTGTATACTATCAAAATTTAGCAACTACCCAATATCTGGCAAAACCTGACCTAAGGGCTAGAAGTACATAGCAGAAGTTTTCT
Source organism: Antechinus flavipes (assembly GCF_016432865.1). Classification (NCBI taxonomy): domain Eukaryota; kingdom Metazoa; phylum Chordata; class Mammalia; order Dasyuromorphia; family Dasyuridae; genus Antechinus; species Antechinus flavipes. Next base: position 653,745,661 of record NC_067398.1, read on the forward strand.
GACTTTTGTGTTCAAATCTGCAGTATAAATATAGAACTCAAAATGCTCTGAAAAGCACAGCCTATCAACTATACTAGAACTGGTCCACTTTCATAACTATGCTGTCCACAGTTGTCTGGACAAAAGAATGGTTTGTAAAAATCTAAGGAAGTTATTTTCAGGGTCAGCTAGGTAATACAGTAGATAGACACTGAGCAATGAATCAGAAAGATATCTTTGAGAGTTAAAATTCAGTTTCAAACACTTATTTTGTGACCGTGGGCAAACACTTGACCCTGTTTGCCTCAGTTCATCTGTAAATTGAACTGGAGAAGAAAATGGCAGACCACTCCAGTATCTCTGTCAAGAAAACATCAAATAAGGTCATGGAGAGTCAGATACAATTTTTAAAAATTAATAACAAAAACAAGGAAGTTATTTAATAATTATTGCCTGACACAAACTTTGAAATGTCAACAAGGGAAATTTTGTTGGAATCACTGTTGGAATCACTAACACTTTAGTCAGCAGGATGGAGCAGCTCCTGTGAATCTAATACAAAAACCATACTGGATGGCTTAAGTTTCCAAGCTGGCCTTCCTTGAGACCTTTGTTATGCTCAACTTGAAATAGAGAGGGGAGTGAGTGTACTCTTAGTGTTCTGAAATCCCAAGAAAACAAGATACCAATTAATGTCCCATCCATTGTGGTGTTTTGGTGCAGATGGCATAGAACCCTAAACAAAGCAAACCACAAGTGCATCACATGAAAAAGACTGAAGATATTAATGTTTTAATTATGTTACAATACTACACCAAAACAAAATTGGAAACTTCTTACCAGTGAATTGTAGTAAAGGGCTTCATGTTGTTTTTTGTCAACAATATCAATAACAAATTAATATTATGTCATATAATCTTAACTGGGCTCTCACTGCAGCAAGGCAATCCATTTAAATCTCTGTAATCCATTCCATATTCCACTCACCACAGGAGCTTTTCCAGACTTTCTCATCCTTCCTCATATCTTCCATTATTTTTCCTCTTCCCATCCTCTCAGGGGAGAATCTTGCTTCATATTTCACCATATTCTCTTTGATACATTTTTCTTTCTAGGTTTTCATGACACAACTCTTTCCTGGTTTTCCTCCTAGCTTTGTGAGTTCTCCTAGTTTTCCTTGTTGAATCTCCATTTAGATGATGCTTGTTAGTCAGGGGTATTTCCCACAGCTCTTTTCTTCCCCCTGTATACTATCTTGCTTGGTTAGCTCATCAGTTCCCATGGATTCAATTAAAATCCTTATGCAGATATTAGTCAAACCTATTAATCTATTGCCAACCTCTCTCCTGACCTCTAGTGTCCCAATTCCTTTTGCCTATTGAACATCTCAAATAGGATGCTATGTAGATATCTTAAACTCAGCATGTCTAAAATTGACTTAATTCTCCCCCAAGCTCTCCCTTCTTCCAAACTTCCCTATTAAAGTTGAAGACATGATCATCCCAATCATAGAGAATCACAACCAAAAATCATCCTTAATACCCAATTTGTTGACAAATCTTGATGATAACTATGTAATATCTCTCATGTTTGTCTTTTTCTCTCTGACATAGTCACCACCCTCATACAGCCCTTCATTACCTCAAGTCTGGATTATGGCAACAGCCTGTTGGTCATTTCCCCTTTTTCAAATCTCTCCCTAACCAGCTCATTCTTCATTTAGCTGAAAAATGATCCTCCTAAAGCACAGTTCGTTTTTATCTTTATTTTTTTTTATTATAGTTTTTTCTTGTAAATAAAAAATTTATTTACAAGATATATGCATAGGTAATTTTTCAGCATTGACAGTTGCAAATCCTTTTGTTTCAACTTTTTCTCTCCTTCCCCCAACCCCTTCCCCCAGATGGCAGGTTAACCAATACATGTTAAATACGTTAAAGTATAAGTTAAATACAATATATGTATACATGTCCAAACAGCTAATTTGCTGTATAAAAAGAGTCAGACTTTGAAATAATATACAATTAGCCTGTGAAGGAAATAAAAAATGCAGGCAGACAAAAATAGAGGGATTGGGAATTCTATGTAGTGGTTCATAGTCATCTCTCAGAGTTCTTTCCCTAGGTGTAGTTGCTTTAGTTCATTACTGCTCCATTGGAACTGATTTGGTTCATCTCATTGCTAAAGATGGCCAGGTCCATCAGAATTAATCGTCATATAGTGTTGTTATTGTATAAAATGATCTTCTGGTCCTGCTCATTTCACTCAGCATCAGTCTCTCCAGGCCTTTCTGAAATCATCCTGCTGGTCATTTCTTGCAGAACAATAATATTCCATAACATTCATATACCACAATTTATTCAGCCATCTTCAATTGATGGGCATCCACTCAGTTTCCAGTTTCTGGCCACTACAAAGAGGGCTGCTACAAACATTCTTGCACATATAGGCCCTTTCCCTTCTTTAAAATCTCTCTGGGATATAAGCCCAGTAGTAGCACTGCTGGGTCAAAGGGTGTGCACAGTTTGATAGCTTTTTGAGCATAGTTCCAAATTGCTCTCCAGAATGGCTGGATGTATTCACAGTTATACCAACAATGTATCAGTGTCTCAGTTTTCTCACATCCCTCCAGCATTCTGCATTATCTTTCCCTGCCATTATAGCCAATCTGACAGGTGTGTAGTGGTATCTCAGAGTTGTCTTAATTTGCATTTCTCTGATTAATAATGTCTTGGAGCATCTTTTCATATGGCTAGAAATAGTTTCAATTTCTTCATCTGAGAATTGTCTGTTCATATCCTTTGACCATTTATCAATTGGAGAATGGTTTGATTTCTTATAAATTAGAGTCAATTCTCTATATATTTTGGAAATGAAGCCTTTATCAGAACCTTTGACTGTAAAAATGTTTTCCCATTTTATTGCTTCCTTCTAATCTTGTCTGCATTAGTTTTGTTTGTACAAAAACTTTTCAATTTGATATAATCAAAATTTTCTATGTTGTGGTCAATAGTGATCTCTAGTTCTTCTTTGGTCATAAATTCCTCCCTCTTCCACAGGTCTACGAGGTAAACTATCTTATGCTCTTCCAATTTATTTATCATCTCATTCTTTATGCCTAGGTCATGAACCCATTTTGACCTTATCTTGGTGTACGGTGTTAAGTGTGGGTCAATGCCTAGTTTCTTCCATACTAATTTCCAATTTTCCCAGCAATTTTTGTCAAACAGTGAGTTCTTATCCCAAAAGCTGGGGTCTTTGGGTTTGTCAAATACTAGATTATTAAAGTTATTGGCTGTTTTGTCTTTTGAAACTAACCTATTCCACTGTTTATTTCTTAGCCAATACCAGATGGTTTTAGTAACTGCTGCTTTATAATATAATTTTAGATCTGGTACAGCTAGGCCACCTTCATTTGATTTTTTTTTTCATTAATTTCCTTGAAATTCTTGATCTTTTGTTTTTCCTTATGAACTTTGTTGTTATTTTTTCTAGGTCATTAAAATAGTTTTTTGGGAGTCTGATTGGTATAGCGCTAAATAAATAGATTAATTTAGGTAGTATTATCATCTTTATTATATTTGCTTGCCCAATCCAAGAACACTTAATATTTTTCCAATTGGTTAGGTCTGACTTTATTTGTGTGGAAAGAGTTTTGTAGTTTTGCTCATATAGTTTCTGATTTTCCCTTGGCAGATAGATTCCTAAATATTTTATACTGTCAGTAGTTACTTTAAATGGAATTTCTCTTTGTAACTCTAACTATTGGATTTTGTTAGTGATATATAAGAATGCTGATCACTTATGTGGGTTTATTTTGTATCCTGCAACTTTGCTAAAGGTGTGGATTATTTCTTTCTTTATTATTATTATAGCTTTTTATTTACAAGATATATGCATGGGTAATTTTACAGCATTGACAATTGCCAAACCTTTTGTTCCAATTTTTCCCCTCCTTCCCCCCACCTCCTGCCCTAGATGGCAGGTTGACCAATACATGTTAAATATATTAAAGTATAAATTAAATACAAAATAAGTATACATGTCCAAACAGTTATTTTGCTGTACAAAAAGAATTGGACTCTGAAATAGTATACAATTAGCCTGTGAAGGAAATAAAAAATGCAGGTGGACAAAAATATAAGGATTAGGATTTCTATGTAGTGGTTCTTAGTCATCTTCCAGAGCTCTTTCACTGGATGTAGCTGGTTCAATTCATTACTGTTCCATTGGAACTGATTTGGTTCATTTCATTGCTGAAGATGGCCAGGTCCAGCAGAATTAATCATTCTATAATATTGTTGTTGAAGTATATAATGATCTCCTGGTCCTACTCATTTCACTCAGCATCAATTCATGCAAGTCTCTCCAGGCCTTTCTGAAATCATCCTGTTGGTCATTTCTTACTGAACAATAATATTCCATAATATTCATATACCACAGTTTATTCAGCCATTCTCCAATTGATGGGCATCCACTCAGTTTCAGTTTCTGGCCACTACAAAGAGGGCTGCCACAAACATTCTTGCACATATAGGCCCCTTTCCCTTCTTTAAGATCTCTTTAGGATATAAGCCCAGTAATAACACTGCTGGGTCAAAGGGTATGCAGAATTTGATAACTTTTTGAGCATAGTTCCAAATTGCTCTCCAGAATGGCTGGATGTATTCACAATTCCACCAGCAATGTATCAGTGTCCCTGTTTTGTGTGGATTATTTCCAGTATCATTTTAGTAGAATCTCTGGGGTTCTCTAAGTAAACCATCATATCATCAGCAAAGAGTGATAATTTGGTTTCCTCATTACCTACTCCAATTCCTTTAATTTCTTTCTCAGCTCTTATTGCCAAAGCTAGCATTTCTAATACAATATTGAATAGGAATGGTGATAGAGGGCAACCTTGTTTCACTCCTGATCTTATTGGGAATGGTTGCAGTTTATCCCCATTACATATGATGCTTATTGATGGTTTTAAATAGATGCTACTGATTATTTTAAGGAAAAGATCATTTATTCCTATACTCTCAAGTGTTTTTAATAGGAATGGATGTTGGATTTTATCAAATGTAAAGCAAAGTTCTGCTTGTGTCATTCTCTGGTTACTTTCAATGGTTCCTTATCACCTCCAGGATCAAATATAAAATTCTCTGACTTTTTAAAAATATTTTTTTATTGTAGTTGTTTGTATATTGTCTCCTTTTTAGAATGTGAGGGCTTTTGCCTTTCTTTATATACCTAGAGTTTAGCACAGGATCAAATGGCCTTTATTAAATGTTTAATAAATGCTTGTTGACTTGATAGCCTTATCCCCAAGTTACACAAAATATTTCAAATCAATTAGGGCCATCATAAGAAACAACTTCATTCCTAATCTCACATTAGGTGAAATAAAAGCAGAAATTAAAGAGTTACTTAATCCAAAGAGAAAAAAGCTGAAGAATGCAAAGGAACCAAAAATATATCCTTAATACAAATTCCAGAAGGGTCACTTAATAATGAAATAGATAGCAAAGATAATGTCAATGTCTCAAATTATTTTGAAAAGAAAATGGAATTTGGAGGGATGGAGCCAAGATGTCAGCATACAGGTGGTGACTCAGCTGAACTTTTCTGATATTCCCCTCCAAACAACTTTAATGCCACAAATCAAATACTAGAGTGACAAAGCCAAGAAAAGGTAAGAGGGAGATTTTTTCCCAATCTATAGCTACTTAGGAGAGCCTCAGGAGAGATGTGTAACACAGGGGTGGATGCAACTTTGGAGCTTAAAGATAGGAGCACCAACAGTGGACTTGGAGGCAGCCATGACAATAGCAGCAGCTTCAAGAGCTATTTCAGCAGAGATAATAAGGGGGTAACACAACTGGTCACAAAGAGGTTACAGGAGACCTTTTCCTCGCCCTGGATACTGCTAGCACTGATTGCTAACTCTATTGCCCTATACAGATTGTCACAGTTTGGGCACAGAAGTAAGTTCTGGTGAGTAGCTACAAGAGAGCAGGGGACCTTCTCATATTATTAGGTCTAAGAAGAGAACTTAGTATCCAGGATTCCTTCCTGGATAAAGACAAGAGTACAACCCAAGGAGAATAGTGACCACACTTCTCTCAGGATAACACAGCCTTGAAAGCAACAAAACCTTTCAGACCTCTAGGTCTGAAAACAATAGCATAAAAAAGCCTGATTCTTGGCACCCCCAGGTAAATAGAGCCCAATTTTAAGATAAAGTTCAAAGTGAACAAATAGGCTGGGAAAATGAGCAAACAGCAACCAAAAACTCCTCAATCATAGAAAGAGAGGGAAAAATTATTATGATTTTTATAATTATCAAAATGATATGTATAATGAATACACTAATAATTTAAATTTCTCAGAGCTTCCTCTTCTGGTTTGGGAGTCTTACAATGCATCTTGAAATGACCAATCAGTCTTTGACCATGCTCTCCTGTGGATGTTAAGTGAAATGAATCAAAGATTGTAGAGCCTGCTTCCTTTTGATACTGTTCCCCCATCAAGCAATGTTTTCCCAGTTTATTGTTTCTCTTCTAATCTTGTCTCCCTTAGTTTTGTTTGTACAAATGCTTTTTAATTTGATATAATCAAAATTTTCTATTTTGTAATCAATAATGATCTCTAGTTCTTCTTTGGTCACAAATTCCTTCCTCCTCTACAGGTCTGAGAGATAAACTATCCCTATGTTCTTCTAATTTATTTATAACTTCATTCTTCATGCCTAAATCATGAACCCATTTTAATCTTATCTTGGTGTACAGTGTTAAGTGTGGGTCCATGGCTAGTTTCTGCCATACTAATTTCCAGTTTTCCCAGCAGTTTTTGTCAAATAATGAATTCTTATCCCAAAAGTTGGGATCTTTGGGTTTGTCAACCACTAGATTGCTATAGTTATTGACTATTTTGTCCTGTGAATCTAACCTATTCCACTGATCAACTAATCTATTTCTTAGCCAATACCAAATGGTTTTGATGACTGCTGCTTTATAATATAGTTTTAGATCTGGTTTAGCTAGGCTGCCTTCATTTGATTTTTTTCATTAGTTCCCTTGAAATTCTTGACCTTTTGTTCTTCCAGATGAATTTTGTTGTTATTTTTTGTAGGTCATTAAAATAGTTTTTTGGGAGTCTGACTGGTATAGCACTAAATAAATAGATTAGTTTAGGTATGATATTTGCTTAGCCTATCCAAAAGCACTTAATATTTTTCCAATTGTTTAAATCCGACTTTATTTGTATAGAAAGTGTTTTGTAGTTTTGTTCATATAATTCCTGACTTTCCTTTGGTAGATAGATTCCCAAATATTTTATGCTATCAACAGTTATTTTGAATGGAATTTCTCTTTGTATCTCTTGCTGTTGCATTTTGTTGGTGATGTATAAAAAGGATTTATGTGGATTTATTTTGCATCCTGCAATTATGCTAAAGTTGTGGATTATTTCTGATAGATTTTTTAGTAGAATCTCTGGGGTTCTCTAAGTATACCATCATATCATCTGCAAACAGTGATAATTTGGTTTCCTCATTACCTACTCTAATTCCTTTAATGTCTTTCTCAATTCTTATTGCTGAAGCTAGCATTTCTAATACAATATTGAATAGTAATGGTGATAATGGGCAATTTTGTTTCACTCCTGATCTTATTGGAAATGGTTCCAGTTTATCCCCATTACATATGATGCTTAATGATAGTTTTAAATAGATGTTCCTGACTATTTTAAGGAAAAGTCCATTTATTTCTATACTCTCAAGTGTTTTTATTAGGAATGGATATTGGATTTTATCAAATTCTTTTTCTGCATCTATTGAGATGATCATATGTTTTTTGTTAATTTGGTTATTGATATAATCAATTATCTTAATACTTTTCCTAATATTGAACCAGCCCTGCATTCCTGGTATAAGTCCTACTTGGTCATGGTGTATTATCCTGCAGATTATTTTCTGTAATCTTTTTGCTAATATTTTATTTAAGATTTTTGCATCAATATTCATTAGGGAGATTGGTCTATAAATTTCTCTCTCTGTTTTCAACCTACCTGGTTGGTATCAGTACCATGTCTGTGTCATAAAAGAAATTTGGTAGGACTCCTTCAATCCCTATTTTTTCAAATAGTTTATACAGCATTGGAGTTAATTGTTCTTTAAATGTTTGGTAGAATTTACATGTAAATCCATTTGGTCCTGGAGATTTTTTCTTAGGGAGTTGATTGATAGCTTGTTCTATTTCTTTTTCTAAAATGGGACTGTTTAATCAATTTACTTCTTCCTATGTTAATTTGGGCAAGCTATATTTTTGAAGGTATTCTTCCATTTTATTTAAGTTTTTGAATTTATTGGCATAAAGTAGGGCAAAATAACTTCTAATTATTGCTCTAATTTCCTCTTCATTACTGGCGCATTCTCCCTTTTTCATTTTTAAGACTAACAATTTCATTTTCCTCTTTCCTTTTTTTAAAATCAAATGTACTAAGGGTTTATCTGTTTTGTTGGTTTTTTCATAAAACCAACTCTTAGTTTTATTTATTAATTCAATAGTTTTCTTACTTTCAATTTTATTTATCTCTCCTTTTATTTTTAGAATTTCAATTTTAGTGTTTGACTGGGGGGTTTTAATTTGTTCCTTGTCTAGCTTTTTTAGTCGCAAGCCCAATTCATTAACCTTCTCTTTTTATATTTTATGCAAGTAGGACTCTAGAGAAATAAAATTTCCTCTTATTACCACTTTCGCTGCATCCCACAGATTTTGATATGATGTCTCATTATTGTCATTTTCTTGGGTGAAATTGTTAATTATGTCTATGATTTACTGTTTCACCCAATCATTCTTTAAGATGAGATTCTTTAGTTTCCAATTATTTTTTGGTATATTTTCCCCTGGTTTTTTGTTGAATGTAATTTTCATTGCATTGTGATCTGAAAAAGACGCATTTACTATTTCTGCCTTTCTGCATTTGGATTTGAAGTTTTTATGTCCTACTATATGGTCAATTTTTGTATAGGTTCCATGAACTACTGAGAAGAAAGTGTACTTCTTTCTGTCTCCATTTAGTTTTCTCCAAAGATCTATCATCTTTCTATTTTTTCTAGTATTCTATTTACCTCTTTGACTTCTTTCTTATTTATTTTGTGGTTTGATTTATCTAATTCTGAGAGTGCAAAGTTGCAATCTCCCATTATTACAGTTTTGCTGTCTATTTCTTCTTGCAGCTCTCTTAATTTCTCTTTTAAGAATTTAGATGCTATACCACTTAGTGCATATATGTTTAGTATTATATTGCTTCATTGTCTATGCTACCCTTTAGCAAGATATAGTGCCCTTCCTTATCTCTTTTAATTAGATCAATTTTTGCTTTTGCTTGATCTGAGACAAAGATGGTTACCCCTGCTTTTTATGTCTTCACCTGAAGCATAGTAGATTCTGCTCCAGTCTTTTATCTTTACTCTGTATGTATCTCCCTGCTTCAAGTATGTTTCCCATAAATAACATATTGTAGGATTTTGGCTTTTAATCCAGTCTGCTATCTGCTTCTGCTTTATGAGGGAGTTTACACCATTCACATTTATGGTTAAAATTACTAATTCTGCATTTCTTGCCATTTCTTGTCATCTTGTTAACCCCTGCTTATGCTTTTCTCCTTTCCTTCTCCCTTACTGCCCTCCCCAGTATTAAACTTGTGAGCATCACTTGCCTTTCACAGCCCTCCCTTTTTAGGATCTCTCCCCCCACCTTAGAATTCCTTCCCTTTTCTTACCCCTTTTTTTTCATAATTTCTGTATTCCCTTCCACTTAGCTTACTCCTTCCATTTTCATTTTTCCCCTCCCACTTTTCAATGAAATGGGAGAAGTTTCTCTGTAAATCAAATATGTCTAATATTTTTCTCTTTAAGCCAATTCTGATGACAGCAAGATACACACTATGTTCATTCCCCTCCCTTATTTCCCTCAGACATAATAGGTTTCCTTTGCCTCTTTGTGAGATGTAGTATCCCCACTTTGCCCTTTTTCTGGTACAATTTCCTTTCCACTGTAATTTCTTTTTCATATTACAACTGTAAAACCAAATTATACATGTATATAACATAACAGAAATATAGTTCCCAAGATTTCTTTTTACCTTTTTATATTTCTCTTGAGTCCTATATTTGGAGATCAAACTTTTTGTTTTGTTCTGGTTTTTTCATCAGAAATAGATGAAATTCACCTATTTAATTGAATGTCCATCTTCTCCCCTGGAAAAAAATGCTCATTTTGGCTGGGTAAGTTATTTTTGGCTGCATACCAAGTTCCTAAACCTTTCAGAATATCAGATTCCTGGCCCTTCGATCCTTTAATTTGGATGCTGCTAGATCCTGTGTAATCCTTATTGTGGCTCCTTTATATTTGAATTTTTTTTTCCTATCTGCTTGTAATATTTTTTCCTTGGTCTGATAGTTCTGGAATTTAGCCACAATATTTCTTGGAGTTTTGATTTTGGGGTCTATTTCAGTAGGTGATCGATGAATTCTTTCAATATCTATTTTACCCTCTGTTTCTATAACATCTAGGCAGTTCCCTTTGATGATTTCCTGAAAAATAGTGTCTAGGCTCTTTTTTTTTTTATCATAATTTTCAGGAAGTCCAATAATTCTCAGATTATCTCTCCCAGTTCTATTTTTCAGGTTTGTTGTTTTCCCAAGTAGATATTTAACATTTTGTTCCCATTGTTTCTTTCTTTTGGTTTTGCTTGACTAATTCTTGGTGTCTTCTCGAGTCATTCATTTCCATTTGTTCAATTCTGATTTTTAGTGAATTATTTTCTTCATTTGCTTTTTTATTTCTTTTTGTAATTGTCCAATTGAGTTTTTAAGTGAGTTGTTTTATGCTATGGAATTTTTTTCCATTTTGCCAATTATATTTTTTAGAGAGCTATTTTCTTCTATTTTCCTTGGAATTGTTTATCTTTTCTATTCACTAATTCTGTTTTTCAGGGATTTGATTTCTTTATCTACTTTATTTATTTATTTATTTACTTACTTACTTTCCTTTCCCCATTTTCCTTCTGGCTCTTTTGTAAGAGCCTTTTAAATTCTTCTATGAGAGTCTTGTGTGGTGGGGACCAGATCATATCCCCCTTTGAGGATTCATCTGGAGACAATCTGTTTTTAGTCTCCTCAGGGTTTGAAGTCTGCTCTCTATTTGTATAGAAGCTATCAATAGTTAGAGCATGCTTTAATTTTTTCCTCATTTTGACAAAAAAGATTCAACGAAAACAAACAAAAAAAAAGCAAATGCGGTCTGCTTTTTGATTAGTGTGGTATTACCAAGTCTCCTCTACAGACTACAGGAGGTAGCAATGACACAGCAATGGAACAGTAGTGGCTGTGCTGCATAGCAGCTAGTCTTTGAGACTCTGAGAGCATGCTGAGTCTCTCTGGTAACCCAGAGTGTGTGTGTGGCGGATGTGGTCAGGTCCCGAGAGACCCCAGTGTTTCAGGATTGAAGTCTTGACCCCCTGTGTTTACAGCTTCTCTGCTGATCTACTGACTTGCTGTCAGGGCAAAGAAGCTCACACTAGATAAAGTTCTCCTTGCAAATTTTCCCAGGCTGCAACTACACCCCACCCTCCTCCAGTCTGCTCAGTGTGAGCTGCCTTCTATGCTCTCTGCCTGCCTGCAGTCTGCGCTTGATCTCTAACCATTCCCATTGGCAAACAAAAACAGACCTTTTCTGGCAAATTTTGAGGATATCTTCTATTAACTAATTCCAAGGCCATATCATGAAAAAAAAAAGTATTCTGAGGGCAAGAAAGAATTTAGATAGATGTGTGTGTCCTCTCTGCCATCTTGGTCATTTAATGCCAGAGAAACTGAGGCAAGATAGAGATTAGAGAGTTTTTAATATTTTATTAATTGGAGAGTATAATTGATTGGACAGGACTCTTGTCTCAAAGTATCCAGTGACGAATGTAAGTTCTCAATGACATATATAGCCACTTGGCTCAGCTACAGGAGCAGACCAAGGCAGGGGCTGAGTCAGAATATTGAGAGTGGGAAGTTTCAGGACCATAAATTTGGTTCTACTAGGATGGGGGGAAACTGGAAGCCAGAGTCAGGATGTCTGAATAAACAGGAGTAAAGATGTCAATGAGTTATCTAGGATAGTCTTATCTTTTGGAATATTTTAAAGGGGGTAGTGTCATAAATTCTTGAGGGTAAAAGGAGTTAGGAGTCAGGAAGTCTGATGTCCCTGTCTTCTTGAGTCTCACATTGACAATTTATAACCTTAGAGCAAATGGTCCTCAGTCTTAATGGACCACAGGGGGCGGGGGGGGGGGGGAGAGGGTTACAACTAAGGGGATTGAGGTAGAGCAGTTAAGGAAATTGAGATAGAAAAATTCAGGGAAACTTAGTCAGGACTATAAGGGAAACTAGTGCAGGGAAACTGAGGTAGAACAGTTCAAAGAGACTGTGGCATAACAGTTGGAAATCTCCCCATAGGCTTTTCTGAACAGTTCCAATTCACCATATATTCATACTGACCTGGGTGGCCAGATTCATATCAACTCATGGTTGCTTTGGTCAGGAAAGGGGACCCTAGAAATTGGTGTCAAAAAGTTGGCTGGGAAGATCTGGAGGAGGATTTTTATTTTACTTGTAGAAAACCTGGCCACTGGAGGAAAGAAGGTAAAAGGAGTATTGGAGTAGATGTTGAAAAGTAAAAAAGAGAAAGCACCCAGGAAAAAAACCCTCATAATCCCAATCATTTAGCCTGACTTGCCCTCCTGGGAGAGTAGTCAGGAGGGATGGCACAAGGAGGGAAGAATTCAGGCCATCCCCTGGTGAAAATTTTTATTCCATGGGATACTAAAACTTTGGACAATATTGCTAAAGGCCTCTTTTGGCTGCCTTTGGGCAGTTGTGGCCACAGCAATCCTTGTCTCTGCTATTGACAAATGTCTTGACTCTCCCTTAATGGTACAGGTTCCTCATGCTGCATAACACACACCTGAATTCACATCATACTCAGCATTTGTCCTCTAGCAGACAACCTGGAAGCAACTTTGCTATCCAAACCTAATCTGACCATCAAACGTAAATATACTCAATCCTGCCACCTTTTTACCTGAAATGGAAAGTGAGGATAAAATTTTAGACCATGACCATGTCATTTATCTGGATGTGTTGCTTTCTTCCTGGGATGATCTAAAGGAAACCCCCATAAGAGAATATTTTGCCTGATATATTGAGGGATCCTGCCTCAGAAATGAGGAAAGAGATTTGATTGCTGATTATGGTATCATCACCACCACAGAAGTACTTGAAGTTTCATCACTACCTGCTGCCCATTCAGCACAAGTTGAACTTAGAGCCAGGGTTTGTCAGTTAGGAAAAGGAAAAAGGAATAATATCTACACTGACAGCAGGTATGCATTTGGAGTGGTACATGACTTTGGTTTGCTATGGAAACATCGGAGGCTTCCTCACTTCCTCAGGACAGCCCATTAAAAATCAAAAACTGGTTTCTCATCTGTTAGATTGTTTACTGCTTACTCAGGCTATAGCAGTAATTAAAATTCCAGGGCACAGCCCAGAAAGCAACATTCATGCCTGTGGAAACAATTTGGATGGCCAAGCAACTAAAACCTCAATTTTAATTCCCCAAATTGGTGAGGGCACAGCTCTGCTGGCAGAAGTCTCTATGGAACTTTTACTTTGCCTTATAGGTAAGGCTTTCACACATCCTGCAGACCCTCAAGGTCTGCCTAAGCCTCTTAGCCTGAAGAAAGAAGAGATAGCTACAACTGGGAAGAGAAATCTTATCTCAAAGCAGGAAAAGCTTCAAAAGGAGGAATGTGAATTTGACAAAACTTCAGGACTGCGGATTAGCCCAAATGGACTTAGAGTATTCCCTAAGAATTTATACCCCCCAATAATGGAACATCATTCATTCAGCCATTGGGGACCCAACAAGTTGATGCAAATAGCCTGAAAATATTGGGGGGGGCAATTTTCATAGGGCTTCTGCACTATTTATGAGATGTCTCACCTTCCCCAAGCACAATGCATCCAAGCCTTTGAAGCCAGCTTGCAGACAGTTTTCTCTGCCTGATGATCCTTTGAAACCTGGCAGATGGATTTCATTCAATTGCCACCTGCCCGTGGTTACAAATATGCTTTGATTATGATCCATATGTTTTCCCAGTGGTTGGAAATGCTCCCCTCTTGAACTAATAACCTCTGGGATAGCAAAAATCCGCTTAGAAAAAATCACTCCAAGAAAAAAGAAACCACAAAATGTAGCAACCTTTTTCGTAGTGGCAGTGAAATTGAGTGGATACCCATTAATTGTGCAATGACTGAATAAGTTAAAATATAGGAATGTAATGTAACATTTCTAGAAGAAATGATGAGCAAACTGATTTCAGAAAGCCTGAAAAGACTTACATGAACTGATGCTGAGTGAAGTGAGCAGAACCATGGAACCATTATACACAGTAACAAGAGTACATGATGATCAATTAAAATGAACTTGACTCTTCTCAACAATGGGATGATTAAAGGCAATTTCAATATACTTGGATGGAAAATGCCATCTGTATCCCTAGAGAACTATGGAGACTGAATATGGATTGAAGCATAATATTTCCTCCCCCTTTCCCCCCCTTTTTTGTTGTTGTTCTTGTTTGTTTCTTTCCTCAGTATTTTTTCTCTTTTGGTCTGATTTTTCTTGCACAACATGACTTGTATGGAAATATATTTAAAAGACTTGTATACATTTAACCTATATCAGATTACTGATGTGGGGGGAGGTAAGTAAGGGAGGGAGAAAAATTCTGAACACGAAATTTTACAAAAATGCATATTGAAAATTATCTTTATGTGTATTTGGAAAAATAAGATATTATGTCATAGGTGATGATTTTTAAAAAAAAAAAAGAAGAGAAAAAACCACCCCATTAAGGAGAGTTCCTAAAAAAAAATACATAATGATAGAGATACCCATTTCACAGGAGTTCATTAGCTAAGCTGCTTTCATCCTGGCCAATCATTCAGCACCTCCATCATGCCTATTATTCCTAGTCATCAGGAATGGTTTGAAATAGTTAATGGGATACTTAAAAGTTCCCTGGCTAAATTCTTTGAAGAGCTAGGAATCTCCTATCCCAAAGCTTGGTCCTCAAGGAAATTACACATTAATGGAGGAAGAAAGTACATTAAAAATTGCTGAAAAGGTGGAGTAGGAATTATCTCCACGGGGGTATTGGGAACAGAGTTCAGCGAGTCAGAAGTAGAGATAGCAGAGTAATGAAATATGGCTGAACAGGACCAATCCTCAAAATGCACATTTCAGGGAGAATCCACCAATAGGAGCAGAGAGCCATAGGCACTGAGAGAACTTCAGAGTAAGAGGCAGATGAGCTAGATTGAGAGCCCATGCAACCCAAAGTCAAAGTCAGAGCTGTGTATGCTGTAGTTGTTGCCATGGTAAGGATCAAAAGAAGAAAAGAAAAGAAAAGAAATATGACATAAAGGAGTTGAGGAAACTATTCACAACCTGTTGAAAACATATTGAAAAAGTATATCAATATCCAACTGGTTTGCACATTAGAAAGTTTTAATACTATTCTGCTTAATTAGAGATAAGGAAAAGGAAACAAGAATTGGAATTAGGAAAGCAAAAGTATAGAATTTTTTTGGTTCTTGATCAGCAATTTAAAAGCAAAAGACAAAAAATTAAAGCAATGAAGTATTACAAAGAATTGAATACATAATTTTATATCAATTAAAAATTACATGATTGTATCCTACTCTGAATTCACAGTGAGTTCACTTGTCCACTCCACATTCATTCTGACAGGTTAGGTCCCCAGAAAGTTAAGGGTCCTACAGGTTGACCCTGCAGGTAGTTATCCTCTTAACAGTAGCTTACAAGCCCCACTGGTATATTTTTCCTTAACAATCAACTAATAGATTCAGTTAATTTTTAATAAAGCTTTTTATTAAATTGAGTAGTTACATATTATTTTCCCTAAATTCCCCTAAAACTAGGAGTACATATTCCACAAACATATAATCCATGGGGAAAAGAATGTGTAAAACACAAAGGCAGAAAGGCATGTGTATAAGAAACACATGATCAAAAGGAGTTTGAGAATATATCTTCAATCAATGACCTTTCTTTCTTTTGGAGGCTCTCGACTAAATTTATTGTGAGTCATGGTATCAGTGATGAATAAGTCCCTCTGTCTGACTTCTCACAGGCAGGACATTTTTGCTAATTGGAAGACTCTGAAGCTTTGGGTCAAGCTTGTAAAGAATAATGACTGAACAAGGAGACATAATGTATGAGATAATTTAGCTTCTTACTGTACATATTTATTGCAAGAGATTTTGTTTTTCTTTTCCAACGGGAGAAGGAAAGGTGGAAAAGGGAAATAAAATTTTATTTGCTAAAAAAGTAAATTAAAATCAAAAAGTGAAAAATGTCAATATTCTGATATTTTTACTTTTGCTGAAGTCTCACCAAGTTATCTCCTCTTACATATACTATAAAGGGCCAAAGAAATTACATGAGAGGGAAAACCCACTGCTCTTTGCCCTGTCTATAACATCACTATCCCATGGCCAATCTGAAACGGGAAGCAAGCCCCATGCCTTACTATCCATGCCTTATACAAAGCACTGCCTCACCCACTGAGTGGAATTACCATGACTCCAAAGTGGAACTAATGAAAATTCCTTTTTAATAGATTTTTATTATCTTTTATTTTTATGTTGCCTAGGTGTCCTCCTGAATTGCTCTTCTAACTCTTTTCTTATAGGAGAGAATTCTCTTTAAAAAAATCAGTTGTAACTATCAACACATTAAAAAAAAACTGATAGTAAATACAATGTTACACTCCCATGGACATTGATCTCTGCAAAGTAACAGCGGGAGGGGTCTTCTCATAAATCCTCTTTGCAATCAAATTTGTTCTTACTTTTAAAAAATAGACTTTTATTGATTTATTTTTTTACAAAACCTAAATTTCCCGTGTCCCTCCTCTTTTCTCAAATAACCACATATCATAACAAATGTGTCTTTTTTAAATAAAGAAAAAATGCCCCCAGGACCGGATGGATTTACAAGCAAATCATATTAAACATTAAAAAAACCAATTCATTCCAATATCATAAAACTATTTTTTAAAATCGATTTTAAAAGGAGTCCTATTATATTTCTTTTATAGCACAAATATGTACTTTATACCTAAGCTAAGGAGAACTAAAATAGAAGAAAAAACTTTAGCTCAATTTCTCTAATGAATATTTATCCAAAAATTTTAAAAAAAATTCTAGCTAGAAAATAACACTAATGTATAACAAAAATCATACATTATGATCAGGTCACATGTATACTAGGAATGAGGGGATGATTCAATATTAGGAAAACTAAAAATATAATTGACCATATTAATAACAAACCCAACAAAAATAATGTGATCATTTTAATAGATCCAGAGCAAACTTAAAAAAATACCCACTCATATTAAAAAATAAAAACAACACAACAATACTATAAAGCATAGGAATAAATGTAATTTTTCTTAAAATGATAAGTAGTAGTTAAAACTAAGAAGCATTGTCTATAAAAGTGATAAACTAGAAGCCTTTCTTTCCAACATGATCAAGGATGAAGGAAGAGTGTTTACTATAATAATTACTATGCAATATTGTACTAAAAATGTTAACTATAGTAAAGATAAGAAACATTAAAAGAATAAGCAGAGGCAGAGAAGAAATGTCTATCATTTTTTGCAGATGATAGGATGATTTACTTAGAAGAATCCTAGAGAATCAGCTAAAGAAATTAATTATCAACTTTGGCAAAGTTTCAAGTTAAAAAGAAACTCACACAAATCATCAGTATTTCTGAATATTACCAACAAAACCCAACAGAAAAATATAGACAGAAAACATTAGTTTAAAATAAGTATAGACACTATAAAATACTTTGTTTTTAAATTTTATTATTTTTTAATATTCTTAAATTTTTTTTGAGTTCCAAATTCTTTTCTTTCCTCCTATCTTTCCATCACACATTAAGAAAGCAATAAATAAACATAACTTCTTTGGACTATACCTGCCAACACATACACAAGAATTGTATGACTACAATTACAAAATACTCTTCACATAAATAAAGTCATCTAAATAATTGGAGAAATATTATTGTTCATGATTAGAATGAATCAATATGATAAAGTGAAAATACTATCTAAATTAGTTTACTTCTTTAGTGCCATACCAATCAAACTATCAAAGAATTACTATACAGAGCTAGAAAAATAATAACAACATTGAAATAGAAGAACAAAAGATCAAGAATATCAAGGAAAGTAATGAAAAAAAATAGAAGGAAGCAGGTCTCTTAGAAGCAACTATTGTTCAGTCATTTTTTAGACATGTTCAACTTTTTTTTAAAAAGCTTTTAATTTTCAAAATATTTGAGCAAATAATTTTTCAACATTGACCTTTGTAATGTCTGGACTGATTCTCTGGAGGACCTTGGGATCAGCCCGGGTCCTTGGTCCTAGTGGAGGAGTGAAGGAGGCAAGAGGTCCACATGGCTGGTCAAAGATGGAATCTGGAATCTGGTGTCTGTGGCTGAGAGAAAGCATTCTGTGGTTGGGGCTCCTTAAATGCCTCAGTACTATTATTTCCCTACAACACACTGAGCTTGTGCAACCATATCACCATACTAAGTACTAAGTATATACTTAACTATAAGTACCTTGCTGACCTAGATTTAATTACACCTTTTCAGAGTTCCAACACCTTGCATAGTCTTGTGTTTCAGATTTTCCTCTCCTTCCCCCTATCCCCTCCCCTAGATGGCGAGCAATCCAATATATGTTATACATGTTGAAATATGTTAAATCCAATATGTGTAAACATATTTACACAATTGTATAAATATGTTTACACATATTGGATTTAACATATATTTCATATAAATATGTTTACACATATTGCCACTTCTTCCAGTTTCTGGCCACTACAGAAAGGACTGCCACAAACATTTTTGTACATGTGGGTCCCCTTCCCTCCTTTAAGATCTCTTTGGGATATAAGCCCAGTAGAAACACTGATGGATCAAAAGGTATGCACAGTTTGATAACTTTTTTTTAATATTTTATTTTATTTTATTTTATAATTGCTTTATATTGACAGAATCCATGCCAGGGTAATTTTTTTACAATATTATCCCTTGCACTCGTTTTGTTCCGATTTTCCCCCTCCCTCCCTCCACCCCCTCCCCTAGATGGCAAGCAGTTTTATATATGTTAGATATGTTGCAGTATATCCTAGATACAATATATGTTTGCAGAACCGAACAGTTCTTTTCTTGCATAGGGAGAATTGGATTCAGAAGGTAAAAATAACCCGGGAAGAAAAACAAAAATGCAGATAATTCACATTTGTTTCCCAGTGTTCTTTTTTTGGGTGTAGCTGCTTCTGTCTATCATTTATCACTTGAAACTCAGTTAGGTCTCTTTGTCAAAGAAATCCACTTCCATCAGGATACGTCCTCATACAATATTGTTGTCGAAGTGTATGATGATCTCTTGGTTCTGCTAATTTCACTTAGCATCAGTTCATGTAAGTCTCGCCAAGCCTCTCTGTATTCATTCTGCTGGTCATTTCTTACAGAACAATAATATTCCACATCGTTCATATACCACAATTTACCCAGCCATTCTCCAATTGATGGGCATCCATTCATTTTCCAGTTTCTAGCCACTACAAACAGGGCTGCCACAAACATTTTGGCACATACAGGTCCCTTTCCCTTCTTTAGTATTTCTTTGGGATATAAGCTCAATAGAAACACTGCTGGATCAAAGGGTATGCACAAATTGATAACTTTTTGGGCATAATTCCAGATTGCTCTCCAGAATGGTTGGATTCTTTCACAACTCCACCAACAATGCATTAGTGTCCCAGTTTTCCCGCATCCCCTCCAACATTCATCATTACTTTTTCCTGTCATCTTAGCTAATCTGACAGGTGTGTAGTGGTATCTCAGAGTTGTCTTAATTTGCATTTGTCTGATCAATAATGATTTGGAACACTCTTTCATATGAGTGGTAATAGTTTCAATTTCATCATCTGAAAATTGTCTGTTCATATCCTTTGACCATTTAAGTTTGATAACTTTTTGAGCATAGTTCCAAATTGCTCTCCAGAATGGCTGGATCCATTCACAGTTCCACCAACAATGTATTAGTGTCCCAGTTTTCCCACATCCCCTCCAACATTCATCATTATCTTTTTTTGTCATCTTAGCCAATCTAAGAGGTATGTAATGACAGCTCAGAGTTATCTTAATTTGCATTTCTCTGATTAATAGTAATTTAGAGCATCTTTTCATATGATTAGAAATGTTTTTAATTTCTTCATCTGAAAATTGTTGATATCCTTTGACCATTTATCAATTTGGAGAATGGCTTGAATTCTTATAAATTTGAATCAATTCTCTATATATTTTAGAAATGAGGCCTTTATCAGAACCCTTAAATGTAAAAATATTTTCCCAGTTTATTGCTTCCCTTCTAATCTTGTCTGCATTAGTTTTGTTTGTAGAAAAAAATTTTAGCTTAATATAATCAAAATTATCCATCTGGTGTTCAATTATGAGTTCCAGTTCTTCTTTGGACACAAATTCTTTCTTTCTCCACAAATCTGAGAGGTAAATTATCCTATGTTCTTCTAATTTGCTTATAATATCACTCTTCATGTCTAAGTCATCCATTTTGATTTTATCTTGGTATGTGGTGTTAGGTGTGGGTCAATGCCTAGTTGCTTCCATACTAATTTCCAATTTTCCCACCAGTTTTTGGCAAATAGTGAGTTCTTATTCCAGAAGCTGGGGTCTTTGGATTTGTCAAACACTAGATTTCAAAGTAGTATGACTACTTTGTCCTGAGATTCTAACCTATTCCACTGATCAACTACTCTATTTCTTACCCAGTACCAAATGGTTTTGATGACTGCTGCTTTATAATATAGTTTTAGGTCTGGCACAGCTAGGCCACCTTCATTGACTTTTTTTTTTCATTAATTCCCTTGAAATTCTTGATCTTTTGTTCTTCCATATGAACTTTATTATTTTTTTAGGTCTATAAAATAACTTCTTGGAAGTTTGATTTGTATGGTACTAAATAAGTAGATTAATTTAGGTAGTATTGTCATTTTTTAAATATTCACTCAACCTACTCATGGTCACTTGATATTTTTGCAACTAATTAGATCTGACTTTATTTGTGTGGAAAGTGTTTTGTAGTTGTGTTCATATAGTTCCTGACTTTTCCTTGGTAGATAGATTTTGAATGGAATTTCTTTTTGTATTTTTTGCTTCTGGACTTTGTTGGTACATAAAAAATTGCTGATGACTTATCTGCATTTATTTTGTATCCTCTAACTTTGCTAAAGTTGTGAATTGTTTCTAGTAGTTTTTTAATTGATGCTCTAGAGAATCTGCAAAGAGTGATTAATTTGGCTTCCTTATTACCTATCTTAATTCCTTTAATCTCTTTCTTTTCTTATTGCCAAAGCTAGCATTACTAATCCAATATTAAATAGTAATGGTGATAGTGGGCAACCTTGTTTCACCCCTGATCTTATTGGGAATGGTTCTAGTTTGTCCCCATTATATATGATGCTTGCTGATGGTTTTAAATAGATGCTACTCATCACTTTAAGGAAAAGACCATTTATTCCTATACTCTCTAGTGTTTTTAATAGGAATGGGTGTTGGATTTTATCAAATGCCTTTCTTCATCTATTAAGATAGTCATATGATTTTTGTTAATTTGGTTATTGATATAGTCAATTGTGCTAATAGTTTTCCTAATATTGAACCAGCCCTGCATTCCTGGTATAAATCCTACTTGGTTATAGTGTATTATCCTGGGGATGACTTTCTGCAATCTCATTGCTAATATTTTATTTAAGATTTTTGTGTCAATATTTATTAGAGAAATTGGTCTATAATTTTCTTTGTCTGTTTTCACCCTACCTGGTTTATCTGTCAGCAGCATATCTGTGCCATAAAAGGAATTTGGTAGGAGTCTTTCTTTCCATATTTTTCAAATAGTTTATATAGCATTGGAATTAATTGTTCTTTAAATGTTTGGTAGAATTCACATGTAAATCCATCTGGCCCTGGAGATTTTTTCTCCAGGAGTTGATTCATAGCCTGTTCTATTTCTTTTTCTAAAATGGGACTATTTAAATAATTTATTTTCTCTTGTGTTAACCTGGGCGATCTATATTTTTGTAGATATTCCTCCATTTCATTTAGATTATCAAATTTATTGGCATATACTTGGGCAAAATAATTCCTAATTATGGCTCTAATTTCCTCTTCATTTGGTGGAAAGTTCTTTTTCGTTTTTGAGACTAACAATTTGATTTTCTTCTTTCCTTTTTCTAATCAAATTAACTAAAGGTTTATCTATTTTGTTGTTTGTTTTTTTTATAAAACCAACTCAATTTTATTTATTAATTCAATAGTTTTCTTTTCAATTTTATTAATCTCTCCTTTTATTTTCAAAATTTCAAATTTGGAATTTAATTGAGGGTTTTTAATTTGTTCTGCTTTTTGTGAACATTTAGATAGCATTGGGTTAATGTTGTTGTTTTGGGCAAACATACTGGAGTGGTTTTTTTTTTTTTTCTTCTCCAGCTCATCAGAAAGTTGAGTCTTTCTGCCTCCAAGCCTGGTGCTCTATTTACTGAGCCACCTAATTGTCCCTCTGGAAACAGTAGCTTATCTCAAGCTATGCTAAAAAGCATTTTGCTACTGGGTAAGAGATAGTGAGGTTGATCAATGGAGTAGATTAGGTATCCAACTTATAGAATGAGCACAGTACTCTAGTATTTGATGGTCTCAGAAAAACTTGGGCAGGCTTATATGAATAAATGTAAAGTGAAGTGAGCAGAATCAGGAGAACACTTTATACAGTAACAGCAAAAGTTTAAAGATAATCAGCTTTAAAAGACTTGATCAATACAATGATGTATGTTTCCAAAGAACTCATGCCGAGAAATGCTATTCACCTTCAGACAAAGAATTAGTGACAGATTAAAGCATGTTTTCTTCTTTTTTTCCTTTTCTTGCTTTTTTTTAACCATGGAGGAAATATGGCTAATGTTGGAAATTTATTTTGTTATGACCATATATATTTGTAATTGGTTTTGTTTTTCTTGCCTTTTCAATGGCAGAGGAGAAGAGGGGAAAGAATTTTGAACTGAAAATAGACTTAAATTGAATTTAAAAAAATAAAAGAGAGAAAAGAGGAAAAAATTGCACAAAACTATTAACACTGAAAATCTGATGTTTCTATTATGATATTTCTACCATGTTTAACATATATTGGATTGCTTGCCATTTAGGAGAGGGGGTGGGAGAAGGGAAGAAACTGGAACGCAAAGTTTTGCAAAGGTTAATATTGAAAAATTATCCATGCATATGTTTTGAAAATAAAAAGCTTTAATTAAAAAAAGAATCTGATGTTATATATAATTGAATATATAATATTCAAATCTCCCTCCCCCAGCAACCTCTGTACTACTTCATGTGTGATCTCATCCTCTACCATGATTTTAATTATAATCTCTTTGTTAATCATTCTCAAATCTACCTTTCCTGTTCTAACTTCTCTGCTGACCTCCAATCTTACCTTTCAGATATTTCAAACTGGATGTCCAGTTGACATCTTAAACTCAATACATCCAAAAAGGAATTCATTTTCTTTCCTCTTAAATTTGTATCTTTCCTATTGCCATAGAGGGCAACAACATCCTCCCAGTCCCTGAGATTTGAATCCCAGGAGTCATCTTGGATTCCTCACTATCTCTCACCACCCTACTTCATTTTCCATATCCAATCTGTTTCCAAGGTCTGTAAATTTCATTGTTGCAACATCTCTCCTATATGCCTTCTTTTTTCCTCTGACACTGCCATCCCCTTGGTTCAGACTCTTATCATCTCATTCCTGGATTATTACAGTAATTGCTAATGAGTCAACCATGTGGCTGTTCCATGAAAAAGATTCTCCATCTCTTGATTATGGACATTTTCTTCCCATGCATGGACTGCTCTCCCTCCTCTACTCTGACTACTAACCTCCCTAGCTTCCTTTAAATCCTAACTAAAATCCCACCTTCAGTACTTTGCATCAGTTTATGTAAATCTTTCTATGCTTCTTCTGTATTTGTGTTCATCAATTCTTAATTCTCATTAATATTTTATTATCTTTGTGTATTACAATTTGTTTAGCTATTTCCCAATTTATGAACTTCTCCAGTTCTTTGAAACCACAAAAAAATCTGCAATGAATATTTTGGGGAGTATCAAGACTTTCATTTACATATATCTGTAGATAGAAAACTTAGTTAAAACTTTTAGCACAAGTAGATAAATAAACAAGGAAGATACTAATAAAAGAAGGGACGATGATCTTCAGAGCCTCTAAATAAATCCAAACATCTTGGAACAAATAAATCAAGATAAAATAAAATATATCAATATCTCACAAAGCAGAAGATTTAAGAGACCATGGAAGCAAAGTGGAATGTTCCTGAACAATTTAAGAGAGAAGAATTTATGGTTACTAGCAGAAATAACTGAGAGAATAAAAATTAATATATAATAGTGAGTTTCTCCAAAGAAATAAAAGAGAATAATTTATTGGGAATACAAATATACAGAAGAAAAGGACAAGGTGAAAAAAGCAGTTTTTATGTTGCCAGCAAGATGAAATGTCAACCATTTTCTCTCATCATCCTAATTACTCAAAACTTCCAACATAAGAGTTATATGCAAAAGGTAAAATAATTGGAGCTATTCCCACAAGGTACGACACCAAGGACCTTAACAAGATAACCTAATGAATTAATAGTAGAGGAGTCTAATTATCTAATCACAAGGTATTTACTCAATACTCCATTTCCCATGTTCTGCAAGGACTATGCAAGAACCTGTAGTCCTATGCTCTATGATACACTTAGCAATTTCCAGTTGCTGTAGAAATCTGTCAGTAAACCCAGTCCCTACCATCCTCTTATCATTCTGCCTTGGAAGTAATACTCTACTATATATCATTCAATCAGAGAATCAAGTACACAGAGGACTGGGTCAGGGTCTCAAAGTGTGTGTGTGTGTGTGTGTGTGTGTGTGTGTGTGTGTGTGTGTGTGTGTGTGTGACTAGTTCTATCTTCCCAAAAGTCACTTGGGACAGGAATTGAAAACTGGTAAAATATCAAATTCCTTAATGTGAGAGGAAATTGAGGTAACTTTGAAGTCCAAGGGATCTATATCAAAGGACATGAAGTCTGAAAATGAATGCTAGGGCAACATAAGGAGAAAAAAAGTTGGAAAGACCCTATATCTGTAGATAGAAAACTTAGTTAAAACCTTTAGCACAAGGAGATAAATAAACAAGGAAGATATTAATAAAAGAAGGGACGATGCTCTCCAGGTCCTCTAAATAAATCCAAACATCTTGGAACAAATAAATCAAGACAAAATAAAATAAATCAATATCTCACAAAGCAGAAGATTTAAGAGAATATGGAAGCAAAGTGGAATATTCCTGAACAATTTCAGAGAGAAATGAGTATTGTGAAAGCAGAATTTATGGTTACTAGCAGAAATAACTGAGAGAATAAAAATGAATATATAATAGTGAGTTTCTCCAAAGAAATAAAAGAGAATGATTTATTGGGAATACAAATATACAGAAGAAAAGGAAAAGGTGAAAAAAGAGAAGTGAAAATCAATAACACTGAAAGAACACATAATCTCTATGGAAGCAAATCATAATTTATCTTAAAGTCAGAATATGTAGGAACTACATCAATTCCCAGAATGAGATGACCCCCCCAAAAAAATACAAGAAAGCTTTTCAGTACTTCTGAACATAGAAAACAAAGTGACGATGCAGTGTTGGTGGAGTTGTGACTTGAACCAACAATACTGGAAAACATGGAACACTGGAACTATGATCAAAAGGCTATAAAACTGCGCATATCCTTTGATCCAGCAATATAACTACTGGGTCTATTTCCCAAAGAGATCATTAAAAAGAGGGAAAAGGATGCACATGTACAAAAATATTTGTGCCACTACCAATATTTTGTGGTAGCAAAGAATTAGAAATTGAGGAAATGCCCATCAATTGGGGAATAGCTGAACAAGTTGTGGTATATGAATTTAATGAAATACTATTGTTCTATAAGAAACAATGAGAAGGTGGATTTCAGAAAAAAACTGGAATGGCTAACATGAACTGATGCTGAGTGAAGTGAGCAGTAACAGGAGAACAGTGTACATAGTAACAGCAACATTGTGAGATGATCAAGTATGATAGACTTAACTCTTCTCAGCAATGCAGTTATCCAAGACAATTCCAAAAGACTTGTGATGGAAAATGCCATCCACATTCAGAAAAAGAATATGGAGACTGAAAGCAGATCAAATCATTATATTTTTACTTTTAAAAAAATTTGTTTTTTTCTTTCTCATGGTTTCCCCCTTTTTTCTGATTTTTCTTTCATAATACAGTTAGGATGGAAATAAGTCTAATATGATTGTACATGTATAACCTATATCAGATTGCTTGCTGTCATGGGAAGAGCCATCTGTACCTGGAGAGAGATCTGTGGGAATTGAGTGTGGATCACAACGTAGCATTTTCACTCTTTTTGTTCTTGTTTGCTTGCATTTTGCTTTCTTTCTCATTTTTTCCTTTTTGATCTGATTTTTCTTGTGCAGCATGATAATTATGGAAATATGTATAGAAGAATTGCACATGGTTAACAAATATTGGATTACTTGCCATCTAGAGGAGGAGGTGGGGGAAGGGAGGGAAAAATTTGGAACACAAGGTTTTGCAAGGGTGAATGTTGAAAATTATCCATATATATGTTTTGAAAATAAAAAGCTTTAAGAAAAAATATAGTAAAAAATGAATTTTGAAAAGTATCTTTACATGTCATTGGGAAAAAATATTACTAAGTAAAAAATAAGGAACAATAGAAAACAAAGTGACTGGAAAAAAATTCATAGATTGCCTCCAGAAAACAAACAAATTTACACAATAAACTCAAAGAGAGGTACTAGTAAAATAGAACAATTCCAATGATAAACAGGGTAGCTGAATGGCTAAGTATGATAGAATGCTGGGCCTGGAATCAGAAGAACTCATCTTCCTGAATTCAAATCTGATATCAGACTCTAGCTGTGTGATCTTGGACAAGTCACTTAGCCCTATTTGCCTCAGTTTCTTCAATTGTTGAATGAACTCCAATATCTCTGCTAAGAAAATTCCAAATGAAGTCATTAAGAATTGGCCACAGTGAAAAAATGACTCAACAACAACGACAAACATCAAATTCTTCAAGTGACTAGGTGATAGACCTTAAAATAGAAAAGAAAGTTAAATCAAATAACACAAGACCATTATGGACCTACCAAGCACCCTCGAAAGGAATGGAATAATGTGTTCCAAAATGCAAAACCATTAAGATGTACCCAAAACAACAGTCTAATCATAAATGAAAATAAGATAGCTGCTCAGTGAAAGAAAGAAACTTTGAAGTATTCCTACCAAAAAAACCCAGATATGATCAGATTATTTGCTTTTCAAAACTACACACAATAAAAATATTAGAAAGCAAAAAATAAATATTTCAGAAAAAAAGAGCTAGACAGAGAAATATACTATGTAATTAAAAAAACCAACAAAATAACAGCAAAATGATCATTGTAAGTAATTTATTTTTAAAAATACAGAAGAAAATAAAGGTGAAAGTAGCACTTAAATAGAAAAATCGATAGTGACAGAACAAGCTCAAAACATCCTGTAATATGGAGCCTAAATAAAGAATAAATAAAAGGACTATAAATTAAAGAATAAAAATCTAGAATAGACTGAAAAGGTAAGGAATTAATTCAGAGAACAAGAGAAAAAATATTTTTGTAAAAAAGTATCAAAAAATGAAGACAAAATGCTAACAAACAAAAATTTGTTGAAGTAGAAGGGAAGAAGAGGTAGACAAATTTTATTTAATATTTAACAGAGCAAAACGGGAAGAAAGTAGGAAGATTTGTTTTAAAAAAAAAAGGAAATGCAAACCAATATTGCCAATCTAAGTCCATAGTAATTGTGAGAAGAGTCTCAAGGGAAAAAAATAACTTTTTTAAACAAGGACTATACAAATAGCTAGAAGAAAGGAAGCTGCAGTTGTGCCTTATCCACAGTCACATAGTTAGTGTCAGAGGACCCAGGTCTTATCTACTTTCAGGTCCAGCAGTTTATCCATCATGCTAACATATGATTGTGGCTAGCTACTGTCTAATACCTCCTCCAACTTTCTCTCTTAATAGTCAGAAGACACATTTGGTCAAAGCAAAATCATTTAATGTCATGGCATAGTAAAAATGTAAATATTTTCCCCCTAAACCTGGGGCACATTCTCCCACAAAATCATGCTGCAGCAATAACTCGATGCAATGACTCGAGCTCCCACCTGCTGTGTTCTTCCTATTGATAAGGTCTATGACTAATACCCCAGTTGACCCTGGGTATCACCTGGAGCAAAATACATTTAACCAGGAAACACAGATCAGCTTCTAACAAAGAGATATTTACTTCAAAGAACATAGCAAGAACAAAGTATAAATATTTCCCCTTCCCCTAACACCTTAGGGGCATAAATGACTTTAGTTCTTACTTAATACTGATCCCACTGGTCCTTGTACCACGCTGAGATCCTGAAAGTCATTCCTGAAGATCATTTCCTGCTCCTTAAGATGTCGATGGTGAACTGGTTATAAAATCTGAACTGGTTTCTGATTCCTGGACTCCCATGGCTCACTTTCCTAACTAAAATTGGAGACTTTAAAGATGTGAATAAAACAGAGAAGCTAATGTTGAGAAGACTTTTGGAAGCCTCTGCTTCAGGATATGATTAGTTAACCAGAACCACTTGTAGAATATAGTTTCTTTCCAAGGTACTTCTAGAACTACAGGAAAATCTGCCTGGTTTCGTTCCCTTTGAGTTTCATCTATGGAACTCTAGCCACGAGTTTCGGCATAGGAGCAAGAACCCTTTTAGCCAGCACCCTTTATTGGTAAGAAACTTGAAACATTCTCTTCGAGACTTCATCTTGTCTTATGGTGATTATTCAACATATTTCCTGATTTTTCAATCTCAGAAGGCCACTAGTTCTGATACAATTAATTCTGGTAAATGATAATTTTCCTGTGGAAAGCTCTCAGCTTCCTGGTAGCAGTTTTCTCACCCAAAATCCCTTTAATTTTTCTGCATAGATGAGTTTGTAGGAAAAGCATAATTAATTGTGCACTCTTAATTGCACAACACTCCTGGACCTATGCTAGGCGGATTTGGCTATTTCAAATCTGTCCATACAGAGAGGATATGGTTACCTTACAGAGAAGAAATGGTTTCTGTAGTTTTATTGCATTTGAAAATGTGAAAACCATTCTTAGCTCTAGACTTCAAAAAAAGAAGGGAACAGATCTAGCTATAAGTCCTGGGTTAAAGAAATACTAGTGATGTGATCTTAGTTGCTGCCCCAGACCAATATACTTTCCCTCCCCTTTTCTACTCTCTCTCTCTGTCTCTTGCTTTGTCTCTCTCTCTCTCCGTGTCTCTGTGTTTCTCTGTCTGTCTCTTTCTGACTCTCTATTTCTCTCAGTCTCTGCCTCTATGTGTCTCTTTCTGATGTTCTGTTTCTGTCTCTCTCTGACTCTATGTCCCTCTCTCTCTGACTCTCTGTCCCTCTCTCTGTCTCTTTCTGATTCTGTCTCTGTCTCTGATTCTGCCTCTGTCTCTCTGTCTCTGTCTCTCTCTATCTTTGTGTGTGTGTGTGTGTGTGTGTGTGTGTGTGTGTGTGTGTGTGTGTGTTTCTCTCTGTCTCTGTTTGCCTGTCTATCCCTCTCTCTTGGTTCTCACTAGAACAAAAGGATTTTTTCCATGCATAGCTTATTTGAGATGTATCTAATGCCAAGGATTTTTCCCATGTCTATCTTATCTGAGTTTGTTCAGATGTATGTGAGATTGCCCAATTTTCCTACTTTGCCCAATTGTCCTATTCTTTCTTATTCTTCCTTCTCAATATAATCTCTTGCTTTGATCTGCTGAAGGACCTTTCTTCCTTATAAGAAGAACCCAGAGGGTGTGTCACTCTAGTAAACACCCATGCTTGATTTGGAGACTAAGCCTGAATTCTTTGAAAAAAGATATTGCAATACATATCCAGTACCCCAAACACTAGGAATGTTTAAGACCCTCATAACTGCTGAGGGATACTATTGTATATATATGTGTGTGTGTGTGTGTGTGTGTGTGTGTGTGTGTATGTATGTATGTATATATATATGTATGTATATATATATGTATATATGTATGTGTATATATATATGTATATATGTATGTGTGTGTATATATATATATAATGTTTCTCCAGCTTAAAACTCTTACAGATTTTTCTCTATTGGAAATTGAGAAGAATTAAAGTCAAAGACTTGTTCTGAAAAGGAATAAGGGTGGGAGCAAATTTAATTCTTTTCAAAGATATATTATTGCCTTTCTACCAGTAGTGATTGGTACCTTGATACAACTGAGGAATTTTTTCATTCTTGAAATTCAAATTTAACAAAAATGGAAAAGGACCTTATATGTACAAAAAATATTTATAACTGCTCTTTTCTGGAGGTAAAATTGGAAACTGAAGAGATGCTATCAATTGAGGAATGGCTGAATAAATTGTTATATGTGATTATGATGAAATATTATTAAGCAATAAGAAATGATGAGCTGGATGTTCTCAGAAAAATCTGGAAAGACTTCTATGAGCAGATGCAAAGTGGAATACATTAAAGTAACAGCAATATTGTAAGATAATTTGCTGTGAATGACATAATTATTCTCAGTAATACAATAATCCAAGACAAATCTGAAGCGCTTATGATGAGAAATGATATCCATACCCAGAGAAAGAACTGGTGGTGTCTGAATACAGATTGAAACATACTTTAAAAAAACTTTATTTTTCTTAAGAGTTTTTTTTGGGATGTGAGGTTCTATGTTTTCTTTCACAATATGACAATTATATATGACATGACTATATACATGATTTCTGTGAGAAATTATTCATTTGGACCCCTATTCTATTCCAATAAATATTAATAAATTTGATAGAATTCTATAAAGTTCTATATATAAGACCTCAGAACTGTGAGCTATAGATTCTAAATTCACTTGCTTAATTATCAGAAGTTAACTAAAGATTCTCCACCCTTGTTTTGACTTGTCATGGTGACCAAGCCCAAGGGTGGCAGAGATGACAATTAAATGGAAAGTCCTCCAAAATATTTTTGTACCTCTGGACCAATCCTTTGTACAATAGGAGCAAGTGACCATACCATTTCTTCTTGTCCAGCCTAAGGAAAACTATCTATCTTGTGTGAAGATATTCCTTACTTCACTAATTTGTGATCTTGTTGACATGTTATTTTGCTTATTTTAGCTTATGTGTCACATGTTGATCAATGGAATTATTCTGTATTTGGTATAGCTGTTCTGTGGTCCCTTGATCTTTGTGGGGAGCCTGGGTCAGAAAACCTGAATCTCCTAGTTCTGGCTCATAACTCCCCCTTTTACCTGGCCTTAGGAAATTCCTAAAGTAATCCCTGGAATTCACTCTTTAGTTTCTGGCCATCACCCCCATAATTGATCTGGAGATTACTCCCTCAATTCTTCTGGAGATCATCCCTAGCCCTAGGCCCCAGAAAGCTAAATAAAATTGGACTCTGTCTCCCAAATCTTCATTAATTTCCTAATCAGGACCTAGCCCACTGAGAACTGTTCAGTGTCAATAAACCCTTTTTGCCAACTTCAACTTTCAGAGTAGGACTGCGAATTCTTTTGTGACACCGGCCTGGGGACTCCTAAATGCTGTTAGGGTGTCTTTTCCAATAACATTTTGTGGCCCTGTACAGGGATCCCTGAAATTTTACATCCTCCTTGTTGAGATAAGCTTTCTTTTGCCTCTTTTGCCTCTATTCTATAGCACCTAGGAAGTCTTGGGACAGTTGGGAGCTTCATGTTCAGCAGACTCCCTTGACTGGGGACACCTACACTTGGACATTCTCAGCTGAAGTACCCTTAACCAGAAGATTTCTGTCACCTATAGCCTTCTCTGGGACACTTGAAGAAGATGGTGCTATGGAATTCAGAAAATCTAAGGCTTGTGGCAAAAATGGAACAATCCACCTCTGTCTCTGTTTCTTAGGATTCTCCCTTAAGCTGTCTCTTAAAAAATAAGCAATTTGGCCTGAAAGATCTCAAAACTAAAAACCTTATTTTCTTTTGCAATACTACCTGATCTCCATATATTCTTGGGGAACCAGGAAAAATGGCCCATTTAATGACTCGATTAATTATAGCTATATTTAGCAGCTTGATTTATTTTGCCGAAGAAAAAGCAAGTGGACTCAAGTTCTCTATGATCAAGCCTTTATGATCTTGTCTTGTGATCCTAAATTAAAACAGCACTACAGGATGCTACTAAAATTTACTAGAAGGGAACCAAAATTAGAAGCTAACTTTTTAGATGACCCTTTCCTTTCCACTCCTCTAGGGATACAGAATCCTTCTTCTGCACTCTCTTGCAGTCCTTAGCAGGAGGCCTGTGAATCCCTTCCAGAGCCACCCCTTTATCAAAATCAGGACCTTATGTCCAACAACATTTCTTCAACTCAGTCCCCTTTATTCCCTGAACCAGATCTTGAGACTCCCCAACCCTGATTCCTCAGTGCCTCTTATACAAGGAGTGGGATCCCTTTTTCTCCTTCTCAGGATCCTGATTCAGCCACGCCTTCTAACCTCTGCCCACTGAGAGAAGCAGCAGATTCTCAGGAGGTACACTCAGGGTACAAATGCCTTTTTCAATGTCAAATCTCTCCCAGATTCAGAAAAAAACTTGGCCATTACTCTGAGGACCCCACTTAAGGCCATTGCCCTCCAATTTGATCTTTCCTGGGGAGATGTTAATATTAAGTAATCTATTTCAGATAAATGGGAGAAAGCTGCAGAAGCCAGCTTTGGGCCCTCAAACTTCTCTCACTCAGCCATTAGAAACAGCTTTTGGACTCTTTAATAACAGGGACCAAACTGCAGCAGAGGAGGAAAACCGCAGGGTCAGAGCGGGAAACAAAGAACAGGCCCAAATTTTAGCTGCTGCCATATCCGAAAACCCTAAGGGTTCATGCTTTAGGTGTAATGGACAGGGCCATTGGGCCCAGAATTGTCCTTGGAGGAAACACCCCTCACCCCCACCTCCTCACCCCTATCCTTACCCCAAGTGTAACCAGGAGGGGCACTGGAAGAGAGACTGATCACAGTCCCCATCCCAGGTCTTGCCCTACAGCGTCCCCAAGACCTGAAGTGAGGGAGCCGGGGTTCAGCCAGGCTCCCCCTTCCTCCATCACAGCAACTGAACCCAGAGTATCTTTGGATGTAGCCAGTAAGACCATTGAATTTCTTTTTGATATGGAAATTTCTCTTTCTATCTTCTGGCACTTGTCTCACTCACACCCCCCCCCTCCCCACACACACACACACCCTCCTAACAGGATAATGGGGATTGAAGGGAAACTTAAGAATTGTTTGGAGACCTTCCCTCGCCTTGCTAGTTTGGTGACCTGCTATTTATTTATTTTTTAAATAATTTTTTTATTGACAGGTGACCTATTATTTAAACACTCCTTTCTTATTATTCCTTCCTCTCCTGCTCCCTTACTGAGGTGTGATTTCGACAAATAAATCCCTGGGCGAGCTACTCATACCATCCCAGCCTTAGTCAGACTGCGGGACCCCAGTGTATTCCCCATAAATGGCAATGCCCAATAAAGGCAGAGGCTGGGGAGGGAGTGCAACCCTTGATTGAGAAATCCTTTAAGCACAAACTTTTAGTTCCCTGTAGGTCTCCCTGCAATACCCCAATTCTCCCTGTTAAAAATCCAAATGGGAAGTTTCATATAATACACAGTTATTCTAATGAGGCAGTTATTCTGATTCACCCATTATGCCCAATCCCTATACTATCCTTAGATCTCAGAGAACACAAAATGGTTCTCCACTCTAGATCTTAAAGATGCCTTTTTTTGTATACCTTTGTGTAAAAACTCACAATTTCTTTTTGCTTTTGAATGCATGAAGTCAGGGGAATATCCCCACCAATTAACTTGGACAGTTTTGCCCCAAGGCTTCCGAGATAGTCCACATGTATTCAGACAGGCAGGGGCTAAAGATTTAAGGGATTCGGAACTATTTGACAACAGTCTCATCCGGTATGTGGATGATATTTTGATCTGCAGCCTATCCCGAGAGGCTTCCCTAGAAGCAGCCATAAAAACTCTTAATTTTCTGGCCTCTAAGGGGGCTACAGGATCTCCTTATCCAAAGCCCACATTGCCGGCCAGTCTGTCAAATATTTGGGCCATAATCTAACCTCCAGCTCTCGCTCTCTGACTGAGGAGAGAAAGCAGACCATTTTATCCCTTCCAGACCTGCTTCAAAGAAACAGCCATGCGTTTTCTTGGGCATGGCTGGTTTCAGCAGAATTTGGATACCTAATTTTGGGATTATTGCCAAGGCCTTCTATCATTCTATTCAAGGTCCTGACAACCTTCCCCTTGACTGGGCCCCTGATCAGGCCAAAGCTTTTAAGATCCTGAAAGTCAAGCTGACTTCTGGCCCTGCCCTGGCTCTACCTAATTTAGAAAAGCCTTTCACTCTGTATGTGGATAAAAGATGGGGACAAGCCTTGGGGGTCTTAACTCAGACTCTTGGACCTGATTCCAAACCAGTTGTCTACTTCTCAAAAAAAACTAGATTCAGCATCATTAGGATGTCCCTCCTGCCTTAGAGCAGTGGCTGCTATGGCCCTTCTAATTGAAGAAGCCTCAAAACTCACTCTAGGGCAGCCATTGGAGGTTGTAACCCCCTGCCAGGTTCAGAGCATTTTAGAAGTCACAGGGCATCAGTGGCTTGTTGGTGGGAGGCTTACTAGATATCAGACTCTCCTACTAGACACCCCTGACCTAACTCTCTGGGTGTGTCACACTCTTAACCCTGATACCCTGCTCTCTGACTACACTCAGTCAGGTGACATTATTCATAATGTGAGGAAGCTTTAGATTCTGTCTACTCCAGTCCATCTGACTTAAGGGACATTCCTCTTGACAACCCAGATGGTGAATGGCTTATAGAATGGTCTAGTTTTCTTGAAAATGGGGAAAGAAAGGCAGGTTATTCTGTGGTGACCCTCAATAACACCCTAGAAACTAAGCTACTGCTTCTTGGGACTTTTGCCCTGAAAGCTGAACTCATTGCCCTAACCAGAGCTTTGGAACTGGGGAAGGGAATGAGAGTGAACATCTATACTGACTCCAAATATGCTTTTCATATTTTGCATGCTCATGGGGCTATATAGAAAGAAAGGGGACTTTTGACAGCAAAGAACTTTCCTATTAAATATTGAAGGGAAATTCTACAGCTGTTGCAAGCTGTCCACAAACCCAGAGAGGTCTCAATCATATTTTGTAAAGGACACCAGAAGGGAGATTCACTTCAGGCCAAGGGGAATAGGTTTGCAGATTCGCTGCTCAAGCTGATGCCCATTTACCCCTGACTAGAGCATCTTTAATCCCCCAGCTCCCTGATTCTTACACCCCTTTCTATAGTTCACAGGAACAAGCCCTTGCAGAAGAAAGGGGATACATCCTTTCTCCTTCTGGCTGGTTTCAAACATCCTCCAGCCAACTTTTAATCTCAGAGACAAGTCAATGGAAACTTATTTTTGGTCTTCACCAAGCTACCCCCAGGGGAGAAATGCTCTTCAGACCCTGGTGAAACACATTTTTACTGGTCACAAGCCGGGAGAAACGATCAGGCAGGTCTGCCAGGCCTGCCCAGTTTGTGCCCAAGTGAATCCTGAAGGAGCTTAGACCTCCCCCTCTCCTGAAGCCCGTTCAGAGAAGGGGCCCGCACCCAGGGGGAAATTGGCAGCAGACTTTACACACTTGCCCCTTGCAGAGGCTTCAAGTTGCTTTTGGTCTTTGTTGGCACCTTTACTCATTGGGTAGAAGCTTTTCCCTGCAGTTCTGAGAAAGCTCAGGAGGTATCACAGAGCTTGCTAAAAGATCATACCTGGCTGTGGCTCGCCTAGCCCCTTGCAGAGGGACAACGGCCCGGCCTTCACTTCTCAGGTGACCCAAAATGTGGCTGAGGCACTCACAATCACTCACCATCTCCATTCTGCCTGGTCCTCAGGCCCTGGGAAGGAGGAGAAAATGAATCGCCCCCTCAAGCGAGTCCTGACTAAACTGTGCTTAGAGACTGGAGGGGATTGGGTGAAGAACCTCCCATTAGGGCTTCTAAGAGTCCACATTGCACCTGGGGAGAACATTAAGCTGAGCCCCTTTAAACTGTGTATGGGGGGCCTTTCCTAACCTCTGACACTCCTGTAGATCCAGAACAGCCTCTGGTCACCCAGTTTGCCACAGCTCGGAGCAGTCCAGAAAGCCCTTTCTGAATATGCATCTCCCTAAACCTGCAGATGCTCATACTCAGACTGTCACCTCTGTAAATCCAGGGGACAGGGTACACCTGAAATCTTATAACCTCAAGATACTGAGCCTCTGGGTGAAAAGTGGAAAGGACCATATGAGGTCATTCTGGCTACTCCAACGTCAGTCAAACTGGAAGAGTTCCCCAGCTGGACTCATCTTTCTAGGATTAAAAATGCTGCTTCTGTTACTTCTCCCTCAGATATTTCAGAATATTCCTGTGAACCCAGAGAGGACCTGAAGCTCCTCTTCCACAGGACCCCTGAAACCACTCTGGAGAAAGAAGAGTGAAATTGTCTGTGACCTTCTTTCTCTCCCTATAATCTCCTTCCTTACTCTTTCTCACTCCAAGGATGAGAATTTTGTTCCTGGCATTTTCCCTCCAGCTTTTCTTGATGTCATTCTGTGGTCCCTGCCAACTTAACCTTTGTTAGTTGGGCCATCACCATCCTCAAGGCAGCCCACAGATGGGACTTGATGCATTATTTGCAAAGGCCCCATTCCCAAATGTTTCCATCTCCACCCTGGATGTCACCCCACTTTTAACCTGCTTGTGAGATTTGTT
Source organism: Antechinus flavipes (assembly GCF_016432865.1). Taxonomy (NCBI): domain Eukaryota; kingdom Metazoa; phylum Chordata; class Mammalia; order Dasyuromorphia; family Dasyuridae; genus Antechinus; species Antechinus flavipes. Next base: position 653,782,910 of record NC_067398.1, read on the forward strand.
TCTTCCAGGCTCCAAGCTGAAGACTTCCAGCTACTTGTTCAGTCTGAAGATCAGGGAACACTCAGAATCCCCTAGATGTTGCTGCTGCCATCTTCAAATCACACATTTCCCCTCCAGGTCTGAACCCCCATTGAGCATAGGGACAGCTCTATGGTCCTTGTCAGTGTGAAGCACCTCCAGAAGATGAGACCTTTGTCCCTTTGCCCCAAATGAATTTGGGGTGACTGCTTGAGGAGGGAATGATGTAATAGGACTCTATGGTCCCCTGATCTTTGTGGGAGCTTGTGTCAGAGGACCCTGAATTTTCTGGTTGTGGCTCACAACTCCCTCCCTGCTCTCCCACAATCCTTTCACCTGGCCTCGGGGAAACTCCTAAAATAATCCTCACTTTCAATTCACTTGAATTGATCTCCACTTGGAGATCACTCTTTAGTTTCTGGCCTCAGGAATAATCACCACCCATAATTGACCTGAAAATCACTCCCTCAATTCATCCAGAGATCAATCATCCCTAGATGCAGATCACAGAAGGCTAAATAAAATTGAACTCTGTTTCCCAAATCTTCAATAATTTCCTAATCAAGATCTAGTCCACTGAGGACTGCTCAGTGTAAATAAACCTTTTTTGCCAAACATCTACTTGGAGACTGGGACTGCGAATTCTTTTGCAAAACCTACAATACCAGCCTGGGGATCCCCAAACACTGTTAGAGTATCTCATGTTTCAACAACTGGACATCTTGTTTTATAAAAATAGCACCTTGGAAGGAGGAGAAATCTTAGCTCATGAGAAAGCTCCGAGGTTCACTTCATTAAAGAAGGCCAGGGACCTTTTAATAAAGTAGCTTTGGATCAGAGTTCTGTCTCAGTCTCTTTTATTATAGGTAGGATAATTTTAGTCCCCACAATTCTTTGTGTTCTTAATGGAGGAAGAAAGAGAGAGAATCTGGAACAAATGTTAAAACAAAAAACCAAAAAATAAACAAATGTTAAAAATTATTTATACATATAACTGAGGAAAAATAAAATGCTAAATAAATCCTCCTCCCAGAAAATTAAGTTTATGATACTCATCAAAAGAATGAACTCTTTAATCATTAAGGGAAATGATCTGGGAAGAAAAGTGAATGAAGTGAATTGTGAAAGCTATCTTACAAGATGGAGACAGTGTTCTAAAAATTGAGTAAAGGTCAGTTATGCCCCAAGGCCAATTTTCTTTCTCTAGAGATCCCATGATTTACAAAAAATGGGATCATATAGCTCTTTGTGAGACTAAGTTAGGGCCACCTTGACATTAAAACTCCCATATAAGGTAATTTAGTAATCCTAAAGATGTGGTTGGATTTGAAGTTTTTCCTCGTTTATGACTTAGAATGTGAGGACATTTGTCCTGACTAATGAGGGCAAAGGTTTAACCTATAGGGAGTGTTACCCCAAACTCCTATATAATCCTTGTCTGTTAACTGTGTCTCACCTCTCTTTGCCTAACTACCTGTTGAGAGACAGACTCTCTCATTCTCATGAGATCGTAATAAAATTCCTTTCTGCTTTTGCCTTAAGAAATCTCTTTGATTTATTTGAGCAGGTGGTCACTGTCCCACACCAAAGCAATAGAGACTATCCTAGAATACTGCTACATTTTTTATGTTTATTTTTCCTTGTTCAAGATTCCTTTAAATGTTGCCTCCAATTTTATCTTGGGGCAAAGTCATGTTAGAGGACATATGGGACTATATCAGTTTAAACATTTCTTTCTCCAAGTTAGAAATAGTTTGAATATAGAATAATATTAAATTCAATTGAACTCTGCCTGGCAGACTTAAGCCTAAATTACACAATTTATTATTGGTATTCAATTTTTTTCCTTCAACAATTTAATGATTCCCTTTACTCAGATATAATACAGTGTTCCTTTGTAAATCCTAGTCACTTGAGAATGAAGAAGTAGTAGTGCCATCCAAGCTTTGGTTGTATTTGTTTCCATGTTGTTTGGTTAGGACTCTGCTGGAAGAAGCAGCAGTTCCTTCCTTTTCACCCCCAATTAGGACAGATACCTGGGGAGTCATAGCTAGTCTTATTTGGAAATTGAATGTTATGTATCTCTATGCTTACTATGTGACTTCTGCCTCTGGATTTTGGAATATGAATAAGTGGAGGTAATATGTTATAAAATCATAGAACTATCAGGAGAAAGAATCTCAGAAGGAGAAGGTGAAAGAGGGGAGAAATTAATGATTATATAGTACTTACTATGCCAGGCAGTGCTGCAAACCCATCATTGGACCCAGGACTTTGAAAGATTTCTATGTCCAACTAAATAGAGGTGAAGAACTTTTTAAATGCTTCCTCAAAGTTTTTCAAAGGAGAACCCTTGCCTTGTTGACTTTTCTTCAGGTTTATAGCATTTGATTATTTAAAAGAAAGGTTAAATCTGTCAGATCTAGATGTACATCTGTGTTCAAGTCTGTATTGGTAGACACCCTACCTCATGTGCCACATATGGTAGGGCTTATGTTAATTTTTGCAGGATAAACCATTCCTTTTGCATCTTTATAACAGGAATAGAATGGGCTCCACTTGTGCAGCAAGGCGTATCAGTGAGGTGAAGCTCAAAAGGGGGCAGAATAGATCTCTTCAGTTTCTTCTCTTCTCCACCTCCTTCTCCAAGAGCTTTTTTTTATTCCTACCAGGAAGGGAAGCAAGAAATTGAGGTCAAAGACCATTCAGCTTTCCTCAGACAGAGGGAGTATTGCACTAAAAATATATTTGTCTGCTTCCTTTAATATTGTTCATCTAACTTTTAACTTTTGATTGCTTTATTATATGGAAGGGAGAGGAAGTGAAACTCCAAGCTCTATATCCAAGGCTTGTTTCCTTCCTTACCTTATACAAGTTCTAGTGAACACATAACAAATAGCAAAGAAACTCATTTGTCTAAATCATAGCAAAATAGAAATTAAAGAAAGTATACAAAGGAGGATTTTACACCAGACAAGACAGAGTGGAGTTCTCCCAGAAGGAATAAGATAGCTTAGCCAAGAGAGAGACCTGGATCTCACCCAAAGGGGAAGTCCCCAACATCTCTATAGTGGCAAACAAGGAATAGGGATGTGATAGAGAACACCTATTCCTCTCATATTTCCCAGTCTTTTTCCTTTACCAAACCTGAAGGCTGGCCCCTGCCATATTTTCTTGGATGCTATGCTAAGCTAAAAGAAGGCTCTTGCTTAAAGAGTCCCCAAATGAGGGGTTAAACTGAAGCTCTCGCTTCTCATCAATTCTGTCCTGCCCTTTATGAGGATAGGGCCTTCTTCTCCACCAGTAATAATGAACTTTGGGACAGACAGGAGTTTCACTTAAACTATCTATTGACTTGGACTTGGCAATTTCCTCCAGCACCAGAAAGCTAGTGGTTCCATGAGTATCCTTTATATACTATATGAATGTTTATTCCCTTCCTCCCCTCCCTGTATTTTCTGTGAGACCATATTGATATCTGTTCAGCAAAAAAAAAAAAAAATTGCTCAGTCCATAAACAAAATTGAAACTAGTTAAAGCAGAGAGGAAAAGAAAAAAAGGGGATTTGTAACTTAAAACCTAAGTTGGAGCTGGTGATGAAGAATCTCCTAGTAAATAAACAACTTTCACTTAACTTGTTTTCAGTTTGAAAAGAAAAGGCTTTATCTTAGAAAAGGTGAGTAAAATAATTGTCCAAAAGACAAAATTTCATCTTTGGAGTTTGCTTTGACTAACTACAGTGAACTTCTGAATAATTTGGCAGAATCTTGGGCCAGGTGAATTAGAAGCAAAATCATCTAAATAGAATGAGACTATATCATGAATTGTCAAGTCAGAAACCAGATTAGAATTGTTTCAATGGCAAAATGAGAAATCTTGAAGGTTAGTTTTATTGGTTAAAAGCAAAGTTCTGCTCAATGAATTTATAAGATGTCAGAAAACTGTATCAATTTGTGTTAGTATACAGGAGCCACCTGACAGTGGCTGCTGGAGATACAATAATGGATTTCCTCTTGTGAGAGGATGATACAAGGAGACTGAGAGGCAGTTGCTGTTCTGTGACTTCTCTAACTGAGAAGCCATTGCATTATCTGACCCTCTCCGTTTCTCTCTCCAATTTATCTCATTCCCAGGCCACAAAATCTGTGTCAGCAAAGGCTGCCCTGCATCTTCTTCAGATGCTATGATCCACAGCTGTGGAGGCTCCCGGAGAATTGACCTGCTCCTTAACAGATTTGTAACAGAGATTCAATGTAAACTTGAGTGTAAAAGTAAGCTATGTCTGAAAAGAATTTGAAATATGATTTGAAAGCAGAAAAGTGTAAGGAACGTGAATGGCATTAGAAAGAAAGTGAAATTTAATCAGTCAAAAACTAAATGTTTTGGTGTTTATTGCATCTTTTAAAGTCATTTCATTAAATATTTCCCAATTACATGTAAAATATTTTTAACATTCATTTTTAAAATTTAAATTCTCTCCCTCTCTCTTTCTTCTTTCATCAAGAAGGTAAACAATAGATCAATTATACATGTGATATCATGCAAAACATATTTCCATATCAGTTCTGTTACAAAAAACACATGCACCCACATAAAGAAAATTTGGAAAATTACAGAGTGAAATAGCATTTTTCATCATGGGTTTTTTGGAATTATCTTGGATCATTGTCTTGATAGGAATAGTTAAGTCTTTCATGCTTACAATATTGCTGGTACTGTGTATAATATTCTCCTGTTCTTACTCACTTCACTTCGAATCATTCATTTTGGATCAGAAACTGAATGTATTGTTTTAATTTTTTTGCTGTTTTTTAATTAAAGCTTTTTATTTTTCAAAACATATGCATGGATAATTCTTTCACATTAACCTTGTGTTCCGATTCCTCCCTTCCCCCATTTCCTCCCCTAGATGGCAAATAGTCCAGCATTTGTTAAACGTGGCAGAAATATGTTAAATCCAATATATGGATACATATTTATACAATTATCTTGCTGCACAAGAAAAATCAAATCAAACTGGAAAAAAGTGAGAAAGAAAACAAAGTGCAAATGAACAACAAAAAGAGTAGAAATGCTGTGTTGTGATTTACACTCAATTTCCACAGTCCCCTCTTTGGGTATAGATGGCTCTCTTTATCACAAGATCATTGGAACTGGCCTCAATCATCTCATAGTTGGAAATAGTCACGTCCATCAGAATTGAGCATCATATAATCTTGTTATTACTGTGTACAATGATCTCCTGGTTCTGCTCATTTCACTCAGCATCAGTTCATTTAGGTCTCTCCAGACCTCTCTAAAATCATCCTCCTGATCATTTCTAATTGAACAGTAATATTCCATAACATTCATATACCATAATTTATTCAGCCATTCTCCAATTGATGGGCATCCACTCAGTTTCCAGTTTCTAGCTACTACAAAAAGGGCTGCCACAAACATTTTTGCACATAACAGGTCCCTTTGCCTTCTTTAATATCTCTTTGGGATATAAGCCCAGTAGAAATACTGCTGGATCAAAGGGTATGCACAGTTTGATAACTTTTTAAGCACAGTTCCAAATTGCTCTCCAGAATGGCTGGATCTATTCACAATTCTACCAACAATACATTAGTATCCCAGTTTTCCCACATCCCCTCCAACATTCATCATTATTTTTTCTTGTCATTTCAGCCAATCTGATGGGTGTGTAGACTGGTATCTCAGAGTTGTCTTAATTTGCATTTCTCTGATCAGTAGTGATTTAGAGCATCTTGTCATATGACTATAAATGGTTTCAATTTCTTCATTTGAAAATTCTGTTCATATCCTTTGACCATTTATCAGTTGAAGAATAGCTTGCATTCTTGTAAATTTGAGTCAATTCTCTATATATTTTAGAAATGGGGCCTCTTTAAGATCTCTTAAGCCCAGTAATAACACTGCTGGGTCAAAGGGTATGCACAGTTTGATAACTTTTTGAGCATAGTTCCAAATCCCTCTTCGGAATGGCTGGATGTATCCACAATTCTACCAACAGGCTTATACTGGGCTTATATCCCAAAAAGATTTTAAAGACGTGAAAGGGACTTGTATGTGCAAGAATGTTTGTGGCAGCCCTCTTTGTAGTGGCCAAAAACTGGAAACTGAGTAGATGCCCATCAATTGGAGAATGGCTGAATAAATTGTGATATATGAATGTTATAGAATATTATTGTTCTTAAGAAATGACCAGCAGGATGATTTCAGAAAGGCCTGGAGAGACTTACATGAATTGATGCTGAGCAAAATGAGCAGAACCAAAAGATCATGATATACTTCAACAACAATACTATATGATGATCAATTCTGATGGACGTGGCCCTCTTCAACAATGAGATGAACCAAATCAGTTCCAATAGAGCAGTAATGAACTGAATCAGCTATACCCAGAAAGAACTCTGGAAGATAACTATAAACCACTACATAGAATTCCCAATCCCTCTATTTTTGCCTGCCTGCAATTGTACAATATTTCAGAGTCCGATTCTTTTTGTACAGCAAAATAACAGTTTAGTCATGTATACTTAATAGTGTATCTAATTTATACTTTAATATATTTAATATCTACTAGTCACACTGTCATCTAGGGGAGGGGGTGGGGAGAAGAGGGGGGAAAATTGGAACAAAAGGTTTGACGATTGTCAATGCTGTAAAATTACCCATACATATAACTTGTAAATAAAAAGCTATTAAAAAAAGAAATTAAAAAAAGAACTTATACTTTAACATATTTTACATGTATTGGTCAAACTGCCATCTGGGGGAAGGAGTGGGAAGAAGGAGGGGACAAATTGGAACAAAAGGTTTTGCAATTGTCAGTGGTGAAAAATTACTCATGCATATATCTGGTAAATAAAAAGCTATAAAAAATGTATCAGTGTCCCAGTTTTCCCACATCCCCTCCAACATTCACCATTATCTTTTCCTGTCATCCTAGCCAGTCTGAGAGGTGTGTAGTGGTATCTCAGAGTTGTCTTAATTTGCATTTCTCTGATTAATAATGACTTGGAGCATCTTTTCATATGTCTAGAAATAGTTTCAATTTCTTCATCTGAAAATTGTCTGTTCATTTCCTTTGACCATTTATCAATTGGAGAATGGCTTGATTTCTTATGAATTAGAGTCAATTATCTATATATTTTGGAAATCAGGCCTTTGTTAGAACCTTTGACTGTAAAAATGTGAGGGATTTCAATTTCCAATAGAATAAGTGACGTTTCACTTTAGCGGGCTTCATTCAAGGGTCAGTCTGCCACAGCACTCTGCCTGGTGGTGTCTTTCTCTTTATCTCCCTACGCCCATGTCATATGATGTCTCCCCTAATTCCACTATGCTTCTCAACTCCATTTCTCCTCCTTATAGCTAACTAACTGTTTTAGAGGGCTAAATCCCTTTCAGGATTTAGCTTGCCAGCATGGACCAATCTGATGGGGGTGCTCCCTTTATGCTGGGTAATTGTGAGTTCCATTGAAGGATTTATCTTTCATATGCTTTTCCAATTCTTTTACAACTACCATTCCTGATGTCTATTGTATCCTTTCATTTTGTCTGCAATCTGTTCTCCTAAATAAATCTACCTTTTGTCAAGGAGAATGGCCATTGTGAATTCTTCACATGGCCAAACTTCAACTTTTGGTGCCTGCCATCATTTGGTGACAAACCCTACAACATAGATCACATCATCACCATCTTTTCCATAAAAGTAATGAGTTTATCACTTTAGATGCATTTTGCTATCCAGATCATAAAGCATTTTAAAGACAATTAGAAATGATTTTGTGCAATCCAGGGTATTGGTCCTACACCATATCCTGTCATGAATATCAGTCTGCCATTGAAAATTCTGTCCATCCTTGTCCATATGATTGTGGCCAATCTGGTTAGTTAAATCCTAGATCTCTTGCTTCAGAAGGGGTCCTCAGTCCATCAAAGCCTTCTGGACTACTGTCTTAGCCATCTTCTACAACACCTTGCAGAGCAATGAGCAACTCATGCCATTTATTGCTTGAATAATCACAGGGAATTTACTTAACTTCCCAGAGCCCCAGTTTCCCCATATACTAAACAAGGAATTTGGCCTAGATGGCCTCTGAAATATAGCTCTAGAGATATATAATTCCATGATCCCATATCACCCCCTTAATAATTCTATCTTACTCGCCCAAACAGAAAGGATACTAGAAAGTATCTGAAACTCTCAAACTCTGATCCTATAGACAAAACCTCTGAAAGCCAATTGCTTAATTTAACCAAAAATGTAAAAAGATATACAAGGCAAAAAGAGCATTTTGAGGACTGGTTCTCTTCCTTCCTGGCACTAGTCCCTTACTTAGTCTCCTTTACCTTAGTTTCATTACCTGTTAGGAATAAAGTTCCTTAGCAATATACTAAGTGAAATAAATAGTCAACACAGTAGTAGCTCCACTAAGATATGAAAGCAGTACCATGGATAGCACCAAAAAATTTCTATTAGGCTTAAGGATACATTATGATTTGGATAGAGCAACATCTTCTAATCAAAACTATCCAAAAGTGGAATGAATTGCATATCTCATTGGTAGCTGACTAACTCACTGAAGATATGTAAACAAAAACTGGATGACTGACTAGTTGTCATGTACATTGTAACGGAGATTTTTTTATTTTTGAATATGGGTTAGACAGATGGCCATTGTGGTTCCTTCCAACATTGAATTCTGTGATTTTATGATCCTGCTTATGACACTTGCTAACCATGTGACCATAAGCAAATCTCTTCCCCTCTTTGAGCTTGTTTTCCTCATTGTAAACACAGTTGTTGAGGCTCAAATGAAAAAATGCAAATAGAGCAATCTGAAAATTTTAGTGTGGCATGAAAATTTTTATTATTATTTTTGTTAATATTTTTGTTTGAGGGCTCAGTTTTCAATTTTTAAGCATAAATTGTAATTATGGTGAAGGAGAAAATGCTTTAGTTATAGATATAGGAGCATATAGTAGGAGCAATATCTCAGCTACTGCCTCCATTCAATTTGAGCTAGTTTTTCCTTAAAAGGTATTCAAGATTTTTTTGGCTAAGAAGTCTAAAATTTAAGGTAATTGATATCACTTCCTTGTTTCCTGAATGTAAAATAGCCATAGGGAGGTCTAGGTGCTATCTGATTCTTAGTGAACTAATATATATGACAAATAAAGGAGTTCAAACAATTGGCGGCATACCCAACTGTAACAACCGTGCTAGCAACCCAGACACCTCAGAATCAACCGGAGTCAGGATAAGCAAAAGTCCTTAGTCTTTATTCTTGGTCTTTAGATGCAGGATTGAACAGGACGGAAGCAGAATCTCCAGGACCGCCTTCTTTGTCCACCACAAAAAGTGACTGTGGCTTGTCTTTCTCCACCTCCTAATCCCTCCTACAATCCTCTGTATACACCAATCATTGAGTTTGCACAGGATAGTGGGAAGGATCATTTTCCAAGCATATGCCCATAGAGTGTTGTCCAATCAGTAATTAGCCCTAAGTGCTTAAACTGACCTCAGTACAAGAACTCAAGAGTTTCAGCCCTCTACACTCAATGGTTTTTTTTTTTTGTTTTTTTTTACTGAATACCCTCTCCTGCTATGATTAAGTAAATACTCTGTTGCTACCTACTGAATGACCTTAAGTATCTCATTTTATTCCATTATCAAATCTAAAGTAACAAAGGACTAGCCTGCATAAGGTCAAACCCAGAACGGGAAGGAACACTTCTTGGATTTCACACATATTCTAGGTAATTGACAAGCTAAAGAACTCATGGAAAGAAATAGAATTTTGCTTGTAAATGATAAGCAACCAGTTTTCTGGGTGAAAATGTGTGAATTACATACTTTTAAATTTAATCTTTATTAACATTTTCTCCATCACTTACTTAGATTTAGAAAATTAACAAAACAATAAGTCAAGCCTTGATTTACAATGTTTGCTGATTTGGGCAGTGTAAATACTCACTGAAAAGTTAACAATCCATTCAAGTTTGTTCTAGCACAGTGCTGGGATGAAACTAGATTTGACTGCACAAAGTATAGTAAACTTTATATAAATTAAGTTTTTTTGTTCCTTATGGATGGCATGGCATATCTCTCTCCTTTGTCCTTCAAGACAAGTTTGCCAACAATGTTTTAGCTCTGTGTTGCTTTTTGACCAAACTTCAAAGTCAGCTTATTTTTCTTGCTTCAGACCTATGATATCTTTTTCTTCACTAATTCAAGCTTGTGCCAGGCCTGCCATATCTTCAGCTTTGCATCCATTGAAGATCCAGACTCCTATTGTGATAATATTTGCATCTTCTTTCATAGGTGTCTCTCAAGCTTAATTTTTTCTATTTTCCTGGTGGGACAAGTAGGTTGGGTAGAGAAAAGGTCATTTCTTCAAAAGAGACTAGATTAAATGAGAGAAGAATGAGGAATGTTGTCAAGGGGTTTCAAAATGTGAGAGGGGAAAAATCAGTCAAAGTACATGGTCTCGTGGCAGCCCTCTTTGTAGTGGATGCCCATCAAGTGAAAATGGCTGAATAAATTGTGGTATATGAATATTATGGAATATTATTATTCAGTAAGAAATGACCAACAGGATGATTTCAGAAAGGCCTGGAGAGACTTACATGAATTGATGCTGAGTGAAATGAGCAGGACCAGGAGATCATTATATACTTCAACAACAATACTATATGATGATCAATTCTGATGGACCTGGCCATCTTCAACAATGAGATGAACTAAATCAGTTCCAGTGGAGCAGGAATGAATTGAACCAGCTACACCCAGCAAAAGAACTCTGGGAGATAACTAAGAACCATTACATAGAATTCCCAATCCTCCATTTTTGTCCACCTGCATTTTTTATTTCCTTCACAGGCTAATTGTACACTATTTCAGAGTCCAATTCTTTTTGTACAGCAAAATAACTGTTTGGACATTAATACTTATTTTGTATTTAATTTATATTTCAACATATTTAACCTGTATTGGTCAACCTGCCATATGGGGGAGGGGGTGGTGGGGAAGGAGGGGAAAAATTGGAACAAAAGGTTTGGCAATTGTCAATGCTATAAAATTACCCATGCATATAATTTCTAAATAAAAAGCTATAATAATTTTTAAAAAGTACATGGTCTCTATTTTCTCAGTAAAGAATGAGATATATATCTTAGCTGAGAGGGATGAGTAAGAGATGGTATGAGAGTTTTCAGGAGAAAAAGTAAATCAAGAAAAATCTCTATGGAGAGAAAATGGAGACTCAATTAGGAAAGAATAAAAAAATTATCTTGCTTCAGAGGACCCAATTAAAATGAGAGAACATAAATTTATAATGGTTCAGGTTGACTCATTTGTATGATTTCCATTAGTCCAATTTACAGGATGTGAGTAGGAATAGAAGAGAGAAACAATAAGAGTTATCCAGAGTTGCAATTTGACAAGTCATAATGAAGTGTTCAAGAGTACAGATTCATGTGGCAGTCCTTTTTATAGTGGCAAGAAACTGGAAGCTAAGTGAATGCCCATCAGTTGAAGAATGACTGAATAAGTTATGGTATATGAATGTTATGGAATATTATTGTTCTATAAGAAACAACCAACAGGATGATTTCAGAAAAGCCTGGAGAGACTTACAGGAACTGATGCTAAGTGAAATAAGCAGAACCGGGAGATCATTATACACAGCAATAGCAAGATTAGACGATGATCAATTCTGATGGACATAGCTCTTTTCAACAATGAGGTGATTCAGGCCAGTTCCAATGATCTTGTGATAATAAGAGCCATCTACACCCAGAGAGAGGACTGGAGGAACTGGGTGTGGAACACAACATAGCATTTTCACTTCTTTTGTTGTTGTTTGCTTGAATTTTATTTTTCTTGTCATTTTTCTTCCCTTTTGATCAGCAAGATAATTGTATAAATATGTATGCCTATATTCAATTTGCACATATTTTTTACTATGTTTAACATATATTAGACTACTTGCCATTTAGGGGAAGGAGTGAAGGAAAGGGGGAAAAATTGGAACACAAGGTTTTGCAAGAGTCAGTGTTGAAAAATTATCCTTACATATATTTTTTTAATGTCTTTTCTTATAGCTTTTTATTTACAAGTTATGTGCATGGGTAATTTTACAGCATTGACAATTGCCAAACTTTTGGTTCCAATTTTTCCCTTCCTTCCCCACAGCCCCTCCCCCAGATGGCAGGTTGACATGTTAAATATGTGAAAGTATAAATTAAATACAATATAAGTATACATGTCCAAACAGTTATTTTGCTGTACAAAAAGAATCGGATTTTGAAATAGTGTGCTATTAGCCTGTGAAGGAAATCAAAAAGCAGGTGAACAAAAATAGAGGGATTGGAAATTCTATGTAGTGGTTCATAGTCATCTCCCAGAGTTCTTTGGCTGGGTGTGGCTGGTTCAATTCATTACTGCTCTATTGGAACTGATTTGGTTCATCTCATTGTTGAAGAGGGCCATGTCCATCAGAATTGATCATCATATAGTATTGTTGTGGAAGTATATAATGATCTCCTGGTGCTGCTCATTTCGCTCAGCATCAGTTCATGTAAGTCTCTCCAGGCCTTTCTGACATCATCCTGTTGGTCATTTCTTACTGAACAATAATATCCCATAACATTCATATACCACCATTTATTCAGCCATTCTCCAATTGATGGGCATCCACTCAGTTTTCAGTTTCTGGCCACTACAAAGAGAGCTGCCACAAACATTTTTGCACATTCAGGTCTTTTTCCCTTCTTTAAGATCTCTTTGGGATATAAGCCCAGTAGTAACACTGCTGGATCAAAGGGTATGCACGGTTTGATAACTTTTTGAGCATAGCTCCAAATTGCTCTCCAGAATGGCTGGATGTATTCACAATTCCACCAACAATGTATCAGTGTCCCTATTTTCCCACATCCCCTCCAACATTCTGCATTATCTTTCCCTGTCATTCTAGCCAATCTGACAAGTCTTACATTTGTTTTGAAAATAAAAAACTTCAGTAAAAAAGAGTATAGATTCATAGTTTGAAAGAATTCAAAGAGATTCTGCTATAGTCACAAAAGACTTTATTACACTATAGCTGATGGACTAATCTATAGAAGAATCTAATAGAATATAGGAAAATTGGGGAAATTTTGGGTCTTCAGTTAGAAAACTAACAATTTACATGCAATGAGCAAGGTATAGATAAGGGAGGAGCCAGGATGTCTTTTTATTCAGGTAAGAAGACAGGATATCTTTTAGCAAGGTTTTATTATTTAGGAAAAGAACAGGTAAGAAGTCATGATGTAACTTTTACAAGAAGACAGAGAGGAAGTTAGATTGAGACTTTTAAAGAACACAAATAAGGAACAACAAATAAGAGGTTTTATTGTTCCTTAATCATTAGCTAGATTTGCAGTTTTGAGTAGACCCTGGGCTCTGACCCATCAATGAGTGTTGATAGAACAACAGAACAAGAAATAGATTTTTTTTCTATTTTCAAAATATAAGTTTTACATACATGATACTTTTGTTTGCTTGAGTTCCTGCTGCCATTTTTAAACATACAGGGAAATAATTTATCACATAAGTTAAAATACAAAATTCAATAATATGAGTCAGCCAACAAATGACACCATACATGAACTATTCCCCTTGTTGAGGTTGGGAAGGGGACCCAAAAGTTTGGGGTCACAGTCTGGTGTTGCAACATATCTCAAAAGAATTTATAGGCTTGAACCCATTTCCTGGTCAAGGAGCAAAGTTTTATTGTAATTGTAACACCAATTTGAGTGGGCTAAGTTCCAAAAGAAATTAGCAGAGTGCTAAAAGAGGAGACCTTTATCCAGCTTTCTGTCATTGACATGATAATTCTATGGCTCAGAGGTAAGACCAGAGCCAGGGAGTGGTCTCTGGAATTTGGTTCTCACTGACCAACAGATTATTACTATTGTCTCAGGAGTTTGGTCCATGGGGTTATCCTGAGGCCTGATGCTATTTGGCAGTCAGCAATGAATTGAGGTGTATTCAGAATCAGACAGATTGTTGTTCTTTGACTGGGAGTGTGGGAAGTCCCTGAGGCAGACTCTAAAGCCAGAAGATTTAGAATTACTGACTTATTACTGACATTGCTAGAACAGAAGCCCCCCTAAAATCAGGGGACCTCAAAATCATTGCTGTGTCCCCTAGAAGCTATATTACATCACCCTCAATTTGCAGAGTTCTTTAGTGACAAATCAAGGTGGAGAAGGGAAAATTTTTTGCCAACTTGCCCAATCTGATGATTAAATAAAACTAAATATGCTTTGTGGTTGGCAATACCATGTTTCCCCAATAATAAGACACTGTCTTATTATTTTTTTGGACAGAAAAACACCAGAAGGCTTATTTTCAGGGGAGGACTCATTTTAATGAACATTGACAGCAATTTTAATAAACAGGTAAATGTGAACAAAAAAAAGTACCTTTATTCAATAATGATCATGTCATCTTCTTCAACAACATCGTCATAAGTGTCCATACCCTTAATTCCATCCTGGATGTCTTGCGCCTCTATTTCCTTCAGAAGAAGTGGACCCAATCTGTCATGTCCAGCAATATAGCTCTCTTTAAATGAACATGTCTTATCCAGGTAACTTGCTTGTAGTGCCTTGGCGACACAGCTGTCAGTAATTTTATCCCATGACTTCTTCACCCAAGTCATGACTTCTTGCAGACAGGGCTTCACAAAGTTTCCACTCTGATTTCTTTCCATTCTATTTTCAATGTAGTCATTGACTTCCATGCGCAAATGGTCCTTGAATGGCTTGTTTATTGCAATATCAAAGGTGTGGAGATAGGCAGTCATTCCTGCAGGAATCATTACTTGATCTATTCTTCTCTCTGCAAGGAAGTTCTTCATTTCTTTAGCGTGGTGAGTGCTGGCTGAGTTCTTCTTTTATCCTCCATCATGCCCCCTGAGTTCTTTTATCCTCCATCATGCCCCTTTTATCCTCCATCATGCCCCCTCACTCCCACTTACATAACAGGTTTTTATGTTGTCCTGCCTCAGCTCTCCTCCGCGACACTGCTCTCAATGGCGCCAGCAAGCAAATCATTGGGGAAGAACAGGATGACCGCTCACTGCTGCAGCTCTGATTGGATGCAGCTCGGAGCACAGCATGCATTTCACCCGGGGGGTGGGGGGGACGGTGCATACAGAGGGTACCGTAATGTAGCGTGTAGTGCAGGGGATCACCTTCACTACAGTAACAATCTCAATAGGGCTTATTTTCGGGGGAGGGCTTATTTTAGAGGAATCTTACACAGTAAGGAGAGGGCTTATTTTCGGGATAGGTCTTATTATCGGGGAAACACGGTAGTATTGGAGTGGTTTTTGGTCATATGGCAATGATTTCCTCCTTGGAGCCAGGTTTGATTACTTCTGTTTCCCCCAAATATTTTTTTCTTGAATATTGATGATTGAAAAGGTAGAGAGAGCAAAACAAAGTCCTCCCACATTATATTCATTATATTAGTTTGTGCCTCTGCGGAAGTCATTTAATTTTTTATCAATCTTTGTTCCCTTATTTGTAAATTTTGGTTAATACTAGATCCTACTTCATTAGAGTTGTTGTGAGGACCCATTGAAATAGTATATGTAAAGTGCAAAAATACTACACACACACACACACACACACACGCGCTATCTTTAGTTACAATTATAATATGATAAATTCAACTTGTAGATTTCAAAGCTTTGTTTGCCTGTACTTTTTTCTGGACTATCTTCTGTCTTCTTCTCTCTATTTTAAAACAAGATGCCCCATGGCTGATGCTGTGTTCCTTACATCCTCCCTTCCTTTTCTAACCTGCTTCATCCTCCCATTCTACCCCACTCTAAAGAAAAAGAGAAACAAAGCTCTTCTAATAAATATACAAAGTCAGGCAAAGCAAATTCCCAAATTGACTGTGTCAGTGCATGTACATCTTATTCTGCATTTTCATTCCATCACTTCTCTGTAAAGAAACAAGTAGCATCCTTTGAAATCAGGGGATTCATTAGATTAATCAGCATTGTCAAGACCTGGGACAATTGTAAGCTGTCAGAACAAAAAAGAAGATGATAAATTATAATAGCTATACTAGGACTGCCTCATCCCAAAATATGTTTGAGATGATGGGGAAAGTAGTAAGATCTATGTGTTATCATCATGAAATCTATATGCTAGGTCATAAGTTATAAGAAAGGAGAAAGTCATGATGAAGTACATGACTGTACCAAAGTGAATGCTCTCTTCTTCCTTCCTTTTGTCACTGACATTTGGATCTATCTCCCTTGCTTACCTGCAGAAGGCAGGGAAGAGTATGTTTTGGCAATACCAGATAGCTGACTTTCCAGTATGATTGACATATGTACTAGTAACAACTAACTTTGTAAATTAGTACCACAAGACCATGATTCTATGGTAATGTTCTAAGAGAGACTTCTCAGATGAGACTGAAGTACGGGGGCAGAGAAACCCAGGGTAGCTCAATCACTAAACAGTTGCTGAGATCTATATTTTTATCTGTATTGAATAAGAACAATGGCAGAAGGACTGAATCTGGCTAAGAGCCAAAGCAAGCAACTGGAAGCTAACATACAGAGATCTGAGTCTGGACTAGAGAATCAGAGGAGTTTTCAACAGTAACTTGTAAGCAACCTAGGAGACCTCTAAATCCCTAGCACCATACTGTAATATTCTCTTCTCTAAAATATAATGTTCTCTGGGAGCAGGTTTCTTGGGGGGGCTTCTGGGGACAGCCTTTCTTTCATTTCAGTGTAATCACTCTGAATGCAGCCAGGTATGAAAGTCCAAATCCTTTATTGTCTCTTTCCAAATCTTTTCTCCTTCCTTGGGCCTAAGCTTTCTTAGAGGCTGATCTTTCTCTTTGGTTCTGAGAACTAAAGCTTGTGAATCTCTGGCTTGTGAATCTCCTCTACTGAATCCCAGCTGAGGCTCATAGCTTCTAGTGGGCTTCTCTCTCTGGCCCTGAGAGCTTCTTGCTTATATGCTGTGCACTGAGTACACACCAATCATTATATCACTAGGAAACCATTATTTGTTGTAGGATTAAATCAATTCTAAACTAGATTTAATCACTGTCTCCTCAATTCCACTTACTTAGTACTTTGTAAGAATCCTAACACCTTACCATAATTCCCCTGCTGTCTAGGACTTACAGACCTAGAAAGGTGGCCCAGACATGGAATCACTCCTTTAATCTCTCCCCTGACTTGTTATAGATTGTTTAGGACAATTCTTCCATAACTTTGAAGAACTGAAAGGAGAAACCAGAGGATGTTTGGAGATGATTGAGCAAAGGAAATTGTTTAATGTGTCATTGCAACTTTATTTTGCTAAATAAAGCACATGGCCACAGGAAAAGTTGCTAATTAACTGTGCTATTAAGTCAGATTACTTGCTGTCTTGGGAGAGGCAAGGGAGAAAAATCTGGAACACAGAGTCTTATAGAAATGAATGTTGAATACGATCTTTACATGTACTTGGAAAATAAAATACTATTGAAATTTTAAAAAGAAGTAGAAAAAAGGAAAGAAAAGTTAATGGTGTAATGTCAGCATAGGTAGTTTAGAATCCCAGTTTCTTAAATAGTGGTTTCTATTTGATCACAGACTGATAATGAAACTCTTTTCCTTTTTTCTCTCTATTCTCTGGAAGAGACCATGTCCAATATGTATGTCCAGTGCAGTCACTAATGACCAAGTACCTACTATAGGCCTGAACACTCAATTCCCAAAGGACTACATTTCTGGAGGGAAGGGGAAATGAAACAACCCAGGCTGTTACTCATTTTATATTAGGCAAACTAATCAATAATGATAAAAAAAATTTCTAAGAGACAAGACATTTTCTATGCTCCAAATCATTATTAATCAGAGAAATGCAAATTAAGACAACTCTGAGATACCACTATACACCTGTCAGATTGGCTAGAGTGACAGGGAAAGATAATGTGGAATGTTGGAGGGGATGTGGGAAAAGAGGGACACTGATAAATTGTTGGTGGAATTGTGAACACATCCAGCCATTCTGGAGAGCAATTTGGAACTATGATCAAAAAGTTATCAAACTGTGCATACCCTTTGATCCATCAGTGTTTCTACTGGACTTATACCCCAAAGAGATACTAAAGAAGGGAAAGGGACCTGTGTGTGCCAAAATGTTTGTGGCAGCCCTGTTTGTAGTGGCTAGAAGCTGGAAAATGAATGGATGCCCATCAATTGGAGAATGGTTGAGTAAATTGTGGTATATGAACGTTATGGAATATTATTGTTCTGTAAGGAATGACCAGCAGAATGAATACAGAGAGGACTGGCGAGACTTACATGAACTGATGCTAAATGAAATGAGCAGAACCAGGAGATCATTATATACCTCAACAATGATACTATTTAAGAATGTATTCTGATGGAAGTGGATCTCTTCGATAAAGAGAGCTAATTCAGTTTCAATTGATCAAGGATGGACAGAAGCAGCTACACCCAAAGAACGAACACTGGGAGATGAATATAAACTGCTTGCATTTTTGTTTTTCTTCCCGGATTATTTATACCTTCTGAATTCAATTTTCCCTGTGCAACAAGAAAACTGTTCGGTTCTGCACACATATATTGTATCCAGGATATACTGTAACCTGTTCAACATGTAAAGGATTGCTTGCCATCTGAGGGAGGGGGTGGAGGGAGGGAAGGGAAAAATCGGAACAGAAGTGAATGCAAGGGATAATGCTGTAAAAAATTACCCTGGCATGGGTTCTGTCAATAAAAAGTTATTTTAAACAAAAAGGGGGGGGGGAGGAAGAGACAAGACTTTTTCCCAAAGGCAAATAATATTGAAATGTTCTTGGATAGAAGCAATGTTACCTTCCTTTCCTCCATACAATTTAACACAGCCCAGGATCAGAACCAGAAGGGAAGTTTTAGCCATCTTTTATGCAGCCCCATCATTTTTTATTTAAAAAATTTAAAAATTATTACAAATTATTTATTTTTATAAATTATTAATATTATTATATTAATTAATATAATTATAATATAACATATTATATTATGTGCTATATAACATTATGTAATATAAATTCTAATATAACATAATAATTAATATAAATTATAATAAAAATAAAATTATTAAAAATTATTTTGAAAAAATTTTAAAACAAGGACTTGAGGAGATAAGTAATTTGTTCATCAAAAGTGGTGACTTTAGCACCACCTACTGGATAGTGGAGTTGGGGGAAGTCATGGGCTTATGGGATTTAGAGCTGGAAGAGAGTTTAGAGATCCCTTACTTCAATTCCACTACTTAGCATAGGGGAAGGGAAGTTTTTCCAATTCTCCCACAAATATAACAAATTTGTGCTTCAGAGCAACATAGACTGGTGAAAAAATTAAGAAGATTTGGGGCAGAAAGGGGGTCCTCCTGGAACAACCCAAGAAGATGCAAAGAAATTCCCAAGGTTAGTGATTAATTCCTGTGAAGTGCACACATTTCCAGGCTAGCTCCACAAAAATACCAAGTGGAAATACCTAGGGTAAGCTGGATGTGGCTGGAATCTCAGCGGGAACCACAGAAACTTTCACCTCCTGGACAGACAAGGAAGTTGAGGATATGAATCTGAAAACACTGAGTGAATTTCTGTTAATTAAAAATGGCAGACCCAGCTGTGCGGCAGAGAAATAGTCCTAGGTGAGAAGGAACCAGCACACCAGGAGTGCAGGGCAGAGGGGCAAGGACACTGCTGCACGAGAGAATTTGCAAGAGGAGGGAGCTCCTAGTTTGGGGTTCCAAGTCAGAGGGGAGCTGATGTGAAGCTAGAGATACCATCCTCCCATCTCCATGATTAGATGTGCTTACACTAATATTTTCATTTTTAAAAAATGAACTGGCAAAGAAGAAAGACCTGAACCATAGAAACCTAATAAAGGAATAGAAAAGACCAGGGTTCATCTTTAGAGGAGGACACTGAAATAAAAAAACCTTCTTCTACCCCTGCTTAGAGAGGATTTATAGAACTCAAAAAAGAATTCAAAAATCAAATGAGAGACAATGAGAAAAAGAATCAAGAAAAATAAAATTATGAAAAAAATGTTAACCAACTAGAAAAAGAGATACAGAATCTTAAAAAAAGAAAATACATACTTGAAAATTAGAACTGGAAGAGGGAACACCAGAGAAGCTATAAAAAAATCAAGAAATTACAAAACAGAGTATAAAGAATGAAAAAATAGAACAGAATGTGAAACACCTAATAAGAAAAACAACAGATCTGGAGAACAGATCAAAAAGAGAAAATATAAGAATAATTAGATTACCTGAAAGCTTTGAAAAAAAGAATCTTGACACAATAATGCAAGAAATGATCCAAGAAAATTGTCCTGGAGTGATAGATCATGAGGGGAAAGTAGAAATAGAAAAAAAATTCACTGATCACCACATCAAAGAGATCCTTTGTAGAAAACCCATAGAAATATTATTTTCAAATTTTGAAATCCCTATGTCAAAGAGAAAATTCTGCAAGAAAACAAGAAAAAAACAATTCAAATAAGTTGGAACTTCAATTAGAATTGTACAGGACTTATTAGCAGTTACAATAAAAGACGGCAGATTCTGGAATCATATCTATTGACAGTCAAAAGAACTAGGTTTGTAGCCAAAAATATCATATCCTGCAAAATTTTCCATAATATTGAATGAGAAAAATGGACATTCAATGAACTTGTAGATTTTCAGAACTTTTTATCAACCAAACCCACACTCAATAGAAATTTTAACATGTAAGAGCCAAAATCAAAGATCAGTTTCAAGGAACTTAACATGGACAAATTGTTTTATGTTTTTTACATGGGAAATGTATACTATATGTTTAAGATTGACATTTGCAATAGGGGAGCTCAAAAGAAAGATTGGAACAGAATTAAGGTAAAAATAGGAATTATGTTCTACAATGAGGTACAGGAAGAATAAACATAAAGGCTTAGAGGGGAAGGAGGGCTCAAGAATTGGGAATGGGTTAAATAAGCAACACTATATATATATGTATATATATATATATATGCATATATATATATATATATATATATATATATATATATATATATATATATATATATATCATGAAGGGTATAGTACCCTCCAAAATCTATAAAGAAATAAGGGGGGAGGGATGGGCTGAGGAGGAAGTAAAGAGTGAGGGAAGAAGACAAGGGCGAGATCCATGGATGGAGGGAGATTAAGTAATAGCAAGGCAAGTTAAAGAACAGAATTAAAGCAGAGGGTCAGCAGGGATAGGAAAGATTGTGTGTGTATGTGTATGGGGTGAGGCTCAGGTGGTATGTGTATGTACATATCCACATATGTGTACATAAATATATCTTTTCTTGAGGGTGGGGGGGTGAAAGAAGGAAAAAAAATCTAAAAGGTGTGCAATAGAGAACAAAAGAACAGTTTACAAGGAAGTAAAGATGAGACACTCATGAATATAATTTCTTCTGCTAATATATATTATATGCATATATGTATATACTTTCTGGAACTGGCAATTCATTGTTATATATAAAGAAGACAGCCAAGACCATCAATTGATTTGCTGATGCATACAATTAACATAGATAGCACATCTTGCTTTGGTTTTTTCCCCACCTTTCCCTTATTAATTATAAATTCATTAGAAACTTTGCCTGCTTGTTAAGTGTTACAATAAAGCTTTCTCTCTTGACCTGGAGATACATTTTTCCCCCTGTGGCAATTGGAGTTAAGTGACTTGCCCAGGGTCACACAGGTAGGAAGTGTTAAGTGTCTGAGGCTAGATTTGAATTTAGGTCCTCCTGACTTCAGGGCTGGTGCTCTATCCGCTGCACCACCTAGCTGCACCTCTGGATATGCTTTTAGCTTGTGGATTCATTATGGATAACTCTCCACCTCAGTGACTTGCTGTATCTTATTGTGATTTGTCGAACCTCATTATTTTTGGTACCCTATGTGAAAGCCCATGCAATGTCTCAAACCCTTTCCCAGTCAAAATAAGCCTCCCTTCCCGTCTCCCTCCCTTCACCCTGTAGTTTGGTCATCTCTTCAAGCACCTAGTGTGTGGGATGGCAACTTGCAGTCCCTGACTCAATGACTACTCACAGGTTTCTCAAAGTATAGATCAGAAGTTTTATTAGAACCTCCCGCGAAGCGGGCAGTCTGCTCACTGGAGTCTCAGGGAGAGGAGAGCCAATTTTACAGAGGCTAAGAAGCAGTTTAAAAAGTTAAGAGGAAAAAAAAAGTTTATAAAAACTATTTGCCCACTCATCTCCTGGTAATCCTCCTACTATCACTGGCAAACTCAACCTTTATTCCTTTATTTGTCTTTAGAATACAGGTGGGCTTTTTGTGCTTAGCTTATTACAATGTTTGTCCATGCTTGAATGAGCTGGCATGAGCACTCTATTGTAATGTTTGTGCAAAGAATTTCATTTTTCCCAAACCCATCAGATCTTCAGATACTAAAATTTAGGTTATAGGTTTAATTTACCTTAGTTAATGATTTTATGAGAAACCATATAATCCCTTACAATAAGGAGATTTATTTAGAAGTAAGTAATCAATTAAACCAGAGGGTTAAAGGTGTCCTAGATTAACTAAGGAGACTTAGTTTACTTCAGGGTTTTCTCAATCAAAGATGGGACAGTTCCCTCCTCCACCTTAAATTAGTATTTTAATTTCATGCTTTGTTGTTTGTATTTGTCTTTTTCATTTTGTCTGTCTGTGTCTCTTTATCTGCTGAATGTTTATGTCAAAATGTTTGTGCTATGAGCAAAATTCTATTACCTTGAAAGACCAGCAAAATGCAGCCAGCAAATTGCAGCCCTTCTAAAGGCTGTAGTTAGAGACAATGCTGAGAAATATTTATTAACATCCCTAACTTTCATTTTAGACTTTCCATGAGACATAAGGTTATAACAAAAAACGAAAGGCCTATAAGACTTTTTTTCTATAGTCCCAAAATGGACCAAATTGAGGCTTTGGGGGGAGAAAAATTTAGGATAATTAAATTGTAGTCAAATGTCATAATAATGCTAATAAAAACATTTTAGCAAATTCTGGATATATAGAATTAACTGAGTGAAGACACCTTCATGGGGATATAGCCTTAAAATATTCTGTAATTGTGACATGAAGACTTTATAATAACAAATGGAGTTATTGCTAAAAGTTGCCAGTGTTTGTCCTCTTCTGTTTTCCAGAACTTTTTAATTAGCATTTAAGTACTTCTTTTAAAGGTGTTAATGGCTTTGAATTCTCTTATCCAAGGCTATCTGTTTGTATAGCGAAATTTAAATTAAGAGCTTATTGTAATTGATTTACATTACACAGGTTAGATTTCTGTGATTAAAACAAGCCTGACTCCCCCAAACAATGGGAGGAAAGGTCAGGTGAGGGGATGGGGTTCCTGCATTTTGGGCTATTTAAGCTTGTGTTTTGCAGGTTTTACTGTGCACTCCTTTTGCTGACAAATACCTTGTCAGATGGGAGAGTCCCTTTTCTTATTCTTATAATAAATCAGAATAAAGCAGAAACATTTTTAGTATGGTTTGGAGAAGAGAATTTTAGTGCAATCAATTTTTTTTCTTTTTTTTTTTTTTAGCAATCAGTTTTCTTAAGATGATGTAACTTATGGAATATTTTGTTATATGAATAGGACAGTTAATTTTATTCAAGTTTGGAGATCCTCAATTTCAGTTCTTATAATAAACCCTTTACTTATTCTGAGAGTTCCTGACTGTTTTTGTGGTCGATGTTGTCCTATATATGTAGATTTTGAGATTAAGAACTTTGTCAGTTAGTCAGTTTGAGATTTCCAGAAAGAAGTCCTGAGATATAGAGGAATTCTAGGAATTCATCCTCTTCTGAAATATAGTAAATTTTGTGTTATTATTCTGTAGAATTTATTTTAAGGAAAAATTAGGATTAAATTATGCAAACATTTAAAAAAAGTTTTAAAGGCATTTGACAAAATTAATAGTTTCATTGTTCTGGAGTGGTGAAGGAAAGAGAGTCTTTTCCTCTTTCTCTGCCCTCCTCCCCCAATCTTCCTTGAATACAGTAGGGGTAGGCAAATGGGAGAAAGTAAAAGAAAATACACTCAGTGCAGTGAAAATTATTTGAGACATGATAATAAAAACAATTAGAACAGGAATTTCAGATTATAGTAATGTTATGCCACAGTTTTCTTTAACTGTCCTGACTCAGTTTCCCTGTTTCAGTTACCTTAACTGTTCTGTCTCTGACCCAGTAAAACTAAGGATTATTCGCTCTCGGGTTGTAAATTAGCAAGATAAAAGAGTAGATCTCCTGACTCTTTTATGGATTTACAATATTCCTTTAGAATATTCCAAGACCAACCCATGATATCTTTACTTCTTTGTCTCTGGAATTTTTAGGTTTTATGGCTTCCCCTCCCTGATAAAAAAACCTTCCCTCCCTTTCTCTTCTTTGTCTCCAAAAAGGTATTTAAGAAATTGGGGTTCTTGCATTCATTGCTGGAGAATGGCATCTGGCAGCTGTATGCTGGACGCTGGATTCTTTGGGTCCTCCAGCCCTGGGACCACTATGGATTCCTTGGTCCCAGTATCTCTGTCTGACTGGATAATCTGAGACGAGAGTCCTGTCCAGTCAATCTTACTCTCCAATTAATAAAATATTAAATCTCTCTAATCTCTCTCCTGCCTCAGTTTCTCCGGCATTACAATTTGGAGGTCCCACCGAGATAATAGAAACTGAGAACTGGATTAGAGATTAGAGACCTCCCGGTCTCCACCTAGGCCTGAGGGGGGCTCAGGACCTGGTTCTGTTCCTTGAGAAAAGACCAGCACTCCTAGGAAAAGGAAGCGGTTCTTCAGTCTCAGTCCGGCCTACAGTGGACAACGAAATCGATTCGGCATTTGATTCGGCATTTGGGAGAGTAAGTCTGTCTGGGTACCTTTTGGGGTACCATCTGGTTTTGGTTCTGGTTCTGGTCTGTTCTGTTGTTGCAACCTGTGGTCTCAGAATAAATACCGACGGGTTTACAAATTCTGAGACGGGTATTTTCTGGGACGCTGGAGAATACCCTTTGGGTATGGTATGTTTGCTTAATGTTGTAACTGTGTAGTCTGTCATATGTTCTATGTTCTGTGTGGTTTGTCTGTTATGTTGTTGGTTGGAAAACAACGTTGCAACTGTGCATAGTAAATTGGAGCTCCATGTTTGTTTCTGTGTGTCTGTGTTAAAAGTTAGTAAGCTTGTAAGAGATAAGGATTCAGCCTCTGTGTTGCAGGCTTAGAAAATATCAAGAAGTTTGAAAAATCTTTCTCTCTCTCTCTCTCTCTGTCTCTGGCTGACTGCAGCAGCCTGTGAGAAAAAGGGGGAAAGAGAAAGTTGGAAATAGGTGGATTTGGGAAGAAACCTGATATTGGGAAACTGAAGGGCTAAATCTTGAAAAGGATCCCCACGTAGGAAATTGAGTGGGGAACCTGAGGGAAGTTTTTTCTAGGGGGCAGGAGTGGGGAAAGGGTGGCCATGTGGAATCCTCTCCTCCCCTCTCCTCTCTAAGTATGTTCCTGCCGCTTTTTTTCTTATCTGATTACGGCCAGTTCAGCAAACTGATTTTTAAGGACATGCTTATTTTAGGTTAATTGATTGAATATTTGTTTCTTGATACATAAATTTTTTTTTTGTTAAAAAGAAAATGGTCGTAAATGTGATCCATACTTTGGTCTGAGTATTTCTAAAAGTTTAATTGCTATGTTAAAAAAAACCTTCTTGAATTCTTTTATGTGGAATTGGGTTTTTTGTATAAGTTTAAATTGATTGTATTGGGTCATCCTGAGGTTATTTAAAGGGCCTCTGAACATAATAGTTTTTTTCTTTGTCCTTTTGAAAATGTTTGTTATGGACAATATGCAGTTTGGGATGTTTTTCTATGTATTGGGTATTTTAAAAGCAAACTGATTTGTATGTATAATGTTCACTCATGTAACATCTACCTAGATATGATCATTGTTCTAAGTTGTGAACTTACTGAGGCGAAATTTCTTTCTGTTATTACTGTAAGGTTATGGTAACTCTTTAAGATTCATCAGAAATTTAATTAATGACATTTGTTATTGGAGGTAAAAGTTTTTGGGCTTAGAGTTAATTAGCTAATGCTATTTGGGAGTTTTAAAGTTCCACCCTCTGACAGTTACTGGGACAATTGATTGATAAGCTGTTAAAACTCAACTGCTTATGTTATGTTATAGTTATGTTCTTGAATTTTTTCCTTCTGTAACTGATCTCTCTGATCAGAGCAATGGTCAATAAAACTGTTAATGCAATTCAATTATGTCATGCCTTGCTATTTTCAGTCTGGTCATATGTAATCATTGTATCCTAAATGCTTGGGCAACTATTTCGCCTGGTCATCTGTCTGTTACTGGATATTTGCGTTTTGTTCCTTTAAGGTTTCTACATAAGTGGACAATTAACAGGGGTCTGTAAGACTGCAGCCGTTTGCTTGGCCTGTAAAGCAAACTCATCTCTTCACATAGGAAACTGCTGGCCAATCCATTTTGGCCTCCTCATGTTTTGCAACAGTCTGGTGAACTGAGTCTTTCTATCTGAGACCGATCTAATCTTTAGGTGTTAGATTTGTGTTTTTGTTCTAGATTTTGGTCAAATTACAGAATGAGCAAGAAACTGAAAAAGAATTTAACCCTGGACAGCTTTTATACAGATAAAGAGCAGACTCCAAACCCTGAGGAGACTAAAAACAAACAGTCCCCAGGTGAATCCCCGAAGGAGGAGACCTTATATCCCTCAGCACAGATGAATCTCATGGAGGAAATTAAAAAGGCTCTCACAAGGGAGCTAGAAGAAAAATGGGAAAAGGAGAGGGAGGCTCTGCAAAAGGAGAGGGAGGCTTGGCAAAAGAGCCTGGAGAAGTCAGTTAAAGAGAGAGTGGATAAAGAAACCAAATCCTTGAAAAATAGGATTAGTGAACTGGAAACAGAAAACAGCTCTCTAAAAAACAAAATTGGCGAAATGGAAAAAAATTCCACAGAACAAAAGAACTCAATTGGACAATTAGAAAAAGATCTTAAAAAAGTGAGTGAAGAAAATACCTCACTGAAAATCAGGGTCGAACAATTGGAATTGAATGACTCGAGGAGACAAGAAGAATCAGTCAAGCAAATCCAAAAAAATCAAACAATGGAAAAGGATGTGAAATACCTTCTGGGGAAGACAACAGACCTGGAAAACAGATCCAGGAGAGACAACCTGAGAATCATCGGACTTCCAGAAAAGTATGATGAAAAAAAAAGCCTGAACACTATCTTCCAGGAAATTATCAAAGAGAACTGCCCAGAAGTCATAGAAACAGAAGGTAAAATAGACATTGAAAGAATTCATCGATCCCCTACTGAAAGGGATCCTAAAATCAAAACACCAAGGAATATAGTGGCCAAATGCCAGAACCCTCAGGCAAAGGAAAAAATACTGCAAGCGGCTAGAAAAACCCAATTCAAGTATCAAGGAGCCACAATAAGGATCACCCAGGATCTGGCAGCATCCACATTAAAGGATCGAAGGGCCTGGAATATGATATTCCGAAAGGCTAAGGAACTTGGTATGCAACCAAAAATAACTTACCCAGCGAGATTGAGCATCTTTTTCCAGGGAAGAAGATGGTCATTCAACGAAATAAGCGAATTTCATCTATTTCTGATGAAAAAGCCAGAACTTAACAAAAAATTTGATCTACAAGCACAGAACTCAAGAGAAATCTAAAAAGGTAAAGATTAATCTTGGGAACTATATTTCGGCTGTAAAGATGTATAAAAAATACATGTATACCTTGTTCTAGAAACTAGTTGAGGAAAGGACATTGTACTAGAAAAAAGGGAAAGTGGGGGTACTACATTTCATGAAGAGGCAAAGAAAACCTAGTATATCTGAGAGAAAGAATGGAGAGGAATGAAAATAGTGAGTATTTTACTGCTTTCAGAATTGGCAGTAAGAGAAGAATTTTAGACATATTCAATCTATGGTGAAACTTCTCCCACCTCATTGAAAAGTGAGAAGGGAAAAGTGAAAAAGGAAGGAATAAGCTAAGTGGAAGGGAATACGGGAACTGGGAGGGAAAGGGGTAAGTTGGGGGGGGGAACTCTAAGGGGAGGGGAGGGATACTGAAAAAGGAGGGTTGTGAGAAGCAAGGGGAGCTCACAAGCTTAATACTGGAAGGGGGGTAAGGGAGGGGGTAAGGGAGTAAGAAGGGAGAAAAGCATAAACCGGGGTCAACAAGATGGCAAGTAATACAGAATTGGTCATTTTAACCATAAATGTGAACGGGGTAAACTCCTCTATAAAGAGGAAGCGGTTAGCAGAATGGATTAAAAGCCAGAATCCTACAATATGTTGTATACAGGCATCTCTGCCCCACCCCCTATCTCACTAGTTCAGATGGAATTGGATGCTTTAGTTTTAGAATCCCTTATTTTGTTAAAATTGCCCTGGCAGACTCAGTTTTTGAGATTATTTTTTAGAAAAGTTTTAGAAATCAGACACCTGTTGTGACACTGGCAGTCTCTCTGATCTGTTTTTCCATTCCTGTAACCCCAGTTCATTAAGTATTTCAAAGGACCTTGAAGTTTGGCTTGAGGCACCTAAAAAGTTTGGAGTTTGCCTGCCTTGATGGTCTAACTGTGCATAATCTGCTCAGAAATCTGTATTCTAATAGCAGTCCTGTTTCTCTGGGTGGGGACGGGTGGAGCTACTATAAGCCTCATCCTTCCCCCATGGAGAGGGCTGCCTCTCTGAATGGGCCTTGGACCCTGCTGCTTTGTAAGCAGAGACTGAGTTAAGTGCACAAAAGATCACAGATCTAACTGTCCATCTCAAACTGGATTCTCTGGCTGAGGTGATGCTCCAGAACTGTAGAGGACCTGACATGCTTGCAACAAGGGAGCCTTTGTACAGCTGTTAACTCTGGGGTTATCAGGGAGAGATTTGCTCTTGCCAATGAGTCTTACATTTTTTCTAGTTTTATTTTTGGCACATTTGCTTTACATAAGGTGGGACAAAGACCTCCTGGGTATCTAGAGGAAGGTGCTAAGATTCAAAGGTTTGAATATTTAGGAGAAAGAGTGTGGAATGTTATGCCACAGTTTTCTTTAACTGTCCTGACTCAGTTTCCCTGTTTCAGTTACCTTAACTGTTCTGTCTCTGACCCAGTAAAACTAAGGATTATTCGCTCTCGGGTTGTAAATTAGCAAGATAAAAGAGTAGATCTCCTGACTCTTTTATGGATTTACAATATTCCTTTAGAATATTCCAAGACCAACCCATGATATCTTTACTTCTTTGTCTCTGGAATTTTTAGGTTTTATGGCTTCCCCTCCCTGATAAAAAAACCTTCCCTCCCTTTCTCTTCTTTGTCTCCAAAAAGGTATTTAAGAAATTGGGGTTCTTGCATTCATTGCTGGAGAATGGCATCTGGCAGCTGTATGCTGGACGCTGGATTCTTTGGGTCCTCCAGCCCTGGGACCACTATGGATTCCTTGGTCCCAGTATCTCTGTCTGACTGGATAATCTGAGACGAGAGTCCTGTCCAGTCAATCTTACTCTCCAATTAATAAAATATTAAATCTCTCTAATCTCTCTCCTGCCTCAGTTTCTCCGGCATTACAGTAAAAAAAAAAAAAACATATACTTTTAAAAAGGCTTTAAACAAAGTCATGAGAAGGAAATGTATACACACAAACAGCCCTAAGGATACATGGGATGGGCAGGCAGAGGCAGCAGGCTCAAATGCTTCTCTGGAGTCTCTGTTGATTCCCCTAAATTTATAAACTTGCCAGATTTCTTGAAGCCATCTGCGTGGGCAAAGTCATCAGCTTTGGGGAAAAAGCTTGTTTAGATTATACAGTTCAAAAAAAGGAATGGGCTTATTGAGAATCTACAAATTTGTTTGTAAGATAATTTCTTTTTTTTTTTTTTAATAGCTTTTTATTTACAAGATATATGCATGGGTAATTTTACTGCATTGACAATCGCCAAACCTTTTGTTCCAGTTTTTCCTCTCCTTCCCCTCACCCCTCCCCTAGATGGCAGGATGATCAATACATGTTAAATATGTTAAAATATAAATTAAATATAAAATAATTACGCATGTCCAAACCGTTATTTTGCTGTACAAAAAGAATTGGACTCTGAAATATTGTACAATTAGCCTTTGAAGGAAATCAAAAATGCAGGCAGGCAAAAATATAGGGATTGGGAATTCAATGTAGTGGTTCTTAGTCATCTCCCAGAGTTCTTTCGCTGCGCGTAGCTGCTTCAGTTCATTACTGCTCTACTGGAACTAATTTGGTTGTAAGATAATTTCTAATAATTGATTTTTACACCAATATGTTTAAACTCAAACAAGTGAAAGACGTTATAAAATCTCTTACGTGTGTGGGTGCTGATAAACTTTTATTGATTATTGCAATTTCGTGAGAGTAAAAATAATTGTATTGATCTTAAGCTGTGATTAGTGAAATTTTCTATTTGAGGAAACAAAATATATTGGGACTGTAACTGATATTGTTTTGAATTTTGAATTCAGGTATGATTTCTTTTTTTCTTTTTTCTTTTTTCTTTTTTTTTTTTAGGCAATTGGGGGTAAGTGACTTGCCCAGGATCACACAGCTAACAAGTGTTAAGTGCCTGAGGTCAGAGTTGAACTCAGATTCTCCTGACTTCAGGGCTAGTGCTCTATCCACTGCCACCTAGCTGCCTCTCAGGTATGACTTTTGATGATTAAGTCAGTAATCTACCATTCAAAAGAAATGCCACAAATTACTCAGAGAAATGTGATCCTGAATTGTGGAGGTTTATGTCTGGGCAAAAGCTGCGAGTTCAACCTTTGCCTTAAATAGTAAACATAGAACATAATTGGAAAACTGAGCCAAAAGGATCCCACTTTAAGCTTAATTCTGATTATTCTTGAGTCTGATTATGAGGTAGAATTGTTACTGCATGTTTGTCAACTGTGACTCTTACCTGAAGTCAGACAGAGGTAAGGATGCTTTATCCTGTCACATATGTTCCTTTAGGCTTAAGCCTGAAAGACCGGTTTGAGATTGTTGTAATCATGTCCCTGTTTTTTCCTCATATAACAAATTTCTATAATCAAAGTAAGTAGTTAGTAGGCGATGTGAGTGCAATGAAAGTATGTAAAATCTTGCTGTTTTCAACTTGAAAATATATGATGAGGGCTAAGGGTCCCAAAGAAGAGGTAAGGCAGGAATGGGTGAGGGTCAGCTGTCCAAGGAACGGTTCCGGGAAGGAATTTTGCTAAACCCAAAGGTTATGGTAAAAAGCTTTATTATTAAAGAGACACCAAGAGGGATTCTCATGGAGGGCATATCTTTTAATGCAAATCCTTCCCAGACTTAGGCCAGGAACCCAAGAGGTTCATGCTGTAGGTGTCACGGAAACTGTCTGAGGAGACCCCAGTCCCTGTCCTGAGTTTGAACAAGAGGAACAATGGAGGAACTGCCTTTCCACCATGACAGTGAACACCACAGGAGTCTAACTGCATCTCTCCCAGCATACTGCTCTCTGGTAGGAATTTGGGATGTGGCCCAGTAGAGAGAGAAGTTATCTGCAAAAGTCATTTTTTTTCTTTTTTTAAAAAATAATTATAACTTTTTTATTGACAGAACATATGCATGGGTAATTTTTTACAGCATTATCCCTTGCACTCACATCTGTTCCAATTTTTCCTTCCACCCTCTCCCCAAGATGGCAAGCAGTCCTATACATGTTAAATATGTTATAGTATATCCTAGATACAATATATGTGTGCAGAACTGAACAGTTCTCTTGTTGCACAGGAAGAATTGCATTCAGAAGGTAAAAATAACCTGGGAAGAAAAACAAAAATGCAAACAGTTCACACTCATTTCCCAGTGTTCCTTCTCTGGGTGTAGCTGATTCAATCCACTTCCATCAGAACACATCCTCATGCAGTATCATTGTAGAAGTGTATAATGATCTCCTGGTTCTGCTCATTTCACTTAGCAACAGTTCATGTAAGTCTCTCCAAGCTTCTCTGTATTCATCCTGCTGGTCATTCCTTACAGAACAATAATATTCCATAACATTCATATACCACAATTTACTCAACCATTCTCCAATTGATGGGCATCCATTCATTTTCTAGTTTCTAGCCTCTACAAACAGGGCTGCCACAAACATTCTGGCACATATGGGTCCCTTTCCTTTCTTTAAGCTCTCTTTGGGATATAAGCCCAGTAGTAGCACTGTTGGATCAAAGGGGATGCACAGTTTGATAACTTTTTGGACATAGTTCCAAATTGTTCTCCAGAATGGTTGGATCCGTTCACAATTCCACCAACATGTATCAGTGTCCCAGTTTTCCCACATCCACTCCAATATTCATCATTATTTTTTCCTGTCAAGAGAGTCATTTTCTGAAGACTTATTTTATACATGAATCTAAAGAAAGTCTGGTGAGTAGATGTGAAATCTTGCTGGGGGTCTTGACTTCCTCCAAGAAAGCTTATCTTGCTCCAGAAGATGCAAGACCATTTGGGTTTGTAGATCAAAGGAGATAATTTTGTTGTTGATTTTACATAATTTACAGGGCTGACTCAGATAAAGCAGAGTTTTAAAACTCTCATCATTATCATTATATCCTAAATAATCAAGTAAATGAGTATTTGACCTATTCATCTGCCAGTTCCTAGATGACTGTATGAAATAAGATCCTTAAATGTTTCAAAAGGATATAAGAATAATTGACTATTGATTCAACTATATATGGGACCTAGCTTTATTCTGATTATTGAAATCAATCATGAATGTTGGAGGGGATGCGGGAAAACGGGGACATTGATGCATTGTTGGTGGAGTTGTGAACGAATCCAGCCATTCTGGAGAGCGATCTGGAATTATGCCCAAAAAGTTATCAAACTGTGCATACCCTTTGATCCAACAGTGTTTCTATGGGCTTATACCCCAAAGAGATACTAAAAAAGGGAAGGGGACCTGTATGTGCCAAAATGTTTGTAGCAGCCCTGTTTGTAGTGGCTAGAAACTGGAAAATGAATGGATGCCCATCAATTGGAGAATGGCTGGGTAAATTGTGGTATATGAACGTTATGGAATATTATTGCTCTGTAAGGAATGACCAGCAGGATGAATACAGAGAGGCTTGGAGAGACCTACATGGACTGATGCTAAGTGAGATGAGCAGAACCAGGAGATCATTATACACTTCGACAACGATATTGTATGAGGATGTATTCTGATGGAAGTGGATTTCTCTGACAAAGAGACTTAACTGAGTTTCATTGGAGAAATGATGGACAGAAACAGCTACACCCAAAGAAGGAATACTGGGAAATGAATGTGAACTATTTGCAATTTTGATTTTCTTCCCGAGTTATTTTTACCTTCTGAATCCAATTCTCCCTGTGCAACAAGAGAACTGTTTGGTTCTGCAAATATGTATTGTATCTAGGATATACTGCAACATGTTTAGCATATATAGGACTGCTAGCCATCCTGGGGGGGGGGGAGGAGGGAGGGAGGGGAAAAAACGAAACATAAGTGATTGCAAGGGATAATGTCGTGTAGAAATTATCCTGGCATGGATTCTGTCAATGCGAAGTTATTATTAAATAAAATAAAATTTATTATAAAAAAAAAAAAAAAAAAAAAAAAAAAATAAATAAATAAATAAATAAATAGTAAACATAGAACATAATTGGAAAACTGAGCCAAAAGGATCCCACTTTAAGCTTAATTCTGATTATTCTTGAGTCTGATTATGAGGTAGAATTGTTACTGCATGTTTGTCAACTGTGACTCTTACCTGAAATCAGACAGAGGTAAGGATGCTTTATCCTGTCACATATGTTCCTTTAGGCTTAAGCCTGAAAGACCGGTTTGAGATTGTTGTAATCATGTCCCTGTTTTTTTCCTCATATAACAAATTTCTATAATCAAAGTAAGTAGTTAGTAGGCGATGTGAGTGCAATGAAAGTATGTAAAATCTTGCTGTTTTCAACTTGAAAATATATGATGAGGGCTAAGGGTCCCAAAGAAGAGGTAAGGCAGGAATGGGTGAGGGTCAGCTGTCCAAGGAACGGTTCCGGGAAGGAATTTTGCTAAACCCAAAGGTTATGGTAAAAAGCTTTATTGTTAAAGAGACACCAAGAGGGATTCTCATGGAGGGCATATCTTTTAATGCAAATCCTTCCCAGACTTAGGCCAGGAACCCAAGAGGTTCATGCTGTAGGTGTCACGGAAACTGTCTGAGGAGACCCCAGTCCCTGTCCTGAGTTTGAACAAGAGGAACAATGGAGGAACTGCCTTTCCACCATGACAGTGAACACCACAGGAGTCTAACTGCATCTCTCCCAGCATACTGCTCTCTGGTAGGAATTTGGGATGTGGCCCAGTAGAGAAAGAAGTTATCTGCAAAAGTCATTTTTTTTTCTTTTTTTAAAAAATAATTATAACTTTTTTATTGACAGAACATATGCATGGGTAATTTTTTACAGCATTATCCCTTGCACTCACTTCTGTTCCAATTTTTCCTTCCACCCTCTCCCCAAGATGGCAAGCAGTCCTATACATGTTAAATATGTTATAGTATATCCTAGATACAATATATGTGTGCAGAACTGAACAGTTCTCTTGTTGCACAGGAAGAATTGCATTCAGAAGGTAAAAATAACCTGGGAAGAAAAACAAAAATGCAAACAGTTCACACTCATTTCCCAGTGTTCCTTCTCTGGGTGTAGCTGATTCAATCCACTTCCATCAGAACACATCCTCATGCAGTATCATTGTAGAAGTGTATAATGATCTCCTGCTCATTTCACTTAGCAACAGTTCATGTAAGTCTCTCCAAGCTTCTCTGTATTCATCCTGCTGGTCATTCCTTACAGAACAATAATATTCCATAACATTCATATACCACAATTTACTCAACCATTCTCCAATTGATGGGCATCCATTCATTTTCTAGTTTCTAGCCTCTACAAACAGGGCTGCCACAAACATTCTGGCACATATGGGTCCCTTTCCTTTCTTTAAGCTCTCTTTGGGATATAAGCCCAGTAGTAGCACTGTTGGATCAAAGGGGATGCACAGTTTGATAACTTTTTGGACATAGTTCCAAATTGTTCTCCAGAATGGTTGGATCCGTTCACAATTCCACCAACATGTATCAGTGTCCCAGTTTTCCCACATCCACTCCAATATTCATCATTATTTTTTCCTGTCAAGAGAGTCATTTTCTGAAGACTTATTTTATACATGAATCTAAAGAAAGTCTGGTGAGTAGATGTGAAATCTTGCTGGGGGTCTTGACTTCCTCCAAGAAAGCTTATCTTGCTCCAGAAGATGCAAGACCATTTGGGTTTGTAGATCAAAGGAGATAATTTTGTTGTTGATTTTACATAATTTACAGGGCTGACTCAGATAAAGCAGAGTTTTAAAACTCTCATCATTATCATTATATCCTAAATAATCAAGTAAATGAGTATTTGACCTATTCATCTGCCAGTTCCTAGATGACTGTATGAAATAAGATCCTTAAATGTTTCAAAAGGATATAAGAATAATTGACTATTGATTCAACTATATATGGGACCTAGCTTTATTCTGATTATTGAAATCAATCAGAATAAAGCAAAAACATTTTTAGTATAGTTTGGAGAAGAGAATTTTAGTGCAATCAATTTTTTTTCTTTTTTTTTTTTTAGCAATCAATTTTCTTAAGATGATGTAACTTATGGAATATTTTGTTATATGAATAGGACAGTTAATTTTATTCAAGTTTGGAGATCCTCAATTTCAGTTCTACTACTTAACACATGGGAAAACTGAGACCTAGAAAAGGCATGCAAATGACTTTTTCAAGATCATGAGTAAGTGAATGGACTCCAACAAAAGATCATGTCCCTAGTTGCAACCCACTGATGCTGTTTGAGTGGTCTAGATTAGTGGCTATAAGAGAGTTGTTAAGAATCCCCTTTAAATCGGCCGCAGGTTTTAGGAGTGAAAGAATTCACTCATTCCTGAATGTTAGTTGCAAAATGAAAGTTTATTGTTAGATAGATATCAGTTTACCAAGAGACTGACTTCTATAGTAGCAGATCTATGGAAAATGAGGTTTTGCACTGAGAATGCAGTTTTCAGTGGACAGAAGGTCCTGGCAGCAAAGGAAGCTACCAAAGTCCATCTGCAAAAGACCTTCATTGAAGGAAGCTGTTATATTGGGTCTTAGTGGGGACTAGGACAGCCCAAGTTGGCTCATCTAAAGCTGGGTTTCAGCTTGAGCTAGAATTTGAACAGAATTGAATGAGTTTCTTTAATTGAATAGGGTTGGAATTCTTTTGCTCAGAACTGAACCAATCCCCCACCTAGATAATAGAATGAAACTGTTTGTCTTCTTTCCCTCAGGCAGGGTCCCTCACTGAGGCAGAGTTGAAAATTTTCTCCTTCAAGGAGTTTTAGAGTTTTGGGGTCCCTTCATCACTACTATCTCAATGGGCCCCAGTGAGGAGCAAGCTGACCCAATAGTTATCTTATACAGAGCAATCCTATATTGATGCCCTTATATAATTAGGTAAACTATAGACATCAACTCCCAAGGCTATAATATATAAACAGGACAGTCACAACTACTGAACTGATTTACTGATGCACACAATTAGCACAGTTAGCACACCTTCCTCTGGGTCCTTCACCACAAAAAGTCTCACTTTTCCCCTTGTTATGCATTGCAGGCTCATCAGGAACTTTGCCTGCTTATTAGAAAGTCACAATAAAGCTTTTCCCCTTGCCCTGCAGATGGATTGAGCCTGTGGATTCATTCTGCATGACTCTCGACCTTTGTGACTTGCATCTCATAATGATTTGTTGGACCTCATCAGTCACACTAGTAGTAAAGACCAGAGTTTGGGATTTCAATCCATGTTTTCTTAATCCAAATCCAGAGTTCTTTCAGTGTACCACATTGACTCCTTACCCAGAATTATACCTAAAGTCAAACTGATCTAAAGTGAGATTCTACTGAAGTTTTGCTTTTGAATATGCATATAAGAGGCTAGGAATAGAACTAGGCAGGAGGGAGACAATCCCTGGACATCTGAGCTGAATTTTGTTCTTTCTCGTTCCCCTTCCCAGTTCAATTTTACTACTTAACACATGGGGAAACTGAGACTTAGAGAAGACATGCAAGTGATTTGCTCAAAAGATCATGTCTCTGGTCACAACCCAGTATCTCAATGGCCCCGTGAGAAGTAAGCTGACCCAGGAGAGTTATCTTATACAGAGCAATCCTATATTAAAGACCTTATACAATTAGGCAAATTATAGACTTCAACAAAGGGGCTTTTGAATTGAGGACCAGGGCACCCAATAACCTTAGAGCTCCCAGCAGCTTGTTGGGAGGGCAGCCTTTAAAATAGATAATACAATTTAGTAATTAGAAATTCAACAGGCAGCCACACTTTTTTGACCCTAAGCTTTGATTCTAAGTTTCTTATAGAGTTGCAGACCTAAGTGACCAGGATATAAGGTTCAAAAAAACAACAGCAGATTTCAGCCTGAGGGCACTAATTATCTGGTATTTCTCTGTATTTCAAAGAGTATACTGCCTGGGGCAAGGACTCTCCTTCTGGAGAGGAAATGACCATTCTAGTAAAGTCTCAGAGGAACTGCTAGATTTTCCTGGAGAGGGAAAACTGTCAAGAACTTGTTTCTCTAGTCTAATAACTGGGTATGCTAAGGGCTCCAGTCTTCTGCTAAGAGAGATGCTTTAGATAACACAGCCCACTTAATTGCCTATAAACTAGGAAAGCATGTAAAAATGGAATGGTTAATGACTTTACTCATCACCTCTATTTGCTGGAGCTTTTCTATTAGTAGAAGAAGCCAGACTTACTTGGGAATCACAATCAGTCAAACTATAGGCAAATTGGATCTTCCTTAAGCTGGGTATGTCATAAGGAACAACCCAGGTCTGTGATAACCTGATAAGGCCACAATATGATTCCTGGAGAAATGGCCCAGTTCAGGAGAACAATGGCCAAACTTGATAAGGCCACTATTTGATTATCCCTCCTGCCTTATGGTTTTTATCTTTATAACCTCTGCTGCCTATGCCCACCTCAAACTCAATTTTAACTGTCACTCTCACTGCTGCATGTCTGTCGGCCTGCTTAGGGAAAATAAAAGCTCACTGGCATCCTAACTCATTCTTAAACTGAACTCTGGGAAAAAGTTGACATACCCGAACTGAGAATTTTAGATCAAATCAGAAGTTCTCAATCTCATGAGAAAGTTCACCTCCCTAACGAGACCTTGAGACTAGGAGAATTACATGAAAAGTAGTCATTTGTGATCAGCCAGAAGCAAAACACAGCTGAGGCTCTAGATGCACAGCATGGAGATGTGTCCCAATAGAAATAATTTGACATCATTGGTCCTGTCATATTAGAGAGATTAATTGCTTTTCTACACAGTGTGCCCTGTCCACAAATATTCCCTTTGTATCTGCCTTTCTACATTTGTTTCTTGTGAGTCTCAGGTTTTGGGGGAAATTTTTTTATTGCTAGTTTTCTTATTATTTTATTTCATTAAATACCTTTGATTGAATTGTGTCCTTTGATTGACCAGTTGAAGTACTTGGAAGGGCTTATAAACTATGGTCCTTGTAGTAGCTATGGATACACACACACAGAATACCTTGAATCGCCTTGAGTGGGGACACTCGCTTTGTGAGAGCTGTGGCATCCCAAAGTACCACTCTGAGTATCCCCACCAAGGGATTCAAGTAACTTTGGAAATGCTGAAGAGTATGCCAAGTGAATATTACTAGGGGAAGTTGTGAATTAGTACTTCCAGGGGACCCAGAGTCTTACATGTCCCAAAGGCAAATCCTGGAAAATGTGTAGGGTCGGAGCCATTTGTCTGATCAGAGTGTGGGGAAAGAGAATATGTATCAATCCCTTAGACAAGTAACATTGACTTTCTGGAAGTCTGGCCATAACTGCAACAGTTCCTGGGGCTTGAAATGGTGAACCAGGACAAGATGATGGAAGGCACAATGTTCATACTCTTGCCGTTTCATTAAGAAGGCATAAGGGGGGGAAGGTGTGGGTTTTATCCCCAACTCTTTGATGCATAATCCAATATACACATCTTCCAAGTAGATGGCCCTGACTTTCTGGGCCATATCCAGGATCCTAATGGCCAGGGAGACAGACAGCACATAACCTGGGCCAGCACAGTACATAGGGTATTTTTCTTGAGGGTACAGCTCAGGAGGCATGTACCACTTTTCATCCGAGTTCCGCTGGGGTTCTGCGTCAAAGTAGATGTAACCTGTGATAAAGTTTGGCGGTGTGGGTTTTTCAGGATGCAGTACTTGATGTATCAGGAAGCTGGGGTTTAAGAAGACATCATTATCCACCTTGAGCACATACCGGGCTGTGGGACAGTACTGGGCTATCCACTCGAGACCCATGAGGACCTTGAGAGTCAAGTTGTAGTATGTATCCAGGAAGCCCACCTGGAGGAGATCCCCATGTTCCTTGTCCTCCTCCTCCAAGAGGCCTTGAACTTCTTGAAAAAAGAGTGGTTGGGGCAGACCGATAACAAAGAGGCGGCAGATAATCACGTTAGGTACCAAGGTCTCATTGCCCCATGTTTGCCGAATGATTTGGCGCACCTCCACCTCTTGAGGCTGGGTCATCACCAGCATGAGCAGAAAAGGGGTACCTTTGGGATCTTTACACCTGTCAGGATGGTTGATCAGAAAGGGATAGGGATAAGGATAATTCATGTCCAAGGGGTGTGGAGTCCGAGCCAGCCACTCAAATTTCCTCAAAGAGATCTTTGGGGATGGAGGCCGCAGATTCATTGAAGATGTCCAGGACTCTAGCAGCTGACCCACCAGCAACACCAGCAGCCCCAAGAAAACTGTGCCCAGCACAGCTCCCAGTACCAGCCGTCGCCTTAATAGCTTCATGATGTCAATGTTCTGGGTAGAAAGGAATGGGAGAACAGGTCAGTGATGGGTACAGTTACATGTAACACTTATATATAATGTGTTAGGACTTAGGCCTGCCCAGATCTCCATTCAATTTTAGGCAGGCTGTTTTTTGGTGGGGGACCTGGATTTGGAAATCTGGGAATACTAGAAGAGAGAACAAGAGGAAAGGGAAGAAAGGTTTCCTACCTACACTTTGTGCCAGGTCAGCCACCAATTTGCTGAATCAGAGACAGGTGAAAGGGGTGTAGGAGCCTAGTCTAGGGGTGCCACTGGCTCTTTATATGACTTTAATCAAATCATTTTTCCTCTTGGAGCTTAGGATTTTCCCATCTAACAAGTAAAGATAGATTTTGTCCAAGAGTTCCTCTATCGCTATGATTATGGTTGTTTTGTGAGAGAAAAGAATTGAGGATAAGAAGAAATTCAGAGGGTCTATGTGGAAGCAAGTAGAGGTTTGTCACAACTGGTTGTGCCAAAACTGTTGGACAGGTGAAGGGAGGGGCTACATATGTTCCCTATACTGGGAACTGTGTTGTGAAGAATAGAAATTGTGGGTGGAATTTGTCTTGGTTTCCTAGAAGTTCTGTCTTCCTGAATTCTTCCGTGTGTGATGATCTGATCCTTGCCTCCTAGTTCCAGCCAGAGTCCGGGCCCCAGAGCCACAGGATAATGGGTTCACTCCAAAAAGACAAATCTGTACCCAGAATTCTGGTCCGAAAAAGTCCAAAGCAAAGCTTTAAAAAAAGGAGAAGGGAGTTTCTCTCCATTCTTCCCTGCCCTGAACCCTGTTCCAAAAAAGTCCCAGTTTCCCTTCTTAGGGTCATAGAAGTCAGATTGTAGAGTTGTTGCCATCAAAAGAATAGAACTGGTCTGGGGAAGGTCCCTGCCACTCATCTCTGGACCCTACCCCCAGAATCTCAGCCTGCCTTCACCATAAAGAGAGACAGACTCAGTGACACGTAAATAGCAAATACCTGCTAGATAATTGCTTCTTAAGTTAAAATCTTCCCCTGAGAAATCCAGGGGCCTGTGCTGGGGATGGTTTCAAAGTTTCATCTCCCAAATTCCCTCCCTTTATTTCCCTTCCCCTCTAGTCCAGATAGGTTGAGGTCCTCACCCTCTTTTCTGGCTGAGTCCTGGGATTCAGTGGCACAGGAGTCCAATTCAGAGAGAATGCCAGTCACTTGGTCAGGGAGAGACAGATATGGGAGGAGTATAGAAGTGGGAAGGGGAGGACACCTGCTTGCCTCTCTTATTTGAAGTATTGGGTGGGGCAAATCACCTAGGCAACAAAGAAGGGTGGCCAGCATGGCTCTACCTAGAACTCGACTGGTTAGAATTCTAAGGTGAAAGACTGGCTAGTAGTGGGGTGTTCCCAGACACCCCAATTTCTAGCAAAAACTGCCCCCGAGATTATGTGAGGGTGGAGGGAGAGGGATTGAATGGTTTTTATCAAGACCAACTACAAAGGAAAGCTGGAGGGGAACAAGTTAGAGAATTATAATAGCTCACATTTTTATAATGTTTTAGACTTTACAGTCATTTCCTCTATGATAGCCCCCAGGTGAAGCCCTTCTATTGTCCACCAAATCCTGGGAAGTTGGTGCAATAATTATCCCCATTTTACAGAGGAGGTTGACCAAGGTTGTGTTGACTATACAAAGAGTGCTTGAGACCATATTTGAACTCAGCTCTTCTTGATGCCAGGTCCTGCATGCTAGCCATTGTGCTTCCCAGATTACTTATTTCTAAATCCTATCGTTTCCACTCAGATGGGGCCAGCCAGGAAATAAAGAAGGTTGGGGAGGAGATCACCAGAAATCACCCCAGAACTGTGAACTCGGTGGGGCTGCTGCAAAAAGTTGTTAATTGTACTGATCTGGGCACCATATTAGAACTACCCAGCAAAGGACCACACGGACATGCAGTATAGGCCAAAGGAGCCCAATACAGAGAGAATATGTTGCATGAAGCTCACCATCAGAGTTCTGTGAGGAGGGGAGGGGTCACTCTTCCTATAACCTTTCTCTCTCCCAGTTACCAGAGGATCAACAATTATTACTGCCTTATTCCACTATTCATTTGCTGTTCTTCTTGGTTTCTGCTGAAAAGAACAAGTTGCCCCAAGTCAGTATCTCCTGGTATCTTCCCATCCCAACTTTCCTGCCTCTTATTATTTTCTTTCTCCTATTTGATTGTAAGCTCCTTGAAGGCAAATACTTCCTTTCTTTTTACTTATTGTATCCCCAGCACTTAGCACAGTGCCTAGCACATAGCAGGAGCTTAATGAATGTTTATTGCATTGTGTAGATGCCAGAGACCACTGCAGTCAAACCTACTGATGTTCTTTTGAACATTGAGTTCTCTGATGAAAGACTTACTGAGCCTTTTTAAGT
Source organism: Antechinus flavipes (assembly GCF_016432865.1). Classification (NCBI taxonomy): domain Eukaryota; kingdom Metazoa; phylum Chordata; class Mammalia; order Dasyuromorphia; family Dasyuridae; genus Antechinus; species Antechinus flavipes. The sequence goes on from NC_067398.1 coordinate 653,825,477, forward strand.
CAGAGTGGACCCTAACCCTCCCAACTCCCTAAAAGGTAAGTTGGAGTGTTGAAGATACTTGATTAAAAGTGGGAGCAGCAGCAGGCAAGAGGGAAGGTCTTCATAGATTTATCAGAGTGAAGAAGTTGTTAATGTTTTAAAATTTCAATATCAAGCTTCATATGTATTCTAAATTATAATGCAAATGTATTTTTCTTTTGTGTCACATGAAGTTGAAAAGAAGAGAAGAAACTGAATAAAAACAGAAACAAAATATAGACTGATCTGTAATCAATTTATGAAATTCTGTATATTTATGATATTACATCTTAAACCCCAGCCTGAGCTGAATCAGAAACCTTAGCCAAAATGCTAAGAGGCAGAAAGCCCAACAGGCTTCAGGACACTAGTGCTCACCCTCTTTCTTTCTTTTTCTGTTATCCAGCATAGTAGAATTAATTCACAACTTTACTAATACTGTTGATGTGTGCCTATGTTTTCTCAGCCCCTCCAGCATGGATTATACCCATCTAGTCATCTTTGCTAGTTGGATGCATGTGAATAAAATCTCAAAATTATTTTTATGTGTGTTTCTCTTATTATGGGGCAGGCAGTTGCTTTGGCAAAGATGAAAACTGCCTGTAGTAACAATATCAGCACTTCACATATGGTAGGGAATAGGGGAAACTAATTCTCTCCATACCCTTTATATGAATGCATGGAGGCAGGAGATAGAATTAAGGAAACTAGTTATCCAATTTGGTAACAATGTTAAAATGTATGAGAGTCATGGTTCATTGCTTGAAAGGATTTAAAGAGATTCACAAAAGAGTTTATGCTAGGATGAATACAGAGAGGCTTGGAGAGACTTACATGAACTGATGCTAAGTGAAATGAGCAGAACTAGGAGATCATTATACACTTCGACAACGATATTGTATGAGGATGTATTCTGATGGAAGTGGATTTCTTTGACAAAGAGACCTAACTCAGTTTCAATTGATAAATGATGGACAGAAGCAGCTACATCCAAAGAAAGAACACTGGGAAAGGAATGTGAACTATTTGCATTTTTGTTTTTCTTCCTGGGTTATTTTTACCTTCTGAATCCAATTCTCCCAGTTCAACAAGAGAACTGTTTGGTTCTGCAAACATATATTGTATCTAGGTTATACTGCAACATATCTAACATATATAGGACTGCTTGCCATTTAGGGGAGAGAGTGGAGAGAGGGAGGGGAAAAATCAGAACAGAGTGCAAGGCATAATGTTGTAAAAAAAATTACCCTGGCATGGACTCTGTCAATATAAAGTTATTATTAAATAAAAATTTTTTAAAAAGAGTTTATGCTATAGCTGACGGGCCAAATTCTAAGAGCCTGGCAATTAGAAATTGTTTTGAGAGAGTTTTTATATTGAAAAATTGAGGTTTAGCTAGCAAGCTAATAGCTTACAAGGTTGTAAATTATAAAAGAGAGATACAGAAAGATATAGAAATGTCTTTTCATATGGTAAGGAAATAGGATATCTTTTAACAAAGTATTGTCAATCAGATAGAATAGGGTTTTTGCAGAGGATAAATAAAGAACAGATAAGAGGGTTTATTGCTCCACATTCCTTAGCTAGGTATGCAGATGAATAGACCCTTGGCTCTGACCCACCATCTCCCTGCTTCTGTTGTTTGAGGAGAGAAAATTCTGGTGACAAAGGCTGGGGACCCATATAGTGACATGTATAAAGAGGAGTTGTATAAAACAAATCTGAAAATGTGGTCAGAAGACAGATATTAGAGCTAATTGTTGGTGTAACCATCCATTTCTCTGATTTCCCCCTCCAGCAATGAGAGAGAGAAGACAAAAAGACTAGGGAGTAATAGTTATTTTAGCTTTGATTTCCTATGGATCTTATGGTTAAAAAAGAAAAAGAAGATTCAAGAATGAATTCAAGTTTACAAGGTTACAATCAATACAAGGTTACAAATCTGGGTGGCATAATGGAGTTTGCCAAAGGGGTGGGTTAAAGTAGGGAAGTTGATGAGTTCTTTACTGGACAGGATAACTGTAAGATAAGTATCATGAACATAGTCCTGGCAATAGTCTCTATATTTTCCGAGAAACAGCTTAGCTAAGTTCAGAGAGATTACACTGGTAACTGGCCATTTGGTGATGAATCTTTTTGCCATGACATTCCATGAAACAAAGAACATAAAATGGCTTTAAGTCGAATGTGGTTCCTCTTGGCTTCTGCAGAGATAAAAGCAAAGGGGAACAAAAGAGCATGACAAGAATCACATAGTTTTTAGACCATAAATATCAACTCAGATGTTGGCATTCTAAAAGTGAGGCTCTTGATCTGTGAATAGATATGCCACAGAGAAACTGAACCACATTAATTTCATCATTCTTGGTATAAATTAATCACTTAGTTGAAAATTCCCTGGGTGGAGTCAAGATATCGGGATAAAGTCAGGAAGCTGTTCAAGCTCTCCCAGTTTCCCTCAAAAACCACATGAAACCAAGCCTCTGGACAGAATTTGACAGAATGAAACTACTCTCCAACTTAAGATAGATTGGAAAGTTTTCAAGAAAGATCAGTTTCACTGAGGTGAAAAGGACGTTCGGACAGACTCTGGGAAAGCCAGAGAGAGGGTTTTAATCACAGTAAGTCAACAACTAAGACCCTCAGTCTTGGCTCAGTAGAGGAGCAAATCAGTGGGTCAGCTTCCAATCCCAGTTCAAAAGGCAAACTCTAAGAAACCAGGCTATTTCCTGAACAGAGCAGGCAAAGCTTCCCCCTACAAACACAAGAGGCCCCTGTACTCAAAGCCAAGGCTCAGAGCTGCAAAGGAAAAATTGGAATAGTGCCATTTTTACCCCAGGAGCAGAGGTCCACTTTAAAAGTTTAACAAAAGGAAATATCAAAAGAAAAGGAAAGAAAATAAGCAAGAAACAGAAAAGAACCCTGACATAGTAGAAAGCTACTATGGTCACAGGGCAAACCAAAACACAAACTCAGATTAGGACAGAATGTTCACAGAAAAAATTTCAAAGAGTAATATAAGTAATATAAGCTTCTTGAAAATGCTCATAAAAAACTTCAAAACACAAATAAAAGAGGTAGAAGAAAAAATGAGAAAAGAAATGAGAGGTATACATGAGAGAATCAATAGTTTGGAAAAGGAAGAGAAAAAATTGAAGAAAACAATATCTTAAACAGCAGAATAAATCAAATGGAAAAAGATACAAAAGACAACTGAAGGAAGCCATATATTTAAAATCAGAACAGAGCAAATGGAAGCTAATGATTTTATAAGACAGCAAGAATCAGTCAAACAAACTAAAAAGAATGAAAAAATAGAAGAAAATGTGAAATACCTCATTGGCAACACAGTTGACCTGGAAAATAGATCCAGAAGAGACAAATTGAAAAATTATTGGCCTAAGCCCTTTTTGTAGTGGCTAGAAACTAGAAATTGAATGGATGCCCATCAATTGGAGAATAGCTGAATAAGTTGTGGTATATGAATGTTATGGAAATTATTGTTCTGTAAGAAATGACCAGCAGGATGATTTCAGAACGGCCTGGAGAGACTTACATGAACAGATGCTGAGTGAAATGAGCGGGACCAGGAGATCATTATATACTTCAACAACAATACTATATGATGATCAATTCTGATGGACGTGGCCCTCTTCAACAATGAGATGAACCAAATCATTCCATTTGTTCAATAATGAAGAGAATCAGCTACACCCAGTGAAAGAACTATGGGAAATGAGTGTGAACCACAACATAGCATTTCCATTCCCTCTGTTTTTGTCCACTTGCATTTTTGTTTTCCTTCTCAGGTTATTTTTACCTTATTTCTAAGTCCAATTTTTCTTGTACAGCAAAATAATTGTATGGATATGTGTACATATGTTGTGTTTAACATATACATTAACATATTTAATATGTTTTGGTCTACCTACCTTGGGGGGAAGGAGGGGAAAAGTTGGAACAGAAGGTTTTGCAAGGGTCAATGCTGAAAAATTACCCATGCATATATCTTATAAATAAAAAGCTATAATAAAATTTTTTAAAAATTATCAGCCTACCTGAAGGCCTGACCAAAAAAAGACCCTGGATAGTATTCTATAAGAGGTCATTAAGGAAAACTGCCCCAATATTCTAGAAATAGAGGGGAAAATACTCATTGAAAGAATCCATCTGGAAAGAGATCCCATGTGGAAAATCTCAAGGAACATTGTTGCAAAACCACAAAACTATACTCAAGGAAAAAGTACTGCAAGCTGCCAGACAAAAACAATTCAAATATGAAGGAGCAATAGTCAGGATTACCTAGGATCTGGCAGTTTCTACAGTAAAAGATCAGAGGGCCTGGAATAACCATATTACAGCAAGCAAAGGATCTGGAATTACAATCAAGAATTAACTACCCAGCAAGACTCAGTATCATCTTTCAGGGGAGAAGATGGAGTTTCAGTGAAATAAGAGACTTTTGATCATTTCTATTAATCACTTAAAAAAACATTATAAAACACCTACTATGTCCTAAGTGCTGGGGACACAAGAGGCAAAAGATAGTTCCTGCTCTTAAGGAGCTTACAGTCTAAGCTTACAGGAGTTAAGATAACAAACAAATATAAATATAAATATAAATATATATATATAAAGCAAATTATATACAAGATAAATAGGAAATAATTAAAAGGGAAGACATTGTTATTAAAAGGAGTTATGGAAAGTTTCCTGTAGAAGATGGGATTTTAGTCAGGATTTAAAGGATACAAAAGAAAATTATAGAGAAATGAAAGGATGATTCATAGATTTTGCTTGAAGAAGCAATTCAAGGATCTGATGAAATTGGTTATTTCATAAGCTATTTAGTATTTTCTTTTTTAAAAAAATCACTAATGTCTTTTTTATATATCATATTTACTTCTAAGCATCTTTCTCTGCAAGTCATCCCTTGTAGCAAAGTTTTTAAAAGAAAAAAACCTCAAAACTAATGACATATCAACCATATCTGAGATTATGTGCAATATTTCACATCTATAACCTTACCCTTTCTCTGCCTTCCCCTCTGAATGAAAGCAGGGAGGTATATTAATTAACTCTTCTCCAGGGCCAAGCTAGATCATTCTAATTCAACAGTTTTCAATATTGTTTTCTTGTTCATGCATTGTTGTAGTCATTGTATAAATAATTTCCTGACTCTGCTTACTTAATTGATATAAATTTATTTAGGTATGCTCATGCTTCTTGGAATCCATGTTCTTTGTTTCTTATGGCACAGTAACGTTCCATTGTAGTATAACAGACACCTGAGAACTGACTAGAACCGGGGTATTTGTAGTTCAGAAGAACAAAGATTTCTCTCTCAATCCTTACAGCAACTTGGGACTATAACAGTCTTTCAGTAAGAAGATAGATTGGAGTCATGCTCTAAGATCTATCTTTGAGGGACACAGACAATCTGTGAGACACAGAACAAGGAACAGAGGATGCAAAAACTGGGCAACAATATCCCCACTTTTACCTTAGTGAATTGATCTGGAAAAAACTAGTGGCTCAGGAGCAGCAGACTAAAGGAGAAACTAAATAGACTTGAAAGGAGGATTGAGGTGTTCTGACTATGAGGTTAAATTTTATAGCTTGGGGCAGCTAGATAGAGCAACAGAAAGATTACTAATCCTGCAGCCAGGATACATAAATTCAAACTAACCTCACTAGCTATATGACCTTGGGCCAGTCATTTAGCCTCAATTATCTCAAGAAAAAAATAAACTTTATGTTTGTTTTGATTTGTATTATTACTAGCAATTTGAAACAATCTTTCATATTGTGAGAAACAAGAATTTTACCAGAACTTTACTGACTTGCTGATGAATTTAACCAAAGGTTTTATGCTATATTCTTGCAAGAATGAGTGTTTCAACTAGTAGATACACTTTTGAAGGGCAAAAGCATAGCCTTTTAATCTCTAATGGAATGCACAAGTGCCTCTCCTAATTATATCTCCCCTTGGTGTTCACTTCATTTGGCCTTATTTTCCCATGAATACAGTCCTTCTATAAGTTTTGTTTCCTGTGTTCCACATCAGTCTAACTGCTAGCTTTCCCCAAAAAAATCCTTCCAACATTTATCATTTCCTCTTTTTATCAACTTTTCCAATCTAATGGAAACGAGGCAGAACCAGTTGCTTTAATTTGCATTTTTCTAATATCAATTTGGAGCACTTTTTCATATGGCTATTGATAGCTTGTATTTCTTCCTTAGAAAATTGCCTGGTGCGTGGCTCTTTCCAACAATGAGATGATTGATGCCAGTTCCAATGATCTTGTGATGAAGAGAGCCATCTATACCCAGAGAGAAGACTGTAGGAACTGAGTGTGGATCACAGCATAACATTTTCACTCTTTTTGTTTGCTTGCATTTTATTTTCTTTCTCATTTTTTTCCTTTTTGATTTGATTTGTTTTGTGCAGCAAGATAATTGTATAAATATGTACACATATATTGGATTTAAATTATCATGTTTAACAGATATTGGATTACTTGCTATTTAGGAGAGGGGTGGAGAGAAGTGGGGAATTGGACACAAGTTTATGCAAGGGTTAATGTTGAAAAATTATCCATGCAGTTCTTTTGAACATTAAAAAAATTTTAGAAAATAAATTTAAAAAAGAAAATTGCCTGGTTATATCCTTTGATTATTAACAGGGGATTAGCTCTTATCCTTATAAATTTGAGTTCATTCTTTCTGTATTTTGAAAAGGAGATTCTTATAAAAGAAATTTGCTATAAAGATGTTCCCCCAGTTATGAGTTTCCCTTATAATTTTATCTGTATTTGATTTCTTTGTGCAAAATATGTTTCAATTTTATGTAATTAAAATTCTCTATTTTATCTCTTGAGATCCTGAAAGAGAATATAATTAAAAGGGGAAGCTCCGGAGGAAGAAAAAAAAAGGTGGTATCTAAGACATAGGTAGCAGAATTGGCCCAAACAAGGATAAAAACAACTTATTCCTCAGAGTCAAGAGCAAAGAACAAGGAAAAGTATAAAGGGAGAGGTTTGTGGTACTTAAAGGGGAAAGAGAGACATCCTCCTGGATAGCATCTATTTACTTAGTAAAGGAGAAGATAAGATCTACTCCTAAAAAGTGAGATTGAGTTAAGTACTCAGGGATTGAAAAAAGAAGAGACCAGCAGGAAGAGCTGCTGAGAGTGGTAGGATAGAGAGTCATTCAAAGGATGACTAAAGTTTTCTTATATAGCAATGAGAATCCAGTTGAGATTAGATAGCATAAATTTGAAGTAGATTCAATTTGCATAGTATTTTACTTTTCCCATTGCTCTCTAGATTAGAAATAGAAAAGGCAGATGGGAGTAAAGCACTGATGCAAGATTTAGGATTAATAAAGAATGCTAGGACCAAGGATCAAGGAAGGAAAACACTATCCGCTGTTGTCCTTCATTCTCGAAAAAGAACAAAATGACTTCACTATGTTAGAGTCAAATCACTATGTAAATGACTGTGCCTGATCAGAAAATGAGCTCAGAATGCTCAGCCACAGGTTGGACACAAATAGTCCTTATGAACATTTGTAGTGAAATGTCTAACTTTGTGCGTCTTGTGTTTCTTTTGATCTAGGTAAGTGAACTTATCCACAACACTCAAAACTTCACTTTGCTCTAACTGATGGTATCCACATGATTGGATAGGGCTGGCTGATGGAGTACTTGTGTTTTTTCAGTGTTAATTGTTAGGCCAAATTTAACACAAGCAGCAGATAATCAATCCACATTTTGTTGCATCTCAGTTTCAGAAGCCACCTTGTGTACAAAATCATTTGCAAACAAAAAATCATGCTCCTACACTCCCTCCATTTTAGTTTTGGCTTGTAGACTTTTCAAGTTGAAGAATTTGCTATCAGTGCAATAGCTGACTTTGATGCTATGTTTCTTCTCCTTGAAGGCACTTGACAACATAGCTGAAAACATCAAGCTAGAAAACATGAGAGCAAGCATACAGTCTTGTTTCACTTCATTAGTGACTGGGAAAGCTAGAGAGCATTGTCTGTTGTCCAGAATCTAAATAAGCATGCCTTCATGAAATTGACTTATACTGATGAACTTCTCTGGATAACCAAATTTTGACATAGTTTTCCATAAGCCCTTGTGAATGACAATATCAAAGGCCTTGGTCAGATAAACAAATGTTGTATACAGATCTCTGTTCTATTCCTAGCACTTCTCCTAGAGTTGTTGGGGAGTAAACACCATATTGACCATTCCTTGGCCTCTTCTGAAGTCACACTAGCTCTCAGGGAGATGATCTATTTAAGGAAGACTCTGGCAAGAATCTTGCCAGCAATAATTAACAGAGAAACCCCACTGTGGTTGTCATAGGACAATTTATTCTCTTTACTTTTATAGACAATAAAATAGACAAGGAGGCATCCTCAAGCTCCTGGGGCATTATCTCTTCTTGCCATATAATCTGGAAAATTCCAATCAGCTTTTGTATGAGCAATGGATTCCATATTTTTAAAATCTCAGCTGGAATAGAATCAGCACCAGGTCCTTTTCCACACAAAATTAACCTAATGGCATTCAAAACATCTTCTTCAGTTGGAACTTCAGCTAGGAAGTGATTGATTTCAACCTGAGGTAAACAGTCAATGCCTTCAGCATTAAGTAATGGTGATCTGTTGAGAACATTTCTATGAAAATGTTTGGTCCATCTCTCTGGAATCATGTCCTTATCACTAATCAATGGGGCTCCAGTATTGAGTAGTTGAGATGCATCTTTAGTTTTTAAATAGCCTCCAACACATAATAGAAGATTTTGGATTGTAGCTATCAACATAAAACTGAAATTCATCTGCCTTCTTACTGACCCAAGAATTTTGCCTCTCTCTAAGTTTCGATTGTACTTTACTTTTCACGGAACTTCTTAAAGATGGATGAACTATTCTGCTGGTATGCCCTGAGTAGTTCTCATTTTTTCATTTAGCAGCTTCTAAATTATTTTCATCAAAACAATCTTGATGTTTGCATGTGTTCTGACCCAGATGAGTAAATGCAATGCTGTACAACAAATCTCTGAAAGCTACCCACTCCTTTTCTGTTCTATTACCAACTGTGTGTTGGCAACCCTCCAAGTTAGCAACAGACTGCTCTCTCCCAGAGAGGTACTCTAATCTATTAACATTCATTCTTCTGGTAGTCTTTTTTGCTTTGGGGCTGCTGCTTGGGTTGAATGAGAATATTCAGCCTGCAGAGGATAAATCTATGATCAGTCCAGCACTCTGCCTTTGTCACTCTCACATTCTGTCTGTCTCTTCCTTTACAATCATTTAGTATATTAAATGCCAATATTATATTGTGAGGGTGCATCCATAAAGTTTTATTGTGTTTAGGTAGATGGAATACAATGTTGATGATGAGAAGATGCGCAAGTATCTTTCTTCAGATCTTCTCTGGTTGTGTTAGGATGACCACTGTTCTGCCCCATCTATATTTGCCCAAAGGAACTATCTTATCTTGTGAGTGGGGAGGTCTGAAGAGCTTGGAATTTCCTGACCTATTCTGCCAGCTTCCCAGAATTCTCCTCCCAAAGACATCTTAAGCCTCTCATATCTCCTATACATTCCCCACATCTTAGTAGAAATAAAATGTCTCAAGTAAACACAAAATTGTTCCAGGAATCTCATTACAACACACAGGGAACCAAATGGGCATGAATATGTTCCCCCTTCCACCCACCCAGGTAAGAAAAGTTATCTCAGTGAACTGCCCTACAGACATTCCTTCAGTTCTGTTCCCTTGGGTTATCTGGCTATGGGCTATAGCTAAGAAAATTATGTGTACTTGTCTAGGTTCCTGACATATAGGATGATGAAAAAAGCATTGAATATAGAATTGAAATTTTGTATTTCCCAGTATGCATGAGGAGAGGAAGATAAAGGTTACTTTCTTTTTTTTTTACTTGAATTATTATTTTTTTTATTCTGTTCCCATATGCTTTTTTTATACTTTTAATAACTTTTTATTGACAGAACCCATGCCAGGGTAATTTTTTTACAGCATTATCCCTTGCACTCACTTCTGTTCAGATTTTTCCCCTCCCTCCCTCCACCCCCTCCTCCAGATGGCAAGCAGTCCTCTACATGTTGAATAGGTTACAGTATATCCTAGATACAATATATGTGTGCAGAACCGAACAGTTTTCTTGTTGCACAGAGAGAATTGGATTCAGAAGATATAAATAACCTGGGAAGAAAAACAAACATGCAAGCAATTTATATTCATTTCCCAGTGTTCTTTCTTTGGGTGTAGCTGCTTCTGTCCATCCTTGATCAATTGAAATTGAATTAGCTCTCTTTATCGAAGAGATCCACTTCCATCAGAATACATCCTCAAACAGTATCGTTGAGGTATATAATGATCTCCTGGTTCTGCTCATTTCACTTAGCATCAGTTCATGTAAGTCTCGTCAGTCCTCTCTGTATTCATCCTGCTGGTCATTTGATAAAGGTTACTTTCAGAGGGTCTGGGGCTAATAGGGAAGGGACATAGCCTCAGCAATAAATGACATTTGTAAAGTGTTTTAAAACTTAACAGTAATTATACTTGATCCTCACAACAACAATATAAACTTGCTATAAGTATTGTTACTTCCATTTTACATTTGAAGAAACTGAGGATCACAGAGGTTAAGTGACTTTTTCAGAATGAGACAATTAATATGTTCCAGAAATACAATTCAATCCTAGTTGCTTCCTAACTCCAAATTTAATGCTTTTTCTATTAACCACACTGTCCCTTTCTGATTTAGGTACCTGTAAGTAGATAGCAACAAGTGTGGGGGGCTTTGGGGTTAAAATTAAAAAGAAGCGACATTTAAAATAGAAAGAAAGGAAGGAAGGAAGGAAGGAAGAGACAGAGAGAAAGAGAGAGAGAGAGAGAGAGAGAGAGAGAGAGAGAGAGAGAAGAGAGAGAGAGAGAGAGAGAGAGAGAGAGAGAGAGAGAGAGAGAGAGAGAGAGAGAGAGAGAAAGAGATTGAAGGAAGGACGAAAACAAAAACTGTACTTCCAATCTTTTCTCTAAAACTTATAGACCCAAGACAACATTTTTACTACTACAACCCTCAACTTCCTCGTCTATATAAGAATGGTAATTGCTGTACTACGTACTTCACAGAGTTATGGAAAATATGTTTTATAAATCTTAAAATGCTAGTGAAATATAAGTTATCCTTTATACATTTCCTATCCTAAGCTCAAATGAGCTTCCAATTCATCCTATTATTCCTACCTGGGCCTTCAAAGGGAAGCTTAAGGTTTAGATTGGATGTTCCTCCCAATTCCTTTGCCAAAAAACCTCCAAAAAACAAAACAAAACAAAAAAAAAAACCCCAAAAACTAACAAAACTGGAGAAGATAGAGGAGTTCAGCACCAAGGACAGAGGAAAGCTACGACAGAATTTTAGAACATGAATTGAGTGAGAACCTTAGATACCATCTAATCCAGTCCATTATCTTTATCAGGAATTCCTTCTATAATATCACTAACTACTATAAAAAAATTTCCAAATACTTCAATTCAATGACTCAAAATATAGCTAGTTTTAAAGATTTTCAAGTCATTGAAATAGGGTATTGAGAAAAGTTGTCCATCAGCAACAATCACAATTCCATTTGGCCTCATGGAAAATACTAACATTATATAAAGCTTGTACTTTTCCTGTTGTAACAACAATAGACTTCATCCTACCATCACCCCCAAAAGCTAAACTAAAACATTAAGAGAAATATAACATCCAGAAGAAAAGGTCAGTCCACATTCAATATGTTATATTCAATTTTGAGGTGCATATTTGAGTAGAGTATGAAGAGAGAAAAACCTTGCAATCATTTGATATAGGGATTGGATGAAGGAACTTTCTTTTTTATAAACTTTCTTTTTTATTTTCAAAACATATGCACTGATAATTTGACAACATTGATTCTTGCATAGCCTTGTATTTCAGATTTTCTTCTCGCCCCCCCACCGATGGAAAGCATTTCCATATATGTTAAACATGTATAACCATATTTATATAATTCTCTTGTTGCACAAGAAAAATCAGATAAAAAAAAGAAAGTAAATGAGTAAGAAAACAAAGTGCAAATGAACAACAACAAAAAGAGTAAGAATGCTATGTTGTGATTCACATTCAGTTCCTACAATCCTCTCTCTGAGTATAGATGACTCTCTTGGATGAAGAAACTCTCAATATAATCCAGCCACTCCACTCTACACAACCATCTTCTACCTCTTGACTAGCTTCCCTATAGATCATATCACTGGCTGCACTTGGTGAGGTAGACCTGATGGAGTCTCATAGACTCTATCACTATCTGACATAGTGTTGGATGTTAAGGGAAGGCCTTGAATAACATAGTCGCTTGATTTCTTCCATAGATTGTGCTCCAAGCAGTGATACTCTGCCTGGAATCATTGTCCAATAAGTTTACAGACTCACATCCTCCGATAGTCTCCCCATTCCAGTGATTCTGAATCTCCATTACCAATTTACAAAACCTGTTCTCTATTTCCAACTGCCTATGCATTTTTTCCTTTCTTCTCAACCTTACCCTCATATTCTACTTCAGAATAGCCTCCTGGCTTTTCCATTAAAAAGATATTCCCCTTCTTGGTCCCAGATATTTTTCCTGACTGTCACCCACATCTGGAACTGTCTCCCTAAGTTCCACCTACTGGTTTCTCTTGCTTCCTTTAAGTCTCAATTAAAATCCCAGCTTTTTTGCTGAGGCAATTGGGGTTAAGTGTCTGAGTCTAGATTTGAACTCAGGTCCTCCTGATTTCAGGGCTGGTGCTCTATCTACTGCACCACCTAGCAGCCCCCGATCCCCCCTTTTTTTTTTTTTTTTTTTGGATAAAAATCTACAACAAAGAAAAACTAAGGCACAGAGTTGTAAGCATGATCTATTTATTAGCAAGGCTAGCAGTTGCCAGTTTTAAAAAGCAGACCAAAACTCCCCAGTAATCAAGAATGCATTTGACAGTCAGAGTAGCCTTAATACAGTTGGTTACATAAGATCCAATGATGCAAAATAAACTAAGACTGCAATTTGTCTGCATTAGAGATGAAGGGGGCTTACATTTTGTTCAATCATGTTGACTTTACAAGAGGGGGTCTCCAGAATCTATGGCAATTGGAAAAACAGAATTAATCAATATCCTCTGGAAATTCCCATGTTAACCATTTGCTCAACATCAGAGAAGCCTGGCATTAAGGAAAAACATCTTATCACTAGCTGATTCATTTCCTTATCTTTCTCCTCCCTTCCAAGACCTACAGTTTAGCACACTGAGGAACATAAATGTTTATAGACTCTACCACCCTCAATGACCATCAAATCTAATCTGATTTCAAAGTACTGATTACAGTGATTAACTACAACCCTTAATTATTTAATCAATAATCTAAATTCCACAATTTTAAAGGAAACCTTTAGTTCTTTTTAAAAATTCTAGTGCATTTCCTTTGTTAATTATTTCCTATTTGTCCCTATAAGTAACTTGTTGTTATGGGAACAACCTGCTAGTGGCTGCTGGGGATCTAATTCTGACCAGCAGAATAGATCCCTTCATGTGAGAGGATGATAACAATATAAGGAACCTGAAAGGCAGTTGTATTCTCTGACCTCTCTCCTTTACCCTCTTACCTCCAATTTATTTCATTTCCAATTCACAAAGCAACATCTGTCTCAGTAAAGGCTGATTTGCAATTCCTTTAAGTGTGTTATGATTCAGAGCTGTGGAGGATTTCAGAGAACCAACCTGCCTCTTAATGGTACAGTCCCCTTTAACCCTATAAAGGGTTAACCCTTTACAGGCTTTCTGGATTTCTCATTTAGGCATGGTCCTTAACAACTTGTTCATATATATTTGTTTTCATGTTTTCTCCCTTATTAAATTGTGAACTCTTTGACACCAGGGACTTTCTTTTGTCTCCTAATGTATCCCTAGTTCTTAGCACATGTCTGGCACATAGTAAGCACTTGATAAATTTTTGTTGACTGACCAAACAATTGTTTGACTTGGAAAAGAGAAGGGAACAGACTTGGAAAGAGGTGTGGACAATTGATTGCAATCTTCAGCTATTTGTTGGGCTGTCTGATGGAAAAAGGAAATTTTCTTTATTTGACTAGAGGACAGAAAAACTAGATTAATGGGAGGAAATTGTCTATAGGTTAGCTTAGCTAACAAGCTAATAAGACTAGCTACTAGCCACATTTATCAAGGTTTTGAAACAAAGAACAGAAGGGAGAATAATACCTAGAAGTGTTCCCTCCCTTGGGACCTTCCCCCCCACCCTGCCTTTTTCTTCTCCCTTTTATTTGTGTAGTGAGGTTACACATACTCTTTGGCATGTCCTTTGAGGCTGGGATTAAATCTCACAATGATGTGTGAGCAGGATGGATTTTGCTTGGAGAGAATTATCTTGGTCTGGCCCCTTTGATCTATATTCTACCTAAGAAAGATGGCCTAGTATTTCATTCCAAAAAGCTGAAAAAAGAGAGTCTGAATGTCCTAGTAGATAATCCCTTTCTTTTTCTTCTATGTATCTGGGAGTATAGGGCTACTGAAAGACTTAGATCCCTAATGGGGCAAGATGGACCTTAGTTTCATGACTTGTGATGACCATGGTAAGAGTATTTTGAGAAATAACTCCATTGGACTTGGAAATTAAAAGTCTTTAATTTTACAACTGCTGAGATTGGTATCCTATAAAATAAGAATGCTTGCAATCAATACTTGTCTTTTTTATACCTGAAATGCATCTCTCCCTTGATGTCCCATTGGTTGAGTACCAGAAGTCACATTATCAGGAATGTGCAATTCCCCCACATGACTGTGAATCTCCATTCCAGATTACATTATTACTCCTCCCTTGGCAGTCACCATTTTTGGATGTAGTTCAGGGCTTCCCCTGATTCCATATTAACTGAATCCTGTCCTGTCTGAAGAATCTAATTCCCCCCATGTGAGTCTAAATCTCCTCTAATCACATCAGTTACATTTTCAACAACCCCCTAGCTGTTCTCCACCTCTCCACTTTTAATTACAAGTGTTTATTATTCTAAATTTCCATCTCTGATTACATTATCTTTTAAAACTTTTATTTCCTTAAGGGACCAAAATGCAAAAATGTTTGTGACAGCCCTTTTTGTAGTGAAAAGAAACTGGAAACTCAGTGGATTCCCATCAGTTGGAGAAGTTATGGTATATGAATGTTATGGAATATTATTGTTCTATAAGAAACGATCAGGAGGATGATTTTAGAGAGTCCTGGAGAGACTTACATGAACTGATGTTAAGTGAAATGAGCAGAACCAATAGATCATTATACATGACAACATCAATATTATACCGCAATCGATTCTGATGAATGTGACTCTTTCCAACAATAAGATGATTGATGCCAGTTCCAATGATCTTATGATGAAGAGAGCTGTCTACACACAGAGAAAGGAATATGGGAACTGAATGTGAATCACAGCATAACATTCTCACTATTTTTGTTGTTGTTCGTTGCATTTTGTTTTCTTACTCATTTACTTTCTTTTTTATCTGATTTTTTGTGTGCAGCAAGAGAATTATATAAATATGTTTATACGCATTGGATTTAACATATATTTTAACATGTTTAGCATATATTGTATTGCTTGCCATTTAAGGGAAGGAGTTGAGGGAAGGAAGAGAAAATCTGAAACACAAGGGTAAATATTGTTAATTTAGTCATGCATATGTTTTGAAAATAAAAAAGCTTAAAAACTTTTTTTATTTCCTTGTTCCTACCATCCTAGCCTCCATTTCTTAGGCTTTAATTCTCTAACTTGTTTCATTTTTCTGTGTTCCTATAATTTAATTTTTATTACTCTGTGGAAAGTAACCCCACATCCAGTTCTCACAATATGAAAGAGGAAACAAAGCAGAAGATACCAGAGGAAGTGGATGAGAATGGTAGTAGCTTGAACCCCCAACTATGATATATTAAAAAAAACTAGGAGATAGTTCCAGTCTCTAGCCTTTCCCTCTGATCCCAATCACTTCCTTGAATGCTTGATAACCAATCCTGATGAGTTTTGAACCTGTGAACTTTTAAAAATATATATATTTTATTTGGAAAAAAAAGAAAAAGAAAAGAAAAGAAAACCAGAAAAGGAATGCAAAACAAAATAAAGAAAAACAAAAGGAACATTGTCATGTGCCCAGCAGAATATCAGGGACGATTCAATATACATAACAAATTACCAGATCAAGAAAATATATATATATATTAGAAAAAATTATATTCATGAATGCCCATTTTTTCATTACTTCCTTGTAATTTGCTCTTTGTTTCTCTGCTGCACACTTTATTTACTTTATTCTTTTTCTCCCTTTCATCTTCCCACTATCCCCAAGCAAGCTATGTTAAAAGATATACACATCTTTATACAAAACATGTACACACACACACCATATAAATGGGTCTTTTCTATCCCTGCTGATTCTTTAAATTCTTTTTTGAGTTCTTCTATAAATTCGCTCTAGATAGAGAGCCATTTCACATTACTCTGTGGGGTAGAAGGGTTTTTTTTTTTTTTTTGTTTTGTTTTGTTTTGTTTTGTTTTTTACTAAAGTGTCCTTCTCTGAAGATGAATCCCAATCTTTCCTGTTCCTATAATATGTTTCAATGGTGGGGTTCTTTCTTCTTTGCCTTTTTATTTTTTTAAATAAGAGGGATTAGTGTAAGCATCTCTAATTGTGGGGTGAGGGATGGTGCCTCAAGATTATCTTCAGCTCTCCCCTCTGATCAGGAACCCCAAATCAAGAGCACTACCCTCCTGCAAGTGCCCACAGCTGGCAGTGTCCCTGACCCACTGCTTCTGCACTAATCAGGTGTTAGTTCCTTCTTGCACAGCCGCACAGCTAGGTGTGGCATTCCCAAGCAGAGGTTCATTTTCTTCCAGACTCAGACCCCAACTTCACAAACAGTAGGGGAGGTGAAAGTTTCTGAAGTTGCTGTGAAGCTTCACTCACCCAACTCACCCTAGCTCTCCCCACTTTTTGTTTCTGTAGAACTAGCCTGGAGGTGTTTGCACTTCAAACAGGTTAATCCCCAGCCATGAGTCTTTCTTCAGCTCTTTTTGTGTGGTATCAGGGGGATCCCTGTTCTGCTCCAAGTCTTCTTGATTTTTCATCATTCTATATTCTCCCTGAGTTGCATTTTTTTTTTCTATTTGTGGGGAAAATTGGGAGACCTTGAAATTTACCAACCTACTTCACCATTATCCCAGAATCCTCCTGTAAACTTTTTTTCTTTCCATGCCCCAGGAATGGGGAGAGTGTTGGATGAGATAAAATAATAACTATTTGTGAAGTGCCTACTATGTGCCAGACATGTGCTAAGTGCTGAGGATAGAAATTAGCAAAAGACATTCCCTGTCTTCAAGAAGTTTACAATATGGGGCAGCTAGGTGACATAGTGGTTAGAGCACCAGCCCTGAAGTCAGGAGGACCTGAATTCAAATTTGACCTCAGACACTTAACACTTCCTAGCTGTGTGATCCTGGGTAAGTCACTTAACCCCAATTGCCTCAGGGGGAAAAGTTTACAATATAATGAGGGAAAATAACATAATTCAATTCATTAAACCTTTACTAAACTCCTGCTGTGTGCCACCTACTGTTTTAAGGATTGGGCATGCAAATAAGAAAAAGAAAGTCCTTGCCCTCAAGAAGCTTTCAGTCTAATGGGACGAAGACAACACATAAAAGGAAGATGGAGAACCCCAGGGGCTGCCTAGTGTGGAGACATCTTGTTTCTTGAATCTCAAAACAAGAAGAGTTGCAGTTGATAAATTGAGATTGAACTTGAAAATCCAAATCTTGCCCTCTATAAAGAAAAGCTTTGAGTGGAGTTTAGTGCTGTGCCTCTCAACTCACCAATTAGAGGAGAGAGGAGACTGAAGGAATTATAAAGGTGTAAAGTATCTAAGACTGAGTAAGGTGCATGAAAATACATCACATAATTAGTTTATCTTGGGAGGGGAATTTTGTTTAGAAGAGTTCAAAGGAGCAGAGCTGCAAATTAACAAAAACAAAAACAAAAAAGGAAGCTGAAAGGAAGGAAAGCAAGAGGGTACAGGGTCATGATTTTGTGGAGTCTTAGCAGAATAGCTTATGGGAAATGAAAAGTTGGCTGAAAAATTCTGAGGCTTCTATAAAGTGAGGCATTGGGAGGAATTTTGTGCTCTTCCCTCCAGCTCTTTAATCAGAGTGAAAAGGCAGCCAATGATACTGAGGAGATTGTTGTGTCTAATTTTTGTGACCCCATTTTGACCCAATGTGAACCCATTAGGGTTTTCTTGACAAAAATACTGAAATGGTCTATTATTTCCTTCTTTGGCTCATTTACAGGGAATTGAGGCAAACAAAATTAAGTGACTTGCCCGGGTCACACAGGTAGTAAGCATCTTGATGCAAATCTTGACATCTGTTTATTCTTTCCCTTTTTCCAGGATATGCTAAAACCCACATTTCCCAGTTCATTTCCCAGATTGTTTTATTACCATGGTTAAAATAACCATGATGTGCCCAGACTGCCTTGCTAGGCATTTTAAAGATACCTATGATGGGAATCACAAGCTTTATCACACTGCTTTTGTTAGTATTTTCAAGACAGTCTCATCATCTCAATATACATCCTTGTTCCCACCTTCATTTCCCCTCCTCCCCTGAGAAGCCTCCGAGGTCATTTTCCGCATAAAAAGATGTGCTTATGATGAACATTTTTGCTAAGTCCTTTTCAGGACTAAGTCCACTATGAAATACTTTCTCCCATCTTATAATATGGCATTTTTCTCCTTCCTATAGTTAACTCTGGTCAGTCTGCTAAACTCTTTTATGGATTTATCCTGTCAATCAATAGGATACTTATACCTCATGGTATATTCCTTTAATAGCTTTTTCCAAACCCTTTTCTTGCTTACTCCATTGCTTTCTCAAATCTATTTCTATTTACCACTCCTGGTGACTACTTTACCTCTTCATTTTGTTGGTAACTCCTCTTAAATAAAAGTACCTTTTGGCAAAGAGAAAGCCCTTGTGAATTTGTCACATGTGCCTTGCACCTTGTAATTCAATCTAGAAATCGCTACTCTGACCTTATCAGTCTGAGGGTGATTTTAATTCAAGTCTACCTGACTTCAGGTCTGGCACTCTATCCAGTGAGCCTCCTAGCTGAAGAGGTATTATACCAAAGTTGAAGCAATTGATGATGAGATTTCTGGTGATGAGCTTGTCCTAGAAGAAGCATAATGTTCCGCCACTCCATACCAATCTGAAGGGAGTTTTTGACTGATCAACAATTATCTTAGTATGTTTCCATGTTATGAGGCTATTAAAAAAAGAAAATCATCCTAATAGAATCTACATGACTAACAGATGAGTCCAGAAGAGCAGCATCCATTAGTCATATACTTGAGCAGCCTGAACAAAGACTAGCAGTCACAGCGGAGACAGTATGATGACCTAGGCAGCCTTGTAATATCAGAGGGGTGTGGTCCACCTCCACAGGTCATCTTGGCCGCTAATGTTCCCCTTATGTTCCTACTCTTCCCTTTAATGCTGTGTGTCTGTGATGCTGAGTGGGGAAAATGAGGCTCAAGTTTACTGGGGGAGAGGGACAGCAATTTGTTGCCACATCATTTCATTAAATACTATTGCTTTGGAAAAAAAACAAAAGCCTCCAAGTCCTAAGAATGAAATCATTATGTTATGGAAGGATTTTCAAATACAAGGTGAAGGTAGTATCATACAGAGATTTCCAGAATTCCCATTATTCAGAGCAATGTTTTCTTTTCTTTTCCCATAGACTGAGTTTTTATTCAGGTTACTGAAAGAAACCAATTCATCCAACACCAAGGAAGTGAGGAGAGAATCTAGCATAAGCATTAGAGATAATTTTTCCAGTACTCATCATGGTCAGTAACTACAGTAGAGTACCATCTATATGCTCCCTTGCTATTTATTCATTGACAACTGATTTTTCTTGTAAAAATCAAGAGAATAAGCCAGATATGCATGTATAAATTAAACAGCTTCATAAGAAGTACAACTAGAAATTACTGTCATACAGATGGGCGTGAGAGACCAAAAACTCTCAGGGTTAAGAAACTGGAGTAGTCTCAGAACCAATTAAGTCTTTGATGGAAGAACAGCCCCTAAAACAATTGAACAGATGCAATTTATTAGATGTTAATTGGGCATTACCAAGAATTTTGTCCCAGTGGAATGAGCTAATACCCAAAGTAGATAACCCTTCCTTTACTGTAATCTTCACCTACATTACTCAGTGGTCACTGGACAAATTCCTTCCCAAAAAGGGCTTAAAGATACAAGAGGTAGCATTATTGAGTGGTAGCTTTGTTTTTGTTAAAAGGAAAGTCAAATTGTCTATCTAACCATCCTGAAAAAATAGAAGTGACATTCTCTCAGAAACCTCTAACGAGGTAAAGATTTTGTATTTCTTATTATTGTTCCATAAGAAATGATCAGCAGCATGATTTCAGAGAGGTCTGGAGAGACTTATATGAACTGGTGCTGAGTGAAATGAGCAGAACCAGGAGATCCTTACACATGGCAACAACAAGATTACACGATGATCAATTCTAATGGATGTGGCTCTCTTCAATAATTAGATGATTGAGGCCAGTTCCAATGATCTTGTGATGAAGAGAGCCATCTACACCCAGAGAGAGAACTGTGGGAACTGAGTGTAGATCACAACATAGTATTTTCACTCTTTTTGTTGTTGTTTACTTATTTTTTTTATTTTTCCTTCTTAATCTGATTTTTCTTGTGCAGCAAGATAATTGTATAAATATGTATACATATATTGGATTTAACATTTATTTCAACATGTTTAACATATATTGGATTACTTGTCAGCTAGAGGAGAGAGTGGGGGGAAGGAGGGAAAATTTGAAGCATAAGATTTTGCAAGGGTTAATATTGAAAATTATGCTTGCATATGTTTTGAAAATAAAAAGCTTTAATAAAAAATGTTTTATATTCTTCTCTCCTCCAACCCTCAGGGAAAGGGGTTCCTTATTATTATAGCTGCTCCTACCAGGGATAGGGATCATTGATTGACTGAAATATTATCTGTGCTGTAGACCTGGTGTTCCTCATTCTTCTACTCACCATAACTGATTTATATCAGTATTAGCAAATGGATCAGATCATTAAAGGTGTAGGACATAGCCAACTGAAACCTGGGATTTCTAGTCTTCATTCTCTTGCTGCTGTGATGAAGCAACTTGGTGGCTCATTAGGTAGAAAGCTGGGTCTGTCAAGAAGATGTGAATTCAAATCCCAGTTCAGATACTATATATTGCCCAATTTCATGCAGATTTAATCTCGGTTGGAGGATAATAGTAGCACCTACCTCCTAGAGTTGTTGTGAAAATCAAATGAACTGGTATTTGTAAAGGGCTTGTTACAGAGTAGATGCTTAATAAATACCTGTTTCCTTCCTTGTCTCATATTTGGTCATTCTTTCTAGGAGACCTTGATTCTGCTTTAATTTTTCTTATAAGAGGGATGCACTTATTCCTTCTTTTTTCTTCTTCAGAAAATGTCATATTTTTGGAGGGTCTAAAGATAGACACAGTGAAATATCAGAGGGGAGGACAGTGCCTCTGGTTCCTCCCAGACTCACTAGTATCAGAAGAGAGGGGAATTAAGCCTTCAGTGGCAAGAAAATCTCTAGTCTTGATTCCCCCATTGAAGCCACTGAATGAAACCAAAGAGCACACTGTTTTGCTGTTGTTTTCCTATTTTTACTCTCCTGCTTTTAGAGAGATTGGCAATAGTTATGACCTTGTAAGCATCAAATGTCAAGAGAACAAACTATCAGAAATATCAGAGCCCATGCCAAGATTTGCTAGAAACCAGATAAGAAGAAGCAAAGTCTTAAACAACCTGTTTGATCCAGCAGAGTGGATCAGATGAGGAGACTGGGGGGTAAGGGACTTGCCCAAGATCACTCAGCTGATAAGTTGTCTGAGGTCATATTTGAACTCGGCTCTTTGTGACTCGAGTTCTACTGAGCTCATTCACCAAGATCTCTTTTTGCAGCTATGCTACTTGGGTGCCTATCTAAATGAGATAGATTCTTTGATTCTATAAAAGTTCATCTCCTCCAAAAAGCCTTTTATGTGTATTTCCCCTAAAGGATCTTCCCATTTTGACCTCATGCAGCACTCATCACACACCATTGGGTATTATGGTTACCTACAGACCCTGTTGTAAGTGTAGCCTGAGGACCCAAAGTGGGTCCTCAAAGTGACCTTAAGGAGCCCTCTGGGTCAGCATCTACTAAAACCGCATCTCCCATGTTGTACTTTTCTTTCTAGCAAACCAAAGCTAAGAATAAATTAACTTAAAGCAAAACATTTACTTACATAGAATTACCAGAAAATAACGCCCTTCTTTCCCCCAACTGCAGGGGCCACCATCCTTGTTAAACACCTCTGTGTCTTAACTTACTCCCAACCCACTATTCTGGATGTCCAGAACTGCTGCCCTCCGCTGGATTCCTCCTTGGCCATTGAGCTGCTACTGCCACCTGTTGATTCTTTTCTGGATTGCAGCTACTAGACAGGTACTTATCACTCCTTTCTGAGGGTTCCAATTACATCCAGGGTCATCTGTATTCATACTAATCTATATCTTGCCAGGGAATTCAGATGGCTGTGGAGGAAAAAGTGAGACTGGTGACTTGGCACAGGCCTCCCTCACTTAATTCCAACTCACTTGTATGTCATGGCATCGCATCCTTGGTACCCCATGGTCCTCTTTGAGAAAGAAGGACAAACAACCTCTGGGAGTAGAGCTGCCCCACTAGTGACCCAACTGAACCGGATAGTTCTTTCTTTCTTTCTTTCTTTCTTTCTTTCTTTCTTTCTTTCTTTCTTTCTTTCTTTCTTTCTTTCTTTCTTTCTTTCTTTCTTTCTTTCTTCTTTCTTTCTTTCCTTCTTTCTTTCTTTCCTTCTTTCTTCTTTCTTCCTCCCTTCCTCCCTCCCTCTCTCCTTTTTTTCTCTCTTCTTTCTCTCTTTCTTTCTTTCTTTCTTTCTTTCTTTCTTTCTTTCTTTTCTCTCTCTCTCTCTCTCTCTCTCTCTCTCTCTCTCTCTCTCTCTCTCTCTCACATATCATTCCCTTATCTGCAGGTGCTCTTCCCAAAGGAATATAACTTTTTCCCATCACTTAAACCTCCCAAGATATCTTGGGTACCAGCTAGATTTATTTCTTAAGGTCCATGCCTTAAACTTAAATCACTTGGACTTTAATTGGTCAAAAATAGATCTCAGGATGAGCCCCAGTAGCCCCATTATTTGACTCTAAATGAATGTAAATAGCAACTTTCTGTTTTGACCATAGAATCTTCCCCTCCCAGATTGTTATGGGTTTTTTTAAACTTGGTAAAAGAGTCCATTCTTTGTGTCAGCTGCTACCTAGCCTTATCCATGCATACGTTTTGAAAATAAAAATCTTTAATTAAATTAAATTTAAAAAGAGAGGAATCAGATCGGGGTGGATAGTTGGCGGTTTTCAAACTCTACTTTCAAAGATCTAAGTTGAAGAGAGAATAACATATACATTTAGAAAGATATAAAAGTCTTCTAAATTCATAAAGAAATAAAAGCAGGAGAGGGTAAGGTATGAGGAAGGGTCCATGCGTAATATAAAAGGGTGTATATAATAAATTGAGGTTTAGTAGTACCAGATCTAAAACTAAATTATAAAGCAGTAATTATCAAGATTATCTGGTATTGGCTAAGAAACAGAAAGGTACATTAGTGGAACAGAGTAGACATACAATCAGCAGCAAAAAAATAGTTATCCAATGTTTGACAAGTGTACAGATTTACATCTTTGGGATAAGAATTCATTATTTGGTAAAAATCACAGGGAAAACTGAAAAGTAGTCTGGATGAAATTGGGCATGGACCAATATCTTACACCATTTACCAAGATAAGGTCAAAATAGATACATGACCTAGATATAGAAGGAGACATTACAAGAGAATTTGAAGAACATGAAACCTATTACAATCAGACTTATGCATAGGTGAACAATTTATGAACAAAGAAGAGATATAAAGTGTTGTGAGATATAAATGAATAATTTTGATTACATTAAATAAAAAAAAGTTATACAAATAAGACAAATGTGGCCAAGATCAAAAGGCAAGCAAAACATTGGGGTAGGGGGAGGATTTTATAGACATTTCTCCAGATAAAGGTCTTATGTCTCACATATATAAAGAATTTTGTCAATTCTTTGAGGAGAATCATTCCCCAATTGATAGTCAAAGGATATGAACAGACAGTTTTCTGATAAAGAAGTTAAAACAATTTATATTCATAAGAAAAATTTTCTTGATCATTATTGATTAGAGAAACACAAATTCAAATAAACTTGAGATATCATTTTACATCTATCAGATTGACTAAAGTGAAAGAAGGGAAAAGCAACAAATAATGGGAAAAAATGTGAAAAAATTGAAACTTGAATTCATTGTCAGTGGATTTGTGAGCAGATCCATTCATTTTGAAGAAAGATTTGGAATTATGTCCAAAAGATTATTAAACCTTTGACCTTTGCATTATTTTGACCTAGCAATTAGCTCTGTTTGGTGATCAGGGAAAATAAAAAAGAAACCACATGTTCTAGCAGATCTTTTTTGTAGTGGCAAAGAATTGAAAGTTATGGAAATTTCAATCAACTGAGGAGTGGCTAAACAATTTGCAATATATGGTCATAATATTGCTATAATATAAATTTAAATATTAATATAATGTAATAATAATGCTATAAGAAATGATGAATTCAATGATTTTTAAAAAAGTTTTTTATCTTCTTCCCTGAAATAATGAAGAGTGAAATGATCAGAACCAAGAGAATATTCTATACAATAACAGCAATGTTGTCTTAAGAAGTATAAGCAACCAGTGGTTATTATGTAAGTTTTCTTGAAATAGAAATTATTATTATTATTATTATTATTGGCAATTATTTTTCTTTCCTCATTTTGTATTGAAGTCTAAAATAAATTTATTCTTTACCAAAAAATAATAAAAACTAAAACTAAAACTTAAAAAAAACAACAACAGAGAACTTGAGATCCCAGTTCTTCAGACTCCTCATTAAAGAGGTCCTTTCTACTTCTCTAAAATGACTCTTATCCATTCATACTGACATTCATTTAGTACATCCTATCTACAGAGAAATGGAATCAGGCAATAGGACCATAGAATTTACAACTGCAAGTTAACTTGGAGATTAACAATCTATATATTTTAAATACAAGAATAAATAAGACCCAAAGAATATACATAACTTGCCTATAATTAAAGAGGCAGCAGCCCACAGAGCTGAGATTCTGACTCAGGATCGCTGACTCCAAGTCACTTGCTTATTCCAAGTATTTTTTCTTATTCCTAAAATCCAGAATTGTCCCTCCGGGTGAGGATCAATTCACAATCAAGTCTGGGTTTCCCATTGGCCACCACTGAGAGGGGAGGCTGCATTGTTATTCAGATCCACAGGATCATTTGCCCATCTGTCCTAGAGGGCAGCACTGGAGGAAGGTCCTCTGGGAGGGGGCACTGACCACTGCCTTTATTCCACTTAGACAAGTGGGATGGGAATGGAAAGCTAGAGGAGTGTGGGTCATTGTTCCAGTCCATCATGCCATGGGGCAGATTTTATTGGCTGTCTGGAAGTCTTGCCAAATTTGCAGCAGCTCCTGGGGCTGGAATCCATGAACAAGGGCAAGTTGGTGGTAGACACAGTGTTCATATGCAATTCGAAACACCAGAAAGGATCCAGGGGGAGGAGGAGTGGGCTTCACCCCGAGCTGCTGTAGGCACAAGCCCACAAAGACATCCTCTAAAGAGATGACCTTGAGAGTTTGGGCTAGAGCCAGAATCCTGAGGGCTAAGGATCCAGACAGAACATAGCCAGGACCTCCACAGAAGGGGGGATATATGTCCTGCAAGTACAATTCTGGAGGCATGTACCACTTGTGATCTGGACTCCGAATAGGTCCTTTATTTCTATAGATGTAACCTGTGATAAAGTCAGGCCGTGGAGGTCCATTGGGCTGAAGCACCTGCTGTACCAGAAAGCTGGGGTTTAGAAAGACATCACTGTCCACCTTGAGCACATAGCGGGCATCGGGACAGTACTGGGCCATCCACTCCAGACCCATGAGGACCTTGAGAGTCAAGTTGCGATAGGTATCCAGGAAGCCCACCTGGAGGAGATCCCCATGCTCCCTGTCCTCTTCTTGGAGGAGTTCATGAAGTTCCTTGGTGAACAGGGGTGGGGGCAGACCAAGAACAAAAAGGCGTCGGATGATCACACCTAGTTCTAAAGTCTCATTGCCCCAAGTTTCCCGGATGGCTTGGCGTCTCCCCACATCCTGGGGTTGGGTCATCACCAGCATGAGCAGGAAGGGGGCACCTCGGGGACCCTCACACTTGTCAGGGTGATTGAGTAGAAAAGGGTAGGAGTAAGGGTACTTCAGCTGCAAGGGATGTGGTGTCTGAACCTGCCACTCAAACTTCCTTAGAGAAAGATTCAAAGTATTTTCAACTAGTTCTGTGGAGTCCAACGGCATCAGATCCAAGGAAGGAGTCCCAAAATCTACAAACTGACCCCCCAGCAGTAGTAGCAGCCCCCCAAAGACTGTGCTCAACAGAGCTCCCCTTACCAGATGCCTCCTGATCAACTTCATGGTGCCAACCATTGTCCTGAGTAAAGAGGAGTGAGACAGCTTGTCAGTGATGAGTGCAGGATTCATCCAGGCCCTTCCCCTTCCTCGGTGAGTAAGCTAGGAGGCCCCAGGATTTATAGATCCGGGAACAATGGGAAAGATAAAGACAGGAGAATGGGAAAAAGTTCCACTTCCTGCACTTTATGTTAGGCTAGCTGCCAAGTTAGCATTACAAGAACAGGAAGGGGGGACAGGTCAGAACAATTAGGGAGCTTGCACTGTAGGGGATCAGGGATGGGAGGAACCCTGAGCTAGGAGTGCAAAGCTCTGAGTTTTAGACTTAGCTCAGCCACTGGCTCAACATGGACAAGTCAACTCTCATCTTGGGGCTTCAGATTTCCCCATCTGTGAAATGAGGGAAATTGACCTGAATTCTCCCCCACCCCCAATCTGGGAGAGTATGATTTTGTGAAATAAAAGATCTGAAGACTGGAGGGCTCCCCTGTGCCAGTGTGGAATCAGTTAATTGAGTGTCCAACCGCAGGTTATGCAAAGGGGAGGGACAGGAGTGGGACCCTTCAGAAAGCTCTGGTATAAAAAGCAGGAATCAATCGTTTGAATTTGTCCCCGATTCTTGCTTTGCTTCGTTCCTCTCCTGTCTAAATTTCTCCCTTCCTCCCACTCCTAGAAGCAGCTTCAGCCCCTGTACCCTGACCTCACTCTAGGAAACCTGAAAAGGCCAAGGTTTTTCCCCTACTCCACTCCACTCCCATCTACCACGTTTCCCAGAGTTTCAGTTTCCCACAGATCTGAAAGGAGGTAGACTCGGGTGATTGCTCTGAAAAACCCAGAATCTGAACTATTAATGCAAGCCCCCTCTCCCAGATTCCTCCTCTTTCCTTGATTTCCCTTCCCTCTAGCCCAGCAGGGTCCTTACCTCACTTGGTCAGAATGCCGGGGATGTGATGTCAGCAGGACAGCTCACAGGGGACTGCCACTCTCTGTCCAGGTAGATACTGATATGGGAGGAGTGAGAAGGTGGGAGTGGGAGGAACCCTGCCGGCCTCTGAGGGAACATGCAAGTATGGGGTGGGGCGGATAACACAAGTCACTAGTCAGCTTGGCCTGGCCTGGAATCCAGCTGACTGGACATAGTCCGCAGGGGATGGAAGGTGGCAGAGGCAAAAAGTCTTTGGGAGGAGGTGCTGTGGGGGAGGAGAGGGAGGGAGGGTGTGATCAGGTACCGGAGCACTGGCTGCCACAAAGGGAAGGCCCTGCTATAATAACAGCAACAGCAACAAACAGCCAATATTTATATAGAGCTTTAAGGTTGACAGTATCACTTTCTTAATCTACACTTTCTCATTTTAATCTCAAAAAACAAAACAATAACCCTTTTGAGATAAACACTATAATCACATTTTGCTTGTAAAGGGGGAGGCACTCCAGCATTTCAAAGGAGTCACTGCTGTGACAATTTTTCACTCCCATGCTGATGTACCTTTTCTTACCTGGGCACTAGAAAAGAAAGGTGAGGTAGTACCAATGTCCAAATAGTAGCACCGATTAGTCTGGACCCTCATCTGGCTCAGTCTAGGATTTAAAATGTAAAATCATTCTACCCAGTGTCTTCAAAGTATTAGTACAATTTTCAGCTACTAAATTCTAAAATGCAACACATAAAATATTGTATTTCATAAATTTAACTTAACTTGATTTCTCTTTAGTCCCCATTTCTCATCCCCTTCCCAACTTCCTGGGACCCAAAAAGATAATACATTCACATTTTGGTTTAAAAAAGTCATTTCATAAAATAAGATTTTTTTAAAGTTAGAGTATTAAAACTCCCAATTGACGGCAACAGGTCCCTTTTAGGGAAGAAGCAAATGGCACTAGTACCTATTTATTTTTTAACATGATTAATTAAAATTAAAACAGAGTCTCTTCTAAAATCCTCCATCTCACATGAATCAAAGATCTATTCAGCCTTTCCAGAATAGAAAACTTTAAGTGAGTAATTTCAATTCTAAATCATTAGAGAAAGTTTGCCTTGGGTATGACATGGTAATGCTGGAGAGAAAAGGGGTAAATGTCTTTTTGTTTAATCCAATTAAGAAATTTCCCTTTGTGAGTGTTTAGATTTTTTCTGCCCAGCTTGAAAGGGGAATTGTTAAAGAAAGTAGAGTTTATATGATACTTAGTTCTCAGCAATATAGTGATCCAAGACAATTCCACTGGATTGGGGTGAAAAATGTTGTCCACATCCAGAAAGAGAATTATGGAAAGTGAATGTGGATCAAAGCATACTATTTTCATTTTTTGTTTTTTTTTCTTGTGATTTTTCCCTTTTTTGTTCTGATTTTTCTTTCATCTAACTTTATATGGAAACAAGTTTAAAATGATTGTACATGTATAACCTATATCAGATTGCTTGCTATCTTGGGAAGGAAGGAGTTAAGGCAGAGAAAGAGAAAAAATTTTGGAACTCAAAATCTTACAAAAATGAATGTTGAAAACTATATTTACATGTAATGGGAAAATGTAAATACTATTGAGGAAAAAACCCAAGAAAGTATTTTTAAGAAAGATATATTCTCCATGGATATTCAGCTATCAACAGTATTGCTCCAGAAACCCTAAACTTAAACTCCCTATTATTTACTTTGCTGCAGAATTTCATCTTTTGTTGGATAGTTCATTTCAAAACTTTACTTTCACCAGGGAAAAGTTACCTCCAGACTCTGAAATGAATTATCCGTCACTACCCACACCTCCCAACATCACAGTCACAAAATTGGGCATCGCAGAAAGAGACAGAATCATCTGGTGGCAATAGTGAGCCCACTCTTACTCCTGGAAATAGAGTGGCCACCTTTTGGCAGATTGGCCAGTAAACTTTAGAGCCTAATGACTATAAGTCTTGGTGCTGCTCTCAGTGGCCTCCAAAGCCTCTTATTGGTGTTGCAAGTTCACTGTTTGCATTGTATCTCCAATGGGCTTTTCCAACGACCTAAAACTGGGACTGGCAAATATTTTTTTCTATAAAAGGCCAGATAGTCAAAAGTTTTGATGTCTAAGAGGCAAATTTGAGAGCGTTATGTAGGTACTCATACAACAAGGGAGAAAATTTCCACAAATATTTTATTGATATAATTTATAATATAACAATAATAATGAAGTATAATTTTTGTAATAGAGATCTATCAATAGAAGGAATGGGATTCTTTTTTTGTGGGGGGATAACCCTTCACTTAAAGTTTTTCAGTCATTCAGTCATGTCTGATTTGTGACCCTGCGTACCATATTTTCCATGGGATTTTCTTGGCAAAGGTACTGAAATAGTTTGCCAATTCCTTCTCCCGTGGATTAAGGTCAGCAGAGGTTAAGTTCAGGATCATAGAATTGGTAAGTGTGTGGAGTCAAATTTGAACTCAGGTCTTCCTCACTCTAGGCCCAAAACTCTATCCACTGAACTATCTAGCAGCCCTTCACTTAAAATTAGTGTTTCATATAATCAAAATTGATTGCAAATATTCTTCTGTTAATGTTGACTTGTTATGAATTTTATGTGTTGCCTCTTTAAAAATATCTTTTAAAACAAATAGGTACTGCTAAATACTCATATCAAACCATATACACATGATTTTTTTTGGTTTTTTTTTGTTTTGTAATTCTCCTTTTTATTTATTTGTATTTTTTTATTACACTTTAAATTCTGATTTGTCTCCCTCCCTTTCTCCCCACCACCATTTGACATTAGATAGACAGACAGATATATGGATGGATGGAAGGAAGGAAGGATAAATGGATGGATGGATAGATGGATAGGTACATAGATAGATAGATAGAAAGAAATATAGAAAGTTATGTAAAACAGTACTATACACACTTTTGTATTTCAGTTCTTTCTGTGGACATAGATAACATCTTCCATCATAGGTCCTTTGTAGTTGATTTGAGTATTTATAATATTCAAAATAATTTATTCATTCACAGTTGTTCTTTGACCAGTGTTGTTATTGTATGTAGCATTCACTTGGTTCTGTTCATTTCACTCTTGATTATTTCATTTACATCCTGCCATATTTTTCTAAAAGCCTATGATTTTTAGGTGAACACATTCATAGCTTGGAAAGCATTTTTAGAATTTTATTAACTTCTCTGGATAGTTGCCTTTTAGCATGTTATTATATTGCAGCTTAATCATTTTCAGTTCAAGGATAGATGAATGCTCTTCCATTGTATAACTAAATGGGTTTTGAAATATGAAAATGTCTTTTACATTTGCATCAAATCTTCATGACTCAGAGCTTCATGAGCTCATAAAATATATCCATCACAAATTTGTGTGGAAGTGAAGAGCTACCATCTTGTTTTACTTTTTGATACTCCAGGTAGTATAAAAAGCAACTTTACATTACTTCTAATTCAATAATATTATTGGTGTTGTTCTTTTTCAATGATGTCCAAGTCTTCATGAGTCTAACGGGGGCTTTCATGGCCAAGTCACTAGAGTTGTTTTCCATTTTCTTCTCCAATTCATTTTACAAATGAGGAAACTCAGCAAACAGGGATTAAGTGACTTTGTCCAGGACCAACAACTAGTGTCTGAGGTCACATTGGAACTCAGGTCTTTCTGATTTCTGGCCCTCTGTGCTCTACTAAGCTACCTCCATATTCTTAATAAAATTGATACACATTGGGGCAGCTACATGGCCCAGGACTCAGCAGAACCTGAGTTCAAGTCCAGCCTCAGACACTTAACAGGCAAGTCACTTAGCCCCAATTGCCTCAGAAAATAAATAAATAAATAATGATAATAATATTTATTCAAATCAAATTGATTTTACTACAAGATAAGTTTTAAATATAAGTGCAGTGTTTTCTTGAAATTTTAGTATGAAATCATTAAGAAATAGTATCAAGTCTATAGCAAAGGTTATTTCCAAAGGCATTCAAAATTTCATAATAGTGATTAAGGGTGGTTCTTCACATTCAGAAAAATGTGAGTCTTGATCTTGATCTCAAAAAAAAACATGACAAAACCTTGTATTTCTCTTCTTTTTTTTTTTTGGCACAATAGCTTATTGTCATATGTTGAAGTTTAGCAATACACCTTTAAAATTCTATTGCATTATAACTGAATCTCTACAATTTTTGTGTTCAAGTAGCACTTATGGTCTCCATCCCAATTATTCACCCCTGCCTCTGTTACCACAGACATCACATAAATCAATGAACTTGGCTGCATTCTCATAAAACTTTATTATGGACACACATTTGAATTGGATATAATTTTTTAATTTTTTCAACCACATATAATATTTTTTTATTTATTTTTTAAATACAGGAAAGATTTTAGTTTACATTCTTGTATGAATGGATGCTTAGGTTAGTAGATATATTTTTGAAACCATAAAAACAATCTCTAAAACATTTTTTAAAAAACATTCTTACCTTATGGGCTGTACAAAAATAGTCTGCAGGACAGCTGGCAGAGTGGATATAGCATTAATCCTGGAGTCAGTAGGATCTGACTTCCAGTCTACCCTCAGAAAAAAAAGCTTACTAGATATGCAATCCTATGCAAGTCACTTAAACTCATTTGCCTCAAAAACAACAATCAGCAGCCTGGAATAGGCCCATAGACCATAGTTTACTCCCTGAAGAGGCCAGAGTATTCTCCACCATTTGGACACTAAGAGCCCTGAATCCAACCTAATTCAGACTCCAAAAGCACAAGAGAGAAAAGTCACAAGCCAGGAAGGGCTAAGCCCAGGTGAAAGCTTTCTGTAGCTGCCTTACTGTTGCATGATTTCCCTTCCCATAGTCACCCTGCTTGGTACAAAAGGTAGCTCCCTTCCTAGGCTTTCTACAAGCCACACTGTGTGAGACAATGAATAACTTTCTATGACAACCCAGGTCACTTTTGCTGATGAGCCACCCCACTCTCACTTCCATTCCTGTGGAACAGGAAGAAATGCAGGGAGCTTGGATTATGTTGTAATGGACATCTCAGGGAAGCAATGCTTGTAATTATCCTGAATGTTTGGAGAACTCCAGGGATCTGGGAACAGTGTTTGGGCCTTGAGAAGACACATTTTCTGACTGTATCTGGCCTTGTAAAGGCCAATGGTAGATGAATCTATTCCTTTAGAATTTTAGCAATCCTTTTGTACATAACACTGTCAGTGGGACAAAGTTCTGTTCCAGGACAAAGGAGAAGCAGATTCCAACTAGTTTCCTCATCCCTCAGCCCTCCAGATGACATCTTGCTCCTCCAAGCCTTCCAGAAAAGGTCAGGGAAGAGACCCATTTTCCCTAGCTTCAACAGGGCCCTTTGATGACCTCTCATCTAGCAGCTAGAATAGGGGGATTCTATTAGACAAACTTGGACCTGAGTGGGCCTTTGGCTGCCCTTTTTAGTTTCTCTTTCTTTTCTTGAATAGACAGTCAAGTATCTACCTCTAGGCTTGCAGATGACTTTTTGAATTCCATAAGTCTTGGGTCCTATTAGTGAAGGTGACTAGCAGCAAGGGGAGTATCTTTAGTGGAAGATGTTCTAGGTAGCCAGAGGATAAAGACTTGTATGGAGATGAAAGGAAAGGTAAAATCCTTTAAACTATTGAGTCCTTTTACTAAGTCCTGTAAACTAATTTATGTTCTGATAAGATTCAGTATGAGTTTCCCAGTAGATTGTAACAGTAACTGTAAGTTAAGTTACTGAATCTTGTTTTAAGTCATCGCATCAATGTACACCTTGCAATTTGATTTGTTTAGTTTAGTTTTTAGCATGTCTTGAGACAAAAAAAAAACCGATAAAATAACTGTATCTGTTTTATATTGTCCATTGAATTTCTTTTAACCCTCACCTCTTAGGGGAGCCTCCATTCTGAGCTTTAAATACACTGATACTTGGCATGTCACGGCAGGGGGCTTAATGAACTGAGGAATTGCAGAAAAGGGAATCTGCCCTCTCTCATTAGTGGCCAGATCTCTCCCAGGAATGAGCTCAGTGTGAAATACCTTTGTTCAAAGCAGAGGAGTTCCTTAAAGGAGGGGAAAGTGGGCACAGTACTGGAATTATCTGGGCTCAGCAATGGTTCTTCAAAGTGGGATTAATAAAAATCACTTTTGCCTGACCCTTTTTAAAACATCAGGTGAGGAATCTAAAGCTGAGGGACTTCTAGGAATATTATAGCCAAATCCCAGACCTCCCAGAACAAGGAGATAATACTGCAAGCAACCAAAAGGAAACAATTCAAATATAGTGAAATAACAGTCAAGATAACACAAGATTTAGCAGCTTCTGCATTAAAAGATCAAAGGCAGTGGTCCTCAAAGCGCAGTCCAAAGAATTGTTGGGGTCTCTGAAACCCTTTCAGAGGGTCTACAAATTCAAAATTATTTTTTATTTCTAATATAGTAAATAGCTAGAAATATAACACATGTGAACAAAACCTCTTTGAACAGATGCTCCATAGTTTTTTTTAACAACATGAAGATACTGAGAACAAAAGTTTGAGAACCACTGATCAAAGGGCTTGGAACATGATATTCTGGAGGGCAAAGGAGCTAGGATTACAACCAAGAATGATTTTCCCTGCAAAATTGAGTAAAATTTTTTTTTGGGGGGGGGGGGTGAATGGCCATTCAGTGAGATAGAGAACTTTCAAATATTCCTATTGAAAAGAGGAGAGCCCAACAGATAATTTGACATTTAAATACAAAATGAAAGAACTTCAAATCTGTGTTTTCTTTCACAGGTTAATTTACATGAAAATGTGTTTGGTATGACCACACATGCATAACCTATATCAAATTGCTTTCCTTCTCAGTGAAGAGGGAAGGGAAGAGGAGAGAGAATTTGGAACTTAAAATTTAAAGATAAATGTCAATATTGTTTTTACATGTAATTTGGAACAATAAAATATTAAATAAAAAATAAAGTTTTTAAAAGATAAGAGAACACTGTAAAGAACTGGTTCACCTAAGGGTCAAGATGGAGAAGGGAAGAGAAGGTCGCCAGTTCTGGAATGATGTCCTAGAAAAGAACCAAAGGATACAGGGATTGAAATTCAGAATTGAGAATAAAGAACAGGGTTGGGAGTTGCAAAGCAGAGGGAAGGTAGAATGACAGCAGGTTATAAGTTGATAAAGAATTTCAGAGCTCATAAACATGAAAGTGGAGCATTGGGGAGAGAGACCAATCAGAAATCCATTTCAGGGACAGCAATATTGTTCAAGGATAGAGCTCTGACCCTGGAGTCAGAAGGAGCTGAATTCAAATCCAGCCTCAGATATTTATTAGCTGTGTGATTCTGGAGCCTGGTAAGTCACTTAAACTGGAGATTCAAAAAAAGAAAAGAAAAAAAAAGGAAGAGAAGGAAAGAAAAAAAGAAGTCTGTTGCAATAGTTCAGGTGAGAGGTGATGAGCGACTGAAGTGAAGCAGAGAATGCACAGGAAGAGACTCTGTAGAAGATCAACAAGATTTAGGAACGAATTGCATGGGAATGAGAGGAAGTATGAGATCAGCCTTCAGATTATTTGGAAGACAGTTAAGTGGAAGAATGTGATTTGGTCAGCTTGAGATCAGAGAGTAGAAATAGGAGCAATGTGGTAAAAGTTGCAAAAAAGGCTGATTTAGGTTCAGTATAAAGGGAAAGTTCTTAATTAGGGTTATCTATGACGATTATGGAAATACATTTGGAAAAATTGCACATGTTTAACCTATATTGGATTGCTTGCTGTCTCAGGGAGAAGGAAGGAGGGAGGAAAGGGAGAAAAAATTGGAACACAAGGTTTTGCAAGGGAGAATGTTAAAAAAAAAAAAACTATTGGGTATTACAATTACCTACAGAGCCTGTTGCAAGTGCAGCCTGAGGACCCTTTCAAGTGACACCTCAAAATGATCTCAAGAAGCCCTCTGGGTCAGCATCTACTAAACCGCATCTCCCATGTTTCCCATTTTCCTTTTACCAGCCTAAAGCCAAGGACACATGAATTTAAATCAAAATATTACACAGAATTATCAGAGAATGATGCCCTTCTTTCCTCTAACTGCAGGGGCCGCCATCTTGCTAAAAGACCTCTGTGTCTTAACTTACTCTCAGCCCACTCTCCTGAATGCCCAGAACTGCTGGCCTCTGCTGGATTCCCCCTGGGCCACTGAGCTGCTACTGCCACCTGTTGATTCTTTTCTGGATTGCAGCTTCTAGACAGGTGCTTGTTACTCAGCTCTGAGGGCTCCCACTGCATCCCACTGAATCCAGACAGCTCTCAAGGAGAAAGAAGCTGGTAACTTTGACAGCCACACTCACAGAAATCCAACTCACTTGTATGTTGTGACATCACCTCTCTGATGGCATTCTCCTCTTCAAGAAGGAAGGACAAAAAACAACACCAGACTGGAGATAGGCTCACATTCCTTTGTCTTTGGTTTGGTGCTGTGGTGGACAGAACATGGGACCTGGAATCGGGAAGACTGGAGTTCAAATCCTCCTGCCCTACAGACCTTGAACACTTAACCTCTATCTGCCTCAGTTTTCTCAACTCTAAGATGAGGACTTACTTCCCGGGATTGTCATAAAGATCAAATGAGGTACTTGTAGAGTGGCTGATACATAGAAACATTTAAATGTTTGCTTCCTTCTTTATGATTCAACCAGGGCAGACAAAAAAAGTTCCATCATTGAAAATCCAGCTTTTGAATGGCTTTTATTTTCCATTAGGGACAGTTCTCTGAGTCTGGCCTGCTATTTTAATTGAAGAGAAAAAATTTATTTCAACTCCCATCTTGCCCTGCATCCAGTAATAAGATTATGCATATTATCCTGTGAATTATTTCACTTTAATAAGGCTTGGTGGGTTTACCTGTACCTGGTGATATTTGTTTTACATTCTATCAAATATGACAAAAAATATATTATTCTTTGAGAAGATAACACACACACACACACACACACACACACACACACACACACACATACACACACGCAAAGATGGAGGAAAGATCCCAAATCCAATTGCATGGATCCTCTGTGGAAGATTTATCAAAGGATACGAACTAGAATTGTACAGAAAGGGAAAGCATCTATAGGTTAAAATTTATGCTAATGGACAGTGTTACCCATATTGATGAGACAAATGATGTCTCTGTTGAGGTCTATGCCAGGAGCTAGCAGTGTATGAACATGGCAGCGCTGTCACACTTAGCTCAAAAAAAAAAAAAAGAATTTGGGTTCCTGCTTTCCTAGACTATGGAAACAACTGAAATTTCTTTATCTCTTCGACACAACTCACATTTTGGAGAATTTTCAGAATTCATAAGGATTGGGGACATTGACTAGTTATCTGTTTTATTGGTCAAATGACCCAGAAGGATAATTTTTTTAACATATAGGTCCTTTCCCTTTTTCTTTTTATCTCTTTGGGGTTTATGCAAAACAATTCCTTCTCAAGGATTAGGTGGATTTTTTGAAGCATAATAAAGTAGGTAGAAAGAGTTATAGAGCAGAGCTTGGCAAATTTCAGGCTGCAGGTTAAATCTGGCTCACTGCCTATTTTTGTACAATCTGTTGGCTAAGGGTGGTTTTCATATTTTTAACCATAATACCCAATAGTGTGTGATGAGTGCTGCATGAAGTCAAAGGAGAAAATCCTTTGTGGGAAGAGTCAGCAGAATGCTTCTTGGAGGAGGTAAAGTTACTTAACAACAGCGCTATTAGTTTGCTTACCTTCTGCTCTAGATGATTGAAACAAAACAAAACTCTAAAAATCTTTGAAACAGAAAATTTCCAGTTCCCTGCAACAGAATCCATTCCCCTTCCCTGAACTTTCAGCCAGCAAGAAGAAGCAGAAAGGAAAGAATCTGGCAACACTTGGAGACTTCTCAACCTCTCTGAAAAATAAAACAAGAAATCCCTCTGTTGAACCTCACCATGCTTATCTTTCTAGTCCTTAATTTAGTATGACTTTTATTTCTACATGGATTGCTCTGGTCCCACTGTCTTAAGGTCAGATAGGTTATATTTTATCTAGACTCCTCACTCAAGGTTTTTCAGTATCAGCAGA
Organism: Antechinus flavipes; assembly: GCF_016432865.1. Lineage (NCBI taxonomy): Eukaryota > Metazoa > Chordata > Mammalia > Dasyuromorphia > Dasyuridae > Antechinus > Antechinus flavipes. The sequence goes on from NC_067398.1 coordinate 653,863,385, forward strand.
TATTCTCTCTGATTTGCCATTGATTTGAGCCCACATTAATTGTGCCCCCCCCCATTTTAGGGGCCCCTCAACTAGCACCCTTCCAATTACATCTAACCACTTAAGATCAGATTAGTTTTTAGTAAAGAAACATTGACTTCAAATATATAGCAAAATCCAAACATACAAATATCTTTTCCCACCACCCCTGGGGCATAATCTTTCCTATACCACTTCAGTTGCTGTGGAGAAAAGAAAGTTTCAGCTCAATTCCTATATATCATTATACATAAGTTCAAGTTCAAATCACCACTAGGCTAGTATACCAAGCTCCTCTTCCTCAGTGCTTCCCTGAAAGGCTGGCAGCAACTTTGGCTTTGTTGGTTTTATTTGTGCAAACCCTCTTTAATATAATGTAACTAAAATTATTTCTTTTATATCTTATGATGGTCTGTAATGTTCTTTCTTCATTTTTTGCTTTCCTGGCTTAGGTATCAGCACCATATTGGTATCATACAAGAACTTTGATGGGATTTGTTTTTAAGACAATTCTTATAATTAGATTCCCCTACAATTTAAAATTAAAGTTTAAAAAAAGAAAGGAGGAGAACTATAGAGTCCAGTGCTTCAGACTCCCCATTAAAGAAAGTCATTAGATGATTCTTGCATCCAATCATTTGGACATTTATTGTATACATCCTATCTACAGACAAATGGAGCCACGAAATAGAACCATAGAACATACAAATGGAAGGAAGCTTGAAGATCAGCAACATATTGGTTTTAAATATGGTAATAAATAAGGCGCAAAGAATATAGATGACTTGCATATACTCAAATAGGCAGCAGCTCATAGAGCTGAAATTCTGACTCAGGATCTCTGGCTACAAGTCCATCGTCCATTCCAAGTATCTTTTTCTTATTCCTAAAATCCAGAACTGTCCCTCAGGGGTAAGGATTACTTCACAATCATTACTGGGTTTCCCATTGGCCACCACTGAGAGGGGAGGCTGCACTGTTATTCAGATCCATAGGATCATTTGCCCATCTGTCCTAGAGGGCAGCACTGGAGGAAGGTCCTCTGGGAAGGGGCCACTGACTACTGCCTTTATTCCATTCAGACAAGTGGGATGGGAATGGAAAGCTAGAGGAGTGTGGGTCATTGTTCCAGCCCATTATGCCATGGGGCAGATTTTATTGACTGTTTGGAAGTCTTGCCAAATTTGCAGCAGCTCCTGCGGCTGGAATCCATGAACAAGGGCAAGTTGGTGGTAGACACAGTGTTCATATGCTAGTGGAAACATCAGGAAGGATCCGGGGGGAGGAGGAATGGGCTCCAGCCCCAATTGCTCTAAACATAAGCCCACAAACACATCTTCCAGATGGATGATCTTGAGAATCTGGGCCATGGACAGAATCCTGAGGGCTAAGGATCCAGACAAAACATAGCCAGGACCCCCACAGTAAGGGGGATATATGTCCTGCAAGTACAATTCTGGAGGCATGTACCATTTATGATCTGGACTCCGAATAGGGCCTGTATTTCTATAGATGTAACCTGTGATAAAGTCAGGCCGTGGAGGTCCATTGGGCTGAAGCACCTGCTGTACCAGAAAGCTGGGGTTTAGAAAGACATCACTGTCCACCTTGAGCACATAGCGGGCATCAGGACAGTACTGGGCCATCCACTCCAGACCCATGAGGACCTTGAGAGTCAAGTTGTGATAAGAATCCAGGAAGCCCACCTGGAGGAGATCCCCATGCTCCCTGTCCTCTTCTTGGAGGAGTTCATGAAGTTCCTTGGTGAACAGGGGTGGGGGCAGACCAAGAACAAAGAGGCGTTGGATGATCACACCCAGTTCTAAAGTCTCATTGCCCCAAGTTTCCCGGATAGTTTGGCGTCTCCCCACATCCTGGGGTTGGGTCATCACCAGCATGAGCAGGAAGGGGGCACCTCGGGGACCCTTACACTTGTCAGGGTGATTGAGTAGAAAAGGGTAGGAGTAAGGGTATTTCACCTGCAAGGGATGTTGTGTCTGAACCTGCCACTCAAACTTCCTTAGAGGATGATTCAAAGTATTTTCAACTAGTTCTGTGGAGTCCAAGGGCATCAAATCCAAGGAAGGAGTCCTGAAATCTACAGACTGACCCACCAGCAGTAGTAGCAGTCCCCCAAAAGCTGTGCTCAACAGAGCTCTCCATATCAGATGACTCCTGATCAACTTCATGGTGCCAACAGTTGTCCTGGGTAAAAAGGAGTGAGATGGCTTGTAAGTGATGGGTACAAGATTCCACAGAACCCCAGTTTCTGTTCAGCCAGACTAGAGTCTCTTTCACTGTCTATGTAGATGAAGTATTTCCTGGTGTGGGTGCTCCCCCTCTCCTGGGGATTTGTATATCTGAGAAAAATGGGAAAGATAAGGGCAAGAGAACAGGGAAAAAGACTCCCTAACCCATGCACTTTGTGCTAGGCTAGCTGCCAACTTAGCATTACAAGAACAGGAAGAGAGGCAGATCAGAAGAATCAGGGAGCTTGCACTGTAGCGGGTAAGGGGTTGAAGGAACCTATAGCTGGGAGTCCAGAGCTCTGGATTTAAGACTGAGCTCTGCCACTAGTTCAGCTTGAACAAATCAACCCTCCTCTTGGGGTTCAGATTTCCCTATCTGTGAAATGAGGGGAACTGACCTGAATGACAAAAGTCCCCCCCTTCAATCTGGGAGAGTATGATTTTGTGAAATTAAAGGTCTGAAAACTGGAGGGCTCCACTGTGCCAGTGAGAAAGCAGTTAATTGAGAGTCCAACCACTGATTGTACAAAGAGGTTTTGGACAGAAGAGGGACAGGAGCTGTCCATGTGGGCCCCTTCAGAAAGGTATAAAAAACAGGAATCGTTTGAATTTGTCCCCGATTCTTGCTTTGCTTCATTTCTCTCCTGTCTAAATTTCTCCCTTCTTCCCACTCCTACAAGCAGCCTCACCCCCTGAATCTTGAGCTCACCCTGGGGAGATAAGAGCTAATATTGAGAAAGGTAAAGTTTTTCCTCTATCCCAGTCCATTCGCATCTACCTCAGCCTGATAGATTGCTCTGAAAAATCCAGAATCTGCACTATTAATGCAAACCTCCTCTCCCAGATTCCTCCCCTTTCCTTGATTCCCCTCCCCTCTAGTCCAGCAGGGTCCTTACCTCCCTTGGTCAGAATGCCCGGGATGTGATCTCAGCAGGACAGCTCACAAGGGACTGCCACTCTTTGTCCAGGTAGGTACTGATATGGGAGGAGTGAGAAGGTGGGAGTGGGAGGAACCTTGCTGGTCTCTGAGGGCACATGCAAGTATGGGATGAGGTGGATAATGCAAGTCACTAATCAGCTTGGCCTGGCCTGGAACCCAGCTGATTGGACATTGTCCACAAGGGATGGAAGGTGGCAGAGGCAAAAAGTCTTTGGGATGAGGTGCTGTGGGGGAGGAGAGGGAGGGATAGTGTGATCAGGTACTGGAGCACTGGCTGCCACAAAGGGAAGACCCTGCTATAATAATAGCAACAGCAACAAACAGCCAATATTTATATAGAGCTTTAAGGTTGACAGTATCACTTTCTTAATCTACACTTTCTCATTTTAATCTCAAAAAAAATAACCCTTTTGAGATAGGCACTATAACTAATCACATTTTGCTTGTAGAGGGGGAGGCACTCCAGCATTTCAAAGGAGTTGCTGTTGTGACAATTTTCTACTCCCATGCTGATGTACCTGTTCCTACCTGGGCACTAGAAAAGAAAGATGAGGTAGTACCAATGTCCAGGCCAGTCTGGACCCTCATCTGGCTCAGTCTAGGATTTAAAATGTAAAATCATTCTACCCAATGTCTTCAAACTATTAGTGCACTTTTAAGCTACTAAATTCTAAAATGCAACACTTAAAATATTGTATTTCATAAATTTAACTTAACTTGACTTCTCTTTAGCCCCCACTTCTCTTCCCTTTCCCAACTTCCTGGGACCCAAAAGTATAATACATTCACATTTTGGTTTAAAACATAATCATTTTATAAAATCAGATGTTTTAAAGTTAGAGTATTAAAACTCCCAATTGATGGCAACATGTCCCATTTAGGGAAGAAGCAAATGTGCCTATTTGCTTTAATTTTTTTAACACAATGAATTAAAATTAAAACAGAGTCTCTTCAAAAATCCTTCATCTCACATGAATCAAAGATGTATTCAGCCTTTCCAGAATAAACAACTTTGAGTGACTAATTTCAATTCTAAATCATTAGAGAAAGTTTGTCTTGGGTATGACATGGTAACACTGGGGAGAAAAGGGAGAATGTCTTTTTCTTCAATCCAATTAAGAAATTTCCCTTTATTGAGTGTTTGGGTTTTTTCTACCCAACTTGAAAGTGAAATTGTTAAAGAAAGCAAAGTTGGTATAATACTTGGTTCTTCTCACCAATACAGTGATCCAAGACAATTCCATTGCATTTGGTGAAAAATGTCATCCACATCCAGAAAGAGAACTATGGAAACTGAATGTGGATCAAAGCATACTATTTTCACCTTTTTTTGCATTTTCTTTCTTGTGACTTTTCCCTTTTTTATTCTGATTTTTCTTTCATCTAACTTAATATGGAAATAAGTTTAAAATGATTGTGCATGTATAACCTATATCAAGTTGCTTGCTGTCTTGGGGAGGAAGGAGTTAAGGTAGAGAGAACAAAAAAAAATTGGAACTCAAAATCTTACAAAAATGAATGTTGAAAACTATATTTACATGTAATGGGAAATTTTAAATACTATTGAGAATATAAGAAAGATATATTCTCCGTGGATATTCAGCCATCAACATTATTGTTCCAAAAATCCTAATCTTAAATTACTTCTTATCAATTTACTTTGGGGCAGAATTTCATCTTTTATTTGATAGTTCATTTCAAAACTCTTTCACGAAGGGAAAGTTACCTCCAGACTCTGTTTGAAATGAATTATCAGTCACCACCTACACATCCCAACATCATAGTCAAAAAATTGGGCAGCGGGGAAAGAAACAGAATGATCAACTGGCAATAGTGATCTCACTCTTACTCCTGGAAATAGAGTGGCCACTTTTTGGCAGACTGGCTAATAAACTTTAGAGCCTAATGACTATAAGTCTTGGTGCTGCTTCTAGTGGCCTCCAAAACCTCTTACTGGTGTTGCAAGTTCACTGCTTGCATTGTATGTCCAGTGGGCTTTTCCAATGACCTAAAACAGGGGCTGGCAATTTTTTTTTCTATAAAGGGCCAGATAGTCAAAAGCTTTGATATCCAAGAGGCAAAATTAAGAATGTAGGTACTCATATAACAAGGGAGAAATTTTCCACAATTTTTTTATTGATATAATTTATAATATAACAATAATAATGAAGTATAATTTTTGTAATAGAGATCTACCAATAGGAAGAATGGGATTCTTTTTGGGGGGACAAAACCCTTCACTTAAAGTTTTTCAGTCATTCAGTCATGTCTGATTTGTGACCCTGTGTACCATATTTTCCATGGGGTTTTCTTGGCAAAAGTACTGAAGTAGTTTGCCAATTCCTTCTCCAGTGGATTAAAGTCAGCAGAGGTTAAGCTCAGAATCATAGAGTTGGTAAGTGTGTGGAGTCAAATTTGAACTCAGATCTTTCTCACTCTAGGTCCAAAATTCTATCCACTGAACTGTCTAGCAGCCCTTCACTTAAAATTAGTGTTTTATATAACCAGAATTGATAGCAAATGTTCATCTGTTAATGTTGAACTGTTATGAATTTTATGTGTTTCCTTTTTGAAAATGTCTTTTCAAACAGATAGGTATTGCCAAATACTCATATCAAACCATATACACATGATTTTTTGATTTCTGTTTTGTTTTGTAATTCTTTTTATTTAATCTAATTTATTTTTTGTTACATTTTAAATACTGAATTGTCTCCTTTCCTTTCTCCTCACTACCATTTGACATCAGATAGACAGACAGACACATAAATAGATACATAGGTAGATAGATGATAGATAGATAGATAGATAGATGATAGATAGATGAATGGATAGATAGAAAGAAAGATAGAAAGGTATATAAAACAATACCATATACACATCTGTATTTCAGTTCTTTCTCTGGAGGTAGATAATATAAATCTTACTTCATAGGATCTTTGTAATTGACTTGAGTATCTATAACATTCAAAATAACTTATTCTTTCACAGTCGTTCTTTGATCATTGTTGTTACTGTATATAGCATTCACTTGGTTCTGCTCATTTCACTCTTCATTATTTCATTTACATCCTGCCATGTTTTTCTAAAAGCCTATGATTTTTAAGTAAACACATTCATAGCTTAGAAAGCAACTGTAGAATTTTATTAACTTCTCTGGATATTTGCCTATTAGCATGTTATTACATTGCAGTTTAATCATTTTCAGTTCAAGGATAGGTGAAAGTTCCTCCATTGTATAACTAAATGGATTTTGAAATATGAAAATTTATTTTACATTTGCATAAAAAGTCTTCATGGCTCTGAGGTTCATGAGCTCATAAAATATATCCATCATAAATTTGTGTGGAAGTGGAGAGCTATCATCTTGTTTTATTTTTTGATACTCCAGGTAGTATAAAAAGCAACTTCACATCACTTCTGATCCAATAATTTTGGTATTGTTATTATTTTTCAATGGCATCAAGTCCTCATGAGTCTAAATGGGGCTTTCCTGGCCAAGACACTGGAGTTGTTTTCCATTACCTTCTCCAGTTCATTTAACAAATGAGGAAACTGCAAACAGGGATTAAGGGATTTTGTCCAGATCCAACAACTAGTGTCTGAGGTCACATTGGAATTGACTTCTAGCCTGTGTTCTCTAGTAAGCCACCTACCTGCTCTTAATAAGATTAATCCACATTGGAGCAGCAAGATGGCCCAGGAGTCATGAGGACCTGAATTTAAGTCCAGTCTCAGACACTTAACAGGCAAGTCACTTAACCCCAATTGCCTCAGAAAATAAATAAATAATGATAACATTAGTCCTCAACAAATTGACTTGACCATAGGGTAAGTTTTAAATATAAATGCAGTACTTTTTGCAATTTTAGGATGAAATCATTAAGAAATAGTTTCAAGTCTACAGCAAAAGGTTATTTCCAAAGGCACTCAAGATTTCATAATAGTGATTAATGATGTCAATCTTAGTCTTGACCTCAAAAAAATCATGACGAAATCTTTTTTTTTTCTTCTCTTTTTTGGGCACAATAGGTTATTGTCATATGTTGAAGTTTAGCAATACACATTTGAAATTCTATTGCATTATAACTGAATCTCTACAATTTTTGTGTTCAAGTAGCGCTTATGGTCTCCATCCCAATTATTTACCCCTGCCTCTGTTACCACAGACAATTCATAAATCAATGAAATTGGCTGAATTTCCATAAAACTCTATTATGGACACATATTTGAATTGAATATAATTTTTTTTCAACCACAAAAATATTGTTTAATTTATTTTTTAAATGCAGAAAAGATTTTATTTTACATTCTTGTATGAATGGATACCTAGGTTAGTAGATATATTTTTGAAACCACAAAAGCAATCTCTAGAAAATTTAAAACAAACATTCTTACCTCATGGGCTGTACAAAAATAGCTTACAGGTCAGCTGGCAGAGTGGATATAGCTTTAACCCTGCAGTCAGAAGGATCTAACTTCAAGTCCAGACTCAGAAAAAAAAGGTTACTAGCTGTGTGATCCTCTGTAAGTCGCTTAAACTCAACTGCCTCAAAAACAACAACAGTCAGCAGCCTGGAATAGGTCCATGGACCATAGTTTACTCCCTGAAGAAGCCACAGTATCCTCCACCATTTGGACACTAAGAGCACTGAATTCAACCTAACTCAGACTCCAAAAGCACAAGAGAGAAAAGCCACAAGCCAGGAAAGGTTAAGCCCAGGTGAAAGATTTCTGTAGCTGCCTTACTGCTGCATGATTTCCCTTCCCATGGTCACCCTGTATGGTACAAAAGGTAGCTCCCTTCCTAGGCTTTCTACAGGCTACACTGTGTGAATCAATTAATAACCTTCTTTGACAACCTGTAGAGGGCTGCAAATAGTGGGGGAACTCTGGATAAGGTCTAAGACCCTTCAGCCCAGAGGGAACCTGCTGACAATGTCTGGTTTAGCTCACTTCTCCCTTTGGTGTTCTCATCTTTCCTGAGAAGTCAAGGAGGGTGTGACCACCTGTGTCGTGATGTTTGCACTCCGGAGCATGAGGACTCAGATCTCTTACCCTGTGGACTTAGATAAGCTAATGCATAAACTTACTCTTTTGTGGGGAAGGGGGGATAATCATGTTTCCATAAAATGAAAAACAGGGAATTATTAAGGACAAGGGTGCCTAGGTGAAGGGACAAGACAATTCTCTGAGAGCCTCCACAGCTGTGAATCATAAACTTGAAGGAGTTGCAAAGCAGCTTTCACAGATGTTCCTTGTGGATTGGGAATGAAACAAATTGGAGGCAAGAGGGAAGAGAAGAGAGGTCAGACAACACAACTACCTCTCACTCTCCTTGTATCATCATCATCCTCTCACAACAAGAGATCCATTCTACAGGTCTGAGTTAGACCTCCCACAGCCACTGGCAGGTGGCTCCCATGTCACAGCCTTATAGCTGGTGTTGAATCTTGTGAGAAGTCATGGAGGCAAACTTTCAAACAGAGAAGAGGACTATAGTCAGAACAGGCATTTAAATCTCTCATCAGTCTCTTGGCTTGGTCCTTTAATGTGTTGGCCCATTTAATTACCCCAACTAAAAAAGTCTTACCAGGCCTCTTTTCCCTTTCCTTCCCCTCAGATTACCGAAGGAACTCTGGGAGGATCCTACTCACGAACAGCTCTCAAGTGCTGCTGCTTATGTGCCATATTCAGGCGCCATATGTTGTGATATGGGAACCACCTGCCAGTGGTTGCTGGATGTCTAACTCAGACCTGTAGAATGGATCTCTTGTGAGAGGATGATAATGGTACAAGGAGATTGAGAAGCAATTGCGTTCTCTGACCTCCCAACTGAGAGGCAGTTGCGTTGTCTGACCTTATTCCTCTTCCCTCTTGCCTCCAATTTATTTCATTGCCAATCCACAAGGAAAATCTGCTAAGGCTACTTTCCAACTCCTTCAAGTTTATAATTCAGAGTTGTGGAGACTCTCAGAGAATTGATCTGCCCCTTCACATAGGCATGATCCTTAATAACAACCCTGATCACTTTTGCTGCAGAGCCACCCCACTCTCCCTTTCATTCCTATGGAATAGGAAGAAATGCAGGGAGTTTGGATTATCCTATAATGGCCATCTCAGGGAAGCAATGCTTGTAATTACCCTGAATGTTTGGAAAACTCCAGGAATGTGGGGACAATGTTTGTCCTTGAGAAAACAAATTTTCTGACTGCATCTGGCCTTGTAAAGGCCAATTGTAGATGAATCTATTCTTTTAGAATTTTAGTGATCCTTTTGTCCATAACAGTGGCAGTAGGACAAAGTTCTGTTCCAGGACAAAGGAGGAGCAGATTCCAACTAGTTTCCTCTTCCTTCAGCCCTCCAGGTGACATCTTATACCTCCAAGGCTTCCAGAAAAGAGCAGGTAAGAGATTCATTTTCCCTAGCTTCACCTTTGGTGAACTCTCATCTAGCAGCTAGAATAGGGGGATTGCTTGTTGTCTCAGAGAGAAGGGAGGAGGGAGGAAAGGGAGAAAAATTTGGAACACAAGGTTTTGCAAGGGGGATGTTAAAAACTATCTTTGCCTGTATTTTGAAGATAAAAATATATTGTTAAAAAAAAATTTACCTCCTCCAAAGAGCATTCTGCTTACCTTTCCCATAAAGGACTTTCCCCTTTGACCTCATGCAGCACCCATCACACACTATTGGGTATTATGATTACCTACAGAGCCTGTTGTAAGTGCAGCCTGAGGACCCTTTCAAGTGACACCTCAAAGTGATCTCAAGGAGCCCTTTGGGTCAGCATCTACTAAAACCGCATCTCCCATGCTGTGATTTTCCTTTTACCAGCCTAAAGCCAAGGACAGATGAATTTAAATCAAAATATTACACAGAATTACCAGGGAATGATGCCCTTCTTTCCTCTAACTGCAGGGGCCGCCATCTTGCTAAAAGAACTCTGTGTCTTAACTTACTCTCAGCCCACTCTCCTGAATGCCCAGAACTGCTGGCCTCTGCTGGATTCCTCCTGGGCCACTGAGCTGCTACTGCCACCTGTTGATCCTTTTCTGGATTGCAGCTTCTAGACAGGTGCTTATTACTCAGCTCTGAGGGCTCCCATCGCATCCCACAGAATCCAGATGGCTCTCAAGGAGAAAGAAGCTGGTAACTTTGACAGCCACACTCACAGAAATCCAACTCACTTGTACGTTGTGACATCACCTCTCTGATGGCATAGTCCTCTTCAAAAAGGAAGGACAAAAAACAACACCAGACTGGAGAGAGGCTCACAGTTCTTTGTCTTTGGTTTGGTGTTGTGGTGGACAGAACATGGGATCTGGAATCGAGAAGAATGAAGTTCAAATCCTCCTGACCTACAGACCTTGAGCACTTAACCTCTATCTGCCTCAGTTTTTTCAACTCTAAGATGAGGATTTGCTTCCTGGGGTTGTCATAAAGATCAAACAAGGTACTTGTAGAGTGACTGGTACATAGAAAGACTTAGTAAATGTTTACTTCCTTCCTTATATGATTCAACCAGGGCAGACAAAAAAGTCCCAGCACTGAAAATGCACCTTTTGAATGGCTTTTGTTCTCCATTAGGGACAGTTCCCTGAGTCTGGTCTGCTATTTTAATTGGAGAGAAGAAATTCCTTTCAGCTCCCATCATGCCCTGCATCTACAAAGATCATGCATATTATCCTTGGATTATTTTACTTTAATAGGGTTGGATGTGTTTACCTATACCTGGTGACATTTGTTCTACATTCTATTAAGTATGACCAAAAAAAATTTATTCTTTGAGACGATAACACACAAAAAAAGAAAGAAAAAGTCTAGATGAAAGCTCCCAAACCCAATTGCATGGATCCTCTGAGGAACTAGAATAGTACAGAAAGAGAAAGCATCGATAGGTTGATATTTATGCTAAAGGACAGTGTTATCCATATTGATGAAACAAATGATGGCTCTGTTGAGGTCTATGAAGGGGTTAGCAGTATATAAACATGACACGGTTGTCACACTTAGCTCACTTTCCTGCCTCTGCACTCTACAGAGAGTAGGCAGCCATTAACAAATCAATTAATCACCCAGGTAAGGGATGAAGGATATAATTTGGTCCCCAGGTGCTAGCTAGTCAGTGTGCATGTGCTTTTCTCTATGGTTGCAGTCTTCCTCTCTATTCACCAGATGGTGCTCTGATTATACATAAGTAACTGAATCTGTTCAACTGGCCTTGTTGGTGGGAGCTGGCTGTAGGCTTTGGATAAATCTAGCACAATAGCACAATGGAATATTCTCAAAATTCAGCAAGAAAGGAAGCCCTCCTCATCTCTTCTCCAGGCCCTCATTTCCTGCATTCTCTTCTCATTCGTGCCCCTAATTCAGAAAACTTAACAATTCACTTTTTAAAATGTAATTTTTGGTTGATTTATGCTTAACCAACACCAACCAACTGATCATTTTCATATACAAAGAAGGGGGGGAAAGGATTATATACATGAAATCAATTGGGCAATAGTCAATAAACATTTATTAAGTACTTACTGTGTGCCAAGGACTATACAAAGCACTAGGAAGACAAGGAAAGGCAGAAAACATCTAAGGGGGCAGACAACAATCCAAACAATTATATGCAAGCAATATACATATAGAACAAATTGGAGATAATCAACAACAGAAGGAAAATATAGTAAGAGAGATTGGGAGTCCACTTGAATTTATATTATATTCATCTTCAATTATTTTATGTATATGCTAATTTCAAAACAGTTTTCCAGCTATTACACTTGTCTATGTTTCTGAACTTATCTCTAATCATTTTTACATTTTTAAATGGTCTGTTCATATGCTTTCTCATATCTTTGGTATCACTGTCCTTAGTTCTGCCTTTCCCTCAATTTGCATTCATCTTAAATGGTTTTAATCTCTACTGGTAACACTTTAGCAAAATCAAGGAAACAAATACAGTGACCATGACTGGAAATGGTTATTTCTATTCCATACCTCTCTCTCAAGAGAGAAGAACACACTTACCATCAGTTCTCTGGAGTCATGGGCTGGTCACTGATCAAAGTTCTAAAGTTTTTCAAAACTTTTCCTTCACAATAACATATGTGTCATTCCTGATTCTGCTCATATTGCAACAATTCATACAAATGTTCCCAAGTTTCTCTGAATCCATTCTTTCCATCATTTTTTATGATACAACAATATTCCATGACATTCACATATAGTGATTTGTTCAGCCATTCCCCAATTGATGTGGGCATGTCTTTCATTTCCAATAACAGTTGAAGGCATTCCACGAAAAAAAAAAAGGTTGTGTGGGGGGGGCTGTTAACAAACGTTTTCAAGAATCAAATACTTAATTGATATCTGGGTTTATTGAGGTTTTTCCCCCTGCAGAATGCTTCAAATTCTGAATTGTATTCCTTGGTTCCCACTACTGCTCACCTCGAAGCATTCTCATCTTCTTTCCACTCTGGACAGTTCATACTTTATCAACTTCAGTCTCTTCCACAAGTGATTTCTAAGAAGACAGAACTAGCCCCAGTTAGATGCTGGGCTCATTCCCTGAGACTTAGTGGAGGTAGACACAGCCAAACATCCATGTGTTACCCCAGTTGTGTCTGTTCCACCTTTCTCTAAGTTCTCTTGAAGCACAGAACATAGCCATATGGCTGTCCCAGACAGAGCAAACTTATTATGACTTTTAGCTTTCTCCAGTATAGGAGGAGGTCAGAATTGACTTCTGTTATAAACCTATGGATCTAGAACTCTATAGACTACACACTGATTGGTGGAGAAGAAGGTGCTGAGTAAGCCTTTTAGGAGTTAGGAATTACACACTAAACACCGTGTATCAAAATAAGGTCAAAATGGGTTCATAATCTAGACATAAAGAATGATATTATATGCTGTATTCTTAATACTCGGAAGAAACTGAGATATGACCCATCCCTGATAAACTGTGATTTAGAAAGAGATGGCAAGTATATTTAACCAGATGTTCTGTACTAACTAATTTAAGTTATGATATTTTCTTTATATACCATATAATCAAGACATTATCTTCAGAAGTGGCTTTCAGTGGTTTCTTGTTATTTTGTTCGGAACATTATGAAACTCATTTACAATTGAACTATAGGCTAATATAAAAACAAAAATAGATTCCAAAGCATTCATTTTGTCAGATTATCCACTGATCTGTTTTATATGAAAAAAATCCCCTTGAATTAGTTCATTTTAGTTTGAAATTTGATCCTGTTTTATTTGCCAGCTGTCAAATCTGAAATAAATTTTCTCATCTTATGACAAAAAGGAAAAAAAAAAGAATGATATTATAAATAAAGTTGAAGAACATAGAATAATTTACCTCTCAGACCTGTGGAGGAAGAAGGAATCTGTGACCAAAGAAGAACTAGAGATCATTATTGATCACAAAATAGATAATTTTGATTGTACTAAGATAAAAAGTTTTTGTACAAACAAAACTAATGCAGACAAGATTAGAAGGGAAGCAATAAACTGGCAAAACATTTTTACATTCAAAAGGTCTTATAAAGGCCTCATTTCCAAAATATATAGAGAATTGACTCAAATTTATAAGAAATTAAGCCATTCTCCAATTGCTAAATGGTCAAAGGATATGAACAGACAATTTTCAGATGAAGAAATTGAAACCATTTCTACTCATGTGAAAAGGTGCTCCAAATCACTTTGATCAGAAAAATGCAAATTAAGAAAACTCTGAGATACCACTACACACCTCTCAGATTGGCTAAGATGACAGGAAAAGATAATAATAAATATTGGAGGGGATGTGGGAAAACTGGGACACTGATACATTGTTTGGTGCAACTGTGAACAGATCCAACCATTCTGGAGACCAATTTGGAACTATGCTCAAAAAGTTATCAAACTGTGCATACCCTTTGATCCAGCAGTGTTACTACTGGGCTTATAACCCAAAGAGGTCTTAAAGAAGGGAAAGAAACCTACATGTGCAAAAATGTTTGTGGCAGCCCTTTTTGTAGTGGCTAGAACCTGGAAACTGAGTGGATGCCCATCAAGTGGAGAATGGCTGAATAAATTGTGGTATATGAATATTATTTTTCTGTAAGAAATGACCAGCAGGATGATTTCAGAGAAGCCTGAAGAGATTTACATGAACTTATGCTAAGTAAAATAAGAAGAACCAGGAGATCATTATACAGGACAACAACAAGGCTATACGATGATCAATTTTGATGGAAGTGGCTCTCTCTCTCTTCAACAATGAGATGATTCAAACCAGTTCCAATTGTTCAGTGATGAAAAGAGTCATCTACACCCAGAGAGAGAGGACTGTGCACCACAAAATAGCATTTTCACTCTTTCTGTGGCTGCTCGCTTGCATTTTATTTTCTTTCTCAGTATTTTTTCCTTCTTGATCCAATTTTTCTTGTGCAGCAAGACAACTGTATACTTATGTGTACATATATTTTATTTAACATATATTGTAACACATTTAACATGTATTTGACTACCTGCCATATAGGGGAAAGGATTGAGGGAAGGAGGGGAAAATTTGGAACAGAAGGTTGTACAATAATCAATGTTGAAAAATTACCCATACATATGCTTTATAAATAAAAAGCTTTAATTTAAAAAAAAAGAATTTGGTTTCCTGTGTTCCTAGACTATGGAAACAAGTGAAATTTCTTTATCTCTTCCACATAATTCACATTTTAGAGAAATTTGAGAATTCATAAGGATGGGAATATTGACTACTTATCTATCTTATTGGTCAAATGACCCAGAAGAATAATTTTTTTTTTTAACATATACGTCCTTTCCCTCTTTCTTTTTATCTCTTTGGGGTTTATGCAAAACAATTCTTTCTTAAGGATTAAGTGGATTTTTTTGAAGCATAGTAAAGCAGCTAGAAAGAGTTGTAGAGCAGATCTTGGCAAATTTCAGCCCGCAGGTCAAATCTGGCTCACTGCCTATTTTTGTACAATCTGTTGGCTAAAGGTGGTTTTCATATTTTTAAAAGTTATTTATAATGGCACTGTTAGGTTGCTCACCCTCTGCTCTAGATTATCGAAACAAAACAAAACTCTAAAGAACTATGAAAAAGCAAATTTCCAGTTTCCTGCAACAGAATCCATTCCCCTTCCCTGAACTTTCAGCCAGCAGAAAGAAGCAGAAATGAAAGAATCTGGCAAGACTTGGAGACTTCTCAACCTCTCAGAAAAATAAAACAAGAAATCCCTCTGTTGAACCTCACCATGATTATCTTTCCAGTCCTTTATCTATTGTGACTGTTTTATTTCTACATGGATTGCTCTGGTCCCATTGTCTGATGGTCAGGTAGGTTATATTTTATCTAGACTCCTCACTCAAGGTTTTTCAGTATCCGGAGCGGGTAAAACAGGTATTCTCTCTGATTTGCCCTTGGTTTGAATCCACATCAATTGTGTCCCCCCACTATTTTAGGGGCCCCTCAACTAGCACCCTTCCAATTACATCTAGCCACTTAAAATCAGATAAGTTTTTAGTAAAGGAACATTTACTTCAAACATATAGCAAAATCCAAACATACAAATATCTTTTCCCACCACCCCTGGGGTGGGAATCTGTCCTATTATAATCTGTCCTATACCACTTCAGTTGCTGTGGAGAAAAGAAAGATTCAGCTCAATTCCTATATATCATTATATATAAGTTCAAGTTCAAATCATCACTAGGCTAGTATACTAGCCCTGATAGGCTGGCAGCAACATCCAACCTGAATTCCGGGTTCCTGGATCCCCAAGGATTTAGTTCCTGAGTTGGAGATTCCCTGTATCTAGAATTGAAACAGCCAAATAAAAAAATACCAAACCACCAGCCCCATTTTCTGGGATCATATGACATAAAAAAGAGGACCTCAAGTCCTCCCCCTTTATCCACATGATTTCATCTGCATTGAGTGAAGTCCTTCTCCCCTAAATGTGAATATAAGGAAACCCCAGACAGTGTTCAGTCTCCAAGATTTAAAGATGCCACCAGGACCACACAGAATGTGGACATACACTCAGTTCTATCTCCCAGAATCAGGTCTCCCAATGGATCAGTTTACACCTCCATCAACAATGCTTTAGTGTCCCAATTTTACCACAGTTGTTATTTTCCTTTTCTGTCCTATTAGTCAATCTGATAGGTGTAAGATGGTACCTCACTGTAGAGGGCTGGAACTCAGAAAAAATGTACTTAAATCCAGAACAGCAGAGTACTTAAGACTAAGTACCTACTCAGTGTGAGATTATGGTTCTATAAACATATACTTAGATGATATGCTGATGTGATGGCTCTCCTCACAATTGGTACCTGCTGAATGTGGTGTGGTTAGGTAATCGTAGAGAATTGGAGGGCTGAGGAAGAGGGTCAGAGCCTCTCTGCTGCAGCAAGATCATAAGGGAAGACTTCAGGCTCCAAATTCCAGAGCCCAGGATCCATCTTTGACTAGCACTTAGTAGTTTGCCTGCCTCCTTCACTTCTCCTCCAAAGGACTTTGACTGATCCAGACTTTGACTGATCCTAAGGGTCTCTAGAGAGCTAGCCCAGATCTTACACCTCACAGTTGTTTTAATTTATTTTTCTCTAATCAATAGTGATTTTGACCATTTTTCTATTTGACTATGGATGACTTTGATTTCTTCTTCTGAAAATTGCCTGTTCATATCGTTTTATCACTGATCAATAATGGAATTATCATATTTTTATAAATTTGACTCTATTCTCTATGTATCTGAGAAATGAGACTTATCAAAAAAACTTGATATAAAAATTTCTGCCAGTCTCCTGCTTTCCTTTTAATTTAATATAATTAAAATTATTTATTTTACATCCTATAATTTTCTTTCTTCATGTTTTGTTTTCCTGGCTTAGGTATCAGGACCATACTTGTGTCATAAAAGAACTTTGATTGGACTTGTTCTTTTTGTTGTGTTTTTTGTTGAAGCAATTGGTGTTAAGTAATTTGTCCAGGGTCACACCACTAGGAACTGTTAAGTGTCTGAGACCAGATTTGAACTCAGGTCCTCCTGATTTCAGGGCTGATGCTCTACCTACTGTGTCACCTCGCTGTCCCTGATAGGACTTATTCTTAAGACAATTCTTATAATTAGATTCCTCTACATTTAAAAACTAAAGCTTAAAAAAAAAGAAATGAAAAGAGGAGAGCTATAGAGTCCAGGGCTCCAGACTCTCCATTAAAGAAAGCCATTAGATGCTTCTTGCATCCACTCATTTGGACATCTATTGTGTACATCTTATCTACAGACAAATGGAGCCATGTAATAGGACCATAGAACATACAAATGGAAGGAAGCTTGAAGATTAGCAACATTTTTGGTTTTAAATATGGGAATAAATAAGGCACAAAGAATATAGATGACTTGCCTATAGTCAAATAGGAAGCAGCTCACAGAGCTGAGATTCTGACTCAGGATCTCTGTCTCCAAGTCCATTGTCCATTCCAAGTATTTTTTCTTATTCCTAAAATCCAGAACTGCCCTTCAGGAGTAAGGATTAATTCACAATCATTTCTGGGTTTCCCATTGGCCACCACTGAGAGGGAAGCTTGCATTATTATTCAGATCCACAGGATCATTTGCCCATTTGTCCTAGAGGGCAAGATTGGAGGAAGGTCCTCTGAGAGGGGGCACTGACCACTGCCTTTATTCCATTCAGACAAGTGGGGTGAGAATGGAAAGCTAGAGGAGTGTGGACCATTGTTCTAGCCCATCATGCCGTGGGGCAGATTTTATTGATTGTCTGGAAGTCTTGCCAAATTTGCAGCAGCTCCTGCGGCTGGAATCCATGAACAAGGGCAAGTTGGTGGTAGACACAGTGTTCATATGCTAGTGGAAACATCAGGAAGGATCCGGGGGGAGGAGGAATGGGCTCCAGCCCCAATTGCTCTAAACATAAGCCCACAAACACATCTTCCAGGTGAATGACCTTGAGAATCTGGGCCACAGACAGAATCCTAAGGGCTAAGGTTCCAGACAAAACATAGCCACCTCCAGCACAGTAGGGAGGATATATATCCTTCAAGTACAATTCTAGAGGCATGTACCACTTGTGATCTGAATTCCGAATAGGTCCTTTATTTCTATAGATGGAACCTGTGATAAAGTCAGGCCGTGGAGGTCCATTGGGCTGAAGCACCTGCTGAACCAGAAAGCTGGGGTTTAGAAAGACATCACTGTCCACCTTGAGCACATAGCGGGCATCGGGACAGTACTGGGCCATCCACTCCAGACCCATGAGGACCTTGAGAGTCAAGTTGCGATAGGTATCCAGGAAGCCCACCTGGAGGAGATCCCCATGCTCCCTGTCCTCTTCTTGGAGGAGTTCATGAAGCTCCTTGGTGAACAAGGGTGGGGGCAGACCAAGAACAAAGAGGCGTCGGATGATCACACCCAGTTCTAAAGTCTCATTGCCCCAAGTTTCCCGGATGGCTTGGCGTCTCCCCACATCCTGGGGTTGGGTCATCACCAGCATGAGCAGGAAGGGGGCACCTCGGGGATCCTCACACTTGTCAGGATGATTGAGTAGAAAAGGGTAGGAGTAAGGGTACTTCAGCTGCAAGGGATGTGGTGTCTGAACCTGCCACTCAAACTTCCTTAGAGAAAGATTCGAAGTATCCTCAGCCAGTTCTGTGGAGTCCAAGGGCATCAGATCCAAGGAATGAGTCCCAAAATCTATAAACTGACCCACCAGCAGTAGTAGCAGCCCCCCAAAGGCTGTGCTCAACAGAGTTCCCCATACCAGATGCCTCCTGATCAACTTCATGGTGCCAACTGTTGTTCTGGGTAAAAAGGAGTGAGATGGCTTGTGATGATGGGTGCAAAATTCCACAGAACCCCAGTTTGTGTTCAGCCATGCAGTCCCTTTTACTCCCTAAGTGGATGAAGTATTTCCTGATGTGGGTGGCCCCACACTGGGATTTGTACATCCGGGAAAAATGGGAAAGATAAGAGCAAGAGAAGAGGGGAAAAGGATCCCCCCAACCCTCCACTTTGTGCTAGGCTAGCTGCCAAGTTAGCATTACAAGAACAGGAAAGGGGGCAGGTCAGAAGGATCAGGGAGCTTGCACTATAAGGGGTCAGGGACGGAAGGAACCTTAAGCTGGAAGTCCAAAGCTCTGGGTTTTAGACTCAGCTCTGCCACTGGCTCAGCTTGGACAAGTCAACCCTCCTCTTGGGGCTTCAGATTTCCCTATCTGTGAAATGAGGGGAACTGACCTGAATGACAAAAGTCCCCCCCTTCAATCTGGGAGAGTATGATTTTGTGAAATTAAAGGTCTGAAAACTGGAGGGCTCCACTGTGCCAGTGGGAAAGCAGTTAATTGAGAGTCCAATCCCTGATTGTACAAAGAGATTTTGGACAGAAGAGGGACAGGAGCTGAAGGGCCCCTTCAGAAAGATATAAAAAACAGGAATCGTTTGAATTTGTCCCCGATTCTTGCTTTGCTTCATTTCTCTCCTGTCTAAATTTTTCCCTTCCTCCCACTCCTACAAGCAGCCTCACCTCCTGAATCTTGAGCTCACTCTGGGGAGATAAGAGCTAATACGGAGAAGTTTTTTCTCTATCCCAATCTATTCCCATCCACCTCAGCCTGATAGATTACTCTGAAAAACCCAGAATCTGCACTATTAATGCAAACCTCCTCTCCCAGATCCTCCCCTTTCCTTGATTCCCCTCCCCTCTAGCCCAGCAGGGTCCTTACCCTCCTTGGTCAGAATGCCTGAGATGTGGTGTCAGCAGGACAGCTCACAGGGGACTGCCACTCTCTGTCCATATCTGTACTGATATGGGAGGAGTGAGAAGGTGGGAGTGGGAGGAACCCTGCCGGTCTCTGAGGGAACATGCAAGTATGGGGTGGGGCGGATAACACAAGTCACTAGTCAGCTTGGCCTGGCCTGGAATCCAGCTGATTGGAGATTGCCTGCAGGGGATGGAATGTGGCAGAGGCAAAAAGTCTTTGGGAGGAGGTGCTATGGGGAAGGAGAGGGAGGAAGGGCGTAATCAGGTACTGGAGCACTGGCTGCCACAAAGGGAAGACCCTGCTATAATAACAACAGCAACAAACAGCCAATATTTATATAGAGCTTTAAGGTTAACAGTATGCTTAAATTTGGAACTATGCTCAAAAAGTTATCAAACTGTGCATACCCTTTGATCCAGCAGTGTTTCTACTGTGCTTATACCCCAAAGAGATACTAAAGAAGGGAAAGGGACCTGTATGTGCCAAAATATTTGTGGCAGCCCTGTTTGTAGTGGCTAGAAGCTGGAAAATGAATGGATGCCCATCAATTGGAGAATGGTTGAGTAAATTGTGATATATGAATGTTATGGAATATCATTGTTCTGTAAGAAATGATCAGCAGGATGAATACAGAGAAGACTGGTGAGACTTACATGAACTGATGCTGAGTGAAATGAGCAGAACTAGGAGATCATTATATACCTCAATAACCTATTTAACATGTATAGGATTACTTGCCATCTGGAGGGAGGGAGGGGAAAAATGGGAACAGAAGTGAGTGCAAGGGATAATGTTGTTAAAAAATTACCCTGGCATGGGTTCTGTCAATAAAAAGTTATTTAAAAAAAAAAACAATATGCTTAATCTATACTTTCTCATTTTAAGCTAAAAAAACAAACAAACAAACAAACAAAAAAACAACCAAACAAACAAACCCAATAACTCTTTTGAGATAGGCACTATAACTAATCACATTGTGCTTGTAGAGGGGGAGGCACTCCAGCATTTCAAAGGAGTTGCTGCTGTGGCAATTTTCCACTGCCATGCTAATGTACCTGTTCTTACTAGAAAAGAAAGATGAGGTAGTACCAATGTCCAGGCCTGTCTGAACTCTCATCTGGTTCAGTCTAGGATTTAAAATGTAAAAGCATTCTACCCAGTGTCTTCAAAGTATTAGTGCAGTTTTAAGCTACTAAATTCTAAAATGCAACACATAAAATATAGTATTTCATAAATTTAATTTGACTTCTTTTTAGCCCCCATCCTTCTCATCCTTCCCAACTTCCCGGGACCCAAAAAGATAATACATTCACATATTGGTTTAAAATATAGTCATTTTATAAAATCAGATGTTTTAAAGTCAGAGTATTAAAACTCCCAATTAACTGCAACATGTCCCTTTTAGGGAAGAAGCAAATGGCATTAGTGTCTATTTGTTTTAATTTTTTTTAACATAATGAATTAAAATTAAAACAGAGTCTCTTCTAAAATCCTTCATCTCACATGAATCAAAGATCTATTCAGCCTTTCCAGAATAGACAACTTTGAATGAGTAATTTCAGTTCTAAATCATTAGATTTAGGTATGACATGGTAACACTGGGGAGAAAAAGGGGAAATGTCTTTTTGTTCCATCCAATTAAGAAATTTCCCTTTGTAAATGTTTGTATTTTTTCTGCCCAGCTTGAAAGGGGAATTGTTAAAGAAAGTTTATTTAGTTCTTAGCAATACAGTGATTGAATAAAATTCCATTGGATTTGGGTGAAAAATGTCATTCACATCCAGAAAGAGAACTATGAAAACTGAATGTGGATCAAAGAATACTATTTTCATCTTTTTTTTTTTTTTTTGCTTTTTGCTTTCTTGTAATTTTTCCCTTTTTTCTGATTTTTCTTTCATCTAACTTAATATGGAAATAAGTTTAAAATGACTGTACATGTGTAACCTATATCAGATTGCTTGCTATCTTGGGAAAGAAGGAGTTAAGGTAGAGAGAGAAAAAAAATTTGGAACTCAAAATCTTACAAAAATGAATGTTGAAAACTATATTTATATGTAATGGGAAATTTTAAATACTTTTGAGAAAGAAACCCAAGAGAGTAAAGTTAGTTTAAGAAAGATATATTCTCCCTGGAAATTGAATGGATGCCCATCAATTGAAGAATGGTTGGGTAAATTGTGGCATATGAAAATTATGGAATATTATTGTTCTGTAAGAAATGACCAGCAAGATGAATACAGAGAGGCTTGGAGAGACTTACATGAACTGATGCTGAGTGAAATGAGCAGAACCAGGAGATCATTATACACTTCAACAACAATACTGTATGAGGATGTATTCTGATGGAAGTGGATATCTTTGGCAATGAGAAGATCCAATTCAGTTCCAATTGATCAATGATGGACAGAATCAGCTACACCCAGAGAAGGAACACTGGGAAATAATGTAGACTACTTGCATTTTTTGTTTTTCTTCCCAGGTTATTTTTACCTTCTGAATCCGATTTTTCTTGTGCAACAAGAGAACTGTATGGATCTGCACACATATGTTGTATCTAAGATATACTTTAACATGTTTAACATGTATGAGACTGCCTGCCATCTAGGAAAAGGGGTGGAGGGAGGGAAGGGAAAAGCTGGAACAGAAGTAAGTACAAGGGACAATGTTGCAAAAATTATCCATGCATATGTTCTGTCAATAAAAAGCTATAATTAAATAAATAAAGAAAGAATAAAATTATTGTTAAAAAAAAGAAAGAAAGAAAGAAAGATATATTCTCCATGGATATTCAGCCATCAACATTATTGTTCCAGAAAACCTTAACTTAAACTACTTCTTACCAATTTACTTTGCTACAGAATTTCATCTTTTGTTTGATAGTTCATTTCAAAACTTTATTTTCACCAAGGGAAAGTCACCTCTAGGCTCTGATTGAAATGAATTATCAGTCACCACCCACACGTCCCAACATCACAGTCACAAAATTGAGCAACAGGAGAAGAGACAGTATCATCAGTTGACAATAATGAGCCCACTCTTACTCCTGGAAATAGAGTGGCCACTTTTTGGCAGACTAGCCAGTAAACTTTAGAGCCTAATGACTGCAAGTCTTGGTGCTGCTTCCAGTGGCCTCCAAAACCTCTTACTGGTGTTGCAAGTTCACTGTTCACACATCTCCAATGGGCTTTGATGTCCAAAAGGCAAAATTAAGAGTGTTATGTAGGTACTCATACAACAAAGGAGATTTCCACAATTATTTTATTGATAAAATTTAAAATATAACAATAATAATGAAGTATAATTTTTGTAATATGATCTATCAATAGGAAAAATGGGATTCTTTTTCTGGGGGGAATAACACTTCACTTAAAGTTTTTTCAGTTATTCTGTCATGTCTGATTTATCCCTCTGTGTAGCATATTTTCCATGGGATTTCCATGGGATCTTGGCAAAGATACTGAAGTAGTTTGCCATTTCTTTCTCCAGTGGAGAGAACCTCAGCAGAGGTTAAGCTCAGGATCATAGAGCTTCAAATTTGAACTCAGGTCTTCTTCACTCTAGGCCCAAAACTCTATGCATTGAACTGTCTAGCAGCCCTTCACTTAAAATTAGTGTTTCATATAATTGGAATTGATTGCAAATGGTCTTCTATTAATGTTGACCTGTTATGATTTTATGTTTCTTCTTTGAAAATGTTTTTTCACACAGATAGGTACTGCCAGATGCTCATATCAAATCATATACACATGGTTTTTTGGTTTCTGTTTTGTTTTGTAATTCTCCTTTTTATTTAATTTTATTTAATTTTTTGTTACATTTTAAATTCTCAATTGTCTCCCTCCCTTTCTTCTCACCACCATTTGACATTATACAGACAGACAGATAAACAGATAGGCAGACAGGTAGATAGATAAATAGATAGATAGATAAATGCATCTGGATGGATGGATGGATGGATGGATGAAGAGATAAGTACAAAGCTAGATAGAAAGAAAGATAGAAAGGTATGTAAAACAATACCATAAACACTTCTGTATTTCAGTTCTTTCTCTGGAGGTAGATAATATCTTACTTCATAGGACCTTTGTAATAGACTTGAGGATTTATAACATTCAAAATAACTTATTCTTTCACAATTGTTCTTTGATCATTGTTGTTACTGTATATAGCATTCACTTGGTTCTGCTCATTTCACTCTTCATTATTTCATTTACATCCTGCCATGTTTTTATAAAAGCCTATGATTTTTAAGTGAACACATTCATAGCTTGGAAAGCATTTGTAGAATTTTATTGATTTTTCTGGATATTTGCTTTTTAGCCCTGAATTCAAATGTAACCTCAGATCCTAGTTGTTGGACCTGGAAAAAGTCACTTAATCCCTGTTTGCTGAGTTTCCTCATTTGTAAAATGAACTGTAGAAGTTTTTGCTTTTTAGTATGTTATTACATTGTAGCTTAATTATTTTCAGTTCAAGAATAGGTGAAAGTTCCTCCATTGTATAACTAAATGGTTTTTAAAATATGAAAATTTCTTTTTCATTTGCATCAGGTCTTCATGGCTCAGAGCTTCATGAGCTCACAAAATACATCCATCACAGATTTGTGTGGAAGTGGAGATCTACTATTTTGTTTTATTTTTTGATACTCCAGGAAGTACAAGAAGCAACTTCACATCACTTCTGATTCAATAATATTGATGATGGTGTTATTTTTCAATGGTGTCCAAGTCTTCATGCATCTAATTGGGGTTTTCCTGGCCAAGACATTGGAGTTGTTTTCCATTTCCTTCTACAGTTCATTTTACAAATGAGGAAACTCAGCAAACAGGGATTAAGTGACTTTTTCCAGGTCCAATAACTAGGATCTGAGGTTACATTTGAATTCAGGGCTTCCTAATTTCTGGCCCTCTGTTCTCTACTAAGCTACCTCTCTGCTCTTTATAAAATTAATCCACTTTGGGGCAGCAAGATGGCCTAGGTGTCAGAAGGACCTGAATTCAAGTCCAGCCTCAGACATTTAAAAGGCAAGTCACGTAACCCCAAGTGTCTCAGAAAATAAATAAATAAATAATGATAACATTAGTCCTCATCAAATTGACTTGGGAAAGTGTTAAATAAAAATGCAGTATTCTTTTCCAATTTTAGGATGAAGTCATTAAGAAATAGTATCAAGTCTACAGCAAAAAGTTATTTCCAAAGGCACTCAAGATTTCATAATAGTGATTAAGGTGGTTCTTTTCATTCAGAAAAATGTCAATCTTGGTCTTGACCTCAGAAAAAATCATGACAAAACCTTATTTTTTTTCTTCTCTTTTTTGGCACAATAGGTTATTGTCATATGTTGAAGTTCAGCAATACACATTTGAAATTCTATTGCATTATAACTGCATCTATACAGTTTTTGTGTCCAAGTAGTGCTTATGGTCTCCAACCCAATTATTCATTCCTGCCTCTGTTACTACAGACAATACAAAAATCAATGAACAATAAAACTTTATTATGGACGCATATTTGAATTGGATATCATTTTTAATTTTTTTCCAACCATATAAAATATTTTTTAATTTATTTTTTAAATACAGGAAAGATGTTATTTTACATTCTTGTATGAATGGGTACATAGGTTAGTAGACATATTTCTGAAATCACAAAAATACGTGAAATCACAAAAATATGTGATAAAATTAAAAAAAAACCATTCTTACCTTATGGGCTATACAAAAATAGTCTGCAGGACAGCTGGCAGAGTGGATATAACATTAACCCTGGAGTCAGGAGGATCTGACTTCAAGTCCAGACTCAAAAAAAAAAAAGCTTACTAGCTGTGTGATCCTCTGCAAGTCACTTAAACTCAATTGCCTCAAAAACAACAACAATCAGCAACCTGGAATAGGCCCATGGACCACAGTTTACTCCCTGAAGAGGCCAAAGTGTCCTCCACCATTTGGACACTAAGAGCCCTGAATCCAACCTAACTCAGACTCCAAAAGCACAAGAGAGAAAAGTCACAAGCCAGGAAGGGCTAAGCCCAGGTGAAAGCTTTCTGTAGCTGCCTTAATGCTGCATGATTTCCCTTCCCATGGTCACCCTGCATGGTACAAAAAGTAGCTCCCTTCCTAGGCTTTCTACAGGCCACACTGTATGAGACAATTAATAACCTTCTATGACAACCCCAGTCATTTTTGCTGATGAGCCAACCCAGCCTCACTTTCATTCCTGTGGAACAGGAAGGAATGCAGGGAGCCTGGATTATCCTGTAAAGGCCATCTCAGGGAAGCAATGCTTGTAATTACCCCGAATGTTTGGAGAACTCCAGGGATCTGGGAACAGTGTTTGGGCCTTGAAAAGACAAATTTTCTGACTGTATCTGGCCTTGTAAAGGCCAATGGTAGATGAATCTATTCCTTCAGAATTTTAGTGATCCTTTTGTCCATAACAGTGGCAGTGGGAGAAAGTTCTGTTCCAGGACAAAGGAGAAGCAGATTCCAACTAGTTTCCTCAACTTCAGCCCTCCAGATGACATCTTGCATCTCCACGCCTTCCAGAAAAGGGCAGGAAAGAGACTCATTTTCCCTAGCTTCAACAGGGCCCTTTGGTGAACTCTCACCTAGCAGCTAGAATAGGGGGATTCTATTAGACACACTTAGACCTCAGTGGACCTTTGGCTGCCCTTTCTAGTTTCTCTTTTATTCCTGAATAGACAGTCAAGTATCTACCTCCAGGTAGATGACTTTTTGAATTGCAGAAGTCTTAAGTACTTTTAGTGAAGGTGACTAGCAGCAAGGGGAGTATCTTTAATGGAAGATGTTCTGGGTAGCCAGAGGATAAAGACTTGTATGGAGATGAAAGGAAAGGTAAAATCCTTTAATCTACTGAGTCCTTTTACTAAGTCCTGTAAACTACTTTATGTTTTGATGAGATTTAGTATCAGTCTCCCAGTAGGTTGTAACAGTAATTGTAAGTTAAGTTACTGAATCTTGTTTTAAGTCATCGCATCAATGCACACCTTGTGGTTTCATTTGTTTGGTTTTGTTTTTAGCATGTTTTGAGACAAAAACAAAATAACTGTGTCTGTTTATATTGTACATTGAATTTCTTATAACCCTCACTTCTTAGGGGAGCCTCCATTCTGAGCTTTAAATACACTGATGCCTGGCATGTCATCATGGCAGGGGGCTTAATGAACTGAGGAATTGGAGAAAAGGGAATCTGCCCTCTCTCATTAGTGGCCAGATCTCTCCCAGGAATGAGCCCAGTCTGACATGCCTTTGTCCAAAGCAGAGGAGTTCCTTAAAGGAGGGGAAAGTGGGCACAGTACTGGAATGATCTGGGCTCAGCAGTGGTTCTTCAAGGTTGGATTAATAAAAATTATTTTTACCTGGACACTTTTTAGACATCAGGTGAGGAATCTAAAGCTGAGATACTCCTAAGAATATTTTAGCCAAATCCCAGACCTCCCAGATCAAGGAAATGTTCCTGCAAGCAACCAAAAGGAAACAATTCAAATATAGTGAAATAACAGGCAAGATAACACAAGATTTAGCAGCTTCTGCATTAAAAGGTCAAAGGGCTTGGAACATGATATTCTGGAGGGCAAAGGAGCTAGGACTGCAACCAAGAATGATTTTTCCTGCAAAACTGAGTAAAATCTTTCAGTGGGGAGTTGGGTGAATGACCACTCAGTGAGATTGAGAACTTTCAAGTATCCCTAATTAAAAGAGGCGACCCTTCCAAAATGGCCCCTCAAAGTGATCTCAAGGAGCCCTTTGAGTCAGTATCTACTAAAACCACATCTCCCATATTGTGATTTTCCTTTTAACAGCCTAAAACCAAGGACAGATGAATTTAAATCAAAATATTACACAGAATTATCAGGGAATTGATGCCCTTCTTTCCTCTAACTGCAGGGGCCGCCATCCTTGCTAAAACACCTCTGTGTCTTAACTTACTCTCAGCCCACTACTCTGAATGTCCATAATTGCTGGTCTCTGCTGGATTCCCCCTTGGCCACTGAACTACTACTGCCACCTGTTGATTCTTTTCTGGTGCTTCTGGACAGGTGCTCATTACTCAGCTGTGAGGGCTCCCACTGCATCCTACTGAATCCAGATGGCTCTAAAGGAGAAAGAAGCTGGTAACTTTGACAGCCCACACTCACAGAATTCCAACTCACCTGTACGTTGTGACATCACCTCTCTGATGGCATACTCCTCTTCAAGAAGGAAGGACAAAAAACAACACCAGACTGGAGAGAGGCTCACATTTCTTTGTCTTTGAGTTTGGTGCTGCAGTGGACAGAATATGGAACCTGGAATCAGAAAGACTGGAGTTCAAATCCTCCTGGCCTACAGACCTTGAGCACTTAACCTCTATCTCCCTCAGTTTTCTCAACTCTAAGATGAGGACTTACTTCCCGGGGTTGTCATAAAGATCAAATGAGGTACTTGTAGAGTGACAGGTACATAGAGAGACTTAATAAATGTTTGCTTCCTTCCTTATATGATTCAACCAGGGCAGACAAAAAAGTCCCATCACTGAAAATGCACCTTTTGAATGGCTTTTGTTTTCCACTAGGGACAGTTCCCTGAGTCTGGTCTGCTATTTTAATTGGAGAGAAGAAATTCCTTTCAACTCCCATCTTGCCCTGCATCCAGTACTAAGATCATGCATATTATCCTATGGATTGTTTCACTTTAATAGGATGGGTCTACCTGTACCTGGTGACATTTCATCTACATTCTATCAAGTATGACAAAAAAATATTATTCTTTGAGAAGATAACACACAAAGAAAAGAAAGAAAAAAAAGACCTGCAGGAAAGCTCCCAAACCCAATTGCATGGATCCTCTGAGGAACTAGAATTGTATAGAATGGGAAATATTGATAGGTTGATATCTATGCTAAAGGACAGTGTTATCCATATTGATGAAACAAATGATGGCTCTGTTGAGTTCTATGACAGGGGTTAGCAGTATATGAACGTGACACTGTTGTCACACTTAGCTCACTTTCCTGTCTCTGCACTCTACAGAGAGTAGGCTACCATTGAACAAATCAATTAATCACCCAAGTAAGGGATGAAGGATATAATTTGGTCCCCATGTGCTAGCTAGTCAGTGTGCCTGTGCCTTTCTCTATAGTTGCAGTCTTCCTCTCTATTCACCAAATGGTGATCTGATTATACATCAGTAACTGAACCTCTTCAACTGGCCTTGTTGGTGGGAGCTGGCTGCAGGCTTTGTGTAAATCTAGTACTGTGGCATGGAATATTCTCAAAATTCAGCAAGAAAGGAAGCCCTCCTCATCTCTTCTCCAGGCCCTCATTTCCTGCATTCTCTTCTCTTTCATGTCCCTAATTCATAAAACTTAACAATTTGCTTTTTAAAATGTAATTTTTGGTTACATTATGCTTGACAGACACCAACCAATTGATCATTTTCATATACAAAGAAGGGGGAAAAGGATTATATATATGAAATCAGTTGGTCAATAGTCAATAAACATTTATTAAGTACTTACTATGTGCCAAGGACCATACTAAGCACTGAGAAGACAAGGAAAGGCAGAAAACAGTCTCTGTCCTCAAGGAGCTCACAATCTAAGGAAACAGAAGATATGCAAACAACTATGTGAAAGCAATATACATATAGAATAAATTGGACATAATCAACAACAGAAGGAAAATACTAGTAAGAGAGATTGGGATTCCACATGAATTTATATTATATTCATCTTGGAGTTTTTAAAATATATGATAATTTCAAAACAGTTCTACAGCTATTACACTTGTCTATCTTTCTCTCTGAACTTGTTTCTAATCATTTTTAAATGGTCTGTTCATATGCTTTCTCATTTTTTGATATCACTGTCCTTAGTTCTGCCTTTCCCTCAATTTGCATTCCCCTTAAATGGTTTTAATCTCCACTGGTAACACTTTAGCAAAATCAAGTAAACAAATACATTGACCATGTCTGGGAAAGGTTATCTCTATTCCATGCCTCTTTCTCAAGAGAGAGGAAACACACTTACCATCAGCTCTCTGGAGTCATGGGCTGGTCACTGATCAAAGTTCTAAAGTTTTTCAAAACTTTTCCTTTACAATAACATATGTGCCATTTTCCTGATTCTGCCCACATTGCAACAATTCATACAAATGTTCTCAGGTTTCTCTGAATCCATTCTTTCCATCATTTTTTATGATACAACAATATTCCATGACATTCACATATAGTGATTTGTTCAGCCATTCCCCAACTGATGTGGACATGTCTTTCATTTCCAATAACAGTTGAAGGCATTCCATAAAAAAAAAAAAAAAAAAAAAAGGTGGAGGGGGGAGGGCTGTTAACAAACGTTTTCAAGAATCAAATATTTTTATTGATATCTGGGTTTATTGAGGTTTTTCCCCCTGCAGAATGCTTCAAATTCTGAATTGTATTCCTTGGTTCCCACTACTGCTCACCTCGAAGCATTCTCATCTTCTTTCCACTCTGGACAGTTCATACTTTATCAACTTCAGTCTCTTCCACAAGTGATTTCTAAGAAGACAGAACTAGCCCCAGTTAGATGCTGGGCTCATTCCCTGAGACTTAGTGGAGGTAGACACAGCCAAACATCCATGTGTTACCCCAGTTATGTCTGTTCCACCTTTCTCTAAGTTCTCTTGAAGCACAGAACATAGCCATATGGCTGTCCCAGACAGAGCAAACTTATTATGACTTTTAGCTTTCTCCAGTATAGGAGGAGGTCAGAATTGACTTCTGTTATAAATCTATGGATCTAGAACTCTATAGACTACACACTGATTGGTGGAGAAGAAGGTACTGAGTAAGCCTTTTAGGAGTTAGGAATTACACACTAAACACCGTGTATCAAAATAAGGTCAAAATGGGTTCATCATCTAGACATAAAGAATGATATTATAAATAAAGTTGAAGAACATAGGATAGTTTACTTCTCAGACCTGTGAAGGAAGAAGGAATTTGCAACCAAAGAAGAACTAGAGATCATTATTGATCTCAAAATAGATAATTTTGATTGTACTAAGATAAAAAGATTTTGTACAAACAAAACTAATGCAGACAAGATTAGAAGGGAAGCAATAAACTGAGAAACATTTTTTACATTCAAAGGGTCTTATAAAGGCCTCATTTCCAAAATATATAGAGAATTGACTCAAATTTATAAGAAATCAAGCCATTCTCCAATTTCTAAATGGTCAAAGGCTATGAACAGATAATTTACAGATGAAGAAATTAAAACTATTTCTACTCATATGAAAAGATGCTCCAAATCACTATTGATCAGAGAAATGCAAATTAAGACAGCTCTGAACTACCACTACACACCTCTCAGATTGGCTAAACTGACAGGAAAAGATAATAAGGAATGTTGGAGGGGATGTGGAAAATCTGGGACACTGATACATTATTGGTGGAACTCTGAACAGATCCAACCATTCTGGAGAGCAGTTTGGAACTATGCCCAAAGGGTTATCAAACTGTGCATACCCTTTGACCCAGCAGTGTTATTACTGGGCTTATATAGCAAAGGAATCTTAAAGGAGGGAAAGGAACCTACATGTGCAAAAATGTTTGTGGCCCTTTTTATAGTGGGTAGAAACTGGAAACTGAATGGATGCCCATCAATTGGAGAATGGCTGGGTAAATTATGGTATATGAATGTTATGGAATATTATTGTTATGTAAGAAATGACTAACAGGATGATTTCAGAAAGGCCTGGAGAGACTTACATGAACTGATGCTGAGTGAAGTGAGCAGAACCAGGAGATCATTATACACGGCAACAACAAGACTATGTGATGATCAATTCTGATGGACATGGCTCTCTTTAACAATGAAATGATTCAAATCAGTTCCAATTACTCAGTGATGAAGAGAGATATCTATATCCAGAGAGAGGAGTGTGCACTAAAAAATAGCATTTTCACTCTTTCTGTTGTTGCTTGCTTGCATTTTGCTTTTTTTCCCTTCTTGATCTGATTTTACTTATGCAGCAAGATAACTGTATACCTATGTGTACATATATTGGATTTAACATATATTAAAGCATATTTAACATTTATTGGACTACTTGCCACCTAGGGGAAGGGGTGGAGGGAAGAAGGGGGAAGTTTGGAATAGAAGATTTTGCAAGGATCAATGTTGAAAAATTACCCATGTGTATGCTTTGTAAATAAAAAGCTTTCATAAAGAAAGAAAGAATTTAGGTTCCTACTTTCCTAGACTATGGAAACAACTGATATTTCTTTATCTCTTCCACATAATTCACATTTTGGAGAATTTTGGGAGTTCATAAGGATTGGGAATATTGACTAGTTATCTATCTTGTTGGTCAAATGACCCAGAAGGATAATTTTTTTTTTTTAACATGTAGGTCCTTTCCCTCTTTCTTTTTATCTCTTTGGGGTTTATGCAAAACAATTCCTTCTTAAGGATTAAATGGATCTTTTGAAGCATGGTAAAGTAGGTAGAAAGAGTTGTAGAGCAGAGCTTGGCAAATTTCAGGCTGCAGGTCAAATCTAGCTCACTGCCTATTTTTGTAAAATCTGTTGGCTAAGGATGGTTTTCATATTTTTAAAAGTTACTTACAACAGCACTGTTAGTTTGCTCACCCTCTGTGCTAAACTATGGAAACAAAACAAAACTCTAGAGCTTTGAAAAAGCAAATTTCCAGTTCCCTGCAGCAAAATCCATTCCCCTTCCTTCAACCTTCAGCCAGCAGGAAGAAACAGAAAGGAAAGAATCTGGCAAGACTTAGAGACTTCTCAACCTCTCAGAAAAATAAAACAAGAAATCCCTCTGTTGAACCTCACCATGATTATCTTTCCAGTCCTTTATCTATTGTGTCTGTTTTATTTCTACATGGATTGCTCTGGTCCCACTGTCTGAAGGTCAGGTAGTTATATTTTATCTAGACTCCTCACTCAAGGTTTTCAGTATCCTGAGGGGGTAAAGTAGGTATTCTTTCTGGTTTGCCATTGGTTTGAGCCCACATAAATTGTGTTCCCCTCAACTAGCACACTTCCAATTACATCTAACCATTTAAGATCAGATTAGTTTATATAGCAAAATCCAAATATACAAATATCTTTTCCCACCACCTCTGGGGCATAATCTTTCCTATACCACTTCAGTTGCTGGGGAGAAAAGAAAGCTTCAACTCAATTCCTATATATCACTATATATAAGTTCAAGTTCAAATCACCACTAGGCTAGTATACCAGGCCCCTATTCCTCAGTGCTTCCTGGATAGGCTGGCAGCAACATCCAACCTGAATTCCTGGGTTCCTGGATCCCCAAGGATTTAGTCCTGGGTTGGAGATTCCCTGTACCTAAAATTGGAACAGACAAATAAATAATTAAGAAAGCACCAGCCCTATTTTCTAGGGTTATATGACATGAAAAGAGGAATCATCATTCCTCTATAGAGAACTCAGGTCCTCCCCCTTTATCCACATGATGTCATCTACTTTGAGTGAAGTCCTTCACCCCCAAATGTGAATATAAGGAAACCCCAGACAGTGTTCAGTCTCCAAGATTTAAAGATGTCACCAGGATCACACAGAATGTGAACATACACTCAGTTCTATCTCCCAGAATCAGTTTATACTTTATAATATATATACTTTATAATCTCCCAATAGATCAGTTTATACCTCCATCAACAATGCTTTAGGGTCCCAATTTTATCACAGGTGTTATTTTCCTTTTCAATCCTATTAGTCAATCTGATAGGTGTAAGAGGGTATCTCACAGTTGTTTTAATTTATTTTTCTCTAATCACTAGTGATTTTGATCATCTTTCTATTTAACTATGGATGGCTTTGATTTCTTCTGAAAACTGCCTCTTCACGTCCTTTTATCACTGATCAATGATGGAATGTATCATATTCTTATAAATTTGACTCTATTTTCTATTTATCTGAGAAATGAGACTTATCACAAAAAACTTGGTGTAAAAATTTCCCCCAGTTTCTTGCTTTCTTTTTAACTTTGGCTTTGTTGGTTTTATTTATGCAAACCCTTTTTAATATAATGTAATTAAAATTACTTCTTTTATATCTTACAATGGTCTGTAATGTTCTTTCTTCATTTTTTGCTTTCCTGGCTTAGGTATCAGCACCATATTGGTATCATACAAGAACTTTGATGGGATTTGTTCTTAAGACAATTCTTATCATTATATTCCCCTGCAATTAAAAACTAAAGTATAAAAAAAAGAAAGGAGGAGAACTATAGAGCCCAGTGCTTCAGACGCCCCATTAAAGAAAGTCATTAGATGCTTCTTGCAAACACTCATTTGGACATTTATTGTATACATCCTATCTACAGAAAAATGGAGCCACGTAATAGGACCATAGAACATACAAATGGAAGGAAGCTTGAAGATCAGCAACATATTGGTTTTAAATATGGGAATAAATAAGGCACAACGAATATAGATGACTTGCCTATAGTCAAATAGGCAGCAGCTCACAGAGCTGAAATTCTGACTCTGGATCTCTGGCTACAAGTCCATCATCCATTCCAACTATCTTTTTCTTATTCCTAAAATCCAGAACTGTCCCTCAGGGGTAAGGATTACTTCACAATCATTTCTGGGTTTCCCATTGGCCACCACTGAGAGGGGAGGCTGCATTGTTATTTAGATCCACAGGATCATTTGCCCATCTGTCCTAGAGGGCAGGACTGGAGGAAGGTCCTCTGGGAGGGGACCACTGACCACTGCCTTTATTCCACTCAGACAAGTGGGATGGGAATGGAAAGCTAGAGGAGTGTGGGTCATCGTTCCAGCCCATCATTCCATGGGGCAGATTTTATTGGCTGTTTGGAAGTCTTGCCAAATTTGCAGCAGCTCCTGCGGCTGGAATCCATGAACAAGGGCAAGTTGGTGGTAGACACAGTGTTCATATGCTAGTGGAAACATTAGGAAGGATCCGGGGGGAGGAGGAGTGGGCTCCAACCCCAATTGCTGTAAACATAAGCCCACAAACACATCTTCCAGGTAGATGACCTTGAGAGTCTTGGCCACAGCCAGAATCCTGAGGGCTAAGGATCCAGACAAAACATAGCCAGGACCCCCACAGTAAGGGGGATATATGTCCTGCAAGTACAATTCTGGAGGCATGTACCACTTGTAATCTGGACTCCGAATAGGGCCTGTATTTCTATAGATGTAACCTGTGATAAAGTCAGGCCGTGGAGGTCCATTGGGCTGAAGCACCTGCTGTACCAGAAAGCTGGGGTTTAGAAAGACATCACTGTCCACCTTGAGCACATAGCGGGCATCGGGACAGTACTGGGCCATCCACTCCAGACCCATGAGGACCTTGAGAGTCAAGTTGCGATAGGTATCCAGGAAGCCCACCTGGAGGAGATCCCTATGCTCCCTGTCCTCTTCTTGGAGGAGTTCATGAATTTCCTTGGTGAACAAGGGTGGGGGCAGACCAAGAACAAAGAGGCGTCGGATGATCACACCCAGTTCTAAAGTCTCATTGCCCCAAGTTTCTCGGATGGCTTGGCGTCTCCCCACATCCTGGGGTTGGGTCATCACCAGCATGAGCAGGAAGGGGGCACCTTGGGGACCCTCACACTTGTCAGGGTGATTAAGTAGAAAAGGGTAGGAGTAAGGGTACTTCAGCTGCAAGGGATGTGGTGTCTGAACCTGCCACTCAAACTTCCTTAGAGGAAGATTCGAAGTATCCTCAGCCAGTTCTGTGGAGTCCAAGGGCATCAGATCCAAGGAAGGAGTCCCAAAATCTACAAACTGACCCACCAGCAGTAGTAGCAGTCCCCCAAAAGCTGTGCTCAACAGAGCTCTCCATATCAGATGCCTCCTGATCAACTTCATGGGGCCAACTGTTGTCCTGGGTAGAAAGGAGCGAGATGGCTTGTGAGTGATAGGTACAAGATTCCACAGAACTGCAAGTTTCTGTTCAGTCACACAGTCCCTTTCACTCCTATGTGGATGAAGTATTTCCTGGTGTGAGTTTCACCACCACCCCCCCCCCCCCACCTCACCCCCCCCCCCCCCCGGGATTTATACATCCGGGAACAATGGGAAAGATAAGGGCAAGAGAACAGGGGAAAAGGATCCCCCCAACCCTCCACTTTGTGCTAGGCTAGCTGCCAAGTTAGCATTACAAGAACAGGAAAGGGGGCAGGTCAGAAAGATCAGGGAGCTTGCACTATAAGGGGTCAGGGACGGAAGGAACCTTAAACTGGAAGTCCAGAGCTCTGGGTTTTAGACTCAGCTCTGCCACTGGCTCAGCTTGGACAAGTCAACCCTCCTCTTGGGGCTTCAGATTTCCCTATCTGTGAAATGAGGGGAACTGACCTGAATGACAAAAGTCCCCCCTTCAATCTGGGAGAGTATGATTTTGTGAAATTAAAGGTCTGAAAACTGGAGGGCTCCACTGTGCCAGTGGGAAAGCAGTTAATTGAGAGTCCAATCCCTGATTGTACAATGAGGTTTTGGATAGAAAAGGGACAGGAGCTATCCATGTGGGGCCCTTCAGAAAGGTGTAAAAAACAGGACTCATTTGAATTTGTCTCCAATTCTTGTTTTGCTTCATTTTTCTCTTGTCTAAATTTTTCCCTTCCTCCCAGTCCTAGAAACAGCTTTAATCCTTGAGCCTCTAGCTCACCCTAGGGAGATAAGATCTAACCCTGAGAAATTTGAAGTTTTTCCCTTACCCCAGCCCACTCCATCTACCCCAGCCCCAAATTTCCCAATTTCAGTTTCCCACAGAGCTGATAAGAGGAAGACTCTAGGGTTATTGCTCTGAAAAACCCAGAATCTGTGTTATTGATATTCTCCAAGGTCTCTCCCCCAGAGTCCCCTTCCCCTCTAGCCCAGCAGGGTCCTTACCTTCCTTGGTAAGAGTGCCAGAGATGTGGTGTCAGCAGGACAGCTCACAGGGGACTGCCACTCTCTGTCCAGGTAGATACGGATATGGGAGGAGTAAGAAGGTGGGAGTGGGAGGAACCCTGCCGGCCTCTGAGGGAACATGAAAGTATGGGGTGGGGCTGATCACTCAAGTCATTAGTCTGCTTGGCCTGGCCTGGAACCCAGCTGACTGGACATTGTCTGCAGGGGATGGAAGGTGACAGAGATAGAAGGGTTAACTAGAGACTGCCACAAAAGAAAGAGGGAGAAAACAGAGCCTGCAATAATCATAATCATAATAGCCAATATTTATAGAGAGTTTTAAGGTTGACAAAATGTTTAACCTACATTATCTCATTTTAATCTCAGAAAAACTGAACAGTAACCCTTTTGAGCTAGGCACTATAAGGCCCACTAATCACATTTTGCTTGTAGAGGGGGAGGCACCCCAGTATTTCAAAGATGTCACTGCTGTGGCAATTTTCCACTCCCATGTTGATGTGCACTGGAAAAGAAAGGTGAGTTAGTACTAATGTTCAGACCTATCTGGACTCTCACTTAGCTCATTTTAGGATTTAAAATGTAAAATGTATTCTACCCGGTATCTTAAAAGTACTAATGCAATTTTAAGCTACTAAATTTTAAAATGCAACAGGATAGTATTTCATAAACCTATCTAGTTTGACTGGTCTTTGACACCCAGTTCTCACAAAAGCTCTTATGCCTTTGCTAAGTTCCCAACAGAAAAATACACTCACATTTTGGTTTAAAATAGCCATTATATAAAATCAGAATTTTTTAAAAAGTCAGAGTATTAAAACTCCTAAGTGAAAACATTTTTACATATCTGATAATGATAAAGAGGCCTTTTGATAAAGGCCTCATTTCCAAAATATATAGAGAACTGACTCAAATGTATAAGAATTCAAGCTATTCTCCAATTGATAAATGGTCAAAGGACATGAACCATTTTCAGATGAAAAAATTGAAACCATTTCTAGTCATATGAAAAGCTGCTCTAACTCATTATTGATTAGAGGAAATGCAAATTAATACAACTTTGAGATACCACTACACCTCTCAGCTTAGCTAAAATGACAGGAAAAAATAATGATGAATGTTGGAGGGGATGTGGGAAAACTGGGACACTAATACATTGTTGGTGGAACTGTGAACGGATCCAACCATTCTGGAGAACAATCTGGAATTATGCTCAAAGGTTATCAAACTGTACACACCCTTTGATCCAGCAGTGTTTCTACTGGGCTTATATCCCAAAAAGATTTTAAAGGAGGGAAAGGGACCCGTATGTGCAAAAATGTTTGTGGCAGCCCCTTTTGTAGAGGCAAGAAAATGGAAACTGAGTGAATGCCCATCAGTTGGAGAATGGCGGAATAAATTATGGTATATGAATGTTATAGGATATTATTGTTCTATAAGAAATGACCAGCAGGATGATTCAGAGAGGTCTGGGGAAACTTACATGAACTGATGTTCTGATGATGATGATGAGTGAAATAAGCAGAACCAGGAGATCATTGTACATGGCAACAACAAGATTATACAATGATCAATTCTGATGGATGCGGCTCTTTTCAACAATGAAATGATTCAGGTCACTTCCAATGAACTTGTGATAAAGAGAGCCATCTGCACCCAGAGAAAGGACTTAGAAACTGAGTGTGGATCACAACATAACATTTTTACTCTTTTTATTGTTGTTGGCTTGCATTTTATTTTCTTTCTCATTTTCTTTCCTTTTTGATCTGATTTTTCTTATGCGGCAAGACAATTGTATAACATGTATGCATATATTGGATTTAACACATATTTTTACCATGTTTAAGATGTATTGGATTACTTGCCACCTGAGGGAGAAGGTGGAAGGAAAATTAGAACACAAGATTTTGCAAAGGTCACTGTTGACCCTTATTGGTGACATTATGTTGACCCAGTGTTGACATTATCCTTTCATATGTTTGGAAAATGAAAACTTAAAAAAAAATTTCCCAAGTGACTGCAATATATATCTTTTAGGGAAGAAGCAAATGGCATTAGTGTCTATTTGTTTTATTTTTTACATGATGAATTAAAATTAAAACAATGCCCTGTTCTAACTTCTTTGGTCTCACATGAATGAAAGATCTAATCAGCCTTTCCAGAATAGACAACTTTGAGTGAGTAATTTGAATTCTAAATCATTAGAGAAAGTTTGTCTTGGGTATGGTGTGATAATAATGGGAAGAAAAGGGGGAAATGTCTTTTTGTTTAATCCAATTAAGAAATTTCTCATTGTTTATTGTTGTCCAGCTTGAAAGAGGAATTGTTCAATCAAAGTACAGGTGTTTTCAGGAGATATATTTTCTATGGATGTTCAGGAATCAAAATTATTATTGTTCGTCAAACCCTAAACTTAAACTCTCTCATCAATTTTTTTGCAGCAAAATTTCATCTTTTGTTTGATAGTTCATTTCAAAATTTTACTTTCACCAAGAGAAAGCCACCTCTACCCTCTGTTTGAAATGAAGTATCAATCACCACCTTCATCTCCCACTATCGCAGCCCCAAAATTGGGTGGTAGGATTAGAGTCAATATCATCAGGTGGCAATGGTGAGTCCACTCTTACTCCTGGAAATAGAGTGGCCATTTTTTGACAGACTGGCCAGTGAATCTTAGAGCCCAATGACTATAAGTCTTGGTGCTGCTCCCAGTGGCCTCCAAAAACTCTTACTGGTGTTGCAAGTTCACTGTTCATACATCTCCAGTGGGCTTTTCCAGTGATATAGAACAGGGACTGGGAATTTTTTTTTTTTCTGTAAAGGTCCAGATAGTCAATATTTAACATTTTGAAGTCCAAAAGGCAATTGAGAATATTATGTAGATACTCATACAGCAAGGGAGAAAACAAATTTCCACAAAATTTTTATTGGCAGAATTTAAAATATAACAATAATGAAGTATAATTTTTTAATAGAGATATATCAATAGGAGAAATGTAATTCTTTTGAGGGGAGATAACATTTCACTTAAAGTTTTTTCAGTCATTCTGTTAAGTCTGAATTATGACTCTGTGTACCATATTTTCCATGGGGTTTTCTTGGCAAAAATACTGAAGTAGTTTGCCATTTCCTTCTCCTTTTGCTGGATTAAGACCAGCAAAGGTTATGCTCAGGATTAGAGAGCTGGTAAGTGTGTGGAATCATATTTAAACTCAGGTGTTCCTCACCTCAGGTCTAAAACTCTATCCACTGAACTATTTAGCTGCCCTTCACTTAAAATTAGTGTTTCATATCATCAGAATTGATAACAAATGTTCATCTGTTAATGTTGACTGTTAACGATATCGTGTGTTTCCTCTTTGAAAATGTCGTTTCACACAGATAAGTAGTCATATATTGATATTAAACCATATATAGTTTTTTGTTTCTGTTTTGTTTTGTAATTCTCTTTCTATTTAATTTTTATTTATTTTTTGTTACTTCAAATTCTGAACTGCTTCCCTCTCTTTCTTCCCACCACCATATGACATTAGAGAAACAGAGAGGCAGAAAGACAGAGAGAGAGAGAGAGAGAGAGAGAGAGAGAGAGAGAGAGA
Source organism: Antechinus flavipes (assembly GCF_016432865.1). Taxonomy (NCBI): domain Eukaryota; kingdom Metazoa; phylum Chordata; class Mammalia; order Dasyuromorphia; family Dasyuridae; genus Antechinus; species Antechinus flavipes. Next base: position 653,903,889 of record NC_067398.1, read on the forward strand.
GAGAGAGAGAGAGAAAGGGAGAAAACCATTCGATACACATTTCTGTATTTCCCTGGAGGTATTTCCTTTCATAAGTCCTTTGTAGTTGACTTGAGTATTTATAATATTCAACTTATTCACAGTTTCTTGACTAATTTTGCTACTATATACAATATTCACTTGATTCTACTCATTTCACTCTTCATTTACATCCCATGTTTTTCTAAAAGTATATGATTTAAAGATATGATATGAACACATTCACAGTTTTACAATTCTATTTGTTTCCTCTCTGATATTTGTCTTTTAGCATGTTATTACATTGTAGCTTAATAATTTTCAATTCAAGAATAGGTGAAAGCTTCCATTATACAACTAAGTAAATTTTGAAATATGAATTTATTTTTACATTTTTCATCAAAATCTTCATGACTAGAACTATAATTTGAGTTCATAAAATGTATCCATTGCAAATGTGTATGGAAGTAGAGATCTATCTTCTTAGGGGGGATTGTTATTATTTAACCCTGCCTCTGTTGCCCAAAAGCAGCCACAGAAAATATAAAAAAAATGTAAAAGAATGAGCGTGGCTACATTCCCATAAAACTTTATTTATAGACAGAAATTTGTATTTAACATAATTTTTACTTGTCACAAAATATTATTTCTTCTTTTGACTTTTGCAACCATATAAAATCATTAAAAAAAAAACAAAAAAACCAATTCTGGGGCCAGCTAAATGGCTCAGTGGATAAAGCACTGCCCCTGGAGACAGGAGAACCTGAGTTTAAGCTCAGCCTCACATAATCAACACTTACTAGCTATGTGACCCTGGGCAAATCACTTAACCCCAAATGCCTCACACACAAAAATAAAGAAATAAAGAATATATTTGGAAAAATAAAATCCTATTTTAAAAAATGATTCTTAGCTTTACATACAAAATATTCAGCAGGTCACCTAGATGGCAACAATGAACCGACCATGAAGTCAGGAGGATCTGAATTCAAGTTTAGCCTCACACATTTAACACTTACTAGGTATGTGATCCTGGACAAGTCACTTAATCTCAATTCTGGTGTGACCACTCTACATGGTATAAAAGGTAGCTCACTTCCTAGGACTTTCTATAGGCCACATTGTGTCTCATACATTGTGTGAGACAATTAATAACCTTCTATGACAACCCTGATCCTTTACGCTGATAAGCCATTCCATTCTCACTTTCATTCCTGTGGAATATAAAGGAATGCAGGGAGGTTGGATTATCTTATAATGGCTATCTCAGGAAAGCCATGCCTGTACTTACCCCGAATATTTTGGAGAGCTCCAGGGATCTGGTGACAGTATTTGGGCCTTTAGTGTCCAATTAGTGTCCAATTTAGTGTCCTTTAGACTCCACTCCAGTGGAGTCCAACTCCACTGAATACCAAGAGTGTGAATGAATATTCCATGCCAGGCAGAAGATATGCTTTGCAGCCTCCACTTAGCAATCTCAGTGCCAATATTTATATACCTGTTAGACTAGTGTTAAGATATTACTAGCTGCCTTCAGGCAGTTCCAGGGTTAATGTACATTCCACACTTTGACATTTTAGTATCCACCTTAACTATCAATGCCAAGATACTTATCAAGACAGACTTGTAGATAGCTTAGTTATGATGCTCATCAACATCACCAGAATTGTAAATAATTGTGATATTTTATCAATACCAAAGTATTTGTTGAAACAGAGTAGTAAATAGCAGAAATGATCATACTAATGTATTAACCTCAGGTATGTCTTTAATTCATTGTGTAGGGGTAAATAGTATACTTAAAATGTCTTGTTCCTATTGCATGCATTCTCCATCAAGATTATCCTGAATTTACCAAATATGTTTTTACAATTATTAAAGAGATGGTGAACCAATAATTTGAATTGCTTTGCCCTGAAAGAGATCAGATCCCAAGTAATACTTGGACTGGACCCCAGCTCTTCATGGACCCATTCAGTACTGGTCCTCTACATCTCTCCCTTTTTTATTCAGAAGATGAAGACTATGAATTTCAGTTCCCATAGTTGACAATGATTGTAAGACACACCAGAAAGCACAAGGAACTAAGCGAATGAGTATAAGAATAATATACTCTTACACATGTAAGAGTAACAAAAGAGTGTAAGAAAAAGTCAGATTATTTGCAGGATTTATCTTTTTTTAAGCACTGAAATATCAGCATCAGTTCCAGGGACACTACTTTTTGCTATTCTTTCTGCCAAAGGCAGTTAATTAAAATATATCATATATATCATGTCACATCGGTAGTATCATTATCCCATCTATAGAGTTATGTTGAAGTGTGAGAAAATGAGGGATGAGAGATATCCAGGCCAGTGTCGCAGGTTTTTTGTGAAAGAATTCACAATCCCAATCTGCAGGCAAGGTTTTTGACAGAGATGGATTTATTATACTGAAAAATAACTTTCCAATGAGCCAAATCCAGAAAGGAATTTTAGCAAAGGTTTCAGACACAGAATTTGATTATATTAGGTTTTTGTGGCCCAGGATTAGGGAGCAATCTCCAGATGAATTTGGGAGTCTAATTTTCAATTCAATAAAGGGTAGTAATTGTTTTCCTGAGCAAAGTGATTATCAAATCAATTGGGAGTGAGAGATTCCTGTGGGAACCAGATAGCTTTCCCAAGGGAGATTCAGATGGGTAGAGATCATTTCCAGGAATGTCCCCAGGCCAGGTGGCCCACCCTCCACAAAAATCAGGGAGACAAAGTCTTTATTACATTAGTTACTTATACATAAGTGAATTTATAATCACTAGTTAGTTGTGATCAAGTTTCCAAATTGTTTACATGATTTCCTAACCATTTTAATGATTGTTCCATTAACTTTGGTCCTTGTTTTATCTCTTTATTATATTAATTTGTTCTTTAAGAGCTTGTGATATATTTTTTGCTAATTGATTTGTGAATTGGGCAGTCTGAACAGATTCTGTTAGGAGCTGAAGCTGAAATAGCAAGTGTTGTAATAATTGCTATAGTTACTAGAACTACAGCAATGAGTAATCCAACTGTTATGCCACAGTTCTCTTTAACTGTCCTGGCTCAGTTTCCCTGTACAAGTTTCCCTTGTCTCAGTTTCCTTAACTGTTCTGTCTCAATCTCTTTAGTTGTAAATCCCCCTCTGAAAACTAAGGATTATTCGCCCTCAGGTTATAAATTAGCAAGGTAAACAAGAGAGTAGATTCCTGACTGTTTTGTATCCTCAAGGATTTACAATATCCCTTTAAATATTCCAAGATAACCCACGATATCTTTACTTCTTTGTATTCAAACTTCCTGTCTCCGGATTTTTTAGGGTTTTATGGCTTCCTCTCCCTGATAAAAACTTTCCCTCCCTTTCTCTTCTTTGTCTCCAAAAAGGTATTTAAGAAGTTGGGGTTCTTCCATTCATTGCTGGAGTATGGCGGCTGGCAGTTGTATGCTGGACTCCTCCAGCCCTGGGACCAATATGGATTCCTTGGTGCCAGTATACTTATCTCTGTCTGACTGGATAATTCCAAATGAGAGTCTTGTCCAGTCAATCTTACTCTCCCATTAATAAAATATTAAAACTCTCTAATCTCTCTCTCCAGCCTCAGTTTCTCTGGCATTACACAACAATTTTCCTACTTTTGTTTTCTAATTTTCCCTTGATGTTATCTCAAACCTATTCATCTGCTGACCTGTACCAAAGGTGATTAAGCTTAGTAGATATCATCACATAGGATGGGTGTTCAATAATAAGAACCACAGGTAGCAAATTAGAAGACATTTGGATAGAAGTAAGACCTTGGGATAAAACACAATTGTAACATTTTACAATATATCCTCCTAGCACATTCATAATTTGAGTCCTAGTGTTGTAATGCCAGAGAAACTGAGCAAGATAAGGATTAGAGAACAATTTAATAATTTATTTAATGGAGAGATTTACTGGGACTAAATGGATCCATGGTTTGGTCCCAGGACTGAATGAGACTCTCATCTCAAAGAATCCAGCAGTGAATGTCAGACACAAGATTCTTTTATAGGGTAACAAGAACAATGACATAATGGGGGAGGTACCTGGATAGGGATGACCTAATTGGGGGAAGCACTTAGGATGACATAATGGGAGGTACTTGAGAGATTCCTGATATTCTAATGATGTCTAAAACGGATAAAGACCTTTATCCCATTAAACATTAAGAGGGATAAATATAGCCTAAGGTCTAAGATATAAGACCTTTATCCTATCAAACATTAAGAGGGAATGGTTATAACCTGAGACAGAGTAACTAAATAGGACAATTAGGGAAACTGGGTCAGGACATTAAAAGAGAACTGTGGCACAACATTGTCATTCCTTAAAACAATATCTAGTTAGAAACATCTGTGGATACTTTTTAACATGTTATACAGAATATTACTGAAGGGGTGGAAAAAATCGTGAAATCCCATATGTGAGATGTGAAAAATTGTGCCATCCAAAATCCCCAATACATTGTAAAGGAGACCCATCCAAACACTGGATTATTCACTAATCAGTTCCAATTCCCCAAAGTCCTCTGAGAGCAGGGGAGATGATCTCATCTTCTGAAACTACTTCCTGCTAAGAATGGGCGTAATTGGGCTCAGTCACCTGCAGGGTCCCATCTTTTTATGGAGGGGGTGGTAAGCTGTAACTGATTGAAGCATCCAATGGCTGATCAGCTCTTTGAAGCTGACCAAGGCAGCTGTAACTGACCAAAATCTAGGAGAAAAAAAAAATCTAACAAATAGAAGTTAGGAATAATCTAAGATAGAAAGACAAGATCACAAGGACTGCTATGAGATGTAAAGAGACCAATGTAGATATTTGTGTCACAGGATACACAGTACATACAAATGTTAAAGATGTTTCCAGCTTTAGTTTCAATAAACAATAAAATAACAGATCTTACAGACAATCTTGTTAATTATTCTTACATTATTTTGGAAACCTACAATGACTTTATTTCACATAAACAACTATATGTATCTATAACAAATAGATGGCTAGGTCAAATACTCATTCACCAAATTATTTAGGATATAATGACTACATATTTTCATATTGAAAACAACAAGATATTATATAATTGAATTGGTGTTAACTATTTTTCTTGTAGTAGAAATTTATTATAGGAGGAAAATACAAGGGTATATGCCATCAGAACTCGTTCTTCAGGCTTCATCCTGTGAGTATACACCTGACAAAATAAAGCTTCCTTAGTTTAGATTGATATCCCATTATAATAGTTCTACCCTATCAGACTCAGGAATGATCAGTTGGGAAACAAAGAAACAAAATTGGGAAACTGAGTCAGAAGGATCTCAATTTGAGTAGAAGCTCCCAATACTTGTCCAGATACAAACCCCTACTTGTTCAGGGTCACATTTCTCTGAGTAACTTGTGATAATTGTCTCAAGTGGTGGGTTATTGACTTAATGATCAGGCAAACAAATTCAAAACTCAAAAAAATATATATCAATTACCATCCCAAGAGATTTTGTCTCTAATAACAAATTCTACTAATGGCAGTTTAGGGCTAGATAAATTATTTTTTAAAAATTTACCAAAACTTAGACACATAGGAGATTATTTAACTTGTTTTGTGTGTTAAAACTCATCATGGTACAATGGATTAATCATTAAATGAGCTTACAGATTTTTAGCAGATACTTTCATTGTTATATATATTACTATATGTCATAACATAATATGCTTATCTCTCAAGGCTTGCTTATAGTGAAGATTAAGACAACTGGCAAGTTTACAAATTAAGGCAAGTTGATAGAGGCCCCAGGGAAGGGACTGAGCTCTTTGTTGCCCAACCCCCACCATTCTTAGTGTTTTTATGGGCTATGCTGTATACTGTAATTATCAGATTTAGATTTAACGATGACAATAGGTCTAAATAACTTAGCAATTTTAAATTTTTCCTAAGTAATAACCAAATAGTTTTAGTTGTAATTTCTTCTTAATTTCCTAGCAACAGTGAAAATACCTAATTCCCTAAATTACATTTACAAAATAATATAAAACGATTAGCAAGGCTAAATAAACTTTCCACCTTCTTTTATTTGACAAATCTATTCTGTCTACGTGCTGTTGAGTTGAGAAGTTCTCAGGGAGGATTTCCGTTCTCTAAAGTAATTTTCCTTTTTATTTTTAAGGAGGAAATAAGATAAAAATACATTTTTAAATTGAAATAGAACAGATTTTAAAATTTATTTAACTTTAGTTCATGAGATTTCCTAAATATCAATTAAATGTATTAGACAAATTGAGTTGCCATTTGGATATTTTCCAATTCATACAAATCATTTCTCTTTTGTTGTGCCACAATTCCCTTTTATTGTTCTGCCTCAGTTTCCCTGAATTGTTCTGCCTCAGTTCCTTGAATTGTTCTGCCTCAATCCCCTGGTTGCAAACCCCCTTTTCTGCTCATTAGAACTGAGATAATTAGGCTATGTAGATCTGACATTCCAGAAGATAAAACTCCAGATGTCCTATCTCAGATACTTAATTGACATTGTCTATATCTCTAAGTTTCAGACTTCCTGGCTCTAGTTGGACACCTCCTAAACCCTCCAAATTTGTAAGAATTTATGGTCCTACTCCCAACCTGTCAGAACCACATTGATGATCCCTGCTTGGAGATTCCCATTCACCAGAGTTTGGACTCCACCCTGTGATGGGCCAGAACTCTGAAACAAGGATTCTTACAAGGTGTTAAGTCAGTAGAATCGATGATACAATGGTTATCTAGTTTAGCATGGTGATTAATAGTTCTCTAGTTCAGTATGATTGATTTAATCCTACAACAAATAATGATTTCCTAGTGATATAATGATTGGTTTATACTTAGAATAGAGAATATAAGCAGGGTGGGGGGAAGGTGGGGACTGCGCAGAGACAGATTCATTTTATCTTTATCAGCTTCCTGGTGGCTGGCCTGGCCTCCTGCACTTCCCCCACTGGGACCAACGCCTGTCAGAGCCAGAGACAGACTCAGAAGGGCTTGGAGAAAGACTCAGAAGGACCAAACACAGATTTGGAAGGGATTCAGAGACAGATTCAATCACTCCATCTCACACCCTGTGGTGGCAGGCTCTCCTCCTTAGTTTCTCCACTGAAACCAAGACTCTGGAAGGCCTCTAAGAAAGCTAGCTGCGCCCCAAGGAAGGAAACTAGATTGTGAAGGAGATAATAAAGGATTTGGACTTTAACATCTGGCTACTCTTGTGGTGATTACTCAACTAAAACAAAGGCTGCTCCCAAGACTTCCAGAAAACTACCAAGAACATTACATTTTGTCATCCAGACGTGGGGCTAAGAACCTACATTTGGGACCCAGAAATTAGGGTAAGTACAAAAATAGACAAGAAGGAAACTTTGTTCAGGGCTAAAGGAGTGTTTCAGTGGAAATGGGACATATGTTTAGAAAGGAGCCTTTTCCACTTCAAGGAAAATATATTGAAAGCATAGTTAAACTCATTAAAAGCCAAGGTTTGATTGTAACTTGGGAACAGATCATTGAACTTTTAGAAATGTTACAATACACATCTCCTTGTTTCTCTAAGGACAAAGAATTAGATCCAAATAAGTGAAAATTGGTAGGAGAGCAACTATGTGAATTACAATGATAATTCAATTTCTAAAGAAACATTTTATACATATAACTTAATACAATGGCTTTAGGAAATTATATAAGTTATAGAATAAGGAAAAAGAAGAAAGTGCAAGAGGGGGAGGATACTGACAAACTAGGTGAAAAGGATGAAAAATTAGACAATAAAGGAGTTAAGTACAATTCTGATGAAATTAAGGAGTGTGGTGCTTCACAGAAGGAGCCATTAGAGCATTCCCCATCTCCTGACCTACTCCCCTCAATTAACCCTTCATGGGTGGAGGGAGAAGAGGAGGGGGAAGGGCAGTAATACAATCAGCACCACCTATGAAGCAGCCTATGACGAGTACAAAAAGCACTAGTTAAAGCTAAAAAAGGACAGGATATATTTGATTTGATAAATGCATACTTTGTTATTGAAGAGTTTGACTCTTCAGATCAACAAAGGAGAAGATACACTCCTTTTGATCTGGAAAAAAATTAAAGATTTAAAAAAGGGTTGCACTCTTTATGGGGCTACATCGTCTTATGTTAAGGTGATATTAGAGAATTTGGCTTAGGAAATCTTAACCCCTAGAGATTGGAAATCTATAGCAAGGACATGTTTAGAGCCTGGACAAAACTTGTGGTAGCTTTCAGAGTATAGTGAACTATTCAGGATACAAGCCCAATGAAACAGGCAAACTGAAGTTAATATACAAATGATCTTTGATCAACTAGCTTGAAAAAGGTCAGTATGCAGATGCTTCAGCACAGATTAATTACCCTTTGATAGCATATGAGTAAATTGCTTCTGCTGCTATCAAAGCATGGGGCAGCCTCCCAGGAAAGCAAGATCGAGGGGAAGGCTTCATGAAAATAGAGCAAAGTCCAAATGAACCTTTTGCTGATTTTGTGGGATGTCTGCAAACAGCTGTCATACAAACAATTGGAGAAGATACAACTACATGAATTATGATAAGACAACTTGCTAAAGAAAATATTTAGAATTATTCTGGGACTACACAAAGATGCTCTTTTAAAGGAAATCATAAGATGCTGTGCCACAATGGGCACAAATGCCTTTTATACCGAGGCTATGATGCAGAACATGGGAAGACAGAGTCCCTCTTAGCAAGGGACTTCCAAAGAGACTCATTGATGCTTTCAGTGTGGTAAAGTAGGGCATCTGAAAGCTCAATGTTGGCACAGAGATATAGTGAGAGGACAGGGTGAGAGAATAAGACCCCAAACCCCAGATACAAAATGCAACAAGGGCTTCCACTGGGCCTCAGACTGTAGATTGACCCACAGAAACGAGAGGCAGGTCCCAGTTCCAATACCTCAAGCAAAAAACAGGTGGGCATGTTGGCAGCCAAGGTCATACTTAGAGAGACTTTAAAAGTTCAATATTTTGATATGATCAATCAGCAGAGAAGCAATCAGATGGGAGAAAGGGATTACAATTGGGGAGAATAGAGGTTTTTTTAACCCAACAGAAGGGCAGTGTCCAGTGCAAGTAGTTCCAATACAATCACCAGGTGGAGAGATATGAAGAGATCCAAAAGTGGTGAATGCAAGGGACCAGATAGGTTAACTGCTTGGGGGGGAGGGTTTGCTTATATCTCTACAGATGGAGAAGAAATCAGATGGGTGCCAATGAGTCGTATTTGCCTCGTCCATCAGAGAGAGACAGAAAAAGAGAAAAAACTCAAAACAAAGGAGGAGATCTAAGAAACATCTGACACTGAAAGAGCATGGCTGATAATAAGACTGTTACAGAACTTCAAAATCCACAGCAATCATTGGATTCCCTGAGATGAAAAATTGTTGATAAGACTATTGCAGAACTTCAAAGCCAGCAGGAATCATAGGATTCCCTGAGATGAAAAATTGTTGCAGAATCATTGGATTCCCAGACCCATGAAGTAATGAACAATAGATTGGTTTTAGACTATTTCTAGGACTTATGGACATGTATAATTCCTCATGTTGATTCATGTTGTTTGTTACATCACTATTAGCCTATGTTACTATGGGCTTGTTTCAACTATTTGAAACTGTTTGTTATGTTATACCTCCCATGTTGGTGGATTTATGTATACCTGTTTCAAGTGAGACCCTTCAGAAACCCACTAATCTGATTTGAGTTTCCATTTCCTTTGGTGTTTTCATCTCTCTTCCTGAGATGTCAGGGAAGGCATGATCACCTCCTTTCTGGGGTTCTCACCTCCTTGAGAAGTCAGAGTGTGATCACCTTATGTTCTAAAACAAAAGAAAGTGGGAAATGTCATGGGCCAGAACTCTGAAACAAAGATTCTTACAAGGTGTTAAGTTAGTAAAATTGATGATACAATGGTTATCTAGTTTAGCATGGTGCTTTATAGTTCTCTAAGTTCAGTATGATTGATTTAATCTTACAACAAATAATGGTTTCCTAGTGATATAATGATTGGTTTATACTTAGAGCATATAAGCCAGGGAAGACACAGAGGCAGGTTCATTCCATCTTCATTAGTCTCATGGTGGCTGGCCTGGCCTCCTGCATTTTCTCAGTGAAACCAAGTCTCCTCTGAAGGCCACGAGAAAGCTAGCTGAGCACCACGTGAAGGAGACAATAAAAACTTTTGGACTTTAACACCTGGCTATTCTTGTGTTAGAAACTGCTGAAACTAAGGCTGCTCCACGATCTCCATAAAACCCACCAAGAGCATTACACCACTACCCTTCCCCACTCCCCACCTTTGTTTAGTGACCCAAGCTTAGAGCCATATATATGTCATTGAAAACTCACATTCGCTCCTGGATGCTTTGAGACATCAGCCCTGGGGGCAGCATGTTTCACCTCAGTTTCTCCGCATTACAAGAGCCAGGAAAAAGTTAAAATATCAATTTTTTTTTGGTGACTGGGCCCTAAGAAGCCTGACTCTAGATAATTCAAAAGCAGGCTGGTTTGGGGGCAGTTTTTAAGTAGCCACGAATTGCTTTTCTGTTTTCCTAAATTTAGTGCAAATTGATTACAATTTATATATTCCTTTAGTGGACTTGCTTTTACTATCATATCTCAAATAAGAGAGATAAAGAGGGAATAATGCTGAAATTTCACTGAATTATGTATATTTTCTTTCTCTTCCTCTTGTCCCTTCTTTCAGTTAGGGAAGGAGGGGAAGAGGAGGAAAGAGAAAGAGATTTTATGCATTACCTTCCTAGGCCTAGTGAAGCCTTAATTTAGTTGAATTTGCTTAATTTCATTTATATACACCCCAAAATTATTTATCTAAACATTGGCATTGTATATTGGTCACATCTAAAAAACTCATAAAGTTATCAAATAAGAAGCAATTTTATCCAATTGATATAGCATTTGTTTTTTGCTAAGCATATCTAATCTTCATAACAACAATCATTATTAGTTATCTTCACAATTCAGAAAACTTGGAAAAGATAAAATGATTTGCCATAAATTACTTAACTAAACGAGAATAGTGGGTTTACTAAAAATAAAGACTGAGTGGTTTTTTCATTTTATGTTGCCATGTTGGATGCTGCAAGAGGCACCCAGATTCTTCCCAAGCAGTTGCTAGACAGGACCTGATAAAAGCTAGGGTGACTGGTGCCAACATCTCCCTTTGATGGTAGTTTCAAGTGCCAGGGCTTAGGGAATGCTAACCATGGAACCTTACCCACTCCATCCCCATTCCCCCAAGCTAGATTGGAGAGGTATTTGGGCAAGGTTGTGGGGGGTCCCCAAGGGCTGCTTCCCCTATATCTACAGGGGAGGCAGAATTTGAGTTTTAATACGATCTGAAATGAGAGAGATTATTAAGCAGTTGCTATTTTTTTGGTTTGTTTTTGCCTTTCCTTTTCTTTCAGAATGAGGTAAATTCCTGGAATTATCCCCAATGATTCCTGAAACATTTCTTGCAATCTTAAAATGACTAATTGCCAAATTTCTTAATGATTGCTTTCAAAATTTTGAGAATTTGCTAAGATGTTTTGCTCCCAAAACTTTTGAGAATCTGTAAAGATATTATTTTTATTTTAATTAGCTAACATTTTTGTGCAGTCCTCAGTTTGGCCAGAGCTGAAGTCCACAGAAAAAAGTTAGGCTTTTTAGGAAATCTTCCCAGCATTCTAACTATAGCATAGAGGTTTTTTTCTTGTTGGTTGCCTTTTTAAATCTTTCCAGGTAACAAAATCTAGCTAACAGAACAAATATGTCAGACATTCTGCACAGAAACATAGATACAGACATAAAAATGACATGGAAGAAGACTGTTCCAGCTTTGCTGTAAACCATAAACTTGAAATATAAAAACAATTAATCAGTTATTAACATTGTGCAAATATAAATCATTCTTTTAAGCAATAAAAATAATTAATATTAAAGGAATCTCATTTTAACCAGCAGGATGTCCAGGGCTGGGTCTGTATCATAAAAGTAAATTTGCTATCTGAAAAAAATATAATTGCAGTAATAATTGCATATAACTCATTCTGCTGTGTATATTCAAACAGAATGTTAAAAAACATATTTAGTAGTAGGTAGAATATAGTTAAAGAGACTAATCGTTTATTAGTAGCATCTGTGAATACCATCTACTGCTTGCAGCTGATCTTCAGACTTCTTTTTGAATTAGGGTTAGACTTTCCTTTTAAAAATTTGAATAATTTTGTCAATTCATGTGTTTCTAATTTCAAGTACAGCTTTATCCAATTAATCTCTCTCACTAATTTTTGATAATTATTTAGAGTAATTAAATTATCCCTTCTAATTTCTATTTTAATTGGCCTAGAATCATCAATAGATTGCATCCAGAATGCCTCTTTTCCTGTACCTCCAAAATCTTCACCACCATGAAATTATCATTTTTTAATTTTAATTTTATTTTTATGCTTTTCCTATTTTTTGTAAGGTATGAATAATAACTGTGCTATCTTCTCCTCCCCCCCCTTTTTAAATATCATGATGAGGAGTGTCATAGCAAAGAATTTATATTTTCCCCAAAAAATCAGAATCTACTCCTCCAGGCATAACCTTAAACCCTAGCGATAACTGCATCCTAAAATGAGACCTAACATACCAGAAGGAAGAGGACCCAAGAGAACATATTCTATATTATATGTAATTTGGTGTGACAAATCAAGTCTGGCACTTCTTGGGGTACCATGCTTTAAATCTTGTACTGTCAAGGATTTAAGGTATTTTGTTTGCAGGCACAGCTTGAGAGGAAAATAAAGGAAAGTGCCTATTGTTTGACTGGGTTGGAACTAGTCCTGGGAATTATTTCCCGATATCAAATTACCTTCCCTATCATTCTGAGAGTGATATTCAGAAGCTCAATGTTTACCCTTCCTGCATTTTGGACTTGAAGTCAGAAGTTTATTTGCTGAATTGTTATGAAGTACAACCTTTTGAGTAACAAATTTTTTCTTTTATATGAGCCAATTGTCCACATTATAACATCTATGAGAATTTGAAATTTTTTTAGATCATAAATTGTCCTGATTTATTGAAGCTATTATTATTGCAGTTTGAAAAGTGAAAATGCTAATATTCTGACACTTCTGAATCATTTCTACTAAAATCATTTTTTTGGTTTTCCCCCAGATAATGCTTTTTATAATCAGTATTAGCATTTTCAAAGACAACTTGTTTCAATAAAATTTTAACTGCCTTCCCAGGCTGATTGAAAGCTGATTTACGATCATTAAGCAATCAGCAAAAATCTCATTAGGTCCTGGTACTTTTACCCATGCCACTCTAGGCATTCCTTAAAAAACGCTGCCTTTCATGTCAAAGTCTCCTCCTTCTAAGGTGATTTTTGCCACTAATCTAAAAGGTGTCAAAGCAGTTTAGGAGAATACTTTCAGATAATATTCTCTATCCCTGTTATCTGATTGATTTTGCCTTATTCCAATTTAATATGTATACTATATTGATATCAGCTGGACAAGGATCAATCTTATAAATTTTATTTTGTATTTTTATATCTTATGTATTATAGTCTATACTTCATATTTTTATCTCATATTTAATATAACATATTTTGTCTTATATTTTATTTCTCATGTCAGTCGGGTGATAAATTATTTCTAGTGATAAATTACTTTTGGTGATCACTTCTTCCTTATTTTATCTTACTTCTTGAGTGAATTGTTTCCTCCCCTTACTTTAATGGTGAGCTCATCAAGAAGGACACACTCGGGGCAGCTATGTGGTTCAGTGGATAGAGCACCAGCCCTGAATTAAAGAGGACCTGAGTTCAAATCTGGCCTCAGACACTTAACATTTCCTAGTTGTGTGACCCTGGGCAAGTCACTTAACCCCAAGTGCCTCAGCAAAAAAAAGAAGAAGAAGAAGATGCACATTCTACACTTTGACATTTCAGTATCCACCTTAACTGTCAATTCCAAGATACTTGTCAACACGGATTTGTAGATAGCCTAGTAATGGCTCATTAACATCAATAGCATTGTAAATAGTTGTGATGTTTTATCAATACCAAAGTACTTGTTGAGTAGTAAATAACAGAAATGATCATACTAACATATTTACCTCAAGTATGTCTTTAATTCATTGTTGAGGGGTAAATAGTATACATAAAATGCCTTATTCCTGTTGCATGAATTCTCCATCAAAATTTTCCTGAATTTATCAAATACGTCTTTACAATTATTAAAGAGATGGTGAGCCAATAATTTGAATTGCTTCACCCTAACACCCAAGTAACATTTGGACGGGACTCCAGCTGTTCATGGACCTGTTCAATACTGGCCCTCTACACTTTAGAGAAGACAAATTTTCTGACTGTGTCTGGCTCTGTGAAAGTGGGGAGTAGATGAACCTGTTCCTTTAGTATTTTAACCATCCCTTTATCCTTCATGCCATAAGTGGCAGTGGGACAAAATTCTATTCCAATACAAAAGAGAAGCAGATTCCAACTAACTTTCTCATCCCTCAGTCTTCCAGTGACATCTTCCCTTCCAGAAAAGGCCAAGGGATTGATGAGGTTTGGTGCAGGACAGGGAGTTGTGGGAATCCCCTTCTGGTCAGTGCAGGTCCTTCATAAATGAATTTACAAACCTGAAAAGTTAAACTAGCCAAAGAAGTTTGTTATTAGAACTGAGAAGTCAGCTTTTGTAGGCTGACTTCCTTAGTGGCAAAGTAGCAGAGAAATCCTGACAGAGAGGTGAATAAGATCTTATTAGGGAAATAGGTGAGAGAGATAAAGAGGGAGTTATGCTGAAAGAGAATATCATTTCAGCTGGCAGAGGGTCGCTTCTATACCAAAGTGAGAGAGAAGTTCCTTGGCATAATTCCTGCTTTTGGGTCCTCTGCAAGGAATTGAGCTGAAGGAAGCTTATTATATGGATTAGCTCTTGGAGGGGGGGGGGGGCTGGAAAAAGTTTGAGTCAGAATCAGAATAGAAAATCTTCAAATTGAATGAATGTCCCTGGACTAATCTATAACTCAATAGAGTTAGATAGAAATCTCAATCTCCAGCTCTGGTTAAGTAGGAGTGGTCCTGGACTCAACTAGTCCCACCCAGATAACAGAATGAAACCACTTTATCTTGATTGCCTGGGGTGGGTATCTCAGGGGAAAGCTTCTCTGAGGGAGTTTCCCAAGCTTTCCCCCCAAAGTCTGTGAGAGAGCGTTTCAGGGCTCTCCTCATCAGGATGGACTCATTTTCCCTAGCTCCAGCAGGGCACTTTGATGATCTCTCATCTAGAACCTAGAATGGGGGGGGGGGGTTCTATTAGGCAGACTTGGATCTGAGTGGGCCTTTGACTGCCCTATCTAGTTTCTCTTTCCTTCCCTGAAAAGGCAATCAAGCATCCTCCTCCAGGGGGATGTTTCCAGGTTTGCAGGGGACTATGTGACTTCCAGAAAGACTTGGATCCTTTTAGTGAAAGTGACTAGCAACAAGGAGAGTATCTTTAATGGAAAAGATGTTAACAAGAAGTAGATTCCCAATCCTTATCTTAGATAGCCAGAGGATAAGGACACTTTATGGAGATGAAATGAAAGGCAAAATCCTTTAAACTATTGACTCCTTTTAGTAAAGGTGACTAATTTCAAGAGGGGGTTCCTTTAATGGAGAAAATGTTGATAAAAGATGGCTTAGATAGCCAGAGGATAAGGACTTTCATGGAAATGAAATTGTTGAGGGAGGAGACACCAAATCAGCAGATCCTCAGGCCTGTGTCACAGGTTTTGCAAAAGAATTCGCAGTCCCATTCTCCAAGTTAAGGTTGGCAAAAGAGGGTTTATTGACACTGAGAGGTTCTCAGTGGGCTAGATCCTGATTAGGAAAAAAGCAGGGAATTGAGAGATAGAATTTAAATTTATTTAGTCTTCTACAGCCTGGGGCTAGGGATCGATCTCCAGGTGACTTAAAGGTGGAAAGTGGTAGTCTACAGAGTAATTTCCAAATGAATTAAGGGTCCAGTCTGCCCACAGTTGAGAGTGGAAGAGCTCCTTGAAGAGAGTGAATAGGGGCAGTACAGTACTAGAATTACTTGGGCCCAGCAGTGGTTCCTTAAGATTGGATTAATAAAAATGGCCCTGGGGTAGACGGGAGAGGAGGAGGAACAGTTTTACTGGCCCTACTTTGGGGCATCAGGTGAGGAATCCAACACTGAGAGACACTACAACTTGCCCATGGCTACATGAAGAGGATTTAAATAAAGGAATGGCCTGACACCAAAGCCAACATTATGACCACTTTGTATCTCTTAAAGACACCTATGATAATGGCTGTTTTCTCAGCAGCACCTCTAGTCTTCCCCACAAATAGAACTGCAGTCCCTTAAAGAAGTTACATTTATTGGGTAAGGAGAATATAATGTGTATACAAATAAATATTGCCAAGGAAAATTGAGAGGAGAGAAAGAACTTATAGTGAGAGAAGTTAGGGAAGGCTTCATAGAGGGGATAACATCTGAGCTGAGTCTAGAAGGAAAGAATTCTGATAGTCAAAAATAATAATAAGAGACAGCTAGGTGGCATGGTGGATAGAGCACCAGCCCTGAAGTCAGGAGGACCTGAGTTCAAATCTGTTGTCATACACTTGACACTTCCTGGCTGTGTGAGCCTGGGCAAGTCACTTAACCCCAATTGCCTCAACCAAAAAAAAAAATATATATATATATATAGTAATAGTTAGCTTTTACATAGTACTTAATATATGCTACATACTGTGCTAAGAACTTTATCATCATTATCTCATTTGATTCCCACAATAGCCCTGGAAAGTAAGTGCCATTATTACTCCTATTTTACAGATGAGGCAAACTGAGGTTAAGTAACATGCTCAGGGTCACACAGCTAATAAGTATCTAAGATCAGATTTTGAATTTTGGGCCATGTAAAGCCAATAAGTATTTATTAAGGCCTACCACATGTTGGACATTGCACTAAGCATTGGAGAAGCAAATTGAGCCAAAAATTGTACATGTTTTCAAGGAGTTTACAATCCAATTGGGTAGATAATATGCAAACAACTATGTACAAACCAGCTATATACACAATAAACTGAAGATAATCAGCAGAAGGAAGTAATTTGTATTAAGGAGGATTGAAAAAAGCTTCCTGTAAAAGGTGGGACTTTTGCTGAAACTTGAAAAAAAGCCAGTGAAGCCAGGAGGCAGACAATAGGTGGATAGGGATTCCCCATTCCTAGCATAGGAGCAGTCAGTGAAAATCTTTGTAATTAGGAGATAGGTTGAGTCATTTGAGGAAGCAAGGAGATCAGAATCACTGGATCAGAGTTCATGAAGATTGCTGGGAAGAGGAGGTATAAGAAGATGAGAAAGACGGGAAGGGGCCAGTTCATGAAGAACTTTATAAGCCAAAAAGGGACAAAGAACATAAGAAACCGTATAAGGAAGCAAAGAAAAGATTGATAGTTCTGAACATGATGTATAGTATTTATTATACAGCTTGAAGTAGAAATTTATTGCTTTATATTTTATTAGACTTTGTCTTGTTTTTTAAAATAATTTATTTTTAATATACATTGCTTTATGAATCATGTTGAGAGAGAAAAATTAGAGCAAGGGGGAAAAACCAAGGGAGAGAAAAAAAAAAACAGAAAAAAAAAAGTGAACATGACATGTGTTGATTTATGTGCAGTCTCCATTGTTCTTTTTCTGGATGCAGATAGCATTTTCTTCCAAAGTCTATTGGAAAATGTGTTGGATCACTGAACTGAGAAGAACCAAGTCTTTCATTGTTAATCATTGCACATTCTTGTTATTATCGTATACCATGTATTCCTGGCTTTGCTTGTTTCCTCAGCATCAGTTCCTGTAAATCTTTCCAGGCCTTTCTAAAATCAGTTGTTCATTATTTTTTATAGAACAATAATTGTACAGGACTTGAACAGAGTCTAAGCCACCAGTCCAGGTCAGAGCTTACAACTCTCCTGTTTCTGTGAGAAAGTAGGTTCAAGGTTCAGCATGTTTTCCATGAGAAACACTCCCACAATGCTCAAGACCACTAGGAAGTGGGGCAGAGAGGTGCTGAGTTAGCTCCCAGGGGAGGGGATCTATGTTTTTCTTATGCTCTATATAAAGCTGAGTTAGCCTTAGAATAAATGGAGTTGTTTTCCATCTCCTGCCTGGCCTGTATTTAATCAGCTAGTCCTCCAGCCTATCCTCCTTCAGGCTAAACTTTTCAGTTGTGGTACAGCTGGTCCATTTGCAACAAATAATATTACATTATCTTCATATACCACAACTTGTTCAGCCATTCCCTAATTGATGAGGGCATCTACTCATTTTCCGATTCTTTGCTACCACAAAAGAGCTGCTACAAACATTTTTTGCACATGTGGGTCCTTACCCCTCCTTTATGATTTCCTTGGGATATAGACCCAATAATGGCAGTTTTACATCCATTTGAGCATAATTCCAAATTGTTCTCTAGAATGATTAGATCATTTTACAACTCTACCAACAATGCACTAGTGTGCCAGTTTTCCCACCTCCCCTCCAACAATTATCTTTGCCTGTCATCTTTATTTCTTTATATTTTGAATCTCCTTGTGTTCTGCTATGCACATGGCAATGTTTTTCTTTCTTTTCTTATGTTGTACTTAAGTTTAAAATACATTTAAAAATAAACTCCTTAAATTAAAAAGCCAAACTAGACTTATCCCTAGATATTATTTTATAGTTATTAGAAAGGGATTTCCTTTTCTATTATTGCTTCTTTTGTTTTGTTATTGCTATATAGAAATGCAAGTTATATTTGAGGATTTATTTTGTAGACTGAAACTTTGCTGATGTTATTTATTATCTTATTGATTATATTTATTGGTTACCTACGATTTCCCAAGTTAACTATCATATTTAATAATGTTCTTTTTAATCTATCTTTATGCCATTAGCTTCTTTCTTTTGTTTTATTTCTATTGCTAGCATCTTCAAACCTACATTAAATAATAATGAGAATAATGGGAATCCTTGTTTTACTCTCATATTTATTGGAAAAGGTTCTAGTATATCCCTATTGCATATGATTGTTACTTTTGTTTTTATATGCATACTTTTCATGATTTTAAACAAGTTCCTTCTATGTTTATATTTTGTAAAGTTATGTTGTTGGCATAAATGTGTTGTAATATTTCAAAGGTTTTCATCAAATAACTGAATCATATGGAAATTTTTGCTTATATTATGATTATGTTGATTGTTTTTTTAATATTAAACAATCCTTATATCTCTAAGATAAATGCAACTTATTCATAATAAATGATTTATTGGGTTAATCATTAGAATATATGTAATAGGATTTGATATCAAGGCTTTAAATTGATATTTTTAATGGTATTTGTCCATATTTCTCCTTTATCTTTCTTTTGTTTAAATATAAGAACTATATTGGTCAAACTTTCAGGCATGAACTGATCTGGTGACTCCCTCTTCTTGCCACCACACCAAAGCTAATAGTCCCATTGCTATAGAATGAGTACAAAAGGGCTCCAAAATAAATGCAAGAAAAACCAACAAAGCAATTGTAAAACATTTATTGGGGGAAAAAAGACTAAGATATGATCAAGACTGGCTGAATATTTATCTCATTTTATAAAAGTTACAGACTGCACCATTAAAGCAGATACAGATCCTAGAAGATGAAGGAGATTTGAATTTGTCTTTTTCAAAGATGCTGCCAGTGTTGATAAGGTCCTGGAATTTTTTTTAAGGTCCTAGAATTTTTTTAAAATGGATGAAAAGTTGATGGACTCCAAAGGGAGTACAGATTTGAAAAAAAATCCCCCCATTCCAAAATATTTATCCATGGAACGAGCCCAGGTGCATGTGAAAAATAAACCCATGAATATTATGAAACTTTTGGATAGTTGATGAATTATTGAACTTTCCATGAACACAAAAATGAAAAAAGAGGTAAATGCTTTATTATATATATATTACATATAATATATATATATACACATATATATATAAAGAACTAACAAATAAATTATTAGAAAATATCATTAATTTTATTCTGGGAAGTATAAGAACAAAATTTCATGTTCCAAAAAGTATACAGGTAGCAATAATAACAACTTAAAGAAAGGAAAGGTTACTGTAGCTGGTAGATGAGGTGGTATTAGAAATGATGGTAGAAGTCAAGACCAAAAATAGAACTAAGGATTTAATAACTAATGATCAAAGATACATAAGTTATAAAAGCACCTATGGTGGTGATCAAGTACCTATATATAATATAATCATATGGTAAATTTAACTATTCAAACTTTGGATATAGATATATAGACTATAGTAGTAGTGTCATGAAAATCTGAAAGAAGAGAAAATAAAAGAGAAGAGAGTGATTGTTAGGATCAAAGGTTTTCTTGAAAGGTCAAGAAGGCTGAGGATTGAGAAAACTTCAATAGATTTGACCCTTAAGAGATCAGTGGAAATTTTGAAAAGAAGTTTCAGTTGAATGATCAGTCAGAAGCTAGATTGCAAAGAGTAAAGAAGAGAGTTAAAAGAATAGAAGAGGAGGCACCTATCATAGATGACCTACTCAAGAAGCTGAATGATCAAAGCGAGGAAGATATGGAATAATAGCCATTGGGTTTAGTTGGGCAAAGTGAGGTGGGTTTTTGTTTGAATAAAGGGGAGATGTGGCAATGTTTGTAAACAATAAGAACAGTCAATAGACAAGGAGAGATTGAAGTGAAAGAATGGAGATATTAGAGGGGGCAACCTTCTAGAGAAAACAGGGTGGATTGAGATCCCTTGTACATGTAGAAGGTTTTGCCTTGGCAAAAATTCACTTCTTCATGTGAGATAGGCTTGAAAGAAGGAAGAGATTATGGTAAAAGGTGTGATGTGAGTGATGTGAGATGAGAAGAGAAAAGAGAGCTCTTGCTAAATGGCTTCAGTTTTTTCAGTGAAATTTGAGGCAAGATCCTCATCTGAGAGAGTAGGGGGAGAAAGAACAGCATGAAGTTTCAGAAGAGATAAAAAGATTTGGAAAAGCTGCAGTGGTGAGTGGGATAGTGACTTGAGTTGGAAGCCAAATGGATTGCCTTGCTTTGGTGAGGCATCAATCAAGATTATGTGTCATAAATTTGTGGTAGACCCAATCAACCAGCTTTATTCAGCAACAAGTAAGTAGATGGAAGGGGGGGGGGGTGGTTAAAAATAATCCACAGTTGAGGTTTGGCAAGCATAAGATAAAAATGGGAGGAACTTTAATAAGATTTCAAGAGAACAATGTAGAGTTGAACTGGTTCACCAAGGAGTCAAGATGGGAAGAGAAGAGAGGGTAGCCAATTGTTGAGATGGCATCCTAGAGTAGAAGGATTGGAAGTCAGATGAAAGATGAAGAACAGATTTTGGGGTTGCAAGGCAGAAAAAAGGTAGAATGATAGCAGGTTATAATTAATTAAAGGAATTTCAAAGTTTATAACCATCAAGAGGGAGCATGAGGCAGATAAGTGGGGCAGTAGTTAAGAGGACCAGCTCTGGAATCAGGAGAACCTAAGATCTCAGACATCTGGCTGTATGACTCTGGACAATTCACTTAATCCCAATTGCAAAGAAAAAGAAAGAAGGAAAGAAAGGAAAGAAGAGAGGAAGAAAGAAAAAAAGAACTTACTGTTGGTGGAGTTGTGAACTGATCCAACCATTCTAGAGAACAACTTCAAACTATACCCAAAGGGAAATCAAACTGTACATACCCTTTGTCCCAAAAATACAACTATTAGGTCTGGATCCCAAAGATAATTTTTAAAGGAGGAAGCACCCATTTGTACAAAAATATTAATAACAGTTCTTTTGTGGTAGCAAAGAATTCAAAATTATGGGAATGTCCATCAATGGGGTGGCAAGATCAGGAGTATGACCATCTCTGAGGTATAGCTGAAGTAGGATGGAATAAGTCATAAAAAATTATGAAGTTGGGGAACTGGAATGTTATTTTCAGAGACTATCAATGTACATATTAAAGTTTCCTGGTGTTGAGGTAGGATTCTCCCTCAGAGAGAAGAAAGAAGTAGAGAGATTGTATTTCACATACTAAACTCATTGAGAAACTCATTGGGTCCTGGAGATTGGTAGATAACAGCTATCAGAATCTTGATTGGGTGATAAATATGGATTGAATGGATTCCAAAGGACAAAAAATTACTGGAAATGACAATAACATGCAAGGAATATGCCAATTCTTCCCACATGTGACCAGTGATTTGAGAGATATGAGAAAAATTCCAACTAGTGAAGGATAAGATATGGAAACCTGTGCCATCAGGAGAGATCCAAGTCTCTGTGAGAGCAAGAAAGGAAACTGTTTAGAATGAAAGCTAGTTTGTTATCTGTGGAGCAGGCATTCCTGAGCACTATGTCAGAAGTTTTAAAACAGGACATTTAAGGGAGATAGGAGTAAGAGAGAGGTCTATGGGGAATGATGAATGGGGTTAGAACAATAGCAGCCAAGAGATGGATCTTGGAATATTGACTGTTGTGTTATTCCAGAGTAACAGGGACAGATTGGGGGCCTGCAAATTTCCAGTGTTTCCGGAGTAATCTAATCCAGTGATTGGCTATCCTTTTGCTCTGAGCTCTGCAAGTTCCTGACTTGCATTTGGGTCTGTGCAAGAGTATGCTCCATCCCATTAGCCAACTAGAAAATTCTTTTGGTTTGAAGTGGAAGAATGGTAGGCTCCCCTTTGGTTTGGGATTTTTGCCTCTATGTTATTCCTCTATGGACTGGCTAGATGCTGAAAGTGAAACTGTTCCATGCCTGAGAACTGAACTATTGGCTGCCATAGCTTTAGCCCTAGCTGCTCTTGGTGCTGCTGTTAGCTTTTGTACTTCCTCCTTTCTTGGTACATTTCCCAATACCAAAAATATCACTACTATGCAAAGATCCCCTTCTTACTCTATTCAAATCTACACTCAGGAACTAGATAATGGGTAAAAACCGTCACTTGTCTCTGTCAAAGTGCCCCAGTGTGGGTTCCCAATATGAGTCTGGGTCCCTTTTGTGCTAATATACAACTTCCTGCATGCTAGAGTGCTCCTGTCCCAACCCTGTCCTCCAGTGTCTGCATACTCTCTCTCCTTGCTGAACTAGGCCAGATAAAGGATTCACCGCAACTTTCTGAACACCTCCATCAAGATTCAGTCTGCTGCATTTTATAGTTCTATTTGGAAGAGGTTGTAAACTGACACTCAGCTGCATTGCTTCCTTCTCCACCACTCCCATGGAAACTTTAAGAAGTTCTCCCTCCCTCCTTCACTCTGGGTAACCAGCATTGCCTCAGGACCAAGAGCTCACTTGGTAACCATAGCTTGAGGCATCCACCTCTCAAGTCTGTTGTTTGATCATCTGTGTTTAGTGAAAGAAACAAAGAGAAGAGGAGCTCAGGGACTTAGGGTCCAGTCTTACAACCACTACAGAAAAATATATAGTCTCCTTGTTGTGTGCCTTTAACTGCCATTGGTGCTATGGATAGTCTGAAGAGATAATTCCACTTCTCTCCTCATAACTCCAAGGGGAAAGCTTGACTGAATCCTAAAGTGAGGAACTCAAAAGAGAAAGGAAGGAAGGGGAGAGAGAAAGAGATAGAGACAGAGACTGACCAAGATAAGAGAAGAGCCAGAGAGATATGAAATAAAGAGAAAAAGAGAGAGACAGAGACAAGGTGAGAAATGAGAGACAGAGATGGCAGGGGAGGGAATGTGTGTGTGAATCCAGTTAGTAATTATTTTAAATCCAAGCCAAGTCAGGAGGACCAAGGACTTCTCAGCAGGCTAGCACAGTTATCCAATCCCATGGGAAGTAACCTAGTTTATAATCAATACAGATTCAATACATTATTCAAGTGAGAAGAAATAAGTACTTAAGTTAGAGAGGTGATTGTGGGAGGGTGGAGAAAAGATATTGTGGAGGTAAAATAGATAAGATATAGAGACTTACTGATATGAGGAATGAGTCACAAGTTGGATATAGGAAAATAATAGAAGCATATATGGGAATTCTTGTACCTAGAACAAATTCAATTAGGGTGGAGAAAGTCTGATGGAAAGTTCAGTTCTTCCAAAAAAACAGGTGGCACAACATCCTTCTCCCTCCCTCCCCTACCCTAAGAACTTGTCTTTTATTTGTACAAGGATTAGATTGAAAAATAAGACATGCTTTACTGGGCTTGTATCCCAAAGAGATCATTAAAAAAGGAAAAGAATCCACATGTACAAAAAATCTTTCTGGCAACCCCTTTTGTAGTGCTAAGGAATTAGAAACGGAGTAGATGCCCATCAACTGTGGAATGGCTGAATTATTTGTAATGTATGAATGTTATGGAATATTATTGTTCTGTAAGAAATGACCAGCAGGATGAATACAGAGAGGACTGGCGAGACTTACATGAACTGATGCTAAGTGAAATGAGCAGAACCAGGAGATCATTGGACACAGTAACAAGATTATACAATGATCAATTTTGATGTACGTGGCTCTCTTCAACAGTGAAGTAATTCAGGCCATTTCCAATGGTCTTGTGATGGAGAGAGCCAACTGCACCCAGAGAGAGGATTGTGTGGACTGAATGTGGATCACAACACAGTGTTTTCTTTATTTTGTTGTTGTTGTTTGCATTTTTGTAGAGGGTCACAGTCAGTGGGGAAACTCTGGGTAAGGTATAATACCCTTCAGCCCAGAGGGATCCTGCTAACAATGTCTGGTTTGGCTCCCTATCTCCCCTAAGAGCTCTCAGCCTTCCTGAGAAGTCAGAGGTTCAATGTCTTGATAGCCTGTCTTGAGATTGAAGCAGCATGATACCAGTTGGAAGAGTGATACAGGTGGCAAACTACATACAATACCAAGTTGTACATAAACAACTTGTGTGGTCCCATGTGCACAGTGTTATTTTTGTTACATTATATAAAGGGGAAAATCCTTGAAATAAATGGACTCCATTTTTCCACCATCCTCAAGAGTCCCACCTCATCACTTCTCCATAGGAAGGTATATTTTAATCACCCCAGCATGGGGGCTCTAGAAAGCATGGTACATTTTGTCACCCCAACTTGGGGACTCTAGAAAGCAGGACACAACACATTTTTTTTTCTTTCTCATTTTTTTCTTTTTTGATCTGATTTTTCTTATGCAGTATAATTGTGGGAATATGTATAGAATAATTATTTTGAATAATTATTGTACATGTTTAAGATATATTGGATTGTTTGCTTTATAGGGGAGAGGATAGGGAAAAAGAGGGAGAAAAAAATTAACACAAGGTTTTCCAAGAGTGAATGTTGAAAACTATGCATATGTTTTGAAAATATAAAGCTTTATTAAAGAAAGAAAGATACGACATAACACAACATGACACAACACAACACAACACAACATGGAAACGGAGCCATCCTATCTACAGGAACCTGGGATGGCAGCCCCAGTAGGGTAAATTCTTTATAATGGCCTTGGTTGGCAGAGGACCACCAGGTGATGTATGTGAATATTGGTTGCCCCAAGAAGGAGAGGGATGCTCTCTGGAAGTTAGCACCCCACTCAATCCAAGCAAATTTCATGAGTTGTAAGGGAGAGGAAACAAAGAGATGAGAACAAACCTGAGGTTATAACCCTGGGTGATTAAGTTGAAAGACTGTAGTATCCTCAATGGAAATAGGAAGATTTGTAAGAGGGGAGAAGATGAGCACAATCTTGATAACAGACTAGATCTAATTTCTGTGTATCAGGCCTGCAAAGGATGGAGAGCTTTATCATCATACATCAATAAACTCTTTATGGTAAATCATGAAACAGAGGAAAATATTTAGTGGTCCTCAGTTCTGGGCAGCCTCCACTGACTAAAGGAATGAAAAGTATAAAGGTATAATGGAAATCACAGTAGGAGGAACACCTTTAACCGTAGTTGTTGGTTCTCTGCATGTAAAACCCTTATTCTATAACATATTACTGTTGGTATACTACCACAGAAACTGAATCAGATCATTTTTTTAAGAAACAAAATTTTTTTTGAGAAATAATTTGTCCAAGATCACACAACTAACTAGTATCTAAGGCCAGATTTTAATTCTAGTCTTTCTTATTCCAGGGCTCTGTCCACTCTATCCACTGTGCCACCAAGTTGCTCTAAATCAGAACATTCTTGATATTCTCAGGGTAAATTAAACCTTACGGAGAAAAAAAGGAAGTTTGAGATAAATGAAAGAATGATTCCCAGATTCTCCCTGGGGAGGCAAATAAAGACACAGGGGAGTTAATATTATCCAAAGACAACAGGAAATTTGCTCATCTTTTCTTTCCATTCTCATGTGGGATATTTTCTTTTTTTTTTTTTTAATAATTTTTTATTGATAGAACGCATGCCAGGGTAATTTTTACAGCATTATCCCTTGCATTCATTTCTGTTCTGATTTTTCCCCTCCCTCCCTCCACCCCTTCCCCCAGATGGCAAGAGTCCTTTACATGTTGAATGGGTTGCAGTATATCCTAGATACAATATATGTGTGCAGAACTGAACAGTTTTCTTGTTGCACAGAGAGAATTGAATTCAGAAGGTATAAATAACCCGGGAGGAAAAACATAAATGCAAGCAGTTTATATTCATTTCCAGTGTTCTTTCTCTGGGTGTAGCTGCTTCTGTCCATCTTTGATCAATTAAGGCTCTCTTTATCAAAGAGGTCCACTTCCATCAGAATACATCCTCAAACAGTATCATTGTTGAGGTATATAATGATCTCCTGGTTCTGCTCATTTCACTCAGCATCAGTTCATGTAAGTCTCGCCAGTCCTCTCTGTATTCATCCTGCTGGTCATTTCTTACAGAACAATAATATTCCATAACGTTCATTTACCACAATTTACTCAACCATTCTCCAATTGATGGACATCCTTTCATTTTCCAGCTTCTAGCCACTACAAACAGGGCTGCCACAAACATTTTGGCACATACAGGTCCCTTTCCCTTCTTTAGTATCTCTTTGGGGTATAAGCCCAGTAGAAACACTGCTGGATCAAAGGGTATGCACAGCTTGATAACTTTTTGAGCATAGTTCCAAACTGCTCTCCAGAATGGCTGGATGTGTTCACAGTTCCACCAACAATGTTCATGTGGGATATTTTCAAAAAGAACA
Organism: Antechinus flavipes; assembly: GCF_016432865.1. Classification (NCBI taxonomy): domain Eukaryota; kingdom Metazoa; phylum Chordata; class Mammalia; order Dasyuromorphia; family Dasyuridae; genus Antechinus; species Antechinus flavipes. The sequence goes on from NC_067398.1 coordinate 653,931,151, forward strand.
TTATAAAGATAACTATAGTTTAGGTGCAAAATTCTAATTCAGTTTCAGAAAAGGAAGGAAACAAGTACAGAGAGAGGCTATCATTTAATGAGATTCTACATGTGGTAGGGTCGCTATCATTGTATATGGCTAAAGAAAGAGTCCCAGATCTCACCCAAAAGAAGTTCTTTTTTTTAAATTAAATTTTCTGTTTGTTAAAAAAAAGAATAGAAAAAAGACAGAGAAGGAAAATCAAATGAAACAAAAGAGACTAGAACATTGTCATGTGCCCAGCAGAACTTCAGGAAGGAATCAAAATATAAAACAAGAAGTTTCCGGTTCAAGAAAGGATATATAATAGTAGAAGAAATTATATTCATGAATGTCCATCTTTTCTTTGCTTCCTTGCAGGTTGTTCTTTTGTTTTTACTTTATTCTTTTTTTCCCCTTTCATGCCCCCATCTCTTCCAAGCAGGCTATAATATAGCACATATGTAATTAATAGATACATATGTACACACATGCATACATATACATACACGTACATTCACACCCATCCACAGACCCACACATACATAGAATGGCATGCATACATATCTACATATACTCAGTCACACATATATACACACTGCTAACTTTTCAGCTATTATGCTTCTTAACTTACCTTATTATTACTTAATCTTCCTCCACCCAAGAATCTCTCCTTTGTCTTCTTCCTTTATCCTTTGCTTCCATCCATCCACCCTTTCCTCCTTATTTTTTTATAGATTTTGGAAGGTGCTATAACCTGCAAGTTATATATGTAGTGTTGCTTATTTAATCCATTCCCGATGTGAGTAGGTTTTCAGAATTACAAGCCCACTTCCTCCCTCTAATGCCTCAGTATCTATTCTTTCTCTGCATTTTATGTGTATGAATCTTTCTTTTGAAGAATTATTGATTGTCAATACCCCAATTATTGATGTCAATCTTAAACATATGTTATACATTTCTATGTGAAAAACATAAACAATTTAATCTATGTTGTTTATTTAAATTAAATATTAAGTTTTCTAGTAAGTTTAGATTTGGTTGAAAGTCCTCAAAATCTGCAAGATTGTTGATGGCTTTCAGGTAGTCCTATTATGCTTATATTTTCTCTTCTTGATTTGTTCTCCAGATCTGTTGTTTTTCTTATAAGAAACCTCTAAGAAAAATAGTTTGGACATGAGTGCAACAAGAATCCATAGAAGAGAAGAAAAAGAAAAGGAAAAATAAATGAGAGCTATGGAAAAAAAAGATACAAAAAGAGAATTAAAAGTTTGGGGAAATAGGATACAAAATCTTACCCAAAAAAATAACTTCTTAAAAATTAGGTTTGGCTAGTAATTGGGGAGGGGGAGAGATTTTTAAGAAAAAATTAGAAATTAGAAGCTAATGATTGTAAAACACCAATAAATAACAAAACAAAGTCAAAAGCCTGGGGGGGAAATATCTCAGAGTAAGAGAAACTGGCCAGAAAAAGAGATCAAGGAAAGATAATTTAAAAATTGTGATGACCGTGTATTTTAAAATCAGCCGGTGTCAGGAATTCAGGTTAAGGGAAAATCTTCAATCTTTATTCTTTTTGAGGTGAAGGGGGATTGTGATAGCAATATGGGCAGCTGCGACAGGACCCAGACTGCAGAGGTGAAGGGGGATCGCGATAGCAATATGAGCAGCTGCAACAAGAAGCCAGCCAGCAATCTCTTCCACTCCTCTCTCTGCCCCTCTGCCTCCACCCACCAAAATCGTCATCTCCTATACAACACATCAGGACTTGCCCAAAGAGTGGGCAAGGGCCATTCTTTCTCCAAGCATATATATTAATAGAGTATGGTCCAATTACTATTTAGCCTCACATGCTTGGGACCTCAGAGCATCAACTTGAACTTCAGCCCATTATAAAAAATCACTGGACTATGTAAAATCTATGAGCAACAATGGGGGGAAATAGAGCCTAGATATTATATATCAAGAATATAATAGTTCAAGCCATTCTCCAATTGATAAATGGTCAAAGGATATGAACAGACAATTTCCAGATGAAGAAATTAAAATTATATATAGTCACAAGAAAAGGTGCTCCAAATCACCATTGATCAGAGAAATGCAAATTAAGACAACTATGAGATAACATTACATATCTCTCAGATTGGCTAAGATGACAGAAAAAGACAATGATGAATGTTGGAGGGGATGTAGGGAAACTGGGACACTGATACATTGTTGGTGGAACTGTGAATGGATCCAACCATTCTGGAGAGCAGTTTGAAACTATGCTCAAAAACTGTGTGCATACCCTTTGATCCAGCAGTGTTTCTACTGGGATTATATCCCTAAGAGATCTTAAAGGAGGGAAAGGGATCCACATATGCAAAAATGTGGCAGCCCTCTTTGTAGTGGCAGGAAACTGAAAACTGAATGGATGCCCATCAATTGGATAATGGCTGAATAAATTATGGCATATGAATGCTATGGAATACTATTGTTCTGTAAGAAACAACCAGCAGGATGATTTCAGAGGGGTTTGGAGAGATTTACATGAACTGATGCCAAGTGAAATGAGCAGGACCAGGAGATCATTATATATGGCAACAAGATATATGATGATCAATTCTGATGGATGTGGCTCTCTTCAACATTGAGATAATTCAAACCAGTTCCACTTGTGCAGTGATAAAGAGAGCCTTCAACACCCAGTGAGAGAACAGTGGGAACAGAGAGGGTGGAACACAGCAAATCATTCTCACTCTCTCTATTGTTATTTGCTTACATTTTGTGTTTTTTTTCCCTGTTTTTCTTTTTCTTCCTTCTTAATTTGATTTTTCTTACACAACCAGATAACTGTATAAATATGTACATACATATTGGATCTAACACCTATTTCAACATATTTAACATATATTGGACTACCTGCCAACTAGGAGAGCAAGTGGGGCAAAGGAGGGGAAAAATTTGGAACAAAAGGTTTTGAAAAAGTCAATGTTGGAAAAATAACCCTTGCATATGCTTTATAAATAAATATATATATATATTTAAAATAAAATCATGAAAGAAAACTTTCCAGAAGGCAAAGTAGAAATGGAAAGAATATACTGATTACCTTCTGAAACAAAATGCAAAAATTGTTTTAAAGTGCAATCAGAGGTGCAGCTAGATGACGCAGTGGATAGAGCACCAACTCTGAAATCAGGAGAACTTGAGTTCAAATCTGTTCTCAGACATTTAACACTCCCTAGCTGTGTGATTCTGGGCAAGTTACATGATCCCAGTTGTCTCAGGAAAAGGACAATCAGTCAGAAAAAAGAATTCAACTACCTTGAAGCCATAGTCAGGATCACACAAGATTAATAGCCACCGCTATCAAGAAACAGGGAATTTGGAATATTACATTCCAGAAGATAAAGGATTTAGGCTTACAACTAAAAATAATCAATCAAGGAAAACTGAGTATAATCATATGTGGTGAAAAAAAAAAAGAATACTTAATGGAATAGAAAACTTCTAAGCATTCCTAATGAAAAGACCAGAGTTTAATAGAGAATTTGATATACAAACATAAGAATCAAGAGAAGTATAAAAAAGTTATCATGAGCAAATAATCATAAAGGACTAAACAACTGCTTATTCTTATAGAAAGGGATGATACATGTAGAATTCAGAAGCAATCTAATTAGACAGAGGGCCTGGAACTGATTTTGTTATGTTTTGATGATCTCAAAAGAATAGAAAGGATGAGAGAAGGGGTGAGGGAGAAGAAAATGAGAAAATTTTTCTCACATAAATGGGATACAAAAATAGACATCAGCAAAGATTTGATAATGATGGGGAGGAGGTAGCCTTTTTAAACTTCACTGTCATCTAAATTGGTCAAAAGATGAAAGAATGCACATATACACACACAACTGGGTACAGAAATATATCTTACCCTACAGAGAAATAGGAAGGAAATGAAGGAGAATAAAAAAGGAGATATTAAAGGAGACATTAGTCAGAAGTAAAACAAATGCTTAAAATGTGATAATTATAAAACATATTTGTAATGGCTTTTGTTTTTCTTGTCTTCTCAATGGTTGGGAATGATGGGAGGGAGATAACTGAAAATAAAACAAAATTGAATTTTTAAAAAATAAAAGATCAGCATTTTCACCCTAAGTATGAAATTTTTAAGTTCTTAAACAAACTGAATTGACTAAAGGTGTTCAAACTACATTCCTTTGATTTAAAAATAATAATACATTCAAAAGATTATGATCATATAAATATTTTTCTCAGAAAGTATCCATTTGTTGTCTTTTGTTTGTTTCTGTTGAAATCTAGTCAATAAAACAGTATTTAATTCCTTAAAAAAAAAATGAGTCAAAGAAAGATAAAAGAAAGTCTCTCCTCTAAAGGGACTCATGGTCCAATGGAGTGAACAAGATACAAACAGCTACATAAAAACAAGCAATATAAAGGACAGATTTTAAAGAATAGAGGAAATACATTATAATTAAGGGTAATGGGAAAAGGCTTCCTGTGGATAGAGAGATTTTATCTGGGACTTAAAGGAAATCAAGGAAGCCAGGAGTTAGAGATGAGGAGGAAGAACATTTCAGGTGTGGGAGAAAGCCAATGAAAATCTCTGGATTCCAGTAAATGAAGTGATTTGTTCAAAGATAGCAAGGACACTAGTATCATTGTATTGTAGAATAAGTGCAGAAATGAGGTAGGGGTGGAAGGTATAAGAGAAAGAGTGGAGAGAAAGAGGTAGGTTATGAAGGAAATTAATGAATGATTTGATATTTGTTCTTGGAGGTGATAGGGAGACAATAGATTTATTAAGTAAGGAAGGAGATGATGTGTTCAGAATTACACTTTGAGACATTCTTCTATTAATGGATTGTATCAGGTGTTTTCCCTTCTTGGCACTGTCATAAGGAGATCCTGATTTGAGGAACTAAAAACTATAGGATATGCTGTTCATCTTTCAGTTTTGAAGAGGATTCATTATATCACAGGATGATGTTTTGATTTGCTCAAGAATCAAATTGCACAGAGGCAGAATTGCACAAAGTTGTCAGTATCACAATCTCTTCCAGAGTTATCAAATCTAGTGGGAAAACAAGTCAGGCTTAATGGTAGCATTTGTTTCAGTCACCTTCATGGCCACTGGAACAAATTCTTCTCATCTGTTCTTTCCACCTGTGGAAAGTCTTCACATGCTTGAAATAAAACAGCCCTCTCACTCACAGATGGGTTTGAGGCCTATTAGTTACCATCAATCTCAGACTGTTCAGTGCAATGTGGTCTCTGAGAATGCTATAGTTTCTTCTTTTTTCTATCCTTTAAAAAATTTTAATAATAGCTTTTTATTTCCAAAATATATGCAAAGATAGTTTCCAACATTCACCTTTGCAAAACCTTGTGTTCCAAATTTTTCTCCCTTTCCATCATCTCCCTCCCCTAGACATCAAGTAATCCAATTTAGGTAAAACATGTGCGGTTTTTCTAAACATATTTCCACATCTATTGTGCTGCACAAGAAAAATCAGATCGAAAAAGAAAAAAAACAAGCCAACAACAACCAAAAAAGGTGAAAATACTATGTTGTGATCCATATTCAATCCCTATGGCCCTCTTTCTGGATGTAGATGGAATGCCATGGCTTCTTGAAGCCATAGGTAAGAGTTAGGTGACAGGTGGACACCAAAGATAAATGAGGAGACCTAAAAAGTGTTCAGCAAGTTCTTATACCATAGGAGATAGAAGAGAAAGACAAAGAAGCTGATTGAATATAGAAACAGGATTCCCAGCCCCACCTTATCCCTCATCTATTGGAAGATTACAGTAACTTCTTTTGAATTGGGTAAGAGAGACTCAGCAACTGTTGGGAGCTATTCAAAGAGTTATGTAGCTTTTGGAAGCTGATTGGAAGAAAAGAGAACTATCCTCCTATGTGAAGATGTCTTAGCTGACTTCCTGTAAGCATTATCCTCAGTTTAAGAGAAAAGAATCTTAGAGGTTCATCTGCATTGCCTGTTTGTGGGTCTAGAGGGAGAAGACAAACTTTCCACCCACTATGCTGTGAGCTGAGCTGGTTGGAGAGGTGTAACTCTGCTGAAGGTTGTATGCAGAAAAATAAATGCTCTGTTATTTGAAGAATTGGTTGGGGGAAAGCAGCCTTGACCACTTGGACTTGACTTGTTGTCCTTTATTCCCCTTTATAACTTTAGAAAGGAAAACCTTGGGAACAAACCTGATTAGTTGGATTTAGAAAAGGAATATCAGTTTTGGGTTGCAGAACCTAACATTAAAGAGATTTCCAGTATCTAGGATTGAGTGCTCAGGCACATGAATTTCTTTAGTTCTGTGTCTTATCATTAAGTTTCTTTAAGTGTGTGCTGATTTTGTACATGCCCTCCAACATTTTATACATTTATAGGTATAACTCGGGTGGACTTATTATGATGATTATGATTACTTTCTGCATTTGCTTTCTTTTGGAGGCAGCTAGGTTATATTGTAGATAGAGCCCTGAAGCCTGAGTTAGGAAGATCTAAGTTCAAATATAGTCTTAGATACTTATTAGTTGTGTAATGCTAAGTAAGTCATTAAAAAATTATCTCTGCCTCAGTTTCCTCAACTGTAAAATAGGAATAATAATAGCACCTACCTCCTGTCATGAGTATCAATTGAGACAATGCTTGCAAAGTGCTTTTTCCCTCCTTTTATTGAGTAAATGTTATGTTATTATTATTTCTTTTCTTTCTTTTAGAAAATATTTTATATTTGAGTTAATGCTATCATTATGTAAAAGGAAAGCAATCTTGGAAGGGCTCAGGAGCTACAGTGATGAGTAATATGGTTGTACACACAATCTACTGGGTCTATACCCCAAAGAAATCATAAAATAGAGAAAAGGACCAACGTGCAAAAATGTTTGTAACATCTCTTTATTGTTGTAGCAAGAAACTAGAAACTGAATGGATGCCCATCAGTTGGGGAATGCTGAATAAGTTGTGGTATATATATATATATATATATATATATATATATATATATATATATATATATATATGTTTTGGAATATTATTTTTCTATAACAAATGATCAGCAGGATGATTTCAGAAAGACCTGGAGAAACTTGCATGAACTGATGCTGAGTGAAACAAGCAGAACCAGAAGATCATTGAACAAAGTGGCAACAAGATTATGTGATGATCATCTCTGATGGATGTGGCTCTTTTCAACAATGAGGTGATTCAGGCCGATTTCAAAGGACTTATTATGGAGAGAGCAACCTGCATCCAGAGAGAGGCCTATGGGGACTAAATGTGGATCACAATACAGTATTTTCACCTTTTTTTGTTGTTGTCTGCTTGCTTTTTTTTCTTTCTTTCTCATTTTTCCCCTTTTTGATCTGATTTTTTTTGTGTGGCATGATAAATGTGGAAATATGTATAGAAGAATTGTACATGTGTAACATATATTGGATTACTTGCCATCTAGAGGAGGAGTGGGGGAAAGGAGGGAGAAAAATTTGTAATAGAGGGGTTTGAAAGGGTAAATGTTGAAAACTTTTTTCCTTTGCATGTATTTTAAAAATAAAAAGATTGTGCATGCACATGTGTGCAAACACAGAATCACATCAGGATAACTCTCTAAGCTTCTAAGAGTGAGATACTTGGCTATGGTTGAAGTTCTCCCTGTGGGAACTCCATCCCCAAGATCTGCCAGATTGACAATAGATTGGGATGAGTGAGCCAATTTAGAAAAAGAAAAGGACATTTGGGTGCTATGTCAGGTGGGATGCCATACATCCAGGCTTCATTGCTTGGGTTGGTATCATGTGTTGGATACAAGTCAATGATTTGCTTCTGTCAATTAATGTTTTGTTATTATCTTCAGGCTGCTCTCAGGGAAATAGAGCAGTGTTGAAAAACATGTAACTCATAGGCAACATACAGAGTGTGACTGGAAGCAAATCAAAATGTAATTGGGAAATATTTAACAAAGTTAAAAAAAATACAATAAAACAAATTATATCTCATTTTAAAACTAAGTCAATATGCACTGGCAGATATCCTTATGTACATAGTTTTATATCCATTATATAAGATATGCCAGTAGGTGAAATAATGAGAAGATTCTGAATGAGCATCAATCCATACTGAGTTTTATAGGTAAAGGATTTTGCTCAAAAAGGGAAAAAAAAGACAATCCCCCATGAAGAAATTTGAGACATTTTTGGTTGTTCTTATAGATTGAGATGAAACTTGTACAAGGGAGTTTCTCGGAAATCCAATCCAAGGCCACCCTCCTGAAATGGAGAGGAGATTTGGAAACAGAAGGTTTGACCCCATAGCCAAGTCTGTGGCCTTTTTCTTTTCTACCCTATCCCTTTCTTCCCTGGGTGGGTAAATAATATAGAAGATCTGCATGTTTGATACAAGTGGCTTGTTTTTTCCCAAAATGATCTTGCTTTAAGTTTGGCATAATACATGGGAATAAGGGCAAGAATAGGTATTAACTGATATTGCTGCAATCTCTAAATTAGTTGAAAAACTAATCTTCCTTAAACAGACCAATAATACTATTGGACTTGCTTCATCTACTAGGTATACAGGAGTGTGGTGGTAAATTTCTAATAATCAATTCTCCAAATATATATATGCATAGCATATTTTTAAAACTTTAATCTATATAATTAGAAAGACAGATTAAAGTTTTAAATATGTATTATGCATACTTTTTTTTTAATTGTACGTTGCTCATTTTTACATTTTTTTACATTTACATTTCTATTACATTAGGGTGTGAGGCAATTGGGGTTAAGTGACTTGCATAAGGTCAAACAGCTAGTAAGTATGCATCTTTTAAAAAACCAGCACTAAAATCAGGAGAACATGAGTTCAAATCCAACCTTAGGTAGAAGACAAGTCTCTTAACTCTGCCTCAGTTTCCTTTTCTGTAAAAATGAGTCGGGAAAATGGCAAACTACTCTAGTATCTTCGGCAAGAAAATCCTAAATAGGTTCATAAAGAATCAGACATAATTAATCTACTAAACAACAACTGCATTATAAATATTTTCTCCATTGCTTTCTTAAGTCTAGATAATGAATAAAACAACAAATCAAGCCCTGAATTCTAGCACTGGCCAATTTCTAAAGTACAAATGCTCACACTGAAAATTTTGGAGTGGTAATGAGCAAAGCAGGAAACTGAGGACTTCTCAGAATAATAACTTTGGGCAATTCAAGACTCAGCACTAAGGGTCTGTTAATCATTAAGGTTCTAGGAAGAAGAACAAAGACTTGGTCTTCTAGTAGAAATACTGAGATAATTCCCTTGACCTTTACTTTACAGCTTAGAGAAGAACCTGATTAATTATTTAATGGCCTGGAGATATTCAAGAAGTCGCCAAACTAGCTATCTCTATTTGTTGATTGAGAAAGCCTGAGGTAAAATAAGTCTCCTTAGTTATTCTAGAAACCTTTTAACCCCTCTGACTTAATCAATTACTTACCTCTAAATAAACCTCCTTATTATGAGGTATTATGTGGTTTCTTATAAAATTATTAACTAAGGTAGATTGAACCTATAAACATAGAACTTAAATTTTAGTTTATGAAGGTCTCATGGGTTTGGGAAAATGAAATTTTTTGTACAAACCTTACAATAAAATGCTCATACCAGCTCAAGCAAGCATTTGCAATAAAATGACCACCATAAACTTAGGCAAACTATATTGGCTTGACTAGAATTTAGCAAACCTTTGCTACTTCCACTAATCAGGCAGTGAAAATTAACCAGATGAGGAGAGAAGATCATGGGTTCCTGTAGTTTTTGACTATTTAAATTATCTCTTGGCCTTTGTAAAACTGACTCTCCTTTCTCTGAGACTCCAGTGAGCCGACTGCCCACTTCTCTAGAGATTGTAATAAAGCTTCTGTTCTTCACTTTGAGAAATCCCTGACTAGTCATTTTGAATCGGGGGTTGCCATCCCACACAGAATGTTTGGTAAGGGAACGATCATTGCTTGGCTTTGGAGACCAAAAAGGCACCAAGGGACTTTTTGTCCCCAAGTCTCTGAGGTTTTCGTTGTTCTCCTCCTTGCTAGACAGAGGCCTGAGGCAGAGAGATTGAGTAAAGAAAGAAGCAGAGTGAAATCTAGTTTTGCATGTGTGTGTGCACATGGTCTGGAAGACTTACACAAGTAATCCAAGGTAGGCCTTCGGCAGTCTGGGGAGCAATTGGCTGGGGCAAGGGAAACCAGAGAGATTAGTTTTCACTAAATTGAGCTGTGTTGTCAGGCTGCAGAGATCCCAAGGGAAAAGACTCACCAAAGCAGCTCTTGGTTGACTGCTGGTAAAGAGTGATCTTTGCCAAAAGGATTGGAAGTAGAAGTATGGTCCTCTCCAATCATGGGGAAAGCACAGACTAAAACTCCAAGCCAGGAACCAGGTCAGGGAGTGCCATTTGATAGTCCATTAGGGAACTGGCTGTAGAATTGGAATGAATTGCCAAAGTACAGAAGGAAAAAGAAAATGATAAAGTATTGCTGTTTTGTTTGGAGTGGACAAGATTTGGGCAGAGGAATAATTAGCCAAAATAGGAAGAAGTCCAATAATTGGATATGTCAGCAACTAAATTTGTATGTTACTGAGAAAAGTTCCTTCAATCCAGAAGAATCAGTGTATGCAAGCCCCTGGCTTCCAGGATCAAAAAATCAGCTGTTTTTAAGCCAGGCAAAAGAGGTGAAGAAAAAGATGGAAAAAGAGCCAGATCCTGAGAAAATCCCATTTCACCCTTTGGATTCTTTAATTGCAGTCTCTCCATTGTATGTGCCCCATCCTCGACCAGTGGTCCCACAAGCACCCCCAGCTGTGGAGGCAAAACCAAGGGCAGCAGGAGCCTGCAAGGAACTAGTATATAGACATTTAGAAAGAGAATTAGAACAACAAGAAAGAATTAATGTATATCTTAGCCACTCTTGTAACTCCAGGGAAAAAAATCAGCTATTAGAAAGGCAGCTATGGAAAAGTGGGAGAGACATCATCCCCTTGGAGAAGGAATAATGACTGAGGAACAACAATATCCACTAATATGGGATAATAATAATCAAGCATACAGTCAGAATATGCAAGATTTAAAGGATCTAATTATTATTGGGATCAAAAATTCTTTTCCCAAAAGACAGAATATCAATAAAGCCTTAGAGGTTAGACAAGAAAAGGGTGAATCATCTTTCAGATTCCTAAAACATCACAAAGCGGGGATTCAAAAATATTCAGAAATAAAATTAGAAGATCCAGCAACAGAAAGTGTGCTAAAGCTAAATTTTGTCTCCAATTCATGGCCAGACATACATAAGAAATTGTAGAAATTGGAAGGATGGAGTAATAAGTCAACTGGGGAATTATTGAAAAAAACAATGAAGATATATGTGAGGAGAGATGGGGAAAAAGAAAAGAAAGAGAATCAATGAATCAAATGCTAGTGCAGACTTTACAAGAAATCCAAGAACAAGGAAAAGGGTGGAATACGAAATCTCAGAAGCAAGGAGTGACAGGACCTGCAAGGGATAGAGTTAGGCAAGTGAGTGGCTGACACAGTGCCCTCTGACCTGTTGGACCTGTGGGAAGATCAGACATGTATCTAGAAATTGTCCCGGAAGGGAAGATTAGCAAATTTTTCACATCTCCAAAATCTATAAAGAAATAAAGGGGGAGGAATGGACTGAGGGGAAAGTAAAGGGTAGGAAGAAGAAAAGGGAAGCATCCATGGGTGGAGGGAGATTAAGTAATAGCAAGGCAAGTTAAGGAGCAGAATTAGAGCAAAGAGTCAGCAGGGATAGGAAAGAGATGTGTGTGTATATATGTGTGTATGGGGAAGAGGGGTATAAGTGTGTGTATGTGTATGTGTTTATGTTTATATCTACATATGTGTGTGTGTATGTGTGTATATATATGTATATATATATATATATATATGTATATATTCCTTTTTAACTATAGCCTGTTGGGAGTGGGAGGATCAGGGTGAAAGAAGGAAAAAATAATAAAACAAAACAGCTGTGCAGCACAGAACAAAAGAACAATTTACAAGGAAGTAAAGGAGAAATAGACACTCATGAATATAATTTCTTCTACTAATATATATATATACTTTCTTGAACTGGCAATTCATTGTTATATATTTTGAATCTTCCCTGATGTTCTGTGGGGCACATGACAATGTTCTCTTTTGTTATGTATTCCTTTTCTGTTTTTCTTTTTTTCTTACTCTTTTTAAAATAAATATATTTATAAAAACCTTACAATAAAATGCTCATACCAGCTCAAGCAAGCATTTGCAATAAAATGACCACCATAAACTTAGGCAAACTATATTGGCTTGACTAGAATTTAGCAAACCTTTGCTACTTCCACTAATCAGGCAGTGAAAATTAACCAGATGAGGAGAGAAGATCATGGGTTCCTGTAGTTTTTGACTATTTAAATTATCTCTTGGCCTTTGTAAAACTGACTCTCCTTTCTCTGAGACTCCAGTGAGCCGACTGCCCACTTCTCTAGAGATTGTAATAAAGCTTCTGTTCTTCACTTTGAGAAATCCCTGACTAGTCATTTTGAATCGGGGGTTGCCATCCCACACAGAATGTTTGGTAAGGGAACGATCATTGCTTGGCTTTGGAGACCAAAAAGGCACCAAGGGACTTTTTGTCCCCAAGTCTCTGAGGTTTTCGTTGTTCTCCTCCTTGCTAGACAGAGGCCTGAGGCAGAGAGATTGAGTAAAGAAAGAAGCAGAGTGAAATCTAGTTTTGCATGTGTGTGTGCACATGGTCTGGAAGACTTACACAAGTAATCCAAGGTAGGCCTTCGGCAGTCTGGGGAGCAATTGGCTGGGGCAAGGGAAACCAGAGAGATTAGTTTTCACTAAATTGAGCTGTGTTGTCAGGCTGCAGAGATCCCAAGGGAAAAGACTCACCAAAGCAGCTCTTGGTTGACTGCTGGTAAAGAGTGATCTTTGCCAAAAGGATTGGAAGTAGAAGTATGGTCCTCTCCAATCATGGGGAAAGCACAGACTAAAACTCCAAGCCAGGAACCAGGTCAGGGAGTGCCATTTGATAGTCCATTAGGGAACTGGCTGTAGAATTGGAATGAATTGCCAAAGTACAGAAGGAAAAAGAAAATGATAAAGTATTGCTGTTTTGTTTGGGGTGGACAAGATTTGGGCAGAGGAATAATTAGCCAAAATAGGAAGAAGTCCAATAATTGGATATGTCAGCAACTAAATTTGTATGTTACTGAGAAAAGTTCCTTCAATCCAGAAGAATCAGTGTATGCAAGCCCCTGGCTTCCAGGATCAAAAAATCAGCTGTTTTTAAGCCAGGCAAAAGAGGTGAAGAAAAAGATGGAAAAAGAGCCAGATCCTGAGAAAATCCCATTTCACCCTTTGGATTCTTTAATTGCAGTCTCTCCATTGTATGTGCCCCATCCTCGACCAGTGGTCCCACAAGCACCCCCAGCTGTGGAGGCAAAACCAAGGGCAGCAGGAGCCTGCAAGGAACTAGTATATAGACATTTAGAAAGAGAATTAGAACAACAAGAAAGAATTAATGTATATCTTAGCCACTCTTGTAACTCCAGGGAAAAAAATCAGCTATTAGAAAGGCAGCTATGGAAAAGTGGGAGAGACATCATCCCCTTGGAGAAGGAATAATGACTGAGGAACAACAATATCCACTAATATGGGATAATAATAATCAAGCATACAGTCAGAATATGCAAGATTTAAAGGATCTAATTATTATTGGGATCAAAAATTCTTTTCCCAAAAGACAGAATATCAATAAAGCCTTAGAGGTTAGACAAGAAAAGGGTGAATCATCTTTCAGATTCCTAAAACATCACAAAGCGGGGATTCAAAAATATTCAGAAATAAAATTAGAAGATCCAGCAACAGAAAGTGTGCTAAAGCTAAATTTTGTCTCCAATTCATGGCCAGACATACATAAGAAATTGTAGAAATTGGAAGGATGGAGTAATGTCAACTGGGGAATTATTGAAAAAAACAATGAAGATATATGTGAGGAGAGATGGGGAAAAAGAAAAGAAAGAGAATCAATGAATCAAATGCTAGTGCAGACTTTACAAGAAATCCAAGAACAAGGAAAAGGGTGGAATAAGAAATCTCAGAAGCAAGGAGTGACAGGACCTGCAAGGGATAGAGTTAGGCAAGTGAGTGGCTGACACAGTGCCCTCTGACCTGTTGGACCTGTGGGAAATCAGACATGTATCTAGAAATTGTCCCTGGGAAGGGAAGATTAGCAAATTTTTCACATCTCCAAAATCTATAAAGAAATAAAGGGGGAGGGATGGACTGAGGGGAAAGTAAAGGGTAGGAAGAAGAAAAGGGAAGCATCCATGGGTGGAGGGAGATTAAGTAATAGCAAGGCAAGTTAAGGAGCAGAATTAGAGCAAAGAGTCAGCAGGGATAGGAAAGAGATGTGTGTGTATATATGTGTGTATGGGGAAGAGGGGTATAAGTGTGTGTATGTGTATGTGTTTATGTTTATATCTACATATGTGTGTGTGTGCATATATATATATATATATTCCTTTTTAACTATAGCCTGTTGGGAGTGGGAGGATCAGGGTGAAAGAAGGAAAAAATAATAAAACAAAACAGCTGTGCAGCACAGAACAAAAGAACAATCTGCAAGGAAGTAAAGGAGAAATAGACACTCATGAATATAATTTCTTCTACTAATATATATATATATATATTTTCTTGAACTGGCAATTCATTGTTATATATTTTGAATCTTCCCTGATGTTCTGTGGGGCACATGACAATGTTCTCTTTTGTTATGTATTCCTTTTCTGTTTTTCTTTTTTTCTTACTCTTTTTAAAATAAATATATTTATAAAATACTAGTCTTTCATCAATAATTCAATGGTAATTTAGAAGGAGGTCTTCAGTAGACTTGGCCTGGTGCTGCATAATATTTTTAAAAGTGAGTTGGATAAAGATTGTGTGCTTGTTTAAAATGCTGATAAGTCAGCAGTCAATAAATATTTGAGTGCTTCCCCCTTACCCCACCAAAAAAAAAAGAATCATGAAAGTCGAGGCCAAAAAAGGGGGCTAGATATCACATTTCAACAAAACTGCCTAATTCTCTTAGAATTAGAGGACAAAGTGAAAATAGAATGAATACACTGATTGCCTCCTGAAAGAACCTCCAAAATATAAATTCCTTAGAACATCATGACCAAACTTCAGAGCTTCTAAGTAAGAGGAAAAAAATACAAGTAAACAGAGAGAAAGAATTCAAGTACCAAGGATCACAGACAGAATCAGACAATGTCTAGTTGCTACCACCATTAAGAAACAGAGAGCTAAGAATAGGATATTCTAAAAGGCAAAAGAAATAGGGTTTATAATCAAGAATAATTTATTGAAAAAAACGAAAAACAATCCTATTGGAAGGGGGAGGGAAAGGGAGGAGTATGGTCCTTTAATGAAAAAGAAAAGTTTCAAACATTCTTGATGAAAACATCAGAGCTGAATAGATACTTTTAAATATAAGCACAGAAGTCAAGAGAAGTAGAAAAAGATAAATACATGTGATTAATCATAAGGGATTAAAAAAAGTGCAAACTGTTTTCATTCTAATACAGGGAAATGATTAGATGTGTTTTCTCAGAACCTTATTATCATCAGGAATCAAAGATGGAATCAAATGAGAGAAAGGATTGGAGTGGTTATATTATACATTGATGATCTTTAAAGAAGCAAGGAAAAAGGAAAGGGAAAGGAACACACCACAGGGGAAAGGGAGATGTATAAGGGGAAATAATTTTATTTAATGGACTAAGGGTTCTCCAGGTCTGGAAAACAGCAGTCCAGAAGAGGAAATGAGGTTCATTTGGGGTAAGAAAATCAATTTAAAAAATACCAGTTGTCCAAGGCAGTGAGAATGAGTGTTCTCCCTTTAAAAAGAGCTTTCTTTCCAGTTCTGCTTCTGCATTCCAGACTTTAAAACTATGACTGAGTTACTCATCCTAAACCCTCTTTCAGTGATGTAATATGATTGTTGGTTCCTGATTTTAGGGAGGGCTTCTGTTCTAACAATAAGTCAGTAAACCTAAATCTTCTGGCTTTGGAATCTGCCTCAGGGACTTCCCACACTCCCAATCTAAGAACAACAATCTGTCTAATTCTGAATAGATAATTCCTCAGTTCATTCCTGACTGTCAGATAGCTTCTGGGTTCAGGATAATTCCACAGATAATAGTGATAGACTTGTCAGTGATAACCAAATTCTGGAGCCCACTCCTGAGCTGTAGAATTAGTATGTCAATGATAGAAAGCTGGATAAATATGTCTTATTACTTCTGTTTCTTTGCTGAATTCAAAGAGTCTGCTTGTAATAGCGTTATAATTACAATAAATTTTGCCCTTTGGGTAAGGAGATGATTTCAAGCCTGCAAATTCTTCTGAGACACCTCACAACATTAATATATACCTCAAACTTTTGGGGTTTCCTTCCCAATCTCCACATTAGCACTTGGAACCACTTCACCATGGAATATCCAATCAACCCTGTGGCCTTCTCATCCCAGGGCATTCCTCCTTCTCCCATTGAGTTCTTTCTGGGAGCTTCATTTTGTGGAAAGGCCCAATCCCTCTTTGGGCTCTGATCTCTTGACTTCCAGACTTCAAAACCATGCTTCCTTGGAAATTGAAGAGGTGCCCATCAATTAGGGGATGGCTGATTGTGGTTTGTGATTATAAAGGAATATTATTGTACCATAAGAAATGATGAGCAAGATGCTGTCAGAAAAACCCAGAAAGACTTTTATGAACTCATGCAAAATGAAATATACTGTGTACAAAGTAATAGCAATATTGTGGGATGATTAGCTGTGAATGACTTTGCTAGTCTCAGCAATATAATGATCCAAGGCTACTCTAAATGTTATGCTATCCATACCTAGAGAAAGAACTGATTGTATCTGAATATAGATTGAAACATGCTACTTTTAAATTTTGTTTTTCTTGAGGGTTTTTTTTTGGGGGGGGTGGGGAGACAGGGAAATCTATGTTTTCTTTTGTAACACAACTTTTATGCAAATGTTTTGCATAACCTCACATGTGTCTTCTCAAAGGGGAAGGTGGAAGGAAGGGAAAGAATCTAGAACTCAAAGTTTTAAAAAACAAATGTTAAAAATTGTTTTACATGTAATTGGGGGGAAAACATTAAATCAAAACCATTGCTCCTTAACCACTACATTCATCTCTCCCCACTTCTTTTTTGTTGTTGTTTTGGTGATTCCCTTTTATACATTTGTATTCACCCTCATTTGACTATAAATTTTTCTTTTTTCTTTTGTACTTGTGTCCCCAGCTTAGCATAATAGCACATTGTAAGTATTTAATAAAAGCTACTTTTCTTTGCTTCCTTCCTTTTTCCTTTTTTCCTTCCTTCCCTCTTTTTATATGCTTTCACAATACAGCCATTCACAAACAAAATTTCCAGGTTTATTATCCAAGAAGGGAGTCTAAGCTCTTATTTAGAGACCCTAGGAGAGGGTGCATGTAGGATTGAATAGTCTATGCTGGTTTGGGGAAGATTAAGCCCCTGAAAGTGATTTTTAAGTAATTACAGAATAACATTAAATATTTGACAAGGAATAAGGAAATAGTGAGTTTTATAGCTTCTGTAAACATATAATTGCAGTTTGCCAAAATAATAACAATAAAAATAAGATTTGAGAATAGATTTGCTGTATATCTTGAGATTTCTTTGACTGAACAAAGAATAAAGAATTTTTGGTCGAGTACTAGTTATTTTGAAACAGTTTGCTTAAGAATATTCATTTTATATGTTCAGAAGGATTGTACATGTTTAAACTATACTGGATTACTATCTAGGGGAGGGGCATGAGGGGAAGGGAGGGAGAAAAATTTGAAACACAAAGTTTTGCAAGGGTAAATGTTGAAAACTATATTTGCATGTATTTTGAAAATAAAAGGCTAAAACAAGATTATACGATGATCAACAGCAAGGTGATTCAGGCCAGTGGTTTTTTGATGAAGAGAGTCATCTGGATCCAGAGAGAGATTGTAGGGACTAAGTGTGAATTACAACATGAGTATTTTCACTTTTTTGTTGTGGTTTGCTTGCATTTTGTTTTCTTTGTCATTTTTTCCTTTGTGATCTGATTTTTCTTGTGCAGCATGATAATTGTAGAAACAGGTACAGAAGAATTGCACATGTTTAACATATATTGGATTACTTGCCATCTAGGAGAGGGAGTGAAGAGAAGGGAGAAAAAAATTGAAACACAAGATTTTGCAAAGATGAATGTTGAAAAATTATCTATGCCTATGCTTTGAAAACAAAAGCTTTAATTTTAAAAATAAATAACAAAAGGATATTTTTTTTAAGTTTTAAATTAAAAAATAAATAAGGGGAAAAATAATATCCATTTTATATGACTAAGGATAATTAAATTAATTTTTGGCCAGCTTACACACATACAATAAAATTATTCTTAAATTCTAATTGCCTTTAATCTGGACCACCTTGATTCTTGATAGCTTTTCTATCTTTACAGACTTCTTATCACTATTAGGAAGATTAAAGAACAGGGAACTAAAATGTATTTGAATGACAGGCCTTTGTCTCCACTCTACATTGTAATCTCCACAATAACAGATATAATTAGTTAGATATTTTATGCAATATTATCACCCACATTATGCTGTCTTGCATATTGTTTTGGGCATCTGAAAAAGTTTTCTTCATCCATTTGTTGTGCTGTACTAAAGTAAAATGCAGAAGGCTTCATATTTATAATGAATTAACGCGAATAATGTATCAGGAGAAAGTAAAAATGGTGACATCAACAAATCTTCTGGTTCAAAATGCTGGTAAGCCACCTCCTTAATAAGCTTATTCTCTGTCATAGCTCCATTTTGTAATGTCCGGGCTAGCTTTCTGGAGGATCTTTGGACGGACCTTGATCTTAGCAGGAAAGTCACCACGAGGATGTTCAGGGATAGAGTCTGGAGTCTGGAGTCTGGAGTCTGAGATCAAGCTCAAACACACACTCACTCTTCTCCAGTCCTCTCAGCCCTTAAATACCTTAGTACAATTACATCATTACAGCACATGTGCCAATTGTAGAATCATTACATCATCATATCACACTAAATACTAAGTATATGTGAACTAGAGAACCATTATCTCAGCAATCACACCGAGTAAACACCCTGCTGTAAGTATCCTTGCTTCAAGTATGTTTTTCTCAGAATTCCCCAATATCTGCTGTCTTCTACACTGTACCACCTTCTCTTTCTCTTCTCTATTTTTTGATTGCATTTGATCTGCCACTTTTTCCTACTTCAGTTCTAGATGTACCCATTCTCTCTGGTTGTAAGTCAAATCACTTTTGCAGAGCTCCCATCGAACTCTAAAACTCTTTTGAAAAACAAGCAAGTTGGTGGCACAGTGGATAGAGCGCTGGCTCTAGTCAGAAGAACCTGAGTTCAAATTTGGCCCCAGACACTTATTAGTCATGTAGTTTGGTCAAGTCACTTTATCTCAGTTGCCTCCAAAAGAAAGAAAAGAAAAACAAATAAGCTGCTTTCTCTCTTCACTGCTAAATATGGAATGTCTTTCCATCCATCTACTAACTACTGTGTTCTATTGTGTTCAGAAAAAACATGGCCACCTTTTTAGAATTCTTTATATCAAACATGGACATCATTCAGTTGTTTGTTTGTTTTTATGTTTTTCTTGGGTTGAAGTTACAGCTAAATAGTAAGCTTCCTTTAACTTTTTTCTCCGCTGAGAGAAATACTGCTTGTGGTGTCTATAGTCTCTCCAGCGTCAGATTCCCAAAACACAAATCAATAGTAGTTATATGTCATTCCCAAGCATTACAATAAAGTACAGTCAAATAGTATGTAAAGGAAGTATCATTATTCTTGGGGGAGTTGAACTAGGAAAACTTACATATTCCTTCCATTGAGATTATTGTTCTGGTCTCATTGTTCTTTACATGTTCCTCAGTGTACTATTGAAATGTTTACATTAAAAATCCCTTTGAGGGCCCTTGGCATTGTTCTAAATTTTTAAAAGTCAGCCAAAACTAACATTTCTTTGAGCAGTGTGTTTCAAAGTCTCTGCCTGAGACCAAATGGATCCATGTATTGAGAAGTGCTTCTCCTACTATCTTTTAACAACCACAGAAAACTTCTTGTCTCTGGTTGAGAATATATATTTGTGCATACCTTGCAATGTGATTTTGCCATCACTATTTTACTGAAGTTCTTGCTATCTTCTTCCTGAAATCAGTCCATTAATGTGGACAAATTCCAAAGTTCTTTCATGCTAATATTCTCCAAATATGCAGAACTTTTCTTTCTAGAAAATCCTTTCCCCATTGGCTAGTTTCCAGTAATCTCTGTAATCTCCTCAGTCTCCCAGTTTTGCAGTGATTTACCATTTTATAGAAGATCCACAAGGCATGAATTTACTCAGTAATCTGAAAAGTCTTTGAGTCAGACTCACTCCAATTCTTCCAAGCATTTTTCAAACTTAATCTAAAGAATGTCATTGATTGGTTGCTTGTTCTCATCTCTTTCAGGTAGCTAGCTGGACATCTTCTTACAGAATAATAATATTCCATAACATTCATATACTATAACTTATTTAGCCATTCTCCAATTGATAGGCAGGCACTCAGTTTCCAATTTCTTGCCACTACAAAAAGGGTTGCCACAAACATTTTTCCTCCTTTAAGATCCCTTTCCCTCCTTTAAGATCTCTTTGGGATATAAGCCCAGTAAAAACACTACTGGATCAAAGGGTATGCACCGTGTGATAACTTTTTGAGCCTAGTTCCATATTGCTCTCCAGAATGGTTGGATCCATTCATAACTCCACCAACAATATATCAGTGTCCCAGTTTTCCCACATTCCCCTCCAACATTCATCATTATCTTTTCCTGTCATCTTAGCCAATCTGACAATGTAGTGGTATCTCAGAGTTGTCTTAATTGTCTTAATTTGCATTTCTCTCATCTATAGTGATTTAGAGCATCTTTTCATATGACTAGAAATGGTTTTAATTTCTTCATCTGAAAATTGTCTATTCATAACCTTTGACCATTTGTCAATTGGAAGTGGCTTGGATTCTTATAAATTTGAGTCAATTCTCTATATATTTTAGAAATGAGGCTTTTATCAGAGCCCTTAAATATAAAAATGTTTTCCCAATTTATCACTTCCCTTATAATCTTATCTGCATTAGTTTTGTTTGTACAAAAACTTTTCAACTTAATATAATCAAAATTTTCTGTTTGATGTTCAGTAATGAGTTCCAGTTCTTCTTTGTTAACAAATTCCTTCCTTCTCCACAGATCTGAAAAGTTAACTTTCCTATGTTCTTCTTATTTGTTTATAATATCATTCTTTATGTCTAAATCATGGACCCATTTTGACCTTATCTTGGTATAGGATGTTAAGTATGGATCAATGCCCAGTTTCTGCCATACTAGTTTCTATTTTTCCTAGCAGTTTTTGTCAAATCATTAGTTCTTATCCCAAAAGCTGGGGGGTTGGGGTTTGTCAAACACTAAATTGCTATAATTGTTGACTATTTTGTCCTGTGAACCTAACCTACTCCACTGATCAATTACTCTATTTCTTTTTTTTTAATAAAACTTTTTATTTTCAAAACACATGCACGGATAATTTGACATTGACCCTTGCATAGCCTTGTGTTGCAGATTTTCTCCTCCTTCCCCCACACCCTCCCCTAGATGGTAAGCAATTAAATATATGTTAAACATGCCAAAATATATGTTAAATTCAATATGTATAAACATATTTATACAATTCTCTTGCTGCACAAGAGAAATCAGATCAAAAAATAAGAAAGTAAATGAGTAAGAAAATAAAAGGCAAGCGAACAACAACAAAGAGAGTGAGAATGATATATTGTAATCCACATTCAGTTCCTACAGTTCTTTCTCTGGGTATAGATGGCTCTCTTCATCACAAGATCATTGAAACCGGCATTAATCATCTCATTGTTGGAAAGAGTCACGCTCATCAGAATTGATCGTCATATAATATTGTTGTTGCCTTGTACAATAATCTCCTGGTTCTGCTCATTTCACTCAGCATCAGTTCATGTAGGTCTCTCCAGACCTCTCTAAAATCATCCTCCTGATCGTTTCTTATAGAACAGTAATATTCCATAACATTCATATACCATAATTTATTCAGCCATTCTCCAGTTGATGGACATCCACTCAGTGTCCAGTTTCTGGCCACTACAAAGAGGGCTGCCACAAACATTTTTGCACATACCGGTCCCTTTCGCTTCTTTAGTATCTCTTTGGGATATAAGCCCAGTAGAAACACTGCTGGGTCAAAGGGTATGCACAGTTTGATAATTTTTTGAGCATCATTCCAAATTGCTCTCTAGAATGGGCTGGATCCATTCCCAACTCCACCAACAATGTCCCAGTTTTCCCACATCCCCTCCAACATTGATCATTATCTTTTCCTGTTATCTTAGCCAATCTGAGAGATGTGTAGTGATATCTCAGAGTTGCCTTAATTTGCATTTCTCTGATCAATAGTGATTTAGAGCACCTCCTCATATGATTAGAAATAGTTTTAATTTCTTCATCTGAAAATTGTCTGTTAATATCCTTGACCATTTATCAATTGGAGAGTGGTTGGATTCTTATAAATTTGAGTCAATTCTCCACATATTTTAGAAATGAGGCCTTTATCAGAACCCTTAAATGTAAAAATGGTTTCCCAATTTATCACTTCCCTTCTGATCTTGTCTGCATTAGTTTTGTATGTACAAAAGCTTTTTAACTTAATATAATCAAATTATCTATCTGGTGTTTAATTATGAGTTCCAGTTCTTTGGACACAAATTCCTTCTCCACAATCTGAGAGGTAAACTATCCTATGTTCTTTTAATTTGCTTATAATATCACTCTTTATGTCTAAATCATGAACTCATTTAGATCTTATCTTGGTATGTGATGTTAGATGTGAGTCGAGCCCTAATTTCTTCCATGCTAATTTCCAATTTATCCAGCAGATTTTTGGCCAGATTGTGAGTTCTTATCCCAAAAGCTGGGGTCTTTGGGGACTGTCAAACACTAGATTGCTATAGTTATTGCCTATTTTGTCATGTGATCCTAACCTATTTCACTGAGTACTCTTATTTCTTAGCCAGTACCAAATGGTTTTGATGACCACTGCTTTATAAAATAGTTTTAGGTCTGGCAACATCTTCTGCCTTACTTTCAGTGGAATGGAGTAACATGATCAATTTACTAAATCATCAATTCACTCTTATACTTCAACAGAAGATAACTAAGTTCTGGAAGAAGATGAGATGCTCTGAAATCAAGATTAGGTAGAGAGAGTTTCCCCTATGGTAACCAATGAGCGTGTCCCTTTGTTTTGGAATGCCTGGGACCAGCCTTTGACTTTTCAAAAGGCATCATCTCCAATGATGTACTTTAAATATCAAAATTTATACTGTATTTTTTTTCTGGTGAAAATCTTACCCCCAATTAAATTCCTAAAACTAAATTTTATAATCCTGTTTTTGTAATTTTGTGATTTTTATGTTTACCTTACTGTGAGATTCTGTCTTTGTTCCATAGTTACAATAAAATTTTAAGTAAAAATGGTTGTGACAGACAGGTTTTCAAAGACAGCACATGTTTATGTACCTTTGAAACGCGCTCTCTCTCTTTCTCTCTCTCTCTCTCTTTCTCTCTCTCTCTCTCTCTCTCTCTCTCTCTTTCTCTCTCTCTCTCTCTCTCTCTCTCTCTCTCTCTCTCTCTTTCTCTCTCTCTCTCTCTCTCTCTCTCTCTCTCTCTCTCTCTCTCTCTCTCTGTCTCCCTCTCTGTCTCTCTCTCTGTGTGTCTCCCTCTGTCTCTCTGTCTCTCTTCCTTCTCCTCTCCTCCCCCACCCCTGCCCAGAAATGCTTGCATTTATTTATTTAGCTAATTAATAAATTTATTTCTGACAAACATCCCAAGGAGTATTGAATTTTTCTTCCACAAGTCCATACTTGATGACTTCATTGTAAAGGTGAGCATAGGAGAATATGATGACAGATATGTTGGAAAACACAACTAAGGATTAACGAGCAAAAAAGGCCAAAGATTTCCCACATTTATCAGTGATTGCCATTTAAATGAGTGATTTTGTGTCAAACTGCAAATCCCATGGGAGAAATAGACCATGTACATAAAACTTAACAAGTTTTATAATAAACTTGATTGTTAGAGGGATGATGAATGGCCCATTAACCCTGTGTCTGAAGTAGGGTCCCTGATAGCTATTCAAGTCCAAAAGAGCTTGTGGGACAGTTGCAAGGGTGAAAGGGCCACAGTTGGAGTGAGGGAAAGGACAATAGCTTCCTAAAAAGCTTGATGAGGAAATTGTATATAGTAACCCCAAGGGGTCTCAGAGAAAGTAGCAGCAGCAGAAATGGTTTTTCACCAGCCAGTCACCCTTCATCCATAGATGTGAATTCAATAGAGAGAGAAGAAATTGTATTTAGTAAGGTTTTCTCTAGTGTATTCACATTTATGAGTGAAGGATACATTCACTCATTGCAGGGGACATAGTATACTAAAGGGGAGGATTCTAAGGGCCCTGTCCCCTTTCTTAAGCTACATGGGATCCAAGAAATGGGCTTAAGTCTCAATTCCTTGTCCTTTACAATTCTAAATCGGGAGGAATTATTCCCTTTTTGGGACCTTGTCATGTGGATTTTAGGGTTTAGGATTCCAGGCTGAATGTTACAGACAGCCTACAGGGAAGCCCTGAAATATCAGGGTCCTAGGACTCGAGGTGAGGGTCTGTGGTCAGGGGAAGATGGTGAGAGGTTGGGATTTGAACTTGAATATGTTGGGACTAATACCATGAAGGAAAACATGTAGGAGAATTAAGCCCCAAAGAGGCCTAATTAAGAAGAAATATTTTGGGGACTTCTGGCCAAGATGGTGGAGAGGAGGCACACAGCTGTGTAAACTCCGCATTTTTCTCTCACTATCCATCTCATTATAAACCTCTGAATTGATGCTTGACTGAAAAAAAACCTACAAATAGTTACCAAGAGCAGCCATCCTTGAGACTCGTCAGGAAAGGTCTGTTTTTGCGTGAGGGCGGGGACGGTTATTAGATCGGAAGCAGGCTGCGGGCAGCAGTGGCAGCGAGAGCACGGAAGGCGGCTCAGAGCCGAGCAGAGCAGAGAGGGGGTGGGGTGTGATCGCAGCAGTCTCTGCGGGGAGAGCTTTGCTACAGGACTGGATACTTTGCTCCGGCAGCAAGTCAGCAACCCAGCAGAGAAGCTAAAAACACCGAGGGTGAAGAATACAACCCCAAATAGCTGGAGTCTCTCGGGACCTGGCCACCCCTCCCCCAAAGTGTCTCAGCACGCTCTCGGATCTCAGAGCGCAGGCTCAGCACAGTCTGGCCAGGGCCTCGCTGCTGCCCCCACAGTCTGTAGAGGAAGCTCGGTAACACCACCCAGCCCCTCCTCCCTCCCAAAGAAAGCAGCCTCCATTCAAGGGTTTTTTCTTCTGTTTCTTTGCTAGTTTGTCTTTGATTATTAGACAGAATGAGCAAGAAACTAAAGAGGACTTTAACCCTTGACAGCTTCTATACAGATAGAGAGCAGACTCTAAACCCTGAGGAGACCAAAAACAGACAGTCTCCAGGTGAATCCCCAAAGGAGGAGATCATCTATTCCTCAGCACAGAAGAATCTCATGGAGGAAATTAAAAAGGCTCTCACAAGGGAGCTAGAAGAAAAATGGGAAAAGGAGAGGGAGGCTTGGCAAGAGAGTCTGGAGAAGTCATCCCACTCAGTTAAAGAGAGACTGGATAAAGAAATAAAATCCTTTAAAAATAAAATTAGTGAACTGGAAACAGAAAATAGCTCTCTAAAAAACAAAATTGGCAAAATGGAAAAAAATTCCATAGAACAAAAGAACTCAATGGGACAATTAGAAAAAGATTTTAAAAGAGTGAGTGAAGAAAATACTTCATTGAAAATCAGAATTGAACAAATGCAATTGAATGACTCGAGGAGACAAGAAGAATCAGTCAAGCAAATCCAAAAAAATCAAACAATGGAAAAGAATGTGAAATACCTTCTGGGGAAAACAACAGACCTGGAAAACAGATCCAGGAGAGACAACCTGAGAATCATCGGACTCCCAGAAAAACATGATGAAAAAAAGAGCCTGGACACTATTTTCCAGGAAATTATCAAAGAGAACTGCCCAGAAGTCATAGGAACAGAAGAAAAAATAAACATTGAAAGAATTCATCGATCACCCACTGAAAGGGATCCTAAAATCAAAACACCAAGGAATATAGTGGCCAAATGCCAGAACCCTCAGATGAAGGAAAAAATATTGCAAGCAGCTAGAAAAACCCAATTCAAGTATTGAGGAGCCACAATAAGAATTACCCAGGATCTAGCAGCATCCACACTAAAGGATCGAAGGGCCAAAAGGCTAAGGAACTTGGTATGCAACCAAAAATAACTTACCCAGCGAGAATGAGCATCTTTTTCCAGGGAAGAAGATGGACATTCAACGAAGTAAGCGAATTTCACCTATTTCTGATGAAAAAGCCAGAACTTAACAAAAAGTTTGATCTACAAGTACAGAACTCAAGAGAAATCTAAAAAGGTAAACATTAATCTTGGGAACTATATTTCAGCTATAAAGATATATAAAGAATACATATATACCTTGTTCTAGAAACTAGATGTGGAAAGGACATTGTACCAGAAAAAGGGTAAAGTGGGGGTACTACATCTCATGAAGAGGCAAAGGAAACCTATTATATCTGAGAGAAAGGATGGAGGGGGATGAATATAGTGGGTATCTTACTGCCTTCAGAATTGGCTTTAAGAGAAAAATTTTAGACATATTCAATCTATGGTGAAACTTCTCCCACCTCATTGAAAAGTGAGAAGGGGAAAGTGGAAACGAATATGAACTATTTGCATTTTTGATTTTCTTCCCGAGTTATTTTTACCTTCTGAATCCAATTCTCCCTGTGCAACAAGAGAACTGTTCGGTTCTGCAAACATATATTGTATCTAGGCTATACTGCAACATATCTAACATATATAGGACTGCTTGCCATCTAGGGGAGGGGGTGGAGGAAGGGAGGGGAAAAATCGAAACAGAAGCGAGTGCAAGGGATAATGTTGTAAAAAATTACCCTGGCATGGATTCTGTCAATATAAAGTTATTATTAAATAAAATAAAATTTAAAAAAAAAAAG
Source organism: Antechinus flavipes (assembly GCF_016432865.1). Taxonomy (NCBI): domain Eukaryota; kingdom Metazoa; phylum Chordata; class Mammalia; order Dasyuromorphia; family Dasyuridae; genus Antechinus; species Antechinus flavipes. The sequence goes on from NC_067398.1 coordinate 653,958,511, forward strand.
AAGAAATATTTTGTTTGTTCTTGTTATATCTTTGATGTAAATATTCTGTTGTAAAAGTAAAACCAATGTTAAATGGTTAAATGGCTAGTCACTACCCCTCTAAAAATGGAGGAAATAACAGACTCTTTCCAGTCCCCTCAGATTGCTGGAGAAGGTGGGGATGGGGAAAGACTGAATGTATGGACCTAAGCCTCAGACTGGGGCCAAAGTAAAACCCACTTTATGTTAGTATACATGTATGTGTTTTCTAGCAAGCAATATAATTCCATTTATATACACAGAAGGTGGCTAACATTTGCAGTTATAAAAATAATTAAAAGCAAACACTTTCTTGCATACAGGAACAAATATCTACAGAAAACTAATACTACATACAGTTAAAGTTTTATTGGCTTTGCCATAAAATGGCAAACGTCAGAGAATATTACAAGAAATGAAGCTGATTTTTTTTTTAACAGACTAGTTGCTGGTGTCATTTTTGAATCTATGCACAATCACTGATTTGGAGAAAAAATCAAGATCCATCAAACCTGCTTCCCCAATATACAAAACTTGTGTGAGAGTGACTTTCCTCTATAGATCCAATATCTGTATGTATAAATATAAATGCATACATAAATATTATACATGTGTACATGTATAGTTGTATAAATAAATAGAAACTAATATATTCATATACTTGGAGAGATCTTAGATAAAGGTATCAGTGGGTGGGGGGGTAAGTGTTTATTTAGTGCCTGTTATATGCCAAGCACCATGCTAAGCATTTTATAAGTACCATTTCATTTGATCCTCATAACAACCATGAAAAGTAGGTGCTATTATTATCCCTATTTTGCAGTTGAGGAAACTGAGGCAGACAGAAATTAAATAACTTGTTCACAGTCAAGAAAATAGGCAGACTTTCAAAAATTATATTCTATGGTAGACAATGTCTTTTTTTTAAGATTTTGGTTTTTTTCGATTATTAACCACTTATTTTATCTGTCTTTTATCTTTCCCCATGAAGGGGTAGGGTGGGGAAAAGAAAGAAAAAAAACAAAAATTCTTTCTCTGCTATTCTAATGCAATTTTACCTAGAAGAAACTTTTTCAGAATCCTAATTGTGGTTCAGGTTTTCTCTGAGAACCAGAACCTGTTCTTGACCATATAAAGCCTAGATTTTTAAGCTCTATTATTTCCACATTGTAATAAATCTATATTTGGCAGCAGTTACCTACCACATGAACTCAAAGAGGAGATATTTCTTCCTTGTCAAGGCATTTGATGCTATGAGAGTGGAGTTGAAGGGAGAGATTAGTGCTAGATATAAAATTTTTGGAAGTCATTTTTGTTGAAATGATGCTTCAAACTGCACATATTTAACAGATATTGGATTACTTGCCATCTAGGGGAAGGGGTAGGGGAAAGGGAGGAAGAAAAAAAATTGGAACACAAGGCTTTGCTTAGGTGAATGTTGAAAATTATCTATGTATATTTTTTGAAAATAAAAAGCTTTACAATAAACTGAGAAAACATCTTTACAGTTAAAAGTTCTGATAAAGGCCTCCTTTCAAAAATATATAGAGAATTGACTCTAATTTATAAGAAATCAAGCCATTCTCCAATTGATAAAAGGTCAAAGGATATGAACAGACAATTTTCAGATGAAGAAAATGAAACTATTTCTAGTCACACGAAAAGGTGCTTCAAATCATTATTGATCAGAGAAATGCAAATTAAGACAGCTCTGAGATACCACTACACACCTGTCAGTTTGGCTAACATGACAGGAAAAGATAATGATGAATGTTGGAGGGGATGCAGGAAAACTAGGATACTGGTGCTTTGTTGGTGGAGTTGGGAATGGATCCAACCATTCTGGAGAGCAGTTTGGAATTATGCTGAAAAAGTTATCAAACTGTGCATACCCTTTGTTCCAGCAGTGTTTCTACTGGACTTATATCCCAAATAAATCTTAAAGGAGGGAAAGGAACCCACATGTGCAAAAATGTCATCCCTTTTCGTAGTGGCTAGAAACTGGAAATTGAATGGATGCTCATCAATTGGAAATTGACTGAGTAAATGATGGTATATGAATGTTATGGAATATTATTGTTCTGTAAGAAATGACCAGCAGGATGAATACAGAGAGGCCTGGAGAGACTTACATGAACTGATGCTGAGTAAAATGAGCAGAACCAGGAGATCATTATACATTTCAACAACAATACTGTATGAGGATGTATTCTGATGGAAGTGGATATCTTCAACAATGAGAAGATCCAATTCAGTTCCAATTGATCGAACTGAATGAACAGAACCAGCTACACCCAGCGAAAGAGCACTGGGAAACGAGTGTGGACTGCTTGCATTTTTTTTTCTTCCCAGGTTATTTTTACCTTCTGAATCTGATTTTTCTTACAAGAGAATTGTATAAATATGTACACATATATTGTATTTAAGATATACTTAAATATGTTTAACATATATGAGACTGCCTGCCATCTCGGGGAGGGAGTGAAGGGAAGGAAGGGAAAAGTTGGAACAGAAGTGATTGCAAGGAACAATGTTAAAAAATTACTCGTGCATATGTTCTGTCAATAAAAAGCTATAATAAAAAAATAAAAAGTTTTTAAAATAAAAAATAAATAAATTAGAACACAGAAAAAAATAAATAAACAATTCTTCAATTTATAAGAGTTTATAAGATCTCCAAAAGTGATCTCACTCTCCACAGGGGCTGATTGTATATATGGAGGAAAGAGAGTCACTCCCAGGTGAGGGGTAGAAGGATATACCACAGTCCTACTGATAGAGAGATAGAGAGATAGTGAATACAAAGAAAAGATAATGTCGGCTCTCAGGAAGCTCATAATCTAATGGTGGAGAGAGAGGAAATAACACATAAAAAGAAGCTGAAAAAGAGGAAGAAAAGTGTTTAAGAGGAGAAACACTGAAGTTCTTTAATTAAGTGGAAAATAATGAGATGTCTGTCCTTAAATAATTGATCATCTAAGATTACTTCTCCAGTATTTGCCTTCCTCACTTTCCAGGCAGAGGGAAGAAAGTGTCTGAAGTGCAGGGACTATTGAGAATATGTAAGTCCCTTTTCAGTAAATATCTTCTAATAAAAGCTAATTGCCGCAAATCCATTAGTTACTGTGTGGAGATAGTAACCAGTCAATTAATATTGAGAGGAATAACCAGATGAAGGCTCATAAGCTCTTCTAATGGCAACCCCCAACCCATAAGGATCACCCTTGGAATAGTAGGGGGAAAGTAGTAGCCACATTCTAGGGACTTGACCTGCCACTTCAAGTGGGATTGGGAGAGTGAGTCCTAGAGCCTGATAACTTTGAAGAGAGTCCAATGGTAAAGAATGAAAGTAGGATGGGAAATCAGTGGATAGTAAAGAAGTAGAGGTATAAAGTATAGCTGATTTTTCAAGTTTAGCAGTAAAAAGGAAGAGGGATAAAAGCTGATAATTTGAGGGGATGACAAGATCAAGTGAGGTTTGTTTGTTTGTTTTTTATTAGTGCCCTTTATTTTTATATCACAAATATATCCTTTCCCATCACACAGCCATTGGAAATAAGGGTTTTTAAATAAAACTATGTATGATTGTAGGAAGTAGGGAGGAAATCAGTAATCGCTAATAAAAATAGCTAACATCTGATTATTGCTAAATGCTTTACAATTATTATCTCCTTTGGTCTTCACAACAACCTTGAAAGATTCACCTTGTACAGAGAGGGAAACTGAGGCAAACCAAAGTTAAGACTGTCCTAGGATCACACAACTAGTAAGAATTTGAGGCTGGATTTGAACTTAGTTCTTTCTAACTCCAGGATTAGCATTCTATCCACTGTATTACCTAGCTGCTGGAATAAAAATATGAAGTCCAAAAAAAGAGAGATAAGACAATGAAAATGACAGAGAGAATAATTGAAGCAAGAAGCTCTAGGTGAAGGAGAAAGGGAGATTAAGCGTGTTGAAAGAGTTACTTCTTGCTCAGAGAAAGAAGCAGAAGGGTGAAAATGTAAGAAATGTGGAATTGTTTAGAGGAAGAAAATAGACCTTATAGACAGATGACCTCTATTTTCATACAAAAGTAGTAGGCAAATTACTCTACTGGGCGGGAAAAAATCTAGAGAAGATACTGGGGACTAGAAGCGAAAGCCCCAGGAAGGACTGAATGGAAAGTCACTTAAGTAATATCAAAGTTTTATTGTCCAATACTAAGAACTCAGTTGACTTCTTGGTAGTCCTTCATTCTCAAAGAAGACCATGCATCAGGGAGGGGATGCCATGACATGCAAAGGAATTGGATTTAAGTGAGGGAGGCTTGTGCAAGGTCACCTGATTCAATTTCCCCTCCAGAACCATCTGGGTCCAGTTTCCAGATATAGATCAGGATGACTGGAGATGGTCCTGGATGCAGTGGAGACATAGTAACAACAACCTACTCTGCATAGTGGTATGAAAACCATTGATGTTAAGCAGCTCAGAATTAAGAGGGGAGACGATGGATGATGAGAGTGATCTAGGGTTGAGTATTTAGCAGGGTACAAATAATTGAAAGGCAATGTAGCCAAGAGCAGAGGACAGTATATTTTTTTTTTAATTTTTATTTAATAATTACTTTATATTGACACTCGTTTCTGTTCCAATTTTTTTTCCCTCCCTCCCTCCACCCCCTCCCCTAGATGGCAAGCAGTCCTTTATATGTTGGATATGTTGCAGTATATCCTAGATACAATATATGTTTGCAGAACCGAACAGTTCTCTTGTTGCATAGGGAGAATTGGATTCAGAAGGTATAAATAACCCGGGAAGAAAAACAAAAATGCAGATAGTTCACATTCGTTTCCCAGTGTTCTTTCTTTGGGTGTAGCTGCTTTTGTCCGTCATTTATCAATTGAAACTCAGGTCTCTTTGTCAAAGAAATCCCCTTCCATCAAAATATGTCCTCATACAATATCGTTGTCGAAGTGTATAATGATCTCCTGGTTCTGCTCATTTCACTTAGCATCAGTTCATGTAAGTCTCGCCAGTCCTCTCTGTATTCATCCTGCTGGTCATTTCTTACAGAACAATAATATTCCATAACATTCATATACCATAATTTACCCAGCCATTCTCCAATTGATGGGCATCCATTCATTTTCCAGTTTCTAGCCACTACAAACAGGGCTGCTACAAACATTTTGGCACATACAGGTCCCTTTCACTTCTTTAGTATTTCTTTGGGATATAAGCCCAATAGAAACAAAGGGTCAGAGGACAGTATACAATTGAATTGGTCAACTATATAATTAAGACTGTGAAGAGAGAAGAGTAAAGCTGGAGCAGGGCTCTTGCATTTGGTGAAAAGGGAGGGATGGGGGAAGACTTGTAGATGACTAATAGGATGAGTATGAATGAGTCAGAGAGAGATGGAAGGGCTGAAGATTATCTGCACCACCCTAAATATAATCTTGGATTTCTTACACACCCAAAGGACAATTTTGAGACTTTTAAACTCTCTCAAGATCACCTGGGCCTCTCACTCTTGGTCATTGATAACCCCAAGGGGTGCTATAACATCTTATATATTCCCTAAAGCCTTTCTGTGTCCTGCTTAGGGATAGCTCTAGACTGTACACTCCCCAGGGATATATTAGATCTCTCACTGCTACTAAAGATACTCCTGAGACTTAGATAATTTCTAAAAATGTCTTGGGACTCTCATACCTCCTGAGGAATTTGTGGTGGGTGAAAGATTAAATGGCTAAGAAAACAAAGGTTTGAGCTTCTGAGAATATTAATTGCATTTTAAATTTTTTTAATAAAAGCTTTTTTTTCAAAAATATGCTAAGATAATTTTCAACATTCTCCTATGCAAAAGCTTATGTTCCAAATTTTTTCTCCCTCCCTCTCCTTCCCCTCCCCTAGACAGCAAACAATCCAATATAAATTAAACATATGCAAAATTATTAACTTCTTAAGCAATACATGTCAATTGCATAACAAATTAGTACCAGGATTTCTCAGGTTTGGCACTGCATCTTGAATATAGGAGGAGACAGATTTTTATGCATTAGAAACAATCAAATGAGACCAATTAGTTAAAAGAAAACAATTAACCAAGACAATAAGAAGGATATAAAATCAGATAATCTAATTTCTAATTGGAGGAAAAATTAAGGGTTTTCCAAATTGGGAGTGGGGAGTGAATTTCAGTCAAGTTGGGAGAGGGAGTATGAACAAGTGCATTCCCCTGAATCAGAAAAAGTGTTCCACTCCCACCAAGTATCTGTATTCAATCAGCCACACAGGGCTAGGTTCCAACAATGCAATAAAGTTTTCTGACAATTTTCATAATTGAATGACGTTTTCTTACAAGACAAAAATTGGACTAGGCTCATAATTGAGTAGGAACAGAACAGATCTAGCTCCAGAACTGAGTCACAAGAAGGGGTCAGTGTGGTTCACCCAGTTCCCACAACCAATTGCTGTTTTAATTCCCTCAAACCCTGGGTCCCATATAACCTCTGAGTATTCTATATTTCTTGACTTTGACATATTCTTCATGCCTCCTAGGGATACCAGAAACTCAGAAGGCTTCTCATATCCTCTAGAAATACTGTACTCTCCTCACACAAGTTAAGGATGAATAGCTCAAAGGCCTTAGGAACATCTTTAATCACCCACCCACTTTCACCCCTTTTTACCTATAGATCAGACTTCTCAAGCCCTCAAAAGCTTAACATCTCAGGGAAAGAGAGAACCTTCAGACTCTGGAGCAAGGGAAGGAGATAAAACAACTCAGGTGTACCTGAAACCCTGATTCATCCTGGTGCTTGTCCAAGACAGAGCTTAAGACTGATCTTGACTATCTCTTTCAGGCTTCAGCACCAAGGACAAGAAGCCACCACAAGACCTTCTCACTAATGGTTTTGCCTCCAGTGGAGAATAAAAGAGAGAAAGGCAAATGTGGGGTTCTATCTTCTTCAGAGTCTCCTCCCACCCCACATACATATCATGATTATTTTCCCCTCTGCACCCTTACATTCTCCTCCAACTCCTACTTGTCTTTCATGTCTCCTCTCAACTTCACATTCCCCTTGTCTTTCAGTCAGAACTTGACTGCTCTAGCCCCCAAAAAGTTCTCCCTCCACTCAGTCCATAATTATCAGAATCACTCATTTGGTGCTTAATCACAGAATAGGATGAAAGTGGGATATAAATTATTATCCTGATTTCACAAAAAAGAAAGCCTCAGAGAGGTAATGGTAAAGTCCAGACTAAAATCCTAGTGTCCTAGTTCCCAGCAAAGGGCTCTTTGGGCTAATTATTAACTAGCTATTGACTTAGATAATTTACTTTAGATTTATCATCCTCATTTCCTCAAATGGGAAAAAAAGAAACAAATCACTCTTTTTGGCAATGGCATTGTAGAACAAAAGAAGTTAATGGCCTCCATTACATACCCTACTCTGGTCAAAGTATACCTGGTGTGCTATGTTCACTTTAGGAAGAATAATTAACTATAGAGAATCTAGAGAAAGGAAACGAATATGGCAAAGGACCTTGAGGTTATATAGGTATATTAGGTTAAGTAGAAAGAACTAGGGGACGTTTAACTTGAAGGGGAGAAGGCCGGGGAGGATATGATGGCTCTCTTCTAGTATTTAAAGGGTCGGCATTTGAGAAAGAAAGAGACAGAAAGCGAGACAAAGACAAAAGGTGGGGGAAGAGGACAGAGAGGGGGAGAGAGAGAAAAAGAGTAAACAGGGAGAAAGGGGAAAGGAAAGGAGGAAAGAAAGGAGAGACAGAGCAAAGAGGCAGAGATAGACTTGATGCAATGAAATTGCCTACCAGAGCTAACCAAAAATCAAAGGGGGTGCTTGGTAAGGTGTGGGTAGAGACCATCTATGTTTTATCTCTCTAGAAAACTTCAAGCAAAGTCTGGGTAACTACTTTCTGGGTTATGTTTTAAAAAGGGATTCATCTTATTCACACGCAAAATGGACAAAAACGATCCCTATATTCCTTTGTAATTCTGAGGATCCTTGATTTTGTGACAAAGGGGAATATAATACCTAGCTCATAATATTAATACTTACCTCCCATTTGTTTGAGCAAAGTACCTTATATGTCTTTGAAGTGTTCTAGAATTCTAGGTCAATTAACATTAATTAAGTTCTTACTATGTGTCAGACATGTGGTTATTATTTTTATGCTGAGGAAGTGAAAAGTGAAGTGACTTTTCCAAGGTCACAGAAGGAGTAAATAATAAAACCTAGGATTTAAACCCAAGACTCAATTCCTGAGGTTCCCTGGTATTGAACAAAAGGAATCATTTCCCAGTCCATGAATTATTCCTTTTCTCTTCTCTTTCCCTCCCAAAAAAACTCTGCATCCTTTCTGCTGCCCCACATTTTGTCAATAAGGTTTGTCTAATGTCTGGAGGAATATTGTTTTGTACTAAAATATTCCAGATTTAGAAAGAAAACATACATGTCTGGGATGAAGAGGAAAAAAAAGGCAGGGTTTCTGAGATCTTCTATAACTGGGGGAAAAGGGATTAACAGAACCTTCTGAGGTCCATAGGCATTGGTGATCCATGCTATCTAGGAGGTGGAAGTAGCTGTGGCACTCAGACAGCATCCAATGGTTCATAAACCTAGAGATGGATAGATGGATTGAACATGCCCAATAAATAAGCATTTTTTCATTTTTTAAAAAAATTTAGTTTAATAGCATAGTATTACTTTTCCAATTATGTGTAAAAATGGTTCTCAACTTTCATTTTGTAAGATTTGGAGTTTCAAATTTTTTTTCCTCCTTCTCTGCCTTAATTCCCTCTCCCTAAGACAGCTAGAAATCTGATATAAATTATACATATACATTCATTTTAAACATATTTCCATATGAGTCTTGTTGGGAAAGAAAAGCCAGAACTAGAGAGAAAAAGCATGAGAAAGAAAAAAGAAAAGAAAAAAAGGTGAAAATAGTATGCTTTGATTTGTATGGTTATTTCTCTGGATGTGGATGGCATTTTCCATCCGAAGTTTATTAAAATTGCCTTGGATCCATGGACCCACACTTAATACCATATACCAAGATAAGATCAAAATGGGTCCATGACCTAGGCATAAAGAACGAGATTATAAATAAATTAGAGGAACATAGGATAGTTTATCTTTCAGACTTGTGGAGGAGAAAGAAATTTGTGACCAAAGATGAACTAGAGACCATTACTGATCACAAAATAGAAAATTTTGATTATATCAAATTAAAAAGCCTTTGTACAAACAAAACTAATGCAAACAAGATTAGAAGGGAAGCAACAAACTGGGAAAACATCTTCACAGTTAAAGGTTCTGATAAAGGCCTCATTTCCAAAATATATAGAGAACTGACTCAAATTTATAAGAAATCAAGCCATTCTCCAATTGATAAATGGTCAAAGGATATGAACAGACAATTTTCAGATGATGAAATTGAAACTATTACCACTCATATGAAAGAGTGTTTCAAATCACTATTGATCAGAGAAATGCAAATTAAGACAACTCTGAGATACCACTACACACCTGTCAGATTGGCTAAGATGACAGGAAAAAATAATGATGAATGTTGGAGGGGATGCGGGAAAACTGGGACACTGATGCATTGTTGGTGGAGTTGTGAACAAATCCAACCATTCTGGAGAGCAATCTGGAATTATGCCCAAAAACTTATCAAATTGTGCATACCCTTTGATCCAGTGGTGCTACTACTGGGCTTTTATCCCAAAGAAGGGAAAGGGACCTATATGTGCCAAAATGTTTGTGGCAGCCCTGTTTGTAGTGGCTAGAAACTGGAAATTGAATGGATGCCCATCAATTGGAGAATGGCTGGGTAAATTGTGGTATATAAATGTTATGGAATATTATTGTTCTGTAAGAAATGACCAGCAGGATGAATACAGAGAGGCTTGGAGAGACTTACATGAACTGATGCTGAGTGAAATGAGCAGAACCAGGAGATCATTATATACCTCAACAACGATGCTGTTTGAGGATGTATTCTGATGGAACTGGATTTCTTTGACAAAGAGATCTAACTCAGTTTCAATTGATAAATGATGGACAGAAGCAGCTACATCCAAAGAAAGAACACTGGGTATAAATAACCCGGGAAGAAAAACAAAAATGCAAGCAGTTTATATTCATTTCCCAGTGTTCTTTCTCTGGGTGTAGCTGCTTCTGTCCATTTTTGATCAATTAAGGCTCTCTTTATCGAAGAGATCCACTTCCCTCAGAATACATCCTCAAACAGTATCGTGCTTGAGGTATATAATGATCTCCTGGTTCTGCTCATTTCACTTAGCATCAGTTCATGTAAGTCTCGCCAGTCCTCTCTGTATTCATCCTGCTGGTCTTTCCTTACAGAACAATAATATTCCATAACATTCATATACCACAATTTACTCAACCATTCTCCAATTGATGGGCATCCATTCATTTTCCAGTTTCTAGCCACTACAAACAGGGCTGCCACAAACATTTTGGCACATACAGGTCCCTTTCCTTTCTTTAGTATCTCTTTGGGGTATAAGCCCAGTAGAAACACTGCTGGATCAAAGGGTATGCACAGTTTGATAACTTTTTGAGCATAGTTCCAAATTGCTCTCCAGAATTGCTCTGGATGTGTTCACAATTCCACCAACAATGTATCAGTGTCCCTGTTTTCCCACATCCCCTCCAACATTCCCCATTATCTTTCCCTGTCATTCTGGCCAATCTGACAGGTGTGTAGTGGTATCTCAGAGTTGTCTTAATTTGCATTTCTCTGATTAATAATGATTTGGAGCATATTTTCATATGTTTATAAATAGTTTCAATTTCTTCATCTGAGAATTGTCTGTTCATATCCTTTGACCATTTATCAATTGGAAAATGGTTTGATTTCTTATAGATTAGAGTCAATTCTCTATATATTTTGGAAATGAGGCCTTTATCAGAATCTTTGATTGTAAAAATGTTTTCCCAGTTTATTGTTTCCCTTCTAATCTTGTTTGCATTTGTTTTGTTTGTACAAAAACTTTTCAATTTGATATAATCAAAATTTTCTATGTTGTGGTCAATAGTGATCTCTAGTTCTTCTTTGGTCATAAATTCCTCCCTCTTCCACAGGTCTGCGAGGTAAACTATCCTATGTTCTTCCAATTTATTTATCATCTCATTCTTTATGCCTAGGTCATGAACCCATTTTGACCTTATCTTGGTGTACGGTGTTAAGTGTGGGTCAATGCCTAGTTTCTACCATACTGATTTCCAATTTTCCCAGCAATTTTTGTCAAATAATGCATTCTTATCCCAGAAACTGGTGTCTTTGGGTTTGTCAAACACTATATTATTAAAGTTATTGGCTGTTTTGTCCTTTGAACCTAATCTATTCCATTGATCAACTAGTCTATTTCTTAGCCAATACCAGATGGTTTTAGTAACTGCTGCTTTATAATATAATTTTAGATCTGGTACAGCTAGGCCACCTTCATTTGATTTTTTTTTTCATTAATTCCCTTGAAATTCTTGACCTTTTGTTTTTCCATATTGTTGGGGGCCGGGCCAGGTCACAGGATAACGGGAAACCACAACAGAGACTGCCTCTTCCAGCTTCCCCGAGCCTGACGGGGCTTCGGACGTCTCCAGCCCTCCTCGTGGAGACGGGAGGAGGGAATCACCAGACAGAGAGCCGAGGTTGATAGAACAGTGATGTTTATTGATGCTACAAGTCAGCCGTGTCTCTCCAAACCACCCCATGCCGCTCTTTTTTATAGTTCTTATCCTTCCTCATTACTGTACACCAATCGGGACAGAGAGTCCTCCCCAATCCCTCCCCGAAAGGAGGAGCCCAACCTTACTGTGCATCCCCTGTCCCCCAACCTGTCCAGACTCCACCACACCAGCAGCGCCACCTTGGTAGTCCAGGGATACAGGTTAGGGTGGGCCTGACACAAAGGCGTCTCAACTCACCCCAGGAGGGTCAGGTCCAGAGCCTCTTACACCATATGAACTTTGTTGTTATTTTTTCTAATTCATCAAAGTAATTTTTTGGGAGTCTGATTGGTATAGCGCTAAATAAGTAGATTAATTTAGGTAGTATTGTCATCTTTATTATATTTGCTCGCCCAATCCAAGAGCATTTAATATTTTTCCAGTTGGTTAGATCAGACTTAATTTGTGTGGAAAGTCTGAATTCAATTCTCCCTGTGCAACAAGAAAACTGTTCGGTTCTGCACACATATATTGTATCTAGGATATACTGCAACCCATTCAACATGTAAAGGACTGCTTGCCATCTGGGGGAAGGGGTGGAGGGAGGGAGGGGAAAAATCAGAACAGAAGTGAATGCAAGGGATAATGCTGTAAAAAAAATTACCCTGGCATGCATTCTATCAATAAAAAGTTATTAAAAAAAAAAAAAAGGAAGAAAGAAAGAAAGAAAGAAAGAAAGAACAAACACTGGGAAACGAATGTGAATTATTTGCATTTTTGTTTTTCTTCCCGGGTTATTTTTACCTTCTGAATCCAATTCTCCCTGTGCAACAAGAGAACTGTTCAGTTCTGCAAACATATATTGTATCTAGAATATACTGCAACATATCTAACATATATAGGACTGCTTGCCATCTAGGGTGGAGGGAGGGAGGGGAAAAATCGGAACAGAAGCAAGTGCAAGGGATAATGTTGTAAAAAAATTACCCTGGCATGGATTCTGTCAATATAAAGTTATTATAAAATAAAATATATATATTTAAAAAAAAAAGCAGGAGCTTAAAAAAAATTGCCTTGGATCACTGAATTGCTGAGAAGTGCTATGTCTATCATAGTTGATCATCACACAATCTTGCTATTGCTGTATACATTTTCCTGGTTCTGCTCACTTCACTCAGCATCAGTTTATGTAAGCCTTTCCAGGCTTTTCTGAAATTAGCCTGCTCATCATTTCTTATAGAACGACAATATTCTATTACATTGATATGCCATAACTTATTCGGCCATTCCTGATTGATGAGCATCCACTTATTTTCCACAGAAAGAATTGCTACAAACTAAATAGGCATTTATTAAGCATCTACTATATTCTAGACATTGTCCTAAGTGCTAAAAGGCGACAACAAAAAGAAAGTAAACCTTGATTTCAAGAAATTCACAATCTAATGGGGGAGGTAACATGTAAATAACTATAACCAAACATGATACATATAGAATAAGCAAGGGGCAAACTCAAAAGGAAAGCCTTCTCATAAAGGGGAATCAGGAAAGGATTCTTGGAGAAGGTGGGATTTTCTCTGGGACTTGAAACGAGCTAGGAAAGCCAGGAGGCAGAAATGAGAGAGAGTATACTACACATGGAGGATAGTCAGTTTAGAAATTGAGTGCCATGTATACGGAGCAACAAAGTAGGGCAACATCACTGGGTAATAGAGTATGTGGAGGGAACCAAGGTGTAAGAAAAAAAGGGGAAACACCAGATTTGTTAAGGGCTTGAAAAGTCACAGGATTTTCTGTGTTTATCTGGGCAGGTTGAAAATAAAAAGGAAGAGATAACGAGTGATAGATTGAAAAAAAAAAAAAAAAAAGAAGCTAAGACAAATAAGACAGGCTCTACTCCAATATTATTTTTCCCACAAGGGAAAGGAATGAAAATCTGTGATTGCTTAAAGACAGAAAAGAAAGGGACATGTTTAGCAAAAGAATTGTTGATGGCCCCAGGGTTAAGAGACTATCCTAGAAAGGGAGGGTTCTGGCTCTGGGAAATTTCTTTCTTCCTGCTTTTCTAACTTCAAAGTTTTACAAAAAAAAAAAAAATAATAAATGGATGAATGGATGAATACATTCATCACCTAACTCACCACCCCTTCACACTTTTCCATTGCTGTTGGCTCAAGCCCCACCATTAACAGTGACTGGGATACCAGTTTCACTTAACCAATTAACATTAATTAGCTTTTATAAAGGAATATTTACCTCAAAAATATAACAAAAACAGCGTTAACTTATTTTCCCAACACTTTGGCCAACAGGCTCAAACCTAAGCCAGTTTCTATATTGCATTGTTCCCCTTAAGTCAAAACCAAAATCAAATTGCTGCAGAATGAGTCCTTCTGTTACCTACTCTTGGGCTAGGTCATAGAGCTGGACCCAGTGTCTGGAAAATCTGGCATGGTTCCACTTCTTGATCTTTCAAAATTCACAAGGCTGTATGGCCTTTAATCCCTTTCACCTAAAAACAAAGAAACAAATGCTCAGGTGAATTGAAGTTCCTTATTCATAGGCTACAAGTCAGGCTCCAACTGGGAGGGTCCCAGGCCTCTCTCCATATATCATTATTTCACTTCTCTCAATAGAAGACTTTTTCCAGTGGCAGTTAGCCAAAGAATAAGGCAAGAATTTTCTGAAAGCATCCCTAGTTCTGACTATGCAGCTACATCCAATCAAAGAGACTCTGATTCTAGTTAGTCAATTGGGACTAATTTCAGAATGTCAACGAAGGTCCCAGAGTCCATGTGAGAATGGCATTAGCCAAGCCATCTGCACATGCTCATAAAGACTGGACTCATTATTCTTTGTCCTATTACACTCAGCTTCATGATAGTTCAAGATGAGAGGAAAATATCAATCTCTCATGAGTGAATGAATGAATAAATTCATGTATGTATGTTTGAATGAAAAAGTATTAAATTTTTACTATCTAGAAAACTCTAGAGATACAAATAGAAAAGTAAGACAATTCTTGCTTTCTAGGTGTTCACATTCTAATGCGGGGAGGGGCAGAAAATACATATGGATCGTTTCATTTGCAAGTCAGATAGAAAAGTGCCATGGTCCTTAGGGTGCATCAGCAAAGTAGATGGCTATGATTTTCTAATGTAAATCCTATATGATACAATCTGATTCATTGAATTATTTGATAGTGCCAAGGGCTTTGGTAGTGAGAACTTTCTTTTAAGGGTATTCAGTAGCTTTAGTTGAATCACCTGCAGAAGCAGTTACCAGGCTACAATTCCACAAAAAGTTGATTTCTCAGATGATGACTCTGAAGATGGAGTTGAAAACACCTCTATTCCCAAGGCTCTTAAGTTCAGACTATCTTTATCAGTACCTGAAAAGAAGTGGTGGTCAAGGTGGTAACTGGACTTTGGCATATGCTCCCAGGTCTTTGTCAGATCATATCACCATTTCAGCTAAGCTCTCTTGCTAGAATTCCTTGCAAATTCTTACAAGGTGACAGCAAGGTCAGTAGAGTCAGGATAAACACAGAGATCAAAGTGAAGAATTACTCAGAGGTTTCCCATCAATGCCTGGGAATAGCAGTCTGGAAATGAGAGATGGAAAGGGGAAGGGAAGATTTCACAGAATTCATTAGGATCAAAGTGTCAAGAGACTTCAGAAGATATTTAAGGCTAGAGAACAGCAGGTCTAGAAGTTACTGGGAGCATCCACAGTGATGAGGTCTCCACTATTGGCTGTAATTAGCAGAAGAATTAATAAAAATTAATCCATACGACAGGCAAGGAGAAAGTACTGGTAGAAATTAGTTTAGTATCATGGTCCCAACTTCTGGGGAGATTGTCCAGTCAGAAATCCAAGTTAAGTCAAAACCCTGAGACCCACCTTCTGTAGGGATCTTGAGCAGTATTACCTTGCCACCCCTGTCAGAAATCCCAGTCATGTCCCTGAGGTTAAATTTTCCCTATAAAATCTATTTGTGGACCATCCTATAGCTGTTGCCCTCCTTAGGGCCATCACAGCATTCTGCCTCGTGGTATCTTTCTCCTTATCTCTCACCTATGCCATGTGGTATCTCCCCTAACTCCCCTATGCTTCTCAACCCACTTCTCCTCCTTACATATAACTAACTATTTTAGAGCATTATGTACCTGTGGTCAGCTAAAGACATGCTCCAGCCTCATGGGGCATTTCCTTTTTCCTAGTAAATGGCAAAAGGAACTTGCCTTTACTATCATTATTTTTTTTAATTACAGCTTTTTATTTATAAGATATATGCAAGGACAATTTTTCAGCATTGACAATTGCAAAACCTTTTGTTCCAACTTTTCCCCTCCTTCCCCCCACCCCTTCCCCCAAATGGCAGGTTGACCAATTACATGTTAAATATGTTAAAGTATAAGTTAAATACAATATATATCATTAATTATTAAAAACTCTTTTCTATATTCTCTAATCTCTATTTCATATTTACCATTCCTGGTGTGTAATGTATCCCTTCATTTTGTCTGTAAATTCTTCCCTAAATAAATCTACCTTTTGCCAAAGAGAATGGCCATTGTGAATACTTCACTTGACCAAACCCCGAATTTTGGTGTTTACCATAATCTGGTATCTAAATCATCCACATCAACAGGAACTCTGGAGTTCTGGAGGCTCGTACATTCTAAGGAAAATTGAAGTCCTGTCAAATCTGGAAATCAGCAGGTTCTTGGACTCAGAAGAATCTGTCGGAGGACAATGAGAAGAGTGGACAATGATTGGACAAAGGGATGTAGAGATTAGTGTAGTCTACTCTTGGCTGAGAAGCCCAGAAAATCAAAATCCAAAGCAGTTGGCTTTCCTTCTCCTCTCTAGTTGGGATGGGGACAAACTGAGAAGGATCTAGCGCCTACAATATCAAGTGCTGTGGCCAGTGGAATAATTAATCATAAGGCAAAATGGGGAAATAGTTTCTAGGCAGGGCTGGATGGAATAGAGATATGGCATAAAGTATCTTTGTGTCTTCATGGAAGGAGAAATAATAAAAAGGGAAAGTTTAGGGTAATTGCAGAGAGAGAGTGAGAGAAAGAGAGAGAGAATGGTATCTTTTATTTTTGACTTACTTCAGAAAATAGACCAGAACAGTTTTTTTGACCTTGTGTATTATTTTTATTATTATTATTATTATTTCTTTTTTAAAATTTTTATTAAAGCTTTTTATTTACAAAGCATATGCAGGGGCAATTTTTCCAACATTGACCCCTGAATAACCTTTTGTTGCAAATTTTCCCCTCCTTCCCTTCATGCCCTGCTCTAGCTGGCAGATAATCCAATACATGTTAAATATGTTGAAATACATGTTAGATCCAATATATGTATACATATTTATACAGTTATCTTACTGCGCAAGAAAAATCAGATCAAGAAAGAAGAAAAAGAAAAACTGAGAAAGAAAATACAATGCAAGCAAATAACAAAGAGAGTGAGAATGCTATGTTGTGTTCCACATTCTGTTCCTACGATTCTCTCTCTGGGTGTAGATTGATGGCTCTCTTCATCACTGAACAAGTGGAACTGGTTTGAATCATCTCACTGTTGAAGAGAGCCATGTCCATCAGAATTGATGGTTGTATAGTCTTATTGTTGCCATGTATAATGATCTCCTGGTTCTGCTCGTTTCACTCAGCATCAGTTCATGTAAGTCTCTCCAGGCCTCTCTGAAATCACCCTGCTGGTCATTTCTTATAGAGCAATAGCATTCCATAGTATTCATATACCATAATTTATTCAGCCATTCTCCAATTGATGAGCATCCATTCATTTTCCAGTTTCTAGCCACTACAAAGAAGGCTGCTACAAACATTTTTGCACATGTGGGTGCCTTTCCGTCCTTTAAAATCTCTTTGGGATATAAGCCCAATAGTAACACTGCTGGATCAAAGGGTATGCACAGTTTGATAACTTTTTGAGCATAGTTCCAAATTGCTCTTCAGAATGGTTGGATCCATCCACAGTTACACCAACAATGTAACAGTGTCACAGTTTTCCCACATCCCCTCCAACATCCATCATTATCTTTTCCTGTCATCTTAGCCAATCTGACAGGTGTATAGTGGTACCAGAGTTGCTTTAATTTGCATGTCTCTGATTAATAGTGATTTAGAGCACCTTCTCATATGATTAGAAATAGTTTTAATTTCTTCAACTGAAAATTGTCTATTCATATCCTTTGACCACTTAGAAGTTGGAGAATGGCTTGAACTATTATAAATTTAAGTCAATTCTCTATATGTTTTAGAAATGAGGCCTTTACCAGATCCTTTGGATATAAAAATGTTTTCCCAGTTTATTGCTTCCCTTCTAATCTTGTCTGCATTAGTTTTGTTTGTACAAAAACTTTTTAACTTAATATAATCAAAATTATCTGTTTTATGATCAATAATGATCTCGTTCTTTTTTGGTCACAAATTCCTTCCTCCTCCACAAATCTGAGAGGTAAACTATCCTATGTTCTTCTAATTTGTTTATAGTATCATTCTTTAAGTCTAGATCATGAACCCATTTCGACCTTATCTTGGTTTACAATGTTAGGTGTGGGTCTATGCCTACTTTCTGCCATACTAATTTCCAATTTTCCCAGCAGTTTTTTTCCAAATAGTGAATTCTTATCCCCAAAGGTGGGGCCTTTGGATTTGTCAAATACTAACTAGATTGTCATAGTCATTGGCTACTTTGTTCTGTGAAACTAACCTATTCCACTGATCAACTTCTCTATTTTTTTTTGTATTTTTTATTATTATAGCTTTTTATTTACAAAACAGGCATAAGTAATTTTTCAACATTGACCCTTGCAAAACCTTTTGTTCCAACTTTTCCCCTCCTTCCCCTTACCTCCTCCCCTAGATGGCAGGTAGTCCAATACATGTTAAATATGTTAAAGTATATTTTAAATACAATATATGTATACATATTTATACAGTTATCTCGCTGAACAAGAAAAGACCTGAGAAGGAAAACAAAAATGCAGCAAATAATAACAGAAGGAGTGGAAATGCTATGTTATGGTCCATACTCATTTCTCATAGTTCTTTCTCTGGGTGTAGCTGATTCTCTTCATTACTGAATAATTGTAGCTGGTTTGAATCATATTGTTGAAGCGAGCCACTTCCATCAGAAGTGATCATCATATAGCATTGTTGTTGAAGTGCATAATTAGTAACAGTTCATGTAAGTCTTTCCAAACCTCTCTGAAATCATCCTGTTGGTCATTTCTTACAAAACAATAATATTCCATAACATTCATATACCATAATTTATTCAGCCATTCTCCAACTGATGGCATCCACTCAGTTTCCAGTTTCTTGCCACTACAAAGAGGGCTGCCACAAACATTCTTACACATACAGGTCCCTTTTCCTTCTTTAAGATCTCTTTGGAATATAATCCCAGTAGAAACACTGCTGTATCAAAGGGTATGCACAGTTTGATAACTTTTTGAGCATTGTTTCAAACTGCTGTCCAGAATGGTTGGATCCATTCACAGTTCCACCAACAATGTATTAGTGTCCCAGTTTTCCCACATCCCCTCCAATATTCACCATTATCTTTTCCTATCATCTTAGCCAATTTGAGAGGTGAGTTGTGGTATCTCATAGTTGTCTTAATTTGCATTTCTCTGATCAATAGTGATTTGGAGCACCTTTTCATGTGACTACATATAATATTAATTTCTTCATCTGAAATTGTCTGTTCATATCCTTTGACCATTTATCAATTGGAGAATGGCTTGAACTATTACATTCTTTTTTTTATTATAACTTTTTATTGGAAGAACATATGCATGGGTAATTTTTTACAACATTATCCCTTGCACTCACTTCTGTTCCGATTTTTCCCTTTCCCTCCTTCCACCCTCTCCCCTAGATGGCAGGCAGTCTTATACATGTTAAATATGTTATAGTATATCCTAGATACAATATATGTGTGCAGAACCATACAGTTCTCTTGTTGCACAAGAAGAATTGGATTCAGAAGGTAAAAATAACCTGGGAAGAAAAACAAAAATGCAAACAGTTCACATTCATTTCCCAGTGTTCCTTCTCTGGGTGTAGTTGATTCTGTCCATCATTGATCAATTGGAACTGAATTAGATCTTCTCTTTGTCAAAAATATCCACTTCTATCAGAATACATCCTTATATAGTATTGTTGTTGAAGAAGTGAATAATGATCTCCTTCTGCTCATTTCACTCAGCATCAGTTCATGTAAGTCTTTCCAAGTCTCTTTGTATTTATCCTGCTGGTCATTTCTTATAGAACTATAATATTCCATAACATTCATATACCACAATTTACCCACCCATTCTCCAATCATTATTGATCACAAAATGGAAATTTTTTATTATATTAAGTTAAAAGTTTTTGTACAAACAAAACTAATGCAGACAAGATTAGAAGGGAAGCAATAAACTGGGAAAACATTTTTACATTCAAAGGTTCTGATAAAGGCCTCATTTCTAAAATGATATAAAATTCTAAATTTAAATTTAAAATTTTTAAATTCTAAAATGATTTTTAAAATGATCTTGTTAGTGATGTATAAGAATGCTGATGATTTATGTGGATTTATTTTTTATCCTGCAACTTTGCTAAAGTTGTGGATTATTTCTAATAGCTTTTTAGTTGATTCTCTGGGGTACTCTAAGTATACCATCATATCATCTGCAAAGAATGATAATTTGGTTTCCTCAATACCTACTCAATCTTGTTTATTATTAATGTGAGGGAAGAATGAAAGGAGAAAGATGGGTTCTGTGCAAAAGTGTTCTTGGATTGACATGGAGCCGCAGAGAAGAAAAATTTTCCACCACTGCCACCTCCATGGAAAAATGCTGTCTAAGAATTGCATTTGTAAAGGTGAGGAGAAATCACATCAGAACCAAAAGCAGTAAGGGTCTCCATGACTAGGAGACAGGATTTGAGTTCTAGTTACTAGATTGAAAGGGTAAAATCTTTGGTAAAATCAATATACATATGATGATCATCATAATTTTCTTAATTTCAACTCCCATGATCTTCATCTCTGTGATCATCCACAGAGATGATCACAAAGAGTAGATTTCACTGCTCTGCCTCCAAGATCCTGAACTCTAAAATTTCCACATCTGACCTGAATTACCTTGTTTTTCAACTTCACTCCTAATGTCTTATTGATTAGAGAAATTCAAATTAAAACAATTCTAAAATACTATTACTTGCCTATTAGATTGCCTAATAAGACAGAAAAGGAAAATGACAAATGTTGGAGGTGATGTGGGGAAAACGAGATAGTAATGTACTATTGGTAGAGTTGTAAACTAATTCATCCATTCTGTAAAATTATGCTCAAAGGGCTATAAACCATCTGTACCCTTTGATCTAGCAATACTACCATTGGATCTATATCCCAAAAGAGATTAAGGGGGAAAAATAAATAATCTATATTTACAAGGAATATTTATGGTGGCTTTTTTCTGGGGTCAAAGAATTGGAAATTGAGGGGATACCCATCAGTTGGGGAATAGATTGTGGTATATAATTATGATGGAATAGTATTGTGCAGTAAAAAATGGTGAGTAGGATGCTCTCAGAAAAACTTTTATGAGCTCATGCAAAGAGAAATATATTGTGTACAAAGTAACAGCAATATTTTTTCATTTTATTTTTTAAAAATTTTTTTATTAAAGTTTTTCTTTACAAAGCATATGCATGGGTAATTTTTCCAACATTGACCTTTGCATAACCTTTTGTGCATATTTTCCCTTCGTTCCCCCCACCCCCTCCTGGAGCTGACAGGTAGTCCAATACACGTTAAATATGAGTAATAGCAATATTGCAAGCTGATCACTTATGAATAACATAATTATTCTCAGCAATACAATGATCCAAGACAATCTAAGACAATGCTATCCATACCCAGAGAAAGAACTTGTGGTCTCTGAATGTAGATTTGAAACCTACTTTTCTTTAATTTTATTTTTCTTGAGAGTTTTTTACATCTATGTTATTTTTCACAATATATCTATTATGGAGATGTTTTACATGACTACACCTGAGAGAGAACAACAATCAGAAGGTAGGGCCATGCCATAGAGAAATCCATACATAGAATAATATATATGTGTTGGCCACACCTGAGCTTAAGAATTAGGAGTACCATGGACTGATGCTAAGTGAGATGAGCAGAACCAGGAGATCATTATACACTTTGACAACGATATTGTATGAGGATGTATTCTGATGGAAGTGGATTTCTATGACAAAGAGACTTAACTGAGTTTCAGTTGGATAAATGATGGACAGAAACAGCTACACCCAAAGAAGGAATACTGGGAAATGAATGTGAACTATTTGCATTTTTGATTTTCTTCCCGAGTTATTTTTACCTTCTGAATCCAATTCTCCCTGTGCAGCGGGAGAACTGTTCGGTTCTGCAAATATGTATTGTATCTAGGATATACTGCAACATATTTAACATATATAGGACTGCTTGCCATCTTGGGGAGGGGGGGTAGAGGGAGGGAGGGGAAAAAACGAAACATAAACGATTGCAAGGGATAATGTTGTATAAAAACTATCCTGGCATGGATTCTGTCAATACAAAGTTATTATTAAATAAAATAAAATTTAAAAAAAAATTAAAAAATTTTTAAAAATAAATAAAAAAATAAAAGCTTTATAAAAAGAAAAAAGCTCAAAAATTTTAAAATTACTAATAAAAAAAAGAAACACACACACAAAAAAAAAAAAAAAAGAATTAGGAGGACCCAGGTAGGAAAAAAGATCATGTGACAGGTGGGTCTTGGAGAACAAGGACCTTGGCAAATGCAGAGGTTTTGCAGAAAGCAGGTCACAGGGATCCAGGGATAACTGATCACCTGCTATAAGACATAGTAGATCTAGTACCAGGTCTGGTGTCAGGAAGACCTGAATTCAAATGTGCACTTAGGTATTTAATTGCTGCATGACTCTGGGCACTTGGGGACTGTGATTGTCTCCATCCTGTGTATCAAGCATCATCAAGCTCATTTTTTAAAGTTTAAAGCTTTCCTACTCCAAATATGTACTCATTCTCACTTAAATCGTGGTCTCTGTACACATCTTCCTTCCTCTTGAGAGAATGAGTTTCTTTGATCTATGGGGTTGAACCTCTGTCTAAATTACTATATAATATGTGTATGGTTTTGCTGTACCACATAACAATAAATTATCTTGTACCAACTTCCTTAGTATCAATTTTCTGTAAATCCCTGACTTAGTCCTTGCTCAAACCTGAGTCATGAACCCAAATAAAATATCAAGAAGTATCAGGAACCATGGAGTTAGAAAGACTTCCTGCAGAATTTTAACTAAGTCTTGAAAGAAACCAGAAAAACTAAATGTTGGGGGGAGCAGAATATTTTAGGAACAGGAAAGGCCATAAAGTTCAAAGATAGAATGTTGTTGAGAAATTGCAAATAGCCCAATGTACCTGGATTACAGATGTAGAGAGGAGAATATAATATAGGAAGGCTGAAAAGGTAAGAAAGGTTCAGGTTATGAAGAACTTTAAAAACCAAGTAAGTACCAAACTAGATTTTGGCTGTAGTAAGTGAGCATTGGAGTTCACTGAGCAGGGATGGAGTAATATGGTCAGATCTACTCTAGAAAAATCAACTTAGCAACTGAGAAGAGAATAAATTGGAGTATGAAGAGAGAAAATTGCAACCCATCTAGCCTTTTTCATACTGTATGATTTTTATTCATATCTTCCTATATGTTTTCCCTAGGGAGTCCACACAAAAGCCTTCCCCTACTTCTCAGATGCTATATGGATATCATGGAGTATGGACAGCTAGATGGTATAGTGAATAGAGTGCCATGTCTAGAGTCAGAATGACTCATCTTTGTGGTGAAGCCCCTGGATGCTCCTGTTTGCAGATGGTATTAAGATTATATCAAGCCATAACATTATAGGGCTCCTCAATGAAGACCATGATTATTCCAAAGAGATTAGCCTAATAAATATAAATAGGAAAAAATAAATTTGTAAAAATACTTATTGTCTAGTCTATGATATATAGTTGGATGGTTAGTCAAGTGAATTAATATAACATATGTTTGTGTGTGTATATGTGAATGTGGGACTATATGTGTGTTCTGCTGTGTACACAGAAATGTTCTTTTTTTCTTTTTTCTTGTTTTGTATTTAAATTTAAAATAAAAATGTATTGAGAAAAATGTATAGCTATTTAAAAGTGTAAAAAAGGAAAAAAAAACCCTTGATACGATCTTAATATACATGTGATTTCTTTTTGAAAGGGAGCCTATAAAGTACGATTTGTTCTACTGAGCAAAATACAATCAGTAAAGAAGAAAAACAAAAAATCTTGTGTTGTTTGTACCCTTCTCAACTATGATTATAAAGTTATGGTCTGTTGCAAAGAATTCTTTGTAAAAGACTCTTTGGGATTTCAACAAGATGACTCAATCTGCTCCCCACCTCCTTCCCTCTACCACATCAAAACAAAGATAAATGCAACAAATAAAATAAGAGAACAACAACAAAGATGGAAAAAGAAAAAATTCTCAGGGGGGAAAAAACTCATACAAAAAATAAGACTAAAATTTAAGAAATAAACAAACCAAATAAAAGGGGTGTCCCTCAAGTATAAGGAACAAAAGCTACAATGCAAAATAACATGAAAAGACATTTTCAGAGTAGAATAAGACATTATCAATAATCATACTTATGAAAGTAATTATATCTAAGAGAAATACTCTGGAGATTAGATTAGAGTAGATTAGAGTAGAGTAGAGTAGAGTCTCAATATAATATAAATTATAAATGGAAAGGACATAAAAGTTTATAAAGAAATATATAAAGGAATATAATAAGTGATATATAAAGGAAGATCTCACAGCTCTATGATGGAAAATCAGACTGATAAAAATGAATAAGAGAGTTTAAGAAATTTTAAAAAAAAAAAAAAAAGGTGGAAAATCCCCATGACATTACGGATTCTCTGAAAAAAAATACCTCAGGGAGAATGTACAAAGGTAGGGCAAAAAAAAATTTTAATGGCAAAACTGAAAGACTTTTAATCTCTGCAGACCCAAACCCTCAAAGCCAGCAAACCAACTTGAAAATTGTTATGTTTTCAAAAATGTACAGACAAACAAAGCATCTCAATGTCATATTCCAAGACTATTTTGGTGTTGCCATTGCAGTTCACTGCCTAAGAGCTATCCATGATGACAAAGGCTCTGAGACAGACATAAAATGGCAGAGATGGAGACTCTGGAGCAGAAAAGGGTATCAAGCATTATGGGGCAATTACCATGCAGGATCAGAGTCAGAAAAGAGATAAGATCAAAGACTAGGATAGTCACTTCGTTACTCCAATCCTTCCTCAACCACAAAGCATTCAGGCAGTACCAGAAACAATGCATTTGGGACTGATTAGACTACTTCCTATCCTCTCATCTCATATATGTGGTTAAGATGACAATGTTAAGGTTTTATGGGAGCTCAGTTCTTCTACCCACATCCCAGCAAAAGAAAACTAAAAAGTAACAAAAACTGGTCCTTCATTCAGCTAAGAATTAAATAATTTAAAAAAAACAAACAAACAAACAAAAAAAAAAAAAAAACCTACATCCAGAGTCCAGCTAAAAGAGTTTGCATTAGGAGAACTGACGTGAGACATGGTACATGGATCTAAAGCACCAGGAGCATTGAACAAGGAATTTTGCCAGGGAAAAGGTGAGTTTTTTAAAAGTGAATAATGAAGAAATATTATGCATTAAGAGGAAATCCAAGAGGTAATCACTGATGAAAAGAATAATTCCACAATAAGGATAAAAAGAACTTACAGAGCTATAGAGGGGAGAAATGGCTTGATCACAAGGACAACAAAAATGTTTGGAAGAAATGAAACAAACCATCTTTTTTTTAAATGAAAGTAGAATTAGATGGTATATAGATAGAGTACTAGTCCTGGAATCAGGAGAATCTGAGTTCAGATCTGGCCTCAAATTCACACTATGTGACCCTGGCCAAGACACTTAACTCAGTTGCCTGAGGGGAAAAAAAAAGTAGAATTGAAAATAAGAACTGAGGAAAGGGGGAAGGGAATGGAAGGGGAATAAATGACAAAAAAAAAAGGTAGAAAAGCTAACTCAACCAAGAAGCAGCTCATCCAAGAAGAATGTGGATAGAGCACGGGCCCTGGAGTCAGGAGGACCTGAGTTCAACTCCGACTTCAGACACTTAATACTTATTGTGTGACCCTGAGTAAGTTACTTAACCCCAATTGCTTCCCTCAAACTAAAATAAAAGTTAAAAAAAAAAAAAAAGGAAAAGCTTACCTAAGTAATAGACCTTCTAAAAAATGCAGTGGAATAATCAGGACAATGATTCCAGGAAATATGAAGTATATAGTAAAATAACTAAAAAGAAATATAACATCTCAAAACAAAATAGTAAAGGGCTTTCAAATAGCACCTTTACATCAATAAATCATGAGTTAGGACATAAAAAGTTAACATATAAATGTTGAAAAGAAGAAATATTAAACATTTTTACTTACTTTACTTAAACATTAAACATTTACTTACTGACTGAAACACTGAAATGAAAATTCTAATAAAGAATTCAAACAGATGGAAACTAAATAACCATTCCTAAAGAATTCCATGGGTAAAAGATAAAAACTATAGAAAGAATAGATAACTTCATAAAAGAAAATAATAGCACAGTAATATTCCTTGATATTCACCTAAAGCAGTGCTCAGAGGAAAACTGATGTCTGAACTCTTTCATAGGGAAAGTGATAAAACAAAAACTCTAACTAAAAACAAAAATCAGAATTCTGAAAATCAAAGACTAAATAAAACAAAAAAAATCATTGAATTGATAATATTGGTAGTTGTTTTTAAAAAATAAACTATTCTCTGTTGTTCAGTTGTTTTTAAGTCATGTTCGATACTTTCTAACTCCCATTCTTGGCAAAGATACTGGAGTAGGTTATTTCCTTTTCCAGCTCATTTTACAGATGAGAAAAATGGGCCAAACAGGGTTTAGTGACTTGCTAGATCACATAGTTAATAAGTGTCTGAGGTTAGATTTGAACTCAGGAAGATGAGTCTTACTGACTCCAGGCTCTAAATTCTATCCACTATGCCACAATCACACCATTAAATGATGGAGAAACCAACTTGCTAATATTAAAAATGAAAAAGACTTGCAGCAAATGAAGAAATAAAGGAAATCACTAGAAAGTATTTTACTCTTTTATATGCCAACAAAAAAGATAATTTAAGGCAATGGATGAATATTAACAAATATGCAAAATATTCCAATTGGCAGTACAAGAAATATTAAATTAAATGAACCTAAAAAGAAACTGAACAAACCATAAAGGAATTTTAAAAGAAAAACAATTCAGTATCATATGGATTTACAAGTTAATTTTATCAAACATTTAAAGAAATAATTCCAAGTTTACATCAAATCAATTGTTTGCAAAAATAGGAAAAGGAAAGATGCTATCAGACTCCATTAAGACAAATATTGTCCTGATATCTAAAGCAGGGTGAGATAAAGCAGAGAAAGAAAAGTCTAGACTAATACTTTAAATACATATTGAAATAAAATTGCATAAAATATTATGAAGGAGGCTACACCACATATTTTTTAAAAATATTATGCACCATGACCAAGTTTGTCTAACATGAAAAGCTAAACCTTTCCCACCTGGAAGCGATAAAGACAAAAATTTTAAGATTTAAAAACAAAGGAAAACGGACCAGGTTGATAACCATTGCCCAATGTGGAAGAGCACAGTAAGCACTCCATATAAAAGATTATACCACAAAGCCCAGCCAGTGGTAGTAGGTGATAGAAGATGGCAGCTGTTCTACTGACAAGCAAACTGAAAAAATTGACCCATCAGGCTGACTTCCTCTGAGAAAAGCCCAGAAACTGAACAAACAATCTGCATGATTCAGCCTCAATCCAGCAGCAAAGTGGCTTGCTTAATCCTACCAGTCTGGCAGTAGCTTCAGGGCAAGTAATTTGATCAATCCAATCCAAGAGCAGCCAAATACAGTGGGCATTTGGATATTGCAGCCATTGAAAAAGCCTTATAATATACACTTATTGTTCTTGGATGGAAACACTTGAATGGGGAGTTGAGTGAAGTGCCACCTACTGGATGGATACATATTATACTCCCTCTAAGGTTTGTTCATTAAGTGACAATTGTCTTTTTTGTAGGCATGAAGAAAGCGGAAGAAAGCCAGGAGAAGGCTGCTACTACAATTTAGACACATATGTTAGCAGGACTTCCCATCCTTTTGCTTCCTTCCCCTAAAATCCAACCTCTTCTGATCTTTTGTAAGAGGTCTAGTATCTCAGGAGATCCTAGTTTGGACGTTAATCTCCTTGGGAAAGGAATCCCAAAATACCCACAAGAACCTTATAACTGTGCTTAAATTGTTGGGGAAAGTCTTTATAATAATTTTTATAATACTTACTAGCTATGTGACCCTGGACCAGTTACTTGGCCATTGTCTTTCTTAGTTTACTCAACTACAAAATAATTGTAATTATAAAATTATGAATTTTATTGTAAATTGTATATTATAAATTAGAAGCACTTACCTCATAGGGTTGTTGTGAATATCAAATGAAATAATATTTGTAGATTGACTAGCACAGTGCCTGGTACTTAGTAAGTGCTTAATATATGCTTGTCCATTTCTCTTCTCCATGAGTTTTCTCAGCTGGCTGGGTAGCTTGAGCGATTTATCATGTAGAATCCATTCTACAAATGGAGCTTCCCAATTTGGCTCCTACTATTCCACTACTCAGTATACTTAATTATGGCTGTGACTCTTCGTCTAGGCACACATTAAATGGGACTTTTATCTCTCCAGTCAAAAATACATAACCCTGAACCATGGGATCAGACCAAAAAATTTCAAGCCTGACATTCAAATATCCTATTATCTATGCCATTTCAGAAAATTCCTGCTCCCAGGTGGGCTTTCCATGCCACTATTCCCATTAAGTTATTTTAATGTACTAAACTAATACTTCTCCTATAAGGAGATAAAAACATTTTCTTACTATTATCCTATTATTATCTGATTCAATCAAATTTAAAGAAACCTGAAAAAATAGAAAATGGGATTCAAATGTTCTCTTAGTGGCTCTGTATGGAGAAACATGCGTGTGTGTGTGTGTGTATGTGTGTGTGTGTTTTAATATTTTTATTTTCCCTAGTTACATGTAAAACAACTTTTTACATTTGTTTTTAAAACTGTGAGTTCCAGATTCTTAGAGAAATATTCTTGCCAAAGTCTAGCATACTAATCTATAAATTGGTCTAACTTTATTACTAATAATATGGGAGCAAACCATCATGTTCAAACTAAGAAAACAATTCTATTAAACCACATAAAAGAAAAATCAAATACCCAAATTATAAAGAACTCCTGGATTTAATTCTTATCATGTTTGCTTGGAAATTCTCTTCGGCAACCTAATCTTTCCATTCCGTGTACCACTTCCATATTCCCATAAAAACACATCTAAACCCAAATACACACAGAGTTAGAGCTTTAAAGATTGAAGACCCTCCAGTATTTTTAAATTTATTGGGACAAAAGAAGTTGTCTCTCCCTTCCCCATGCCTGGAACTCTCCCTTTTCATCTCTGCCTCCTGGCTACCCTGGCTTTTTCCAAATCCAACTAAAATCCCACCTTCAGCTCCTTGAAAGGTAATATAATTTTAGGTAGTATTTTGGGTTTTTTTGTTTTGTTTCACAAAATTCATTTACTCCTCTGAAGCTAGGCTGAGCTGTGCTTAAAAGCTAACTGCTTTAAAAAAAAAAAAAAAAAAAAAAAAACCACCCTTCTGTGGAATATGTTTCCTGTATAAACCCCCTGTGTAAACAATACAAGATGACCCCTATCTTTTTACTCCTCTCTTTTTACTATTAGGAAACACCCTCTTTTCCAGAGTTAAGACCCAGAAAGCAAGCTGTTCCCTGAGTTTGTCATGACAACAATCCTTTGGATAAATTCTGCTGCAACTAAATCTCAAAACTGAGGACCCTATGCTCAGGCAAGCCCCGACAGGTCTAGACATGAAACCCTGCTATGAATGGACTTTTGTCACTAGGCAATCTTGCCTCACTATTGTTGTTATGCCTTACTACTGTTGCTATCCTCTAGCCACAAAAATATAGAGATACACACACACACACATCTAAATTTAGCCTCCATTCTCCTCCCAGAGGAGATCCCAATACATATATCAAGTTTCCCTCTTCCAACAGACTGAAGAAAACTTTTTGCTTATGAACAGCTAGCTCTTTTGGTTTTATTTTGTTTTTATTTTACCTTACTTTTCAGAGTTAACTGTGATTATGTAAGTGTTTTGGTATTTTCAGAGATAACAGCAATTATTAGAAAAGCCTCTGTGAATGACTAGCAGGATGAATACAGAGAGGACTGGCGAGACTTACATGAACTGATGCTAAGTGAAATGAGCAGAACCAGGAGATCATTGTATACCTCAAGATACTGTTTGAGGATGTATTCTGATGGAAGTGGATCTCTTCAATAAAGAGAGCTAATTCAGTTTCAATTGATCAAGGATGGACAGAAGCAGCTACACCCAAAGAAAGAACACTGGGAAATGAATATAAACTGTTTACATTTTTGTTTTTCTTCCCGGGTTATTTCTACCTTCTGAATCCAATTCTCCTTGTGCAACAAGAAAACTGTTTGGTTCTACACACATATATTGTATCTAGGATATACTGTAACCTATTTAACATGTATAGGACTGCTTGCCATCTGGGGAGGGGGTAGAGGGAGAGAAGGGAAAATTCCGAACAGAAGTGAGTGCAAGGGATAATGCTGTAAAAAATTACCCTGGCATGGGTTCTGTCAATAAAAAGTCTAAAAAAGAAAGAAAGAAAAGCCTCTGTGACTTTGGTCATTTGTTTTTAGAGTTGACATACCTATAAGACAGCTGAACTTGTGGTTTGTCTGCTCTGCCAACTCTTCACCAAGGAACACTCCTTGTCCATCTAATTGCTGGGGATAGTTGTGGAAATTCCTGGGTCCCTCACTTGAGGTTTGTACAGGTTTCTGGCTCTTTACATTTCTTGGTTTATCCTTTACTACTTAAGAGTTCACATTTTGACTAAAACTGAGTCTGTATCCCAATCTCCCCTTTGGATACCACTTGTATTGGCCAGATTCAGAATTTCAGGGAACAGAAGCAGAGCTTCAGGCTAAGCTGATCTACCTGCAGGATTTCTTGGATAACATATACAGTGTCCCATTTGAAGTATCCCCAGTGTTCTATAATTTCAAGAGGTTAATCAAGGACATCATTCTTTCGCATTTCTTCAGTGAGCTCTTTAGCTTGTTCTCATTCTATTTTCTGGCTGTCATAAGGGTGACTTTTTAATTTTAATTTAATTGGACACCGAGATACTTCCTTTGTGGTCTCTGTTCATTAACTCTCTGAAGTTGGGAATCCCTGGAAAGTGCTGTTCAAGGCACTCTGTAGATCTAAAACTATAGGTCACTGAAGTGTTTACCTTCAGTAATCAATCAGCCTAGAAATTAAGGCAACTTATATTGCACTTCCTAGAGATGAAGCATCCCTCCCTCACATCTTAAGACACATTCCTTTTGGGTGGTGGATGGGTCATTCCACTCCATTCCCTGAGCTTGATTCTGGATGAGGTTTACATACTCAGCCATTAAAGTCTCTACCCTTTCAAGCTTTGCGCTGAATTAAAATCGAGGGTATTGTTTTATACTTTCAGAAGGGGCGAGAACCCTTAAAAATAAAAAAAAAAAATAATGACAGCTAGCATTTATATAGTGCTTTCAAGTTTGCAAAGCACTTTACAAATATCATCTCATTTGATTCTTATAACAATTCTGGGAAGTAGGTGCTACTATTAGCCTCTTTTCTGGCTGTTAACGGGACAACTTTTTTGTGCTGTCCCCAGTGAATCAAAAGGATTGGACATCTTTATGGAACTTTCCCACTAAGAGATAGCTCAGCTCAAACAATACATTTCCAGAACTTGGAAGTCTCTAATGTAGTAAATTTGGGGATAAGATTATGCTTAAGGCACCAAGTCCTTTATATATTAAACTTCTACCCACTAGTTTTTCTCTCCCTTCAGAGAATTCTTTACTAAAAAGAAATCTGGAACCAAGTATCTTCTCTCTAGTGAAAAGACCAGGATCTCTCTTCTCTTGAACCCTCACCAACTCCATCCTTTATACTGGCACAGAGTATTAAGTAATTCATCTCTACTACCAACAAGGAGAACTATACGAATGGGCTTTGAGTGTGGGTTACATGTTTATTCCAATTCTGACTTAGCTTTCTGGTAATTTGAGGAGATCCAGGCATTTCAAGTGCCCTCCCCAGTCAATCAAAAGATTCTCAGCAAAGTTCATGTATCCCAATCCTTGAACTATCTAAAAAACTAAAGTCTTTTATGAAGGTTTCATAAGGTTTCATGAAGGTTTCCAATTTGGATGCAACCATTTTTTTTTTAAATCCAGGGAACAATGAAGAATTTCTAAACTCCTTATTCAAAGATCCCTTAACTTGCTATTACATAACTTAAAGGTGCCTTCCAGCTCTAATAATCTGTGTTTTATATTTTCTATGAGGAAAATCATATGTTACCTCTCTTTACTCCCTACTTTCCTTTGTACAAAGAAAAATGAAGTATGAAAAAGAAAGGAGTGATATCTACATTAATATTGGGGATTGTAATTAACACATAACTAAAAGAGTTATTATGAGACTCCAATGAGATAACATGTAAAGAACTTTTCAAATCTTAAAGTGCTATGTTATTTTTCTTCTTATTGTTGTTAAACTAAAATTCAGTCCCCCAAGTCCTCCTTTTTTTCCAGTCTAGATCCAGATCATTGGGTCTTACAATTGATTTGCTTTCCTGTTTCTTCCCCATTTGGCTATCTCCCTGTCCCTGTCCCTAGTTCCCTAAATAACATTAATGTATTTCTATATTATGTACTTCGTGTGTATGATGTGAGAATTTGGGAATTGAGTGAATTCACACTGACTCCATCTTGTGGATCAATTCTCTGTATAACTCAGTGTCTTTCCTATTAGGTTATGGATCTAGTACAATTTCTATCTTGTGAGAGAACTTTATTGCATTGTTTGAACCTAGCCCTACTTGTCTGGGAAGCTGGATCACCTCTACCTGCCGCTAAGA
The DNA here is from genome assembly GCF_016432865.1 of Antechinus flavipes. Lineage (NCBI taxonomy): Eukaryota > Metazoa > Chordata > Mammalia > Dasyuromorphia > Dasyuridae > Antechinus > Antechinus flavipes. Next base: position 653,991,560 of record NC_067398.1, read on the forward strand.
GACCCCTAACATAGGTTTTGCTGGGATTATAGGAAGTGAAAACTTGCACCCCTGGTATGAAGGCTTGCTTAGCCTGTTTCAGGTCTTTCAGAATGTCTACCTGTCAGTCAAATGTTACCTGTGGCTTCAAGAAACTGTAGCATGATGATAAATGTGGAAATATTTTTAGAAGAATTACATATTTAACATATAGTGTATTATTTGCTGTCTAGAGGAGATAGAGAGGAAGAAAAATTTGGAACAGAAGGTTTTGCAAGAGTGAATGTTTAAAACTATCTTTGCATGTATTTTGAAAACAAAAAGCTATTATTTTTTAAACGGTCACACCCTATTAAAATCATCTTGGCAGATGGGCAAAACCAGGTTGAGGGTAACCAACAAGCATCAAAACCATTCATGAGTTAGGGAAATGTCTACCCCAAGTGTGTGAGTTGGAATGAGCAGATAAGAACAAGTTGTTCCTACAGGCTTGAGGGTGACTGAAGCAGGTGTTGTGGAACTTAGACCTTGTTTGAGAACCAAAGACACTAACTAAGGTCATCCATGGCATCCCAGGCAATCATCAGACATCTTGATTTTTATGTTACCCCTGGACTTTGATGACTCTGGAAGAGAGAGTATGGCTAAAAATTGTGCAACCCTGCTTCACGTAAATCCAATTCATTCATAAGTCAAGATGTCACCCTATGATATCATTGTTCTTCTCCAAAAATGAAGGACCAGCTACCAGAAATCCCATCAGATCCAAAGATTGATGAAAGGAATTTTCTCACAATTATACATCTCAAGCAATCCAATATGTCTTATCTGAAAATGGACCCTGACCAATCAGTAACTGCTTCCTTGTTCTTTTCATTGAATACAAATACTTGGGGAAGGAGCAGGGTATCTTTTTCTGATTTCAGGGAATTGTACCTATTCTCTCTGTCCTCCCAACTTGGAAAGTCCCTAATCTTTCCTCTAATTAGAAATCAATTACTTGTGACCCTGGGCAAGTCATTTAATCCCAATTGCCTCAGAAAAAATTTTTTAAAAAAAATTACCTAATCTTATCCTGATTTGAATCCTGTTATTTTTAATGCATAAAAATATCTGTCCCCCTGTATTCCAGATCTAATGCCAAGCTGATAAAGCCTGATCCCAATTTATTTTGCAATTGGCATGCATTGCTTAAATCGATATGTTTAGAAATCTGAACCTTGGTTTCCTCAGTTGTTTCAGATTTCTCCCATCGCAAAAATAAAGACGGAGGATAAATAGAACATATCTATTTAACCTTTTGCCCACTTTAGAAGAATGAAGTTCATAAGATGCTTACTTCAACTTCCTCTATATTTGTATATTATTCTGATATACTCCAATTGTGAGAAATGATTCTCTTTATCCTCATTTCTTCCCTAATTTTTTGCCTTCTTTTGTTTTCTCTTTTGAAGGCAAATAAAACAAAAATTCCAAACCCAGCTCCTCAATTTGTCAAGAGGTTTTTTTGGTTTGGGTGTTTTTTGTTCCCTTCTTTGACCCTTGAAAACAGTGGGATTCTAAATGATAGTAATCTTTTCTCTGCCTATTAGGATATAAATATTTAATACTATTCTGCCCTTTCAAGTTTCTCACATATATTTCCTTTTTAGGCTTTTTTTTGGTTCTTTGTATTTTAAAGATTCTAACCAGCTCTAGTTTTCCAAACAGGAATGTTAAGTCATCTATTCTATTTGAAGAAGAGAAGCAACATCATACAATGGAAAATGTGCAGGTGTTGGAGGCAATTTCTAGATTCCTATCCAGATTTTCATGTTTTTTGCCTATGGGACAGATGTGTGGAGATGTCATTTAGCCTCCATAGAGCTGAGTTTCTCATTTGTACAATGGAATAGACTAGATGGATTCTTATATGTTTTTCCACCTCTAAATCAATAATCCTATTTAAGGATTCATTTTTTCCCCTGCATTTTTTCAGGATGTTACCCTTGTTTGTAATCTTTTCCCTTTTACTATAATCCAAGCTTTCTTTTCTTCCATAAAATTGGTATTTGATACTTTGTGGTTCTTTGGTACTTGAACTCTTTCTGGCTGTTTGATACTATTTTTTGACCTAGAAGCTCTGGAATCTGACTCATATTTATGTTAAATTTGGAGTTTCTTTTAGATTCTAGATTATAGTTTCACTTTGCTTTCTGGTTCTAATAGTTCAGGACAGTTTTCTTTTATGATTTTCTGAAACATGGTATCCAGGGATTTGATTTGGCCATTTGGGCGGGGGAAGGAGGGGGAGAGGTATCCAGTGATTCTTACCAATTATCTCATATACATATTAGTTATGACCAACAAAAACAACAACAACACACAAAGGGAAAAAAGGAAATTCAAGGGAAGAAAGAAGATACAACATTACTGTCTTGGAGTATGTAGTGGAGGCAGGATAGAGGGGGTAATAGGCACAGAGTCTTTTTCCTGACCATGCTATGTATTTTATTCAAATGTATTTCCTGAGAAGGTCTGGGCAGTTAAGCCCTGGTATATCAAATGTATTTGCAAAGAATCTTGACTAGGACTAGGACAAGACCCTGCCTGTGAAAGTATGAACAGATTGAGGGAACAGATATTAAACTGGAGCAGTTTAAATTCAGATTGCCATCTAACGTCTGGAATGTAGAATTCATGGAGTACTTGTTCCAGCCCCAACGGAAAGGAGATATAAAAGCTACCCACCCATCTAGCCATTCTTCTATTAGTGACGACATGAGGTGCACCTGTTCTGGTAAAAAGGAATAACTTCTGTACCCTATAATCTCGTCACCTCAAAAAACAAAAACACACCCTCTAAAATCACACAAAGACTGGTTTTTCTACCACACCCTCATTCATAAACTTTTTCTTTGATAGCATCCATCAAGATTTCCAGTATTTCCATTTCCTCATTCCATTACCTTTGTTCAGGTTTCACTTCTCTCCCTTTATGGCTATTTCAAAGAATTACAGAATCTGAGTTAAGAGAGATCCACAGGCCATTTAGTCTAACCTGTACTCAACCAATGATCTTTGCTAAAACATCTCTTACGGTGTCCACCAAGTCAAAGAAGTCTCTCTTTGACAAAGAGAGGGAACTCACTAACTCCTGAGGCAACCTGGTCCACTTTTGGAAATTTTTTATTAGTAGAGTCTACCTGAACCTGTATTTCTTCCATTGCAAAATGGAGATACCACTTACTTCATAGGATTGTTTAAAGGAATAAATGAGTTATTCCTTTGTAGAAAAAGTGCTTTGTAAACTTTAAAGAACTCCATGTTGATGTGATTATAATCTCCAAATTGTCTTGCATCTTAGTTTATACTTTGACTCCAAATTGTCTTAAAAATGTATCTTCTAGATCGTCTTAGTTTCTTTTTTGGCTCCAAATTATCCTGTCTTAGGAACACTGTATCTTTAGCTTATTTTAGTTTATGATTTTATAGCTAGGATACCAACATCAAAAAGAATGCTGGCTGTATTGGCTTAGTTCATGGCTAGGCTACTGGCTCAGAAAGGATTTTGCAACTCCAACTAAACTCTAAGCCATAAAATTAGCACATCAGGGGCACCCTAAAAGTGAATAAGTCTAACTATTAGCATATCAGTGGTTTCTAGAAACTAGTGAGTCTAAGCCATAAAATTAGCACATCAGGGGCACCCTAAAAGTTAATAAATCTATTAGCATATCAGTGGTTTCTGGAAACCATTAAGTCTAAGCCATAAAATTAACATCCTAAAACTAAAGTGCAACAGTATGAAAGGCCTAATCTAAAATCCCCAACTCGACCTCTATAAAAGTTTTTCCCCCACTTCTTTGCTAACTCCCTTTTAGAACTTAAGCCTGCCAATCAACAGCACAATAATAAGATTTTTGTCTCTTGGAGATGGTCTAAGCCTACAAATAAATATTTTGAGACACCTATCTGGAACCCCAATGTTTTGGGGGGAAAGTTCAGTGCTTCTGCACCCCAACAATGTAACTGTAAGGTATCATCATATTCGGGGGGGGGGGGTGCGCACGGAGTTTGGAAGTTGGTTTTTGTTTTGTTTTTTTACCTCCAGCTAAAACTTGTCTCTGAAACTTTCATCCATGGCTCCTAGCTCTCCTGGATCCAGTGATTCTAGCCTTCTGGCTTTTCTATGAAAACAACCCATCTCTCAGCTGTAGGCCCCCATGCCTGGAAGGTTCTCCCTCTTCAATTCTGCCTACTTGACTGGCCCCAACTAACATCTGATCTTTTACAGGAAGGCCCTCCCAATCCCTCTAATTTCTAGTGCCTTCCCTCTGTTAATTACTTCCTGTTTATCCTGTATATAACTTGATTTAATTGTTGTCTCCATCTTTAGATTATAACCTCCTTGAGGACAAGAGCTGTCTTTTTGTATAGTTCCTGGAACATAGTAAGTGCTTAATAATTGTTAATTGATGATTGAATGTGATCTCCAAGGACAACGAAACGATTCCAATCATTCCTCCACCTGACAACTCTTAAAATACTTAAAAACACCTGAACTCAAACAATCCTGCTCCTAATCCATTCTTCTACCACTTCTAAAGTTATTTCCCTATTTATCATGCCATGCAAAAAAAAAATCAAAGGAATGAAAAGTATAAGGGAAAAAAAAAAAACAGAAAAAATGGTGAAAATACTATGCTTTGATTCACATTGTTTCCATAGTTCTCTGGATGTGGAAGGCTCTTTCTATCACATCCATTGGAATTGCCTAGAATCATCTCGATCTCTTGACAAATCCAATGGCCTTTTTAAGTCTTCGCTTTCTCTATCTGATACTTTTGATACTGCCATCTATCCTTTAGATCTTCTCTATATTCTTACCTGAGTGATTTTAGTTTTCTTTGCTGCATCTTCCTCCAAGTCACAATCTATAACAATGAGTGTCCCCCAAGACTCTTGTCTTCAGAACTCTTTTTCCTCTAAATTATCTTTGGTGATATCAATTTCAATGGGTTCAACTATTACCTATATGCAGTCGATTCTCCTATCAATTTACCCAATCCTACTCTCTCCTGACTTCCAGTCTCAACTCTCCTACTGCCTTTTGTATGTCTTGATCTAGACCAGGGTTTCTTAAGACTTTTCCCACTCATGACCCCTTTTCACCTGAAAAATTTTTACATGACTCCAGGTATATAAACATGTTCTGATAATAAATCATAATTTCATAATCTTTACATTTAAACCAGTTTAATTAACTGTGTTGTTAACAACTCAAAATCAACATGATTGTAATGCTGGAGAAAGTAAGGCAAGATAGAGATTTAGAGTTTTTAATATTTGAAAGGGAGAGATTTCCTGGGACCAAATGGATCCATGGTTTGGTCCCAGGGCTGAAAGAGACTATCATCTCCAAGAATCCAGCAAACAATGAGTTCTCAATGACATATATATATATATATATATATATATATATATATATATATATATATATATATTATATATATATATATATATATATATATATATATTGGCTCAGATACAGGGAATAGACTGAGGCAGGGGCAGAGTCAGAGTACTGAGAGCTGGAAGGGATTATCAATCTGGTTCTGACAGGATGGGGGGAGACATGGAGGACATCTGATAAATTGGGATTACAGAATGGGGAGAGGCACCCAACATTCTGATGATGCCTTAGAAAGGAGGTCTTTCTCCTTATCTGGATCATCATTTTTAGGAGGGAGCGGTGGTGTTGCAGGATTGACCAGAATTAGGAACTGAGGCAGAACAATTCAGGGAAACCAAGGCAGGACAATTTAGGGAAACTGAATCAGGATAATAAAAAAGAACTGTGACAACAATAATAAGGATGAATTTTCTTTTGCTTCCTTCTTCCAAACTTCCCTGTTATTGATGAGTGTATTTCCAAACTCCTATTTACCAAGATTCACAATATCCTCAACTCCACATCTCATTAGGATGTATGAGGTATATAAGTAGAATTACCATCTCTGGTCTAAGTGCATTCCAAGCCCTTTTCAGGGATGCTCATCCTTTACCCAGCTTTCACCTAAAGAAGCTGGAGCGTGAATAATGGCCATCCTCCACTCTAGTACACTGTCTCAGCAAATAAACTATGTTAAGGATAACTGACAGACCTCAGATCTTTTGGTGTCTATCTCAAGCATGTGAAGACTTCCCCTAGGTGGAATGGGCAGATGAGAACAATTTGCTCCTACAGCTATCAAAGTGGCTGAAGCAGGTGCTATGAAGCACTTAAGAGCTTGCTCAGGAATAAGAAAGGGTCATCTACTGCATCCCAGTCTATCACCAACCTTCTCAATTTTTGCCTTACCACTGGACTTTGATGACCCAGGAGGAGAGAGTAAGGCTGACAACTTTGTGCAATTCTGCCTTACTTAAATCCAGTTCATGCACAGTATCACCCATGTCTGTTCAAAAATGAAAGGTGAAATGTAACTAATCTGTGCCAACTTGTTCCAACCTTCCCATCTCTCATGTATACCCCCATTTTTCCATTCATAGTGGCCAACCTGACTGATGCAAGCCCTTATCCCTTCTTGCCTGGACCTGGACCTGGAATTTTTCCAAAGGAGGAAAAATTCCTTTGGACCCCTCTTCTAATTAGTTTGATGTATTACATAAAGCATATATAGGGATATATAGGTTCTCATAGTGGGTCTCCAAACTTTCATATTCATTATTTGTTTGCCACTTGCACAACCACAAGAATACTGACAAAGCTATCTCCATCCTATTTTACTAAAATTCCACATCCAAACCCCGCTTGAATGGGATGCTTTAATGCTTCAGAAAGCCCAATTTTTATACCTCCAGACCTCTCTTGTCCAACATGAGCAAGTGACCATCTTATGACCCCTTAGTGGAGATACCCTTACTTTGCCCAACTGTGATTCCCCTGCTGATATTTTTGGCCGTCAAGAGCAAGCACAAGGAGATTCTGTATTTTACCTTGCCTTTTTCATTATTGGAAACCCTGTGAAAACAAGGTGCTGGCAGAAATCATGAGGAACATCTGAGGTCCACTTCATGAGAGAGGATCATGGACCCTTTAATATCATTGGCTCAGAGTTCTGTCTGTTTCTTATTGTAGGTGGACAATTTTAATCCCCACAATTGCAAAAGCCTACTGGTTGGTCTCCCTTCAAGTCTTTTCCTACTTATCCACTCAGCTGGTAGTGATTTTCCTTAATACCCAAGTTTTGTCATATCATCCCCTTTCTCAATATACTCCAATGGCTAAGTCTTCTAATATTAAATCACTGCTTGGTTTTTAAAGTCCTTCACTTTTCCCCCTCCACTTTTCCAATCTTCTAAATTTTATTCTTCCCTATCCTCATCCCACAAACTCCAATCCAATAACATTTACCTTTTTCTCAAAACAGTCCAGATTGTGAAATTTGCTGTTGTCCAAACTTTTTTTTTACCTCCTGGCTTCCTTTAGGTTCCAGCTAAAAATCTCAACTTGTGAAAAATCCTTTCCCAATCCCCCTTAATGATCATTGTTTGTTGAAGAGAACCATGTTATCATAAAGGCAATGCCATGACTTGCAAGTGAATTGGATTTAAGTAAGAGCCATGTAAAGCAACCAGTCTCACTTCTGGGTCCAGAGGCAAGCTATAGAGCAGGATGACTGGAGATGGCCCTGGATGCAGTGGAAGGCCTTGATCTTTTAAAGTTAAGGTCTTTCCCAGGTCCTATTAATGCTAGGCCTTCCTTCTACGATTATCTCCTTTATTATGTATGCATTTTTACATATTTATGTTATCTACCCCATTACAGCATGGAGTTATTTGGGTTTATTTTTTTAACTTATCTTTGTATCCCAAGTACTCAGCACATTACCAAGCACATAAGTCCTTAATGAAAGCTTATCAATTTGCCTATTTTTTCTAGTATTCTTTATTCCCCTCCATGTATTTTTCAATTCATTAACACCAGTCTTCCTGCTGTTCCTTACATGCTTCTCAATACCATGCCTGTTCACTAGTTCATGCTTAGAATCCTCTCTCTATTCAACTCTGCCTCTGAATTTCCCTTAAGACTTAGCTTAAATCTTTGCTTCTATTATCTCCTCTGTAAAGTTACCTTCCATTTGCAATCACCATGTTGTATGAACGCCCTACGTCACCTCCACACTAGTGCAGATTCTGGAAATTGTGTCTTTGCCTTTCTATGTATCCCAGTGCTTAGCACAATTCCTGGCACTTAACCGATGCTTGCTAAGACTTCTAAAATGTAGCATCTGCCAACAAAGGCAATCTATTTTCAGACACGATGTGACCAGGACAAGACCCCAATGGCAAAATTAGCCCCTCTCTATAAACGTGTACACTATGCCATAAAATACTATAATACATTTGGGTCCCTCACCTCACTATCCTACATAGCACAGTGGAGAGAGCACTAGACATAAAGCCAGGAAGACCTACATTCAAATCCTGCTTCTCGCCCATCTTAGCCGTGAGTCTTCAGGGAAGCCACTCCATCAATTTCCTCAACTTTGAAATGGGGATGATAGCACCTAGCAGCTGCCAGGATGGTCGTGAGGATCAAATGAGTTATTTTGTAAAGCTGAAAATGCCACAAATCATTATTCCTACCCTGGGGATGTGTAGCCCACAATCTATCCACCTCCATCCAATCTCCCGAAGCTGTTTTGTAAACTGCCTGAGCATCTCCCCCTGACTCAGTCCCGTTCCCCGCCACAGCAGGTCCCTGGAACACTGGAGGCAGGGGATGCCAGCAGCCCGCACTAGTCAGCCCCAGACTCCGCTTATTCCCTCAGGGCACAAGGCCTTCTCTTTGTCAAAGCCAATCCTTTATATCAACTCCTCCACTCTCCCTTCTATTTTCTCCCCCTCCTCATTTATTTATTTAGAGCATTTCCCCAATTCCCCTTTGTAAGTTTAAATTCTCTCTCCCTGCCCTTCTCCATCCACCAGAAAGGCAAGCAATATTGTACATGTGAAGTCATGTCAAACTGGGGCTGAGGGCGGGTAGGAGGACTAAAACCAGATCTACCTCCCCTTGGGGAGGAGGGGGAGACAAAGAAACATGCACAAACACAGACATGTTATAAAAAAAGAAAACTCAGTCTTTACTCTGGGGCCTGGGCCAACAAAGCTTTCCATGCATTTAACTGCTGGAGACAATGCTCCTGTCCCTAGAGGTTCCCAACCCCAGGCCCAGATCAGGTGCACAGCTCTGCTTGGGGACTGGGATAGACAGTCAGCTTAAAGGGATGTCCACTGACTGCAGGGCCTCCACGGCCCAGCCTGGGTAGCGCCCCACATCTCCATACATGGTCTTCATGAAGTCCCGAACAAAGTCTGGGAAACGGTGCTCCACGATGCTGGTCCGGATCGCATCCATCAGCCGCAGCTGGTGGGTGAGGATTTGTGGGGGGAGAAGGAGGGGGAGTGTATGTATGTATGTATGTTTATGTATGTGTTGTGAGGGTTTATATGGGTGTATGTGTGTACGTGTGTATGTATGTATGTTTATGTGTATGTTGTGAGGGTTTATATGGGGTGTGTGTGTGTGTGTGTGTGTGTGTGTGTGTGTTGGGGAGGGGGAAACAGAAAACAAGAGACTCAAGTCATGGCCCCCCAAACAACACCTAGAACCTTAACGTTCTACAGAACAGTGAGTTCTAATTCCGTCACTTGGGCTCTTCAGGCTTCAGGGCCCCAAATGTAAAATAAGGCAGTCGGGCCTCCAAGCTCTCTTCCAATTTCAAATCCTCTGACCTTATGGCTGCCCCTTCCTAACCACACTCCCAGAGATTCCTGAGGTGTGTGACTTTGGGTAAATTCTTGTTCCTCTCTGGGCCTGTTTCCCCCACTAGAAAATGAGGGGTTTAGACCAGATGATGCCCGAGATCCCTCCCCCTGTGGAGCTGAAAACCTATGACCTGAGACATCAGCACCCAAGAGGCCCCATACCTGGTAGGCAATGTTGTGCACAGTAACATGATGCAAGGCAGCTGTGTTGTTGCTGTGCAGTAAAACATGGAGGAAGGCCCTCGTGTGCCTGTAGGGCAGAAGGGGGTGTCAGCCCCGGCCCGGAGACGCTCCCCGTCCCCTTCCCTGGGTACAAGATACCTCTGACAGGTGGGGCACATGCACGCCTCATCAATGGGGCGGAAATCCTTTGCAAATTGTTTCTTCTTCAGCTGGAGGTTTCCCGTGGGGACAAGGGCGGACCCAAAGCGCTGGAAGGAGGGAAAAAAGGGAGCTGCTCTTGCCCCTGAACACCCCCACCAAGCCATGTCTGATCCAGCTCGGCTCCCCAACCAGGTCTCACCGCTGTGCGTGTGGGGAAGACACAGTCAAACATGTCACAGCCCAGGGCAACGCAGACCACCAAGTCAGTAGCGTAGCTGTTGGTGGGGAGCAGTAAGAAGACAAGAAGCATCAGACTGAAGCCACCCAGCCCTGGATATGCCCTCACTGCTGCTGTTCCCAGATATCCTGCTCTGGATCTGATCCCACACACACACAAGGGGAGAAGAGACTCCTGCTCCCAATCCTCCCCCAGCTCTGAGAGGGGGGTGGGACCACATCCCTCTGCCAGACAGAGCTTTGGTTCTTACCCAACGCCCATAAGGTAGCGCGGCTTCTCCCGAGGCAGGCGGTCCGTGCTCAGGGTCACCATCTTCCAGAACTGCTCCTTACTCTCGCCCCCACTCAATCCCCCGATGGCAAAGCCTGGCACGTCCCTCTTGGTCATCTCTGAGAAAGGGCCAAGTCACAGAACCACCAGTCCCCTCCAAAAGGCGGCAGGTGGAACCCCTGCATGGTCCCATTCCCCCCAACCATCCTTGGGAAATGTGAGAGCTTTGTGGACTGAGAAAGGAGCTTTCATTTTCCATGCTTTCCCTCCCCTCCCTCCTGGGGCACTCACCTTCAAGGCATTTGCTCCGTAAAACAGGATCCAGGCCACCCTGGATGATGGCAAATAGGTTTTGTTGGTCAGGCCGTCGGTTGGCTGAGATGCACCGGTCTAGCCAGCGGATGGACCTGCAATGGTTACTGATTATAGCCTCCTCAGCCCTTGAGGGGCCCTGGGCAGATGACCAGGGTACAAGTCAAGTTTCTGCTGCTAGTCAATAAATACTCATCAACTATGTGGAATAATTCACAAGCATTTATTAAGTGCAGAGACTACAAAGACAAATGCAAAAATAGTCCCTGTCCTCAAAGAACTTACGTTCTAATAGAGTAGACAGCTGTTGTGGTTGTGGTTCGCCCTACATTCTTGAAGAAGCCCCATGACATCAGGGAGCTGATGCCATAAGATGAAAGTGGATTTGATTTGAGTGAAGAAGGGCTGTGCAGGGTCACCAGCCTCAAACTCCAGAGCTCCTCTGGAGCCAGTAGCAAGATAGAGTTGACTTTAGATGCAATGAGAGACCTTGGCCTTTTTGAGCTAAACTCTTTAAGAAGTTTCAGTTTGATTGAGGCAATGCACAATCGTTGTTCCTCTCTGGGTCTCATTTTTAATAGCAGTAGCAATTGAGGCAAAAAATGGCTTTTACCAGTCAAAAAAAAAAAGTGTATATATATATATATAAAATATATATAAAATCTGGGAAAGGAAAGCCTTCAGGGTTTCTGGCCAAAATAGAAATGCTTGAAAAGAATATGTAAAGAATTAAGTATATCTATGATACATACAAAAAGAATACAAGGTAGCTTTGGAAGGGAAGAAGGACCAGGCAAAAGTTTCATTAAGAAAGATTCACTTGAGATGAGTCTTGAAAGAAACCAACGATTCCAAGGAGAGTGAGAAAGGAAAGAAAGTGTTCCCAAACATGGAACAATCAGAGCAAAAACATCAATTCCAGGAGATGGAGCATCATGTGTGAGCAACAGCAAGGACACCGGTATAATGAGACTATAAAATGTTCACTGAGAAAAAAAGTATAAGAATTCCAGAAAAGGAGGAAGTAGAGGCCAGCTTGTGAAGGCCATCTTTAAATGCCAGAAAAAGATGGTTACAGAGTTGAGAGGAAGAAGGAAAGAGTCAGATCTGCCTCTGGAAAGTCACTTTGGCAAATGAACAGAGGATGGAATTGCCGAAGGGGAAAATCTTAAGGGAAACCAGTTTGGGAGATGCTGCTGATAGGAAAGAGATAACAAAGCCTGAATTAGAGTGACACCTAAGACAAGAAGGGACAATGTGGTGGATGTATTGATTGAAACTGACTGGATGTGTCGGGTAAAGAAGAAATCAAGAAAAACCAAATTTGCAAACTGAAGGAAATGGAAAGAGTAGTGACCTTAGCAGAGATCAGGATGTTCAAAAGAGGGGCAGGTCTGGGAAGAACGGTGATTTCTATTTTGGACATGATGAGGTTGAGATGCTTTCACATCTAAAGAACTAACAGGTGGTTCATGACATGGGGCTATAGCTCAGGGGAGAGACTAGTGCTAGATATGCCAACCTGGAACCTCACAGATAGTTCATGACATGGGACTATAGTTCAGGGGAGAGACCAGTGCTGGATATGTCAACTTAGAACTTAGAAAACAAGCTACATAATAGAGATCTAGTTCTCCTATAATCAATCCCTTTTTTCTTTCCTATTACATCCTGTTATTTGGTGTTAAACTCAGAATAAACATTTAAAGATGAGAGAATTTTAAAGCTTTCCTTAAAGCCAGGCATCCTTTCAAGCTTGTTATCTATATTTCTTATTTTCCATAGTCTAAGTCAGGCAGGCCACAAGATCCATGGTAAAATTGATAAAGCCTTTTCTCCATCCTCATCCTCCTTGATCTTTATGTCTCGCCTTAATTTCTCACTTCTTTCATTCCTCCCTCCTTCCTGAATAATCTCTCTTCTCCATTGGCTTATGGAATCTAGTTACTCCTCCTTCTCAGTATCCTTTGATAGCTAAATATCCTCTACATATAGCTGGCTCCCAAGATTCCATCCTGGACTCTTTTTGTCTCTCTTTTGTTATTCATTCTTAAAGGTTCAATCATCTTTAATCAAGTGAGCCCCAAATCTACATTGTCAATACTCATCCCTATCCCAACTCCAGTCCCATCTAGTCAATTGCCATCTTGATATGTCTTATATGTGCCATCAGCATCTAAAATTCAAAGTCATTTATCTTATTATCTCCCCTACTCTAACAAATTTTCCTGTTTCTGTTAAGATTATCTAAGTTCAAAACTTCAAGGTTATCCTTGGTGCCTCCCTCTTCCTTACTCTTTAATATCCAAGCAATTACCAATTCTTCTCAATACTTATTTCACAACATCTCTCACAGCTTTCCCATTCTATGTATTCACAGATTCTCTAATAATCATACTGGTATCATCTCTTACTCTATAATAACCTCCCAATTGGTCAGCTGATCCCAGGCTCTTCCCTGATTAATCCATTCTCCACATTGGTGCCATAATTATTTTCCTAAAAGTATTCCATGCCATTCCCCTGCTCAAAAAGCTTTAGTGGGGATCCTGGGCTGGACCCGGAGTCAAGAAAGGCCTAACTTCAAATTCAACTTCAAATACTGCTGGATGGTGGAAGGAAGGATGAGAAAGAGGAAGGAAGGTAGGGAGGGAGGGAACAGTGAGGTAGGAAAAAAGAGAGGAAAGGAAAGAGGGAATAAAGAAAGGGAAGAAGTAGTAAAAGAAGAGAGGAGGGGAGGAAGAGAGAAAAGTAGGGAGGCAAGAAAGGAGAGAAGGGAGGAAGGAGAAAAGGGAAGGACGAGGAAGAGAGGGAGGGAGGAGAGAAGTAAGGGAAAGAAGGAAGAAGGAATGAAGGGAGGAGGAAAAGGGAGGGGAAATAGAAAGAAAGGAAGAAAGAAAGAGAAGGAAAGGAAGGAAGGAAGCAAACAAGAAGGAAGGAAGTAATTTTCAGTGAGGTGATTCCCTCTACCAATACAGATCAACCTTTTTTTTTAATTTTCAAAAGTTGCTACTGCATTAGAGAGATGCATGGAAAAAATTCTATGAAAGGACCACAAAGGAAAAGTATCCTCTGAGCTTAGGAATTTTAAAATTCATCAGTCAACAAGCACTTATTTGCCGCATCTAGGCTAGGCCCCAGGGAGGCATGAATAAAAATGAAACAGACCCAGCCCTCAAGAAGCTTACATGTTATTTGGGGGACAACAAAATATACATCTTTAAATATATGCATGAATTATGAAAAATGAATACAAGGCAGTTTTGAGAAGGAAGTCCCCAAGAATTTAGAGTCTTGAGGGATCTAGAGATGATCTAATTCAAGCTGTCATGTTATAGAAGAGGAAAGCAAATTTTAAAGAAGTGAGGGAATTTGCTCATAGTCACACAAGCAGTTGAGTTATCCCCAGGTTGGGCCCCTCCTGACCTGTGCATGGCTTCCTCCACCCGAGAGCCGGTCAGAGTGCTGCTGACCACATCATCCAGCTGCATCATGATGTCTGAGCCTGAAGAGGAAGGAATGTCAGAGAATCTCTACTTGAAAAGACAGTGTCGAGGAGGAAGGGAGTCAGGACAACCCTCTTCTTAGAACCTGGTGAGATCTAGAAATCAGCTTTCCCCACTGAAGCAGAAAGGGGGAAAAACAAATAAGCCTGCTTTCTAATACTTTCTCCAATCCCTGCTCTTCCCACAAAGTGATTTTTATCTTTCTCAAATTTTCCTAGGATACTTTGTCAGTATTTTCCACTCCACTTTGTATCATATGTATCTTTTTTTTTAAACATATATCATCTCCCAGGAAATTCCTGGAGAGCAGATTGTATCCCTTTTATTTTTTTGCCCTTATGTTCCTGGAGTCCCTGTGATTGATTAACAAATTTTTTTAATAGCTTACATATAAATACCTTACATTTACACTGGAGGCAGGGGATGAGGAGGGAAAATAAGCCTTTATAGAGTACCCACTATGTGCCGGGCATATATCATCCCATTTTGTTCCTCACAACAACCCTTCCAGATAGGTGCTATTATTATCCCCATTATACAGTTGAGGCAGCTGAGAAAAACATAGGTGACTTACGTGTCTGAGCTCACATCTGTACTAAGTTCTTGCTGACTCCAGGCCCACTGCTCTATACATTGCCACCTAACTGCCACCTAGTTTGAAAACTTATAAAGTACTTCACTTGAAAGGGCCCGTTAAGTAAATAATAAAGAAGTGTGCTCTCCACTTATCAGCTAACCCGAGAGATGGGCAAATGATTTGAACCCAGTCACATGGCTAGAAAATGTCAAAGCTGAGATCAGACCTGGAGTATTGTATTTTTCCCATTACAAACCACCTCCTCCATCCCACCCCCAAACCCACCCTATCTCAGCTTCCTGAGGAGAAAAGCCAGCAGCCCTAGCCTCTAGCTCCTCTTCACCAGCCAGGGCTCACCCAGAGCATTCTGAATCTCCACAGACTTCTCTGGGCTCAGCAGGATCTCGGCACCATCATATGGGGAATGGAATCGCACTCCTTCCTCTGTCACTTCGGACAGAGCCAGCAGAGACACCATTTGGAAGCCACCACTGTCCTGTGAATGACACTCCCTATTGACCTCAGGTCCTCAATAAGGATCTGCCACTCTCCCATGAGAAGATTAAGTTGACAGATTTAGAGCTGGAAGTAATCTTGGAAATTATCAAAGCCACTCCATTTTACAAGTGGGGAAACTGAGCAACAGAAAGTTGTGATTTGCTGAAGGTTATCTAACCTCCTATCCAGAGCTCTTTCCATCTCACCATGCTCAGTCTCTGGAATAATAGTAATAACAGCAGTTCATATTTCTAGAGTAAAGTTTACAAAAAACTTTCTCCAAGAAAACCCAGGAAGGAAGATAATTCAAAGATAATTTTTCTTGTTTTATATTATAAAGAAAGTGAGTCTTTAAGAGGCTCAAACAAGGAGCTAGGAGCCCAGCCAGGCTTCCTCATCCTTAGTTTGGGACCCTTTCCTTTAATGCATACTGCTTTTCCCACAGTGTCCCACAAATCCCTACCACCAGACATCCCAGACCCACCGTGAGGAGGTTTCGGTTCCAGTTCATAAAGCCATGCAGCCCACCTGCCTTCTGTATGAGCTCAGGACCCTGGAGAAAAAGATTCAGTCACTACACAAGTGAGACCGTGAGGGAGACTATCATAAAGGAGCCTATATTCCTACAGAAAAAGTGCCGACAAAAGCCAGCCAGACTTGAGGGTTGTGCCCCCTCAGCCTACCTCTTACAATATACCCTCCAGGCCATGCCTCCAGAAATGCAGACCAAAACTAGGGAAGCATTCCTTTATAGGATTTAGAGATGAAAGGGGATTTTGAAATAATACATTCCAACTTCCATGTTTTATCATCAGGGAAGCTCAGAATAGAGAATGGTAACAAAGGCTTCAGATTCAAACTCAAGTGTTCTGACATCCCAAACTTCAAGTGTCCAATACTTTGTTGCTAAGTGGTGTCAGACTCTTCCTGACCTCATCTGATGCTTTCTTCTGGAGCGGTTTGCTATTTCTTTCCCCAGTTCATTTCACACAGAGAGGGAAACAGGCAAACAAGGTGAAATGACTTGTGCAAGATCACATAGCCAGTAAGTGTCTGAGGCTCAAGTCTTTCTGAGTCCTGGCCCAACACTATCCACTGGCCCACACTACCTAGAAAACCCCTAAAAGAGGTCAATTAAAATCGGACGAGACGACACCAAGATGACCAACACGCATTACACAATGCCTTAAGATTTGCAAAGCGATTTACAAATATCTGATCCCCCAACAACTCTCGGGAGGTAGATGTTACAACCACTTTTTACCCTTCCGTAAAGAAAACTCTGGCTTTACGTAATTGAAATAACTTTCCCGAGGACATCTGGGCCCGATTTTGGACTCGGTTCTTCTTTCCTCAGGTGCAGCGCTCCCCAAAGCCGCCAGCCACCTCGATACCTCTGGCTGCCATCTTTCCTTGCTTTCTCCTGGAAATCTCAGTTCAGGGGGTCGGGCTCACCTCCCCGCTTCTGAGGGGATCTCCCTTAACGGTGCACTCACCGGCCTCGTGCCCAGGTGATACGTGTTGCCCAGACAGATGCGGCAGCCCAGGCTGTCCAGCTGCGCTGCCGTGACTCCCTTCATGGTTCCTTGAGTCCCCACGGGCATGAATACCGGCGTGGCTACGGTGCCGTGCGGCAGGCGCAGCTCGCACGCCCGCGCCTTGCTGCGGCCGCACTCGGCCACCACCCGCAGGGCCAAGGCTGCCGGGGCCCGAGTCCCGCCGGCTGCAGAAGCAGCTACAGCTGTCATCGGTTCTGGACACCTCGTGGACTGGGGATCCGTAGGTGCCGCCATATTACCATTTGGTCACGTGGCAGCCGAGCCTTAACTGGCGGAAGGCGTCTCAGAACCATGGCAACGGGTTTCCGGGGATTTGCAGGTAGGCCCGCATTTTTATGTTTTTTTTTTTTCTTTTTTTGAAACCCTAGAACTAGAACCGACAAATTACTCATGTAAACTGATTGGAACATCAGTGTATGAATTCTGAAAATTACGTGATCGTAATTTCTTCTCCGACTCCTCCCTTCCTACGAGTCCTATTATGGGTCAAATGGGGAAAGCCGGCTAGCCCGCTAGGACTTGTCCGTTTTACGTAGCTCCGTTGCGTCACCGATATACGTTGTGCTGGGAATTGTAGTTTTTGTTTTTGTTTTTGTTTTTGTTTTTGCCATGACAAGCTATTCCAGGAAGGCCTACTTAAAAAAGGCAGAAGTGTGAAGAATATGATCGTTAGAAGCCAGTCAAAAGGATTCTTGGGTAAAAACGCATTCATAGATGTGTTTCTAGTATGTGACATAGGGCATGCACAAACTGATTACAAATATTTAACTAAAAGCGAACGATGGATTGTCCCTGGAATTGATGTTTCTTTTCACTATTGTTTTTAGCCAAAGACTGGATAGGCAGTCAGTTGATAAACACTTATTAATCGTGTACTATAAGCCAGGCAATGTGCTAATCGCTGGGGATACAAATACGAAAAAAAATTTGTCTTCAAAGAGTTTACAGTCTTTAAGGGGGAAGAGAGAAACAACATACAAAAAAAGGAAAATGATTTTAAAAAGGGGTGGGTTTAAAGTTGTGGAAGGAAAGGTGACCAACACTGGAGGCATGATGAAGTCCAAAGGAAAGCAATTGGGTTGGCAATTATGATTTGAAATCTTGGATATCTTCCTCTATGGAAGTTTTGGGAGGAGCTCTCCACCCCCACCTTCCGTTCAGAGGGATCCCAAAGTGCAGAGGGGCGCGTACGAAAGTAGGAAATCGATCTTGTAGGATTGGGTTGCTGAGGACATGATAACCACTTCTCAAAATGTCAGGGATCCTTGTTCAGGTATGAGTTGAACTATATATAGCTTTATCTTTAGACGTTCTAATTTGAAAATTTTGAGTCTTCACTGCTAATTAAACAGCGTTGGCAGGAAATCTCGATTCCCTCCAGCAGAGGACGCTCATTTTCTCAGGGAGCCCTTCTAAATCATGAAGAGATCGCTGTTTCGAGGAATCTAAGCTTTAACAAATAAGAGCAAAGAGCTAAGTTGATCGACAGATGTATTTCTCAATCACAGACAATATTTAGCCGGGAGACGCCGCCCCATTTCTTACTATAGTTAACTGATAGTGACTTTTTTTGGCCAATAGAATAACTCCTGTGACGTATAAACGTTTATTTGCCAATCACATTTGACTTGGTGGGTGGAGTTCGCTAACTCCACTGGTTTGCTGATCCGATAGGCAGGTAATCGTATCAATGAGAATGCGAAGATGTTTTAAAATAGGCGGAACTAGCATGCGATTTCCCGAAACACCGCCCCCGGCATTGACAACCAGGTTTTTCAACCTATTGGATCTGGGGAATAGTGACAGTTCCTTTATCCAATGAATTCTCGAGAAAGGAAAAGGGGATAGGACATTTTCTCCCTTAACATCATCAGTAAGCCCGTACCTCTACTTCATTGGCTTTTGACCGAGAGTGACAGGGCTAGCGGCCAGTAGACAGAAAGCTGAAGGGTTTAGAGAGAAGCGTCGGCTAGGAGGGCCAGCCCCGGTTGCGTATGGGGCGGGAGGTCGCTTGGGTCGGGTGTCGCCTGAGAACCGGATGAGGCGGCGACTGTGAGACGAAGTTTGGAGTCGGGAGTTGGGCTGAGTCCCGGGGGAGCAACCGCCGGCGCGCGGGGCAGGGTCGTTGGGAAGCTGGGGAGGTCTCGCGGGCCTCGAGGGGAGAGTCGCCGCCGCCGCCACCATGGGGAACCGGGGGATGGAGGAACTGATCCCGCTGGTCAACAAGCTGCAGGACGCGTTCAGCTCCATCGGGCAGAGCTGCCACCTGGACCTGCCGCAGATCGCCGTGGTGGGAGGTCAGAGCGCCGGCAAGAGCTCGGTGCTCGAGAACTTCGTCGGCCGGTGAGTCTTGGGCAGGCTGCGCCGGCGATGGAAGATGGGCGCTCCCCCTCCCCGCGGGCCCTGCTCGCTCCGCCCGGGCGCAAGCGGCTTGAGGAATGGCCCTGGACGCGCTTGGCTGCGCTGCTTGCGTAAGCCTCGGGCAGAGCCGCGGGTGGAAAAGCGCCGCTGGCGGGCGCGCGTGGACGGCGTAAAAGGGACCCGGGGATGGGCCCCGGTCTAGGCCCCTCTAACCCGAGGGGAGGGTCATCCGAGGGTCACTGGGACCCCGCGCGGCCTCCGTCCCGCGAACCGGGGGAGATCCACAACGGCGAGCGTCGCCCTCCCCCTTTGTCCCCCCGGGGGAGGACCCCGTGGCCCCGCCTGGGTGTCGGGCCGGCAGGTGCGGGGCAGACGCCTGACAGCCCGCCCTGCCCTGGGCTGCTTGGTGCCGGTCCGGAGGTGGAGGAGCGGGTCTCCGTAGATGTACAGCTGGAGGGCAGCTAGGTCAGTCACTTTACTGTAGAGGAAACCGAGGCCCAGGACTGTTAAGTGAAGTGTCAAGGTCGTTGTTATCTACCTCGGCCTTATCTGGGGGTGGTTTTGTCGGATGGAGGGGATTATCCAAACCACTGAAGTCCCGGAAAAAACAAAATCCCCACTAGCCTGCTGCTTTTGTTGCCATTGCCCCATTAGATTTGGCCAATTCGCTAGTTGTTTTTGTTTTTTTCCTTCTCTGCGGACAGCCGAGCTTGATTAGTTAGCTGTAGTTCTGATCAACTTGGCTCCTGACCCGTGAGTTTGTCAAGGGAAGGACAGTGCTGAGAGGTTAGGGATGGGGATTTTGAATGAATTGTTGGGTTGTGTCTCTTAAAGCAGATGCTATGTAGATTTGACAACTCCAGGTTCCCGGCCTCAGTTGGTGGATAGCACCGAGTCTCCACCTTCTTTACAGGAATACTTTAGAAGATAAGAGTAGTGGGGTGAGGGGGGCCTAGTTTCCAAGTAGACTTTCAATGTAGTTGAGCACAGCAGAGGTGGTTTCCCCCTCCCCCCATCCTGCCTTTCTCTTGTCAAAGAGAAGTTGGAGCCCATATGTCTTCTTTACTTCAAGAAGGAGTCTTGAGTCATGTTTAACTTCCCCTTTTGGAGAGGGTTGTCAGACTGATGGTGTGTGTATCCTCCTTCTGTACTTAACAGTGCATAGAATCTCAGTGTGGCCAGCATCTTCCTAGAGACCTACTCTGCCTACATGTCTAGTTTTACAGAGAAAGCATTGTCTGTGCCAACAGTCTAGAAACCCAAGTTAGATAATTGATAGTGTACCTTTGGATCTTTGCGGAACACTGTTATACAGTGTCTGCTAAAAGTGTTTACTCAAAGAGTAAGGGTTTTTTGTTTGTTTCTTGGATTTGGATTGTAAACCTTTCCTGATTTACAGTTTGATACTTGGTAAAATCTTGGGAGTCCTTTGTATTAGTAATTATAAGAGCTGCTTTATTTATCATTTCATCTGATCCTCAAAGCAGCCTGTGAGATATATTTTTATCATTTGTCAGGCTTATCCCACACCAATGCTGTCCCTGAAGTTTTGGTTTGCCATTTCCATCTCCAGTGGATTAGTATGATTATCCAGTGGATTAGTATGATCTCCAGTGGATTAATATGATGTCTGCTAATACAGACATCACATTAATTCATTTTAAAGATGAGGAAATAGGCAGAAAAGGTTGTGACTAGACCATTGACTCATAGCTAATAAACAAAGTAGGATTTAAACCCCACTATCTCCAGTCTCAAGTCCAGGGCACTTTTCATTATACTGTACTGTTGCTTGGCCTTTAAAAACACTCATTTAGCTGTGCTACCTTTCTCTCCTGGAAAGCTAACTAATAAAACTGATTCAGGTTTGAAAACCTGAAAGTTTAAAAATCACAATTATCCTACACTGCAGGTAAATAATATTGAGCACACTTTTAAAGAATTAAACAAACCAGTTAGTCTTATAAAAATCTTGTATTGTCTGTCACTTAAATGTCACATTTTGGCCCTGGTTTAAGAGACATCGCCATTTAATAGAGATGTGTAAAGGTGGTGACAGGAGAGTGTCTATGAATGGACTGAGTTGAGTGTTTTTCAAATTCCTTCATTAATTGGGAGAGGCTTTATGTAGTGCTGATAAAAGAGGTTCATTTCCCCTCCCTCCAAACTGAGTCTGTGTTCACTTCCTATCATTCAGTCTCCCCTCTTTTGAGGGCTCTTTGCTGCCTTAGTTGGGGCATATGCATTGATTAAACTATGAATTTCTTTTCATTTCTTCATTATTAAAGCAAAATGATTAAGCTCTCCATTTTGGTCATCTTCATATGCAGTCCTATAAATATGGTCCATTGGTATTAACTGTTTTCTAAAGTCATCACCCAGACACAATCTTTCATTCTGTTGTTCAGTCCTCTTAGTCAGATCTAACTCTTGGTGACCTCATTTGGGCTCTTCTTGGCACAGATACTAGAGTTATCTACCATTTCCTTTTCCAGCTTATTTTAGATGCAGAAAATGAGACAAACTAAGTTAAATGACTTGACCAGGGTCATCCAGCTAGGTAAATAGTTGAGGCCAGATTGAGCCTCAAGATGAAGTCTTCCTGACTTCAGGCCCAGCACTCTTGAATCTACTGCATCACCTAACTACCAGATTTCATTCAATACTGTTCGCCTGCTTCTGACTATAGCCTCCCAATAGGTCTTCACAACCTTCTTTCCCAATCAGTTACATGCTATGTCAAGCTTTTAGGCATACATCGTTACCTCTGCCCCAATAACCTTCACTAATTCCCTGTGGTCCACGGGCAAAGTTCACATTCCTTAGCCAGTCATTCAAGGTTCTCATCTGTGGTTGACCTTTTCAATCGTAGCTCATACCACTTACTCTCCTTGTGATCTAGTACAGAAAATCACCTTGGAGACTATCTAATCCAGCTTCCTTATATAGGTGACAGATTATGGGATTTGAACCCAAGTCCCCCATCTCTAGTGCCATTTCCCCACTACAACCAAACCAGACTCAGTCTGCTTCAATTGCCAACTTCCCGTGCCTTTTCACTGTTAGACCTTCCTGACTTCCCTGCTTTGCCGTTGTCACCATCCAGGTCAGATGTCATTCCAGGAATCTTTTCCTGATGTCCTTCACATCTGTTGAGTCTCACATATTTTCTCTAATGTACTCAGCACATATTATTTTATTTATTCGAAAATGGGGATGAAAGTTCCTCTGTTGAAAGTGCTTGTGTGAATCAGTGAGACATTGTTCTGTAGGGCAGCGCATTGATCTGAGTGTGGAGGCTTAGGTTTCCTCTTAACCCTTCTGCTAATAAGTTAAGTCACTTTAAACAAGTCACTAAGCCTGGGGCTCTTGTGTCCTCACCTGAAAATGAAGGGGTTAGACTAGACAATATCTGAGCTCTCTTATATCTAACACACACATACACACACATACACACACACACACACACACACACACACACGAAGGCCAAGGTGGTATTCAAAATTACTAACTAGCACAATACAGGAATACTGCTTGTTTAACCATTTAAACAATTGAAATTAAATTGATTTTTGAGACATGGACCCTCTCAAGCATAATTGGTTTTATTAAATAATTTTCTTTTAATGAAAAGCATTTACTCGATTAACTGCTTCTGGACTGACCATTCCTCTCACTTCTTTTTATTAATTATTTGCGTATTTGTTGGTTTTGGGGGGGGGGGGGCAGATCCATTAGCAACTGGTCAAGCATTTAGTAAGCACCTACTCTGCTAGGTCCAGAAGATACAAAGAAACAAAATACAGACCTTGTTCCTGTGAAGCATGTTTTCTTTAAGGGAAGACAATATTATGCACATGGACTGATTTGTCACATAATTTAGATCAGAATGTCTTAGGATCAGAAAATTGAAAATTTGAAATTTGGGGGGAATCAGAAAATGTTTTCAACTTTGTGTAGAAATTGGTGTTTAGACTGAATTTCGAAGGAAGAGAGGCATTCAAGGAGGCAGAAATGAGGAAGAACTGAATTATTAAGGAATAAAGTACAAGGAATTATAAGAAGGTCTAATTAAAACCATAGCTTTTCTGAAAGAGAGGAGTGTGTAGTAAAAAGGACAATAGGGCCAAACAAAAGAGTTTCTATTGGATCCAGTTTCATCTCTTTAACACTATGGTTATTATTTTTAAAAATTTAGCTGGAAATGAAGCTGACTTTTTGCTCTTTAATTAAAAATTGAAGTTTATCTTATGTTTCTGACAGGCTGTTATGAGAAAATGTACATAAAGATTTTTTCAGTAATGAAATGTTTTATATATATATATAAAGATTAATTTAGGATCACAGGTTTAGAAATAATTTGAGTTATTCAGTTAATTAATTATTCAGTTAATTAAATGCCTCCACCTTTACTTCGCATACCCTCCCCAACTTTATGAAGATTTTCCTCTTGTTTGAATGTCAGATTTTTCATGCCAAGGTGAAATTTTCAGAATGGTTGGTCAGAAAGGACTTTTTGAGGTGACTTAAAGTCTGTTGGCTATTTTATTACTACTTTATGACCACTAATGTTTGTCACTTCAGGTGAAGGGAGTTATTATGAGGTTCCCAGATTGTTTTGGGGAGCCAGCAGATAAGAATTCCTCCTTCTGATACAGTACTGCTAGCCTTACTAAGGTTAAATCCCTTAGGAGTCTAAAATTAGACTCTACAATAGCTTTAGGCCCACTTTCAAAAATTTATTTGATTGGTGACTGTCAGTATCACTTCTTCGTAAATGTAGATTTGGTTCTCTGACACAAGATGTGGTTCTTTTAGATGAGAGTAGAAAAGCTTCTACATAGCACTATATAGATAGATATTTTTTTAATGGGTTGGGAAGGCAACTTATCAAATAAAATCATACTTTGAATGTGATTTGCATCTGGGCTGCATGTTGAGTTGCCTAGTATTAACACGTTTGAATTCAAGTGATAAAATTATAGGCATTTCAAGTGTTTTAAAAATGGAAACATCTACTAACCCCTTCATTTATAGTGGTTCTGAAAAGCACTACTATAATTAAACCCATTTAATGTGAAAGCTTTAGAAAATGAAACCTTTACTAAGAGATATTTATAGAGTATTGCCCACAATCTTTAGAATTTTTCTATCAAATTTGCACACGAGATTAAAGACTTGACATCTCTGAGCTTCAGTTTCTTCATCTGCAAAAAGGAGATAATTGTACCTTTCCTACCTACTTCCTAGAGATGTAGTATGGTTCACATAAGATCATGTGTGAAGAGTGTTCTGCAAGCCTTAGTGTTCAGTAAACATCAGATGATAATTTTAAAAAGCTATGCTTTTTCCTATAGCATTCTCCTCCTCGGTTTTTGTTTTGTTTTGTTTTGTTTTTTGTTACTGTTGATGAGTCCACTGATACTTATCTGGGGTCAAGATTCCTGCTGGGTATCTCATTCTTGCTAAAACTTGGATTTTAGAACAAAGTGGTAGTTTGCCAGGTACGGTATTTGATGAGTAACTTACCTCCAGCTATGATCTCTTATTTGGCTTGACTTCTTGGTTACAAAAAGCTGCTGCTGTTTGAAAAAAAACCTGTCCTCAAGGCATAATGAATTTTTGTAGGGCTTTTCAAGTTGTTTACTGTGGGCCATTGGGATATGGGACTTAGTGATCTCCTTCTGGCTTGGATAATATACCTTAGGGCTATCAATCTGACCCGGGCAGTAGAGACCCTCAATTCTAAAGGGAGTTAGACTACCGGGACCAGTAACTTTCACTGGTGGTTTTTTGATTTTTTTGTTTGTTTTTGCAATACTATCAAGTTATTTGAGAATGGTTGCTGAGCTTATTGTTTGGTGAGAAATGAGATCTCTGTTTCTCTTCCCAATTGATGCTTGTGCTTGTCATGTACAATACCACTTTGCTGAACATGACTGGGCCTGTGGGCTTTTGCCTTTGATAGAAGTATTGCATGGGACAGTGAAAAGATACCTTGACTAAGGTAAAGGAGGGCCCAGATTCAAGTGCAAATCACTTAATCTTTCTTACCCAAACACTATCTAAATGTCGATATTTCTTTAAAATGAAAAGTGAAGTAAAATATAAGTTCCTCAAAAGCAGTTCACATTGTGTCTTTGTATCCCAGGCATCTAGCACCAAGTTCATTGGATTGGGCCAGTGATCTGCTGGTTTTTTTCTTTTGGCCTCTCATAGTTTCTGGGAGTATCTAAAGCCTATTAGAGTGTAGTCTCTGCCACTCCCCTGTTTACCTAGAAAGATTGGGTGGAAAGGTTAGAAATAGGTGTGGCCAGTATCCCTGCTGGAACCTAGGATTCCTAGGATTTCTTTGCATAGAAAATTCTCCCTCTGCAGACCTCTGCCACTTAACTTCTACTTAAAGACTTAGTATTGAACTGCCTTGAGCACTGAGAGAGCAAAGTGACTTCCCGGGTCACTTAACCAGTCTGTCAGAGGCAGGACTTGAATCCAAGTCTTCTTAGCTTTGAGGCTGACTCTTGTGTGTCTAATGGCTTATAAGCTATAATCAGTCAGTAGACATTCATTAAGCTCCTACTCTGGGCTGAGGAATGGGGATACAACAAAAGGCAAAGGATAGTTCCCATCCTGCAAGAGTTCACTGTTAAAATGAGGGAATCCATATATACACAGACAATTGTGATAGAATAAATTAGATATATTCACCAGAGAGAAGTCCTTGAATCAGGAGAGGCTTCTTGTAGAAGGAGGATTTTTTAGCTGGGACTTAAAGGAAGCAGAGATGAGAACATGGAAAGGCATTCCAGGCATTAGAAATAGTCAGAGATGGAATATTTTTTTCTGAAAAACATCAGGTAGGCCTGCATAGAAGAGTACATCAGCAGGTGTATGGTACAAAAAGATTGAATGGGGATGGGGAGGAACAGGTTATGAAGACATTTGGATGCCAGAGGATTTTTAATTTCATCCAGAAGATTATAGGAATGCACGGGAGTTTACTGAAAAAGGGGGTGACCTAGGCTTTGAAAGTAAGAGGAGGAGAAAGGAGGGTTTGGGGGGGAGAGGAATGAAAATTGGAATGAAAGACACTATAGGATTGAGAGACTAATTTAAATAGGGCTTTTCATCCAAGTGCAGCTATGCTGGCAAGGGTATCTAATACATGCTTTGGCAATCAATAAAAATTAAATTCCACAAACATTTATTAAGCAATAAGTTATACAAGGAAAGGAACTTGGATTCCACTAATGATAAAATAGGACATGACCTGTAAAGAAGACAGGTAAATGTTAATGGAAGAACTTACAAACACTTCCTGTTATAAAGTGAAGCCTTAAATAAGTCCAGGAAGGTAGGTGGGAATATGGTTGGGGAGAATTCTAAATGCCTTGCAGAGGATACTTTTTTTTACCTGAGGATGGTGGTCTAGCTGACATTTATATTCTAGTACCATGTAAGTCTGCCCTTGAGAAATAGGGAAGAAACTTAATTTTACGATGCTGAGCCTTAGGTTAACAAGAAACTAGTGAAAAGCTTTTGGGAAGCAAATGGCAAGCCATAAGGTTTGTTGCCAGATCCCTGGACCAGAGCAGATAAAGAGCGGCATTTTATTCCTTTCTCAGAGGAACATTGCTAAATCTGAGTAATTGAACTGCTGGTTGTGGCTTTCTTAGATTAGGACACAGTAGATATATATGTAGGAATTCCAAAAGATCAAAAGCCTCAGAAATGGATTACTTTTCTGATTTTGTGGGTACAATTAATTACGTGGCAGAATGTATGGGAAAATGACAAGCATCTTGAAGAATCTGGTTATTCCCCCTGATAAAAAGCCACTCTTGAGTTATCACCTTTGGATGTCACCTCCTAAAGGAGCCCTTCATATTCTATAGGAAGGAGAATCCTACTTCTGTGCCCCATCAGGAGATTTGTCCTCTGCTTCAGTAAAATTTTTAAGCACTCAGATCTCAGAATGGGTCCCTGAAACTAGGAAAAAATGGATCAAATTTCACATGGTTAGTAAGTAATTTGAAGTTCTTTTCTTAAGGTAAGAGGAGAAGGGCCCCAAAGATAGAGTAAAATCAAGAGACTGTCATTAAATACAAACTTGAATTTAGTCAGTATCTTAGAGTCTTTGCATGTCTATAAGTTTCAGTTTCACCACTGTTTTTCAGGAATATTTTCAGGAGGAAAAGGGACTAAATGTAGCAATTTAACTTTAAAAAATAAATTTGTTAATAGCTTTTCTTTGTTTACATTATTAATTTTCCCTACTGTATTTTTCCTCCACCCCTTTCAGACAATAATCCATTGTAACAAATTAAAAAAAAAATAATAGTTGTGTTTTTTTTTTTTTTTGTTTTTTTTTTAAAGTCTGAACCCATTTGTGCAAGGGAATTGGGGAGAGAAATCTTCTCATACTTCTTTGGGGCTAAACTTAATGGTTAAAATTCTGCACAGAATTCAGTTTTGATTGTTTTGCTGTAGTCATTGTGGACTTTTCCTTTTTTATCAGTTAATGTAAATAATGTTTCTTTGTATTCATCACTTTCTTTCACTGTTATAATAATATTTCATTACATGTGTGAACCATTTATGTAGGTGTTTCCCAGTTGATGAAGATCTACTATACCCCTAGTTTTTTTGTATTGAAAAAAGTGCATACACAAATATTTTGGTATAATTGAGGCTTTTTTTTTTTTTTTTTTTTAATCATTAACCTCCTTGGGGTAGAAGCTTAGCAGTGAAAGGATTCTCTGTTAAAGTTAAAAGATAAGATTTGAGTACATTTCTTTCTTTACATAATTCTACATTATCTGTATAGTCTAGAGCAGATCTTTGGTGGTTCATCTTTTTAGAGGGATCAGGTACCAAAGTGGTAAGATTTAAAGCTGATTTGGGGTAGCTGCTTAGATAAATAAATAATCTAGGCCCCCAAAAAAATATTCCCACTAAAGATTAAACTTTTTTTTCTTTTGGGGGGGGGGCAATAGTTTTTTTAGCCCAACTATCTTTTATACAATTTTCTGGTGTCTTTGACTTCTTGTTCAGTCATTTCTGTTGTGTCCAACTCCTTGTGAACACATTTGGGATTTTCTTGGATGGATATCGTTAGTGTTTTGCCAGTTCCTTCTCCAGATCATTTTTACAAATGAGGAAACTGAGACAAACAAGGTTAAGGGACTAGTTCAGGTCCACACGACTATTAAGGGTCTTAAGATTTGAACTCAGGAAGAAGTCTTCCTGATTCTTGGCCCTAGCATTCTTTTATTTACTGTGATCCAGGCTGCCCTATAGTCTTTGACTTAGGATCCTAAAAATGTTTGTAGAGAATTATATTTATGCAGGTGATTTACAGATCTATTTATCCAGCCCTAACTTTTCTATTAACCTCCAGTCATATCTCCATTTGTTTTTTGACCACTTATCTCTATCTCATAAATTCACTGTGTCCAAAAATGAATTCGTTATCTTTTCCCCACAAAATCCTCCCCTCTTCTGCACGTTCCTTTTACTGTTGAGGGTACCATCATTCTTCCCAATCATTCAGGCTTCAACTTGAATATTAACTTCAGCTTCTTTTTCAGTTGTATTACCCCTTTAAGCAATCTGTTGCCAATGTTGTTGATTCTGTCTTAGCAGCACCTCTCCTACATGCCTCTTTGTCTCCTAACACTGTCCCTGCTCTGATCTAGGCTCTCATTACTTCATACCCATATTCAAGAAGAATAGACTTCTGCTTGAGCTACCTGCCTCAAGTCTTCCCTCTACTCTCCATTCAGTTATCCAAACTATCTCTCTAAAGCATAAGTCTGACCTCTCCTATTCAATAAAGTCTAGTGGTTCCCCATCTTCTCCTGGATCAGATCCTCTGTTTGGCTTTTAAATTCCTTCACAAACTGGCTCCTTTTGATTTTTCCAGCCTTCTTATACCTTATTTCCTTACAGGTATTCTATGTTCTAATGACTTAGGCTTCCATATTGTTCCTTAAGTAAGATACTCCATATATATTGTGCATTTTCACAATACTGTACTCAAAATTTTCTCTCTTCCCTCCTCTTGACTTCCCTGTCACACTTCAACTGAGCTAATTGTTAAAAGTTCAGAAAGCTAAATGAAGTCTCTGAATCCTTTGCTAGATCTTCATCAGGTTATACCCACTAGCCAAGAATGGTCCCATAGGATTTTGTTCTGGGACCTCTTCTGGTCTCCCTCTATACTATTTCACTTGGTGATCTTATTAGCTCCCTTGGATTTAATTATCATCTTTGCACCCAATATCAAATCTACTTAATTTACAATGCAGTGATATTGGCCTGCCTCCTGGCTGTTTCATGAACAAGATAGTCCATCTTTCAGCTCTAAGCATTTTAGTTATTCATCTCCACCAATCTTGCCTGCTGGCTTCCTTGATTTTTTTTTTAATTTTTAAATAATAGCTCTTTGTTTTCAAAATATATACAAAGATAGTTTCCAACATTCACTCTTGTAAAATCTTGTATTCTACATTTTCCCCTCCCTTCCTTCCACCTCCTCCCTTAGATAGCAAGTAATCCAGTATATATCAAATATATACAATTCTCCTATACATATTTCCACAATTATCTTGCTGCACACGAAAAATCAGATCAAAAAAGGGGGGAAAATGAGAAAGAAAACAAAATGCAAGCAAGCAACCACAAAAAGAGTGAAAATGTTATGTTGTGATCCACACTGTCTTCTCTCTGGATACAGTTGAAAAGAGACACCTTCTTGACTGCTTTTAAGTCCCAACCAAAGCCCTGCCTTCTCTCTTGTTGTTGACCCCATTTTGAGGCTTTCTTGGCAAAGATTTGCAGTGATTTCCATTTTCTTCTTTAGTTCATTTTAACAGGTGAGAAAACTGAGGCAAAAACAGGGTTATTAAATGACTAACCTATGGTCACCCAGCCAGTATAGGCCGGATTTGAACTCACTTGTTCCTGACACCAGGCTCAGCGCTCTATCCATTATGCCATTGAGCTGCCCCAACTCCTCTTAATTCCAGTATCTTTCCTCCTCTTATTTCCTATTTCTTTTATATATAGTCTATTTACTATATTTATCAACTTGTTAAGTCAGAAACTCTTGTTTTGCCTCCTTTTGTGTCCTCAGTGCTTAGCATAGTGCCTGGCACATACTAGGTACTTGGTAAATGTTTGATGACTGATTGTAAAAGATTTGACTGTGGAAGCTGCTGATGAGGACAGAATGAAAACCTGACTGGCTTCGGGTGTGACCTCACTGTATTTACATGCCTTACAAAACGGGGTATCATTAAAATGCCTGCAACAGTGGGTGTGGTATCTTTCAGCTGATGACCTAGGAAAGGTTGGAAGTTCAGGTGGAACCTTTTTTTTCCTACTGTGTCCTTGCTAAAGCAGGTTCCCTAGCAGATTTAGTATCTCCTCTTCAAGAGAAAACAAATTAATTGATGTCTGAAACTCAAATTATAAATCTCACATTGTCAAGGCTTAGGCCTAGTTGCATGTCAGCTTCTTAGAATACCAGTTCTCCTTTTCTGAGCTGACCTGGCATGGTATAGTAGGGAAATCTGGATCTAGCTGGGGTCACAGATCTTAGGTTTGGATCCTGGCCTTTGCGGATCACTGTGTAATCTTGGGCCTTTCTGGACCTTAATTTCCTTACCTCTCAGAGAGGGAGATGAGATTAGATAATCTAGTCCCTTTCAGCCATCAGCTCATCAGCCACAGCTGATCTTGTGATTCTGGTGAGTTTTTCACTGTTTTCTAAACCCTAATCCAAAATACTGACTTTGCCACCTGCACTGGCCTTTGCTGATCACTGTGTAATCTTGGGCCTTTCTGGACTTTAATTTCCTTACCTCTCAGAGAGGGAGATGAGATTAGATAATCTAGTCCCTTTCAGCCATCAGCTTATCAGCCACAGCTGATCTTGTGATTCTGGTGAGTTTTTCACTGTTTTCTAAACCCTAATCCAAAACACTGACTTTGCCACCTGCACCTATTTTTATGCCCTTTCCCCACCTGCCTTTTTGTTTCCTGAATTTAGTAATTGTTCCAGCTGAGCTCTTCACTGCCTCCTTGATGTTGGCATCCATATTGCAGACCCCAGAGGCCGCTAGATGGTACAATCGATAGAGAGCACTGGCCTGGAGTCAGGAGAACCCAAGTTCAAATCAACCTTAGATACTTAACATTTATTAGCCGTATAACCTTAGGCAAATTATTTCATCCCATTTGTCTCACCAAAACAAACAAACATGTTGGCCCTACTTCCATCTTCCTTTTTTACTATTACCTCTCCTCCAGACATTAAGTACACTTTCTAAAGTTGAGTTATAAGGAGGGAAAGGACCTACACATTTAGAAATAATACACTTGAGAGTACTAAATTGTAAGGTTTCTCTCAGACTAAATGTCTTCCTAAGATATATTCTTCTTTCATTTCCCCAAGCCTGACTCTACAAATCATGATTCCAAACTAGAAATAAAGGTGGTTTTGTTTGGTAACTTAAACATGATAAGCACTTAAATGCATCTTGATTTATTACTAGAGAACTCCAATTTTAGAATTCTATTTACCACTTGGAATTAATCCTACTTATTGGTTCTGAAATCCCAACTAATTCTCAAAGTTTCTTGATGAAACAGTGAATTGGATGCTGAACTTTGGAGTTAGGAAGACCTGAGTTCCAATTAGTTTTCAGACACTTACTAGTGCTGTGATCTTGGAAAAGTTATTTAACCTCTTTTTCTTTTTCTCCTTTGAAAAATGGCAGTAACAATTACATCTGCCTTCTTGGGTTGTTTCAAGTATCAGATGAGATGATAATTATAACAAACACAATTTTGTGTTAACATTCTACTTCAGCAAATAGAAAAGTCACTCAATAACTCTTCAATTCCTTCTCTGACCATGTCCCTTGGTGAAATCAAAGGAGGACACTTTAATGGATATCTTAATTACTTCTGAAGAGAAGACCACTGCCTCTCACTAGATCATGGCATTTGGATACAATGAGCTAATATATGTATAGAGCTTTGCAAATAGAAGAATAAAATGTCAAGTCTCCTTAAAAATATGAAGTATTTTCTTTAGCTTTAAATACTTTCTACATTTTTGCCTTTAGGAAAATAATGTATAAGATCAAAAACAAAAACTTGTTCCTAAGGAAAATTTATTAAAAATGTAAAATAAATGTGGACTATGACAAGATAAACCCTTATATAACTTGCATTTCTATATAGCATTAACAAAACACAAGAAGCAATAATAGAAAGGGAAATCCCTTCCTAAGTAACTCTAAAATAATATCTGGGGATGAATCTAATTTGGCTTTTTGAGGTTTTTATTGTTTTTAATTTACTTTAAACTTAAGTAGAAAATAAGAAAAGAAAGAAAAACATTGCCATGTGCACAGCAAAACATGAGGGCATTCAAAAATAAAGCAAATTTCCATTTCAAGACAACCTATATAATAAATACTATACATCATATTCAAAACTATCTTTGCTTCCTTATGGGTTTTCTTTTGTTCTCTGCCCCTTTTTGGCTTATAAAGCTCTCACAAGCTGGCCCTATCTCATCTTCTTACACCTATTCTTCCCTGTACCCTTCATGAATTCTTTGATCCAGTGACTTTGGTATCCTTGCTTCCTCAAATGACCTGACTACATCTCCTGTTTTCACTGACTGCTCCCATACTAGAAATTGTGGCATTTCCTTGATCAAGATTCCTCAGATTGTCTTGGGGTAAAGATATTTTGGGGGTAGGGAGTGAGCGGCATAAAACAATGACATCTCTCTAAGCTATAAGCTTGGATTTAGAATAATATTAAATTAATGAAAATTGTTCCTAGCAGATATATGCCTAAGCCACAAAATACGATATTTATGTTTTTTTTTTCTTCAACAAAATCCTAAATCTTAAAGCACTATATAGATGATAGCTGATGTTGTCATTCTGGCAAGACAGGTTTTGGGTGCCCAGAGGAAATCCCTTTTATATAAGAAACAAACAGGTAAACAGGAATGTTTTATTATAGAAATCTGCACAATTCACAGAGAGGACTCCCTAGAATTAACTGAAGTCTTTCCTCAATTATATTTCATTGATCTTTTTAGAGTATATTTTTTGCATTTTTTCCTGCAAAAAAGGAAATTTATCATAACTGCCATCTATGTAGTACTTTAAAGCTCACTCAGTGCTTGGCATTTATTCTTATGTATTGAAGCCAATCTTAACTATGAGATAAGTCTCCTTTGTGGACATTGGCCCTTTTATAGATGAGTACACTGAAGGATAGGGAAGTTAAAAGACTCATTCACAGTCACACAAATAACAAATGACAATTAATGGGTGAAGAGGAAGAATATTAAATTATGAATTTAACAAACACCAACAAAAACAAATATACAAAAAAAGAATCAAACCTTTAAGTCAGATCCTCACAACTGCTCTGTATGTCCCTTTCTGTTCCTAGAACAGTTCTGCCACCTTTGGGTTCTTGTTTTGACTTTTTTTATGGTATGATAAAATGTCAAGCTCTGTGAACCAAGGATTACTTTAAATGGAAGGCCCAAAGTTCATATAATTTAGGCCTCACAGATCACTAGATTCAGTTGCACCCTACTCCCACTTTACAGATGAGGAAACTGAGGCCCAGAGAAGGAAAGTGACAAGGCTGAAAGCCCCCCCCAAAAGAAAAAAAAGGATAGGGACCAGGAGAGAGGAAAGGCACTTAGTATGTGCCAGAAATTGTGCTGAGCATTTTATAGATATTATCTCATTTGATTCTCACAACAGCTCTGAGAAATGGATATTAATATCTGTGTTATATAGGTGAGGAAACTGGCCCCTGATCACACAACTAGTTCAATGGCTGAGGCCATATTAGAACTCCAGTCTTCCTGACTCTGCCCCTGGCCAGATTAAGGGAGCTGTCTGAGGTGAAATGCTCTGGGTATGGCCCTAGTTCAGCAATAGTCAGTTTTCAAGCCAAATGATTTCACAAGGGACAAGGTTCTAGAAGAAAAGAGATCCCTACATTAGTCACACAAAGGCTTGGGTGTCTAGGAGCAAAGCACCACACAGCTAGCCAGACCACTTTGTGCCATTAGAGGAAGTGGGGAGAGGCTACTCTAGCACCAGGCCAGCTTTCGGAAGCCTTTGGGATAAAAGTCAAGCCTCAGCTGAAACTTGGCTACATTTTGAAGCATTGTGGCCTATTGAAAAATACATTAACTATCGTGGCAGACCACCTGGGTTCAGATATCTATTTGATCTTAGGCACATCACTTAACCTCTCTGGCCTCAGTTTCTTCCTCTGTAAGAATGGGGGGGGGGGGGTAACATTCTAAGGGATTTGGCCTAGATGGCTTCTCGGGCCTCTTCCCATGATCTTATGGGGGAGGAAGCCATCTATCTTTGACGGTAAAAGGTTAGAGATGTTTGGACATTTGTTATTGGTTTAAAATGTCATCATTCAGAATAGTTTGAAAGTGGGGAAATAGATGTCCTGAAATATCTGTTTGGAAGATGATCCTGAGCCATTACTCAGTAGGCGGAAAAGGTGGGGGATGACATCCATTGTCAGCAAACTTAGGCTCCCACTTCCTCCTCTGCACTCACTTCCTCTTCTTACTTGGGCTCTCTTATCTGAATAGTGACTCCATAGATTCAGGAAAGGCTCGTTGGGGTTCTCATTCCTCCTGGGTGTGGTCTGAAGGGCCTGAACATATAAGAGCTTGGCTTCTAACTTAACTGGGCTGTGATCTTGAGATCACAGAATTCAGCAATTGGGACAAACTTCAGCCACCATCTAGCCCAGTCCCAAAACAAAAGGAGTCCTCATTATAACCCACCAATAAATTATCCTGCCTCTTCCTGAAGAGACATCTAAGGAGAAGGAACACATCACCTCTTAAGGCAACTTTCCACTTTGGATCAGCTTTGACTCTTAGGAAGTTTTCATTTAAATTTTTTCTTTGCAACTTCCACCCTTTGTTCTTGATCTTCCCTCTAGGGTCAGAAAGAATAAGTACAATCCTACCTCCATCTGACAGCTCTTCTGTTAGCATAGTTGGAGTCCTCTCTTTTTCCAAGCTAAATAATGCAGATTTCTTTCAACTAGTCTTCATATGACATCACTATTCTGGTTGCCCTCCTATAGGCTGTCTATATCAATGTCTTTTTTTTTTTTTTTAATCTTAATACCTAGAACTGATATAATTTTGAGGAAAGCAGAATAGGGTGAAACTGTAACCTTTTTTTATTTCTGGAAGCTGTACTATCTATGTAGCCCAAGCTCAAATGAGTTCTTTTGACTGCTATATCATGCTATTTATTCATTGAGCTTGCAGTCCACCAAAACCACAGATCTTTTTCAGACAAACTGCTATCTAATCATGGTTTTTCTGCCTCATATATCAACTTCACTTTTTTTTGGGGGGGGGGTATCTAGCTGCAAGTGCTTATCTTTATTCCTAATGAATGTCATCTTAATAGATTTAGCATGGTGCTTGAATCTGTCAGGATCCTTTTAGATTTGGGGGAGGAGAAGGATTCTTGCTGGTCTTCCTCATTTTTCTCAAAGCTCTGCTTCTGATTCTGAAGAAGTATCCTTCTCCCAAATGCCCAAGTAATTGATAAAAATGCCAAATGCAGACTACCTAAAGTACTACATTGGATACTTTCTGCCACCTTGGCATTAAAATATTACCACCTATTTTTTGAGTCTACCTGTTGAACTAGTTTCAGATCCAGTTGCATTATTGTCTAATCATATCTCTCCATCTTCTCCACAGGAATATTTTGAAATCTGTCGCCTAAATCTTAAAGATCACACTATTAAAAATTAAAAGAGAAGCAGATTATATCCTCACAGTTATGGTTAAGAGATGTATTCTTTGTTAAACAAGAGATAAAGACTATTTCAAAAGATAAAAATATAATTGATTATGAAACTTAAAGGTAGAAGCAAAATTAATGCACTCAGCATAAGAAGAGAAATGGTCAAATGGGGGAAAATATTTGTATCAAATTTCTCTGATAAGGGTTTGCTATATAAGATGTAAATAATTTGTGTGTGCACATATATATCTAACATGTGCATGTGTGTATATGTGTGTATATATGTGTGTGTGTGTATGTATGCATATAAACATTCCCCCAATAAGTGGTAAAGGATATGAACAAACAGTTCTCAAATTAATTGCAAACTATTACCTCATGAAAAATTTTCTAACTAATAAGAGAAATGCAAATCAAAACAAACCTGAGATTTCATTTCACACTCTGCAAATTCCCAAAGATAACAAAAGCTAGGAGGAATATTGTAGTATTGTAGAGTTTGTGAGAATATAGGCCCACTAGTGAATTAGTGCAATTATTTTGGAAAGCAGTTTGGATTTATGCAAATAAAATTACTAAAATATCTTTTGACTTAACTTTATTCTCAATTTCATTATTAGAATTTTGCCTTAAAGAGATCAATGATAAGAAGGAAATTCCTATATACAGCAAAATATTTAAAGCAGTACTTTTTGTGATAGAAAAGAATTGGAAACAAACTAGATGCCCATTGATTAGGGAGTGCCTATATTACTATATCTCAACAAATGTTGTATGTGGCAAATACAGAGAAGCGTGGAAAAGATCTCCATGAATTGATGCTGAGTAAGTAAACAGAACCAAGGACAGAATATACCTAGTGATGATAAAATGTAAATAGCCACCACCAAAAAAATCTAAAGTAAATGTTGCAAAAACTTAAAGAACAAGTATAAAATTCGAAAGAAGTGAGTAGTCCATAAGAATCTACATTGTGTGTATCTTCAGAATTTTTCAATGTCTTGGTCTGTTATACTGATTTGTGGGGGTTTTGTCGTTTCTGTTTTGTTTTTTTTTTTCTTTAAAAATTTGTATTTGTTACGGGACTGGCTTTCTGGGAGGGGAAAGGGAAAAGATACTGGAGAAATCTAGTTTTCTAAAAAAAAAAAAAAAAACAAACAAACAAAACTAATTTTTAAAGAAAGAATACTGTGCAATACTTTGTCAAATATTCTTCTAAAATAAGTTATATCTGCAACATCTTCCTTATCTATTTGTTTAGTAGTTCTGTTGGAAAAAAAAAGTCAGTGAGGTTAGTCAGGCATGACCTGTTCTGGTTGAAGCCAGCTGGCTCTTTGTAATGACCTCTTCCCTCTCTAGATATTTGCCAACTAGTTCTTTAATAATCACTTAGAGAGTTTTCACAGAAATTGAAAGCAAGCTTGTACAATTTGGAAAATTTTTCTTTCCTTTTTTTGGGGGAGCAGGGGGTTTGTTTTGAAAACTGGATCTCCTTCCTTACCTTGGATGTCAACTATATAGGATTTTATTCTGTGATTTCCAGTGTAAAGGATACTGTCCTTTAACTGGAAAACAGAAACAAATTAGCATTTAAACTCGTTTCTCTCTGGTCAACTAGCCTCCTTTTTCTCTATATAGCTTTAAAAAACAAAAGCCACATCTTTTTTATTTTTCACAGCTTCCTTCAGCAGTTTCAGTACAGCCTGACCTTTCCTATTAATGGATACCACTTTTACAAGAAAATTCCATAATCATATGGCTGGGGTTCTGAGCTTCTGTGCATCTCTTTTTAATATCTAAGATAATGGTAGTCTTGCCTATTGTAGAGTTGGGAAGGAAGAGGGAGGAGGATAAATGAAAATTTAGAATGTAACCAAAAAAAATTTAATTAAAAAATTTAAAAAATACATAAGTTGGCAGATATATATATATCTACATTGGCCTCTTCAGGCCTGATTTTCTTCTTGATTGGAATTGTTTCATCTCTTTAGGATTTTATTCTTGAATATCCCTCTCATGCTTCCTGGACTGCCTTTGGTTTTACCTGAAGCATTTGATTCCCTTGGTTTCCTCTTACTCTTTCCTCTAAACTAGTGAAGGTTGTTTTCCCAAAGTCTTTGGTTCATGTCAGACTGTGCCCAGTTCTCCTCTTAACAGATTCTAGAATGGATTCATTTGCCTCCCCTTCCCCAGGTTCCCATTATTCCCAACCCAGCACCCAGTTTTTCTCAGTAAGAATTGGATTCAGAATAGAATTTCTCCTGGTAGTTCCTCTCACCTTTGAAAGATGAAATTATAACTTAGACAAGTCAGGAAGTTACTAGTTGTTTAGCTTTTGGCAGAAACAGGTTCAATGGATGTCTGGATCTTGGTAGTACAATGGATAAAGTGCTGGACCAGGAGTTAGGAAAACTCAAGTGCCTGTCTTCCCATCTCTGTAAAATGAAGATAATAATAGCACTTACCTCCCAAGATGGTTGAAGAACAAAGAAAAAAATTCCACACAAATCTTAATTGCTAGTTATTATTATCATTATTTTTATTTTGTTTGAATAATTGAAATTCTATGTCAGTTATATCATGCTTTTGTGACAGGGTTGTGATCTGTTTCTCAAACTTAACCTAATTTTATTTCCTCTTTCTCACTTCTAGTTTGTTCTTCCTTTAACTTTCACCCAAATATTTAATGTCATACTTCTTTCTAGTTGCTGGATTTCCTCACATGATTTTACCTTCATAATGTACAGTGCTTCTCCCTCCCCATATTCCCATTTTACTTGTTTCTTTGAAATAAAGCATATCCATCCAAATTCATGCTTTTAGATCATAAGTTTCATTCCACCAAGCCTCAATGGTTTCCAAGAGTTTACTTTTGCCTCCTTTTTGTTATTTTCTCTTGATATATAAACTTAGGGTTTTCTGTATAATTACATTAGTTTCAATACTAATTTTGGGGGGAAATTTTTTCTCTTCTGAATTTTTGTATGTCTCAGCTGCTGTTTTTTTTTTTTTTTTTTTTTTTTCCTTTGTGGCTTCTGTGTTATCTGACTTGAGATTAGCATATATAGGCATTTTTTTTCTCTCTTCCATCCTTTTTAGCTTAAAGTCTTCTTTATTTGGTTTGTAAGACATTTGGCAAATATGTTTTTGCTAACTTTTGTTAGATGTATTCTATCTCTGATTAGAAAACTGTCATCCTGCTTGCCATCTGGGGGAGGGGGTGGAGGGAGGGAGGGGAAAAATTGGAACAGAAGTGAGTGAGAAGAGAAGGATAATATTGTAAAAAATAACCCTGGCATGGGTTCTGTCAATAAAAAGTTATTTAAAAAAAAAAAAAGAAAGAAAAAGAAAACTGTCATCCTTATATTATAGACTCTAATCCAGAAATTCAAATCCCACTTCCAGTTACCACCATGAGAGCCAGCTGTTAACTTCTCAAATTAGTTTACACAACTAATGCCTCCATGACTTTATTACTGTTGGCAGAACTTTTTCATACTTCTTTCTGGAACTGTCATTGGTACTCATGTCATTATCTCTTTGATAAATCTTGGGAAATTCTCATTGTGTCTTGGATACCCCAGGAATATAATCGATTTCTCTGCTGTTATCAGAAAAAGTACCTCACTGCCCTAAGCAGGGAATCACCAGTTTACTATTCTCTTCTTACCACTCTGATGTTTACTGGATGATCATGACTCTATAACATTTCTTTGAAGGAAAGGTTAACTTCTTCCTCAGAGCGACTTCAAATATGCTTGTTTTTAGCATTTAGAAAAGGTACTTACTGAGATGATTTAGCAATTACAGTAGTTAAAAAAAATTTCCCCTCAACCCAACAGCACATTCTCCCCTTGGGAGACTTGGGAGCTCAAACTTAAAGTACAATGAGGGTGAGGCACATGAATACATGAGTGTAATGGAATATTATTGTTCTATAAGAAGTGATGAGCAGGCTGATTTCAGAAAAGCTTGTAAAGACTTACATGAACTGATGCTGAATGAAGTGAGCAGAACCAGGAGAACAGTTGTACATAGTAATAGCAACATTGTGCAAGCTTATTAAACTGTTTACATTCTTGGGAGAGGGGTAAAAACATGTAGCCCCTCAGAACTCTATTTAGACAGAGAGTTTAGGAGTGATTTTATTGTGTTTTGATCTCAAAGCTTATAGGACACCTGTAGTAAAATGTGAAAAAGACTTTAGGGTTTTAGTGGGCTCATGACAAGTTCCAGTTTATCAGCATGAACACTCTGTCCCAGTTCATCAGTGTGAATAGTTTTTCCACAAAAATCTTTATCCATCTTGTTTTACCTTCAGATTCCCAAAAATAGGTCCATCCAGTAAGCTAGAGGATCTTCCTCTAAATGTCTTGGCATTTTGTGAAACATGAGAGTCTATCCACTTTCACTCTTGCTACATGATTGATCTTTTTTTCTAGTCATCTATCTGTGATGACATATGTTGCCCTGCTTTTCCTGAGCTGTTCAATAGATGTAATATGCAAAAGCCAGCTCTTACCTACCATGTGCCTCTCCATTGCCCTTGGGATGACCATTAACTTTAATTCTTTGAAGATTGGTTTTCTATGCCTAGGAACTACAGCATCACCAGAAAATTTTTAAAATATATGATGTGACACAACCAGCAAAAAAAACTAATGCCATCTAAAGGCTTCATTAATAGTAATATAGTGGTTAGAACTAAGGAAACAGTAGTTCCTAATCTGCTCCATCTTGTACACTGTCCTCATTGGAGTTTTCAGTTCTGGGCAGTACATTTTAGGGAGTACATTTTAGGAAGGACATCAGACAAAAAAATCATTTGATTTCTCCTATGGTTCAATGAGACATTTTGCCCTTTTGAGAATTACAAACCAAACAACTTTATAGTTTGTTAAACTATGGGAAATAAATACATTCCTTGGCAGGACTGCCGCATAAGGATGTAGACTAGGGCTTTGGTCAGCGATGTCAGTTTTTGTTTGTTTTTTTGTTTTTTAATTCTGAACTTAGAGAGCAGAATATTGTAATAAAAATGTGCATTAAATCATGAATATCCATTTTGTAACCCTTTGCAGTTTTAAAAATATATAACAAATTCTCAACATTACTTTCAAAACTGTCCTGTTATTTGTGTTCCATTCTGAACTTTTTTCTCTTCTGTGAATTTTTAAAAATGATAAAGTGGTATGTTTTGTTTTTTTTTACAGTGATATGAGTTCTAATCGAAACATGACCTTTGCCTTGGATGTGGTTGAATTTCTCTGGCTGCTTGGGAATTGACCAGGTTAATTTTTCTGGTCTGCTTATGTGCAAGTATTTGAAACTTCTTGAAAGTGTACATAGTTATGGAAGGTATCAATTCTACTAGGTTACTTACTACCCTTAGGTTCTTATTATCCTGACTGTACTCCAGGAATTTGTTCAGAATAAATGAGGCACATATATTTAGATATAGTTCTGTTGACATTTCTTTTCAAGCTTTTAAATGTGGTTTTGTATAATCCTAGATACCATACATTTCCCTTCTTCCTCCCCTCTACCCTATTTTTTTAAGGGAATAAATCATATATTTAAAGGAATATCCTAATACATAATAGTTTTCCCAACCAAAGTACTTTAATGACTTTCTTGGCTTTTCCTGTTTCATAAGAAATATATAAGTCCAACTCCTTTACCAAGTGTACTGATTTTTAAGGCATTTTATTTTTAGTTTGCTTTGTACTTTCTGATTTTGACATTTGGCAAAAATAAATAATCCCATACAGTGCTTTCATACCTATAGTTACAGTTGATTCCTTTCAACAAGCCTATGAAGTAAGTAGAAGGAGTTTTATCCCTGTTTTATAGACCAGAATAAAGGATTGTCCCCTGCTCCTTGTGCTCGATTAGCACAAATGTGCTAATCAACCCTGTCCAGAACTGGTATGGCCTTAGCCATTCTTAAGGAAAATGGATGCACCAGTGCATATGCACTGTCAAGTGAGGTTGCTTTTTTGTGTTTTGTTTAACTTGTTTTTTGTTTTAAGGAAGTATTTGAATGGATTGTAACATCAAAAAGATGAGAGTTGGGAAGTGGATATGTTTAATGTGACGTGGCCAGACCTTGACCCCGATGTTTGATCAAATAGAATGCTGTTGGAACACAATACACAAGGGACTGTTTTTTTGAAGCTCCTGTCTATTCCTGTGTTTAAATTCCCGTTGCAGAATTGCTTTGAATATAGGTGGGGATGCTTTTGTTGTTGTTTTTAGCAAATTTTTCTTGGAATCTGAGGGATTGTTTTGATGCACAGTGTACTTGTCTAAATAGATCAGAGAAAATGCTCCTTTTTTTAAATAAACATCTAAAATGATTTCCTTCCCTTTCTGGAAGACCCACAAGGATTACCTTTTTA
The DNA here is from genome assembly GCF_016432865.1 of Antechinus flavipes. Lineage (NCBI taxonomy): Eukaryota > Metazoa > Chordata > Mammalia > Dasyuromorphia > Dasyuridae > Antechinus > Antechinus flavipes. The sequence continues at coordinate 654,034,260 of NC_067398.1, forward strand.
TTAGAGTTTGCATCACTAATAAACTGCTAATGGGGTGCAGTGCAGACCCTTGTCCGCCTTGTTGAGCCACTCTACTTTTGAGATTTCTCATGAATGCTTGGCGGTAGCATGCCAATCAGGAACTGTCCAGTAGTCTGCCTTGGTGTTGTTCTGTTTATCTGTAGTGATGGTTTAATTTTTAAATAGTGCTTAGCTGATTACCCCTTTGCTCTCCAGTGCTGAATTAAATATCTGAACTGGTTTCCAGCCTGCACTGGGTGTTGGCTCAGAAGTTAGCTAACTGAAAAGGACATCAGCATCGTCATTGTCATTATCACCAAAGAGAGGCACAGGAACCTCTTCTGGTCTCAGTGGTCATTATTGAACATTATATTCCTCATCTACAGGAGTACCTGTGGTGCTCCCCATATATCTGTTAACCAGATGGACTCAATTGAAAAGCAAGGCTGAAACCCTAAATGAGGGAAACACTTCTGGAGATACAGCTATGGGAGGAGGTACAGGTGGTACAATGGCTATTGAGCCTGAAGAAAGAATTGAGAACAAGAAGAATATCCTCTCCTGTTGCTTAATTACCTTGCCTTTTTTGTTAAGAAAAAGAAGTCACTAGCTGTTCAGTGGAACTGGCGTACAGACAGCCTTATTCTTTAAGCTGAGAAGGGCACATCTCACCTCCTTTGGTATGGTTGACCTCGGCTTGCTCAGCTTGGTGAAGCTCTTTTTGTGGGTTATCTCCTCATGCTTTGGTTGGTGGAGCTGCCCATGTTCTCATGCTGCTTGGTTAGATAAGGGCCTCTCTAGTGTTCTGTGAGAGACAGTGCAGAGTGACTGGGGCTTGTTTCTGCTGTAACCGAGTTGTATACTAGTCCTGAATTCTCTTAGGAATTATCTTCCTGGGTTAATTCTGCCAACCAAAAAGGAATTCATCTTTTATTTGATGTCAGGGGCCAAGTCTGCTTGACTTAGCTTCAGCGGTATAGGGCTCTTCTAAGGCCAAAGTCTTCACTGGCTTTTTTCACCAGAATTTAATCCTTCCCCAGCCAGGTTTGCCAGGCTTGCTGAAATCTCTTAAGTTTCAGAGATTGCCTGCATAACCCAGCATCAAACAGCCTTCAGCAGGAACCGGATGTATGAGTAATTCTGTTCGTTTCAACTTTTACAGGGATTTCCTTCCTCGTGGATCAGGAATCGTCACCAGACGTCCCCTCATTCTTCAGCTCATCTTCTCAAAAACAGGTATGTTATATTTAACATGTATCGGTTAACCTGCCATTGGGGGCAGGGGGGCGGGGAGGAGGGGGGGATTGGAACAAAAGGTTTGGCAATTGTCAATGCTATAAAATTACCCATGCATATAACTTCTAAATAAAAAGCTATAATAAAAAAAAAATTAAAAACAGGTATGTTAGAAGTGCCAAAAGAACAGTTAAGAGTAGACAAAAGGAGGAAGGCCAAATGCTTGCAAAAACAGCATTGAAAGGTTCAGTTTAAATATTGAATTCTGAATTATATATATATATATATATTTTTTTTATTCTTTGTCTACATAGTTCTCATTTCTACTTTTCAAATGAAATTTTGGCTTACATTCTCTTCTTCTGAATTTCCCTATTTCTGTTGAGACCTCCATCCTTCAAATCACTTTCTTGTGACTCCTCATTTTCAATCATCCCACATACAAAGTTGCTAGATCTTGTTTCTCCCTCCACAACACATTTTTCCTCTGACCGCCTCTCTCTACCCATATGTCTAATCACCTTCAGTGAGGCCCTGACCAGCTTTTGCTTGAACTCTTATATTGAATCTGGATTTCCCAACCTCAAAGCTCCCTCAACTCCAATGCATCCTCCACCTAGCTGACAAAAGGCTTTTTCCTGAAGCATAGATCTGATCACATCACTTTTGTTCGTAATCTATGCCTCTAATATCAAATAAAACTTTTTAAGCCCTTCAAAACCTGACCTCAGACAATCTTTCCAAAGTTACTTTATATTCATTCCCTTCATGCGTTCTGCAGTCTGGCCAAACTGGCCTTTTTACTAAATTCCTTTTATCTGACATGTTATCTCTTTTCTTGATACCTTTGTACTGGCTTTCATAACGAGAATACCATATTTCCCCACTTTTCACTTAGAATCCTTTTTCCTTCAAAACTCTGCTACAGAGCCATCTTTTCCATGAAGTCTTTCTGTATCCCTCCTAACCTCAAGGGCCTTTCTCTTCTTTTTCCTCCTCCTCCTTCAAAATTATCTGGTTTGTATGTGTGCCTTTATACTTATCACCTGGCACAGAGTAGGTGTTTGGTAAATATTCATTGATTGTCCTGTTTTATGGCAGGGCTGTCAGGGGAACCATATTTTCACAGAAGCACAGAATGTTGTCACAGAGAGGTCTTAGTAATTATCTCTGCCACCCCTTTTCATTTTACAAACTAGGAAATAGGGTCAAAGAGAGGAATTCTATTGACCAAAGTTACACACTTAAGTTGCAGAGCCAGAAGTTGGACCCATAACTTCTAGCTCTAAGCCCATTTTTCTTTTTTTCTTTTTTCTTTTTTTTAAGTGATAGCTTTTAATTTTTTATTTTTAAAATTCATGCAAAGATAGCCTTCAACATTCATCCTTGGGGGGAAAAAAAAACATGTTCCAAATTTAATTCCCTCCCCTAGATAGCAAGCAATCCAATAGAGGTTAAACATGTGCAATTCCTGTAAACATTTTCCCACATCCATCATGTTCAAGCCCGTTTTTCTGTCTGTCTATCAAACCATGCTTCCTTCCATTGACTGATGTTTATACAATTTTGGATATATGCTTACAACCATCATATAAGTTGGGACAATAAGAGATACAGGATCCATTTGCATTTGGTAAAAGGCCAGTCTGTTCTCCGTTCTCTGATAGAGCAAGTTGTATACTGATTGTTGCATCTTGCTATTCCTGTGTCAAGAGGCAAACAACTTTTGCATGTGGTTCTAGGGAAAAGTGCATCTGAACCATGTGTCAGATCTACTCCCTAATTTTTTTAATTTTGAGACAGTAGAATTAAATTGAATGAATTCCCACATACAATATCATAGTACATTTTAAAGTCATGAAAACCTGTGACATTGTCCAACTGACCATGCATTTATAATATGCCTAGCGAATCCAACTGCTCCATATAAATGCTGTTTTGCCTAAATCTATTGAAATCTACTAAAATTGAAATGATGGGGCCTCCTGAAATAGGATTTCCAAGATGTTGTAATACCCAGTGGAAAGTAGCCTTTCCATAATTTGGAAAAGTGTCTCCCTCTCCCCTCCCCCCAAAGTGTGTCCATATTGTTCATATCCTTTGAACTGGCTATACCACTACTAGGCCTGTATTCACTCCAAAGATATCAAGAAAGAGAAAGTACTTACTTGTACCAAAAATATTTGTAGCAACTCTTTTGGTAGTAATCAAAAACTGGAAATGGACAAACAGATTAGGCACATAAATGTAATAGAATATTAATGACTTATAAAAAATGAACCATTTCAGAGAAAAGTAAAAAGACTTATTGAAAATGATGGAGAATAAAATGGGTAAAAATTAGAAGAACATTTATTCAATGACAGCAACATTATGGAGAAAAATAGGTTTGAAAGATTTGAGAACTCATACTAATACAGTGGTAGATTAATTCTGAACCCAGAAGACTGGAGATAAAATACAATACCCTGCCAGAAATAGATTTTAAATTAGTTTAAGACATACATTTTTTGGACATAACCAGTGAGGAAATTTGTTTTGCTTGATCATGCAGATTTGTTACAAGGGTTTAATTTTTTAAGTTTAGTTTTTTGTTGTTGTTCATTGGAGCAGAGAGAGGACAGAATGGGAAGACAGTGCTTTTTTTTTTTTTTTTTTTTTTTTTTTTTTTTTTTTTTAAGCTTTTTATTTACAAAGCTTATGCATGGGTAATTTTTCCAACATTGACCCTTGCATAATCTTTTGATAGTGCTTTTTCAAAAAGTGGCCTTGCCTAATTGTTTTAATTTGATACCTCTCCTTCTTCTATTTTTGTTTTTATTGTTTTTAAATATTTCTATTTAAAGTTTCAAATTCCAAATTCTATTTCTTTTTCCCTTCTCCTCTCCCTAAGACAGTAAGCAATCAAATATAATTTACACATGTATAACATTTTCTTTAGTCACTTTATACAAGAAGATTCAAATAAAAGAAAGAAAGTATGCTTCAGTAATCAAAAAATGCCAATTCTTTCCCTGGAGGCAAATAGTATAGAATTGTCTTGGATCATTGTATTGCTGATAATATCTGAGTCCTGCACAGTATTCCTTTTACAGAATACAATATTCTTGTGGTTTTGTTTACTTCACTAACATCAGTTCATATAAGTCTTTATAGGTTTTTCAAAAATCATCCTACTTGTCATTTCTTATAGCACAATAATATTCCGTTACAATTATATACCATATTTTGTTTGATATATAATGATGATGATAATTGATAATAATGATGATGATAAAAATAATGAACATCCCTTTGATTTCTAATTCTTAGCCACCACAAAAAGAGATGGTATAAATACTTTTGTACAGATAGGTCCTCTTCCCTATTTTTTGATGTCATTGAGAAATAGACTTAGCAGTGTATTGCTGCATAAAAGAATATGCACAGTTTTATAGCCCTTTGGGAATAGTTTCAAATTGCTCTCCAGAATGGTTAGATCATTTTACAACTCCATCAATAGTACATTAATGTCCCTAGTTTTCCTATATCCTCTTCAACATCCAAAATCTTCTCTTTTTGCAATATTAGCCAATCTGATAGGTGTAAGGTGGTACCTCAGAGTTGTTTTCATTTGCAGTTCTCTGACCAATTGTATTTTAGCATTTTCGGTATTACAGTTACTTGATTTCTTTCTCTGAAAACTGCCTATTCTTTTGACCATTAATTGGGGAATGACATTATTTTTATAAATTTGACTCACTTCATATATTTGAAAAATAAGGAAGGTCTTTATTGTTGGAAAAAATTGCTTTGTGTTTTGCTTTTCTTAATAATTTTGGTTGCATTGGTTTTGTTTTTGTGCAAAAACTTTCTAATTTTATGTAATCAAAATCATCTGTTTTATATTTTGTAATGCGCTCTATATCCTCTTTGGTCCTGAATTCCTCCCTTATCCATATCTGACAAATAAAAGTATTCTGTGCTCTTTTAATTGGCTTATCACCCTTTAGGTGAAAATCATATATACCCATTTTGACCTTATCTTGGCATATGGTAAGAGATGTTGATCTATATCTATTTTCTGGCCATACTGTTTTCCAGTTTTCCCAGCAGTTTTTATTACTAATGAGTTTTTGTTCCAAATATTTGACTCTGGATTTATCTTACTAGATTACTATGGTAATTTATTATAATGTTATTTGTACCTAATCCAATCCACTGATTCTATTTTTTAGTCAGTACCAGATTATTTTTACAATTATCACTTTATAATTCAGTTTGAGATCTGATACAGCTAGATCCCCTTTCCATTTTTTTCAATTGTTTAGATCTGGAATTATTTGTGTAAAAAGTGTTTTAGAGTTGTGTTCATATAGTTCCCGAGTTTGTCTTAACAGGTAGACTCCCAGGTATATTATATTGTATACAGTTATTTTAAATGGAATTTCTCCTTCCATTTCTTGTTGCTAGACTTTGTTGGCAATCCTCTCCTTAAAAAGTAGACTAAAAAAATCTGTGTTGGGTTTTGTTTTGTTTTTTTTTTTTTTTTTTGGGGGGGGGGTTGCATATTTATCTGTAAACAAATTATATTCCACAGTCTTAATATAAGATTTTTTTTTTTTGTCTTTTTATCCCTAGCAGCTAGGACAGTTTTTGGCACAGAGTGGGCACTTAATAAATATTTGATTACATCTAGTAAGCAGTGGCTTAGCTCATAATATTTGGTTTTTTGAAAAAAGAATTCAGACATCTAAATATGTTTGTAAACTTGAGTTGGGAGGACTTAATGCCTAAGATTGTTTTGTCTTCTAGCTCCCTAAGAATTCTGACTGTCAGATGAAATACAATCTCGTCACAGTGGTTAAAGCTACTTCCTGTAAATTTTAAGATGGGAATTTTAGTGTGTGATACTTCTGAGAATGGTGCTGGATTTGATGAATCACCAAATCTGTTTTCTGAATATATGTTCATTTGGGATGTCTTCCAAATGTTGGTTGAGTTTTGTTTCTTTAGATAATATCATCTTGTTATTCAAACCAACCCTGATACTTATGAATTTTAGCTATCTTTATTTTAAAATTATCCAAAGTCCTTACCAAGAAGAAAATCAGGTAGCCTTGCTGAAATTTCTTCATCTTAAGGATTGGAATGTTTGCAGTTAAAGCTCTGAATCCTGTGAACTAAATTGGTAAGGAAGGTTATAGATAGCAAATGGATTGAAAAAAAAGCAATTGCAGTCCATTCAAGAAACATTTATTTCCTCTATTTTAGACTGCAAATAATATCTTAGCATTTTGGAAGGCTCACCTGAAGCCTCTCAAGATCTAAGAACTATATATTGCTGCCTTCTGATTCTCTAGTGGAAAATAGGAAATCAGTATGGGTCTTTATTGGTCTGAAAAGCATGGAAGAAGAGATGTTTTATTTTTAATTTTAATTATTTTTATATCGATCACTTCACAGTGAATACCATTTTCTTCCTCTCCCACCCAACCATCCCTTATGACAAAAACAGTTAATTAAAACTAAATGCTATAGTGACTATGTGACAACTGTGCAAAATGCCTTACCCATAGTCTTTAACAAGAAAAGGGAAGGAAGTTTCTTCATAGGTTCCTTGGAAACCAAATTGGTCATTGCATTAAATCTGATTTCTAATATATTTTAGTATTTTTATTTAAATTAATTGTTAATATTATATATATTATTCTGTTTTTCTTTATTTGCTGTGCATCAGTTTATACAAGTCTTCATCACTTTGAGTGAGTCATCAAGTAGTTAGTAAATGCCTGTTAATGTGCCAGGCCTTGTGCTAAGTGCTAGAGATAGAAAAAAAAAAACAGCAAAAACAACCCTTGCCCTTGAGGAAGTTGACAGTGTCATAGAGGAAATAGCAAGCAAACAGCTATGGACAACCAAGTTTGTAGAGAGGATAAATTCCCTCAGCAGAGCAAAGGCACTAGCATCACAAGGAAGTTAAGATTTTAGCCATATTTGAAGAAAGCTAGGGAGGGGAGGAAGTAGAGATGAGGAGAAAGAGAATTTTAGGCATGTGGAGCAGCCAGTGAAAATAGCAATGGAGTGTCTTACTCAAGGAACAGCAAGGATGCCATTGTCACTGAACTATATTAATATTTAGACGGGGAAGAAGTGGAGTATAAGAAAACTGAAAAGATAGGACTCTGTTATGCCAGATAGGATTGTATATGTAATACTAGAGGTAATAGGGAGCCACATTGAATGACTGTCTTATTTAGCTATTCCCCTAATCAATGAGAAATCACTTTCATTCCGATTTTTTCTATTACAAAAGTGCTATTATGAAAATTTTCATATATTCCTTATATCTTTGATCTCTTTGGGGTTATCTCAGGAGAAGTATACCAAATCAGAAGGTATGAATTAATAAATTTCTCCTTAATTCCAAATTCTTTCCCAGAGCAATTCTCAACTCCAACCAATATTCCTGTCTTCCCATTGCTCCTTCAATACTGACTTTTTCTTTCCTTTATCATTACTGCCAATTTAATGGCTATAAGGTAAATCAGAAATAGCCTCGGAAAGAAGTTTTAGTAGGGATATGATAGCTGTGTAAGAATTTAAAGGACCTTCATGTGAAAAGGGGTTTTGACTTGGCATTTTTCTTTGTTTCAGAAGGAGGCTAGAAATTAAAAGACCTCCAATTACTTTATATACTTAGCAGATACTAAGAAATGTGTATGGGAAGGGAGGGAAAACAAATAGGCCCTCTCTTCAAGGAGCTTGAAAAAAATGGGATAAAAATGAAATAACAGTATGAGGATTGAATTAAAATTAATTAGTACAATTAAAATTAAATATTTGACTACTTTATACAGGACAGTAAACAATTCTCAGATGATTGGGAAAGATTAACTTTCCCAATGGTGCCAACCTTATGAGAAAACTTTATGGAGAGAAAAAAAATTGAATTGAATTGGATCACGTGAGATGAGGTGATAATGATCTGGTTGAGAAATGACAAATACCTAAAAAGACTTAAATGACACAGCAGAAATAATAAACCAATATGGTGTTTTAAGGTTTTCCAAGCATTTAATAGCTCTCTAATTTGATCCTCACACTGGTCGCATGCATTTGGACACATGAAATCAGTATAGTCCAGAGAGACTTGCTGTAGCCATGTGGTGTCCAGCATCCCAGCTAGTCCTCCCTGATTGCACTGCTTCTTAGAAATGAAACAGGAAAGTTGTTCACAGTAGCATGGTCTCTGTTTGGTGGGTAGGATATGCCTAAAGTCGAAGAAGACCAAAGGTTTATGAGAATTAGAAAGAAGGGGCAGGCTATTACTGATGGAATTGCATGATGTCAGGGCTCCAAAGCATAGAGGAACATCACTCAGGGTCTTTTCTGGCCATTAATGCTTATCCTATGCTTAGACATTTCCAATCAAGGAACTTTTAAATCCCCTTTTATTTTATAACCTAAAAGGTTATAAAACAAGTTGTCACACATCACAATATTTTCTAGCCCTCACTTGGTAGGTAATATATAAGTGTATGACTTCATAGGTTAAGGTTAAAGGCTAAAAGAAAAAGGTCACTGTGAGGACATTCTAATAAATGAATGAATTGTGCTTATCTCTACAGTTATCCCAGCCTGTACTTACTTGTCTGAAACCTTTTCTGCCAATCTTGGGGGCTCATGAAAATAATTTGAGCCTGGTTCTTAGTGAAATTTCAGAATGAAGATACCCTTCAGCTTTGACAATTTCAGGATCAGTAGAACTAGAATTTGTGTAGGATCTCTTTTCTCATTTTCTGCTACACACAGTTTTTGAATAGTCTATTATATAGAGTGAAAAGGACTCTGGTGCTAGAATTGACTTAGCTGGTTCTATAGCCTGTTAGCTGAATGACTTTGGGCAAGTTACTTTGAGCCTCAGTTTGTTTTATTTGCATGCACAATATAGAGGTGATGTACATTACCCAATTCACAGGATGATTAAATGAGATAATTTATGTGAAAATATTTTCAAAACTGTAAAGACCACAGGTATCTCCTTAAAACAGTTGTGTAAAATTACAAGAACAGTCTTCCTTTTTTGTGTTCTTAAAACATAAGGTTTGAAAGTGGAGGGTAGTCATCAGAATTTTGACATTTTTGTAATTCTTAAATATTTCCAAAATTAACTTCTACATTCTAGCTATTCCTGTCTCCCAGGGATAATGGTGAATGGTTCCTGACTTTTCTTTGGAGTGGAAGAAGGTCTCTCTTAGAAATGAAAAACTGGCTGGGGAAGTTTCATTTTCTTAGAGACTAGCTTTTGGTCATGGAGTTAAAGGACTGTAGACCAGGGATTCTTAACCAAGTGTAAAGGCTTGGGAGACAATTTTTGTGAGAGAGGTTAGTTTGTTTTTCTTTGTGTTTTCTTAAATAACATTTCAATATTTGTACATTTGTGTTTCAGTGCAGTTAGTTTCCTTTGTAATATTATGTATTTTATTTTGCTTATTTAAAAACAATTCCGAGAAGAAATCCATAGGTTTATCAGATTGTCAAAGGGTTTCAGTACACAAAAAGATTCAGAATCCTTTTTCTAGCCACTTGCAAATGAAGAGGCAATGTGGTGCAGTGAGGATGGCTTAAGATATAAAACCAGAGGATCTGAGTTCAGTCCTCAGCTCTCCCACTCACTCCTTGTGTGATGTTGGGCAAGTTTTTTAAGCTTTTGGGCTTCATTTTCTTCTCAGCTGTGAAATCAGGCTAGTGGAATAGTTGAGCCTTCCATCTTTCAAGGCATGGTCCTGTAGTAAATTGAATTGGATAGTAAATTGAATCGGATTGAATCCTGTGTTCTTCATATTCATTTCAACAGATTCACCAAATATTGAAGGCCTGCATGCTGAGTTTGTTGGGGTGGGTGCAGAGGTGAGAAAGAGGCCTGATAGTCCTTGTCCTCAAGGAGATGTTAAAGGAAATAGGTAGAGGATTCCAGTAAAAATAATAATTATTATAATAATCACCACCTGCATTTATGATGAGTTTATTTTATCTAGTCCTTACAACAATTCCATGGGGTGATTCTACATTTAATAACAGAAGCTAGCATTTGTATCATGCTTTAAAGTTCTCAAAGTATTACATGTGTTATCTTCTATGATCCTTACTATAATCCTATAAGGTAAGTGTTATTATTGTCCCCATGTTATACATAAGAAAGCTGAAGCACAGAGCACAGCGCCCAGGATCACCCAGCTAGTCAGTGTCAAAGGCCTGATTTAACTCAGCTTTTCCTGACTTCAAGCCCAGCACACGCTCCACTGAACCACCTAACTGGTAGTGTGCCTGATGTAAGCTTCTGATGATAAGAATCACTCTGCTCCTCATATTTGTGTCCCTGATACCTACTACATAGATTACTGGGTATACAGCAGGCACTTAGCTTAATAAATAGATAATAATTTGTCCAGACTAGTATATGGACTTGAACCTAGGCCTCTGGACTTGAGTAGATCATGTTGGTAGAACATATAAGAGCCATGATCTCCACTAACAAAAGTACCAGCTGACTTCAAGGAGTTATGGAATCAAGGACATCCACTGGGAGATAAAAAGAAAAATTAAGTGGAGGAGACATGGCATTTGAAGTAGGTCTTGAATAGTGGTAAGATTTGCTTTCAGGGTCTGAAGAACCATGCGATGCTGCAATCAATTGTTTGGGATGGGTTGGTCTGTTACTGTTTCAGAATCCAGCCACTTTTATAAAAAACAAATCCTCTCTAGTAATTTGGGGCCTTATCCCACTAAATGGAATACAGTGGAAAAAATGTTTATTGAGTCAAACACAGGGGGAGGACATGGGGAGCAGGGAGGATACCAAAAAGCCAAGCCGCTCTCAAGGTGTTCCCACCCAGAGAGAGGGGGAACATCAAACTTACTGCCCTGGTGGTTACCGGTTACCCAGAGGAAGAGATTGGGGCTGGAGTAGGAGAGAAGGGGTTTGTCCTTAAGTAAGCTTTTGAATTAGGCGGGTGCTGATTAAACCACAGCCAAAGCTGCTTCTGTCATCTCCAGACAGAGAAGTGCAATATTTGGAAACTTTTGATTTGTTTTGTATCTCATGTTACAAGGAGACAATTTTTCAGCCTCTGGGCTGAGGGGGCGGAGAGGGAAAGGAGAAATGTCAGCCTGAGCTTGGTCCTGCCACTGCAAGGTTAATAAAAGTTCAAGGCTTCTGGGCTGGTACTAAATCAGGTGGAAATCCATCTGCTACCCTGTGAGGCAAACACAATGCTCCATCTTATCTTGAGCCTGGGGCTGATGAATGGGCTCTCTTAAGGAGAGCAAATGTTTGTTTGCCCATATAAGATGGGGGTTCTGCTCTGTTCAGGCCAGTGACTAGATCCTTCATGTACCTTTGTTTTTCTTTGCTTCCAACTGAAGAGAGCTCTTAGGCAGTTACACTGGGCTCCTTCTACTTGGAACCCCCTGGCAACCTGCTGGGCATCAGTTTACTTAAATAGTTGTCCCTGATGCTATGTGAGGCATGTGTGCCTCTGGACTGTCAATGTGGACTACTGTTTTTATCATCTCCAGCCACTAGGACAAGGCACTTGTCACGGGAGTTAGTATAAAGTAGCACTTACCCAACACAGTGGGCTACACCAACAAATCTTACGCCATCTACTCCATACCCACCCTGAATGCCGGGTTATATTGTTGGATAGATAGTTTGAAAGACATGCAGAGAATATTGCAGGACATTTTCTCTGTGCATATATACAAGTAGAACATATTAGAGTGGATACATGTATATACACACATGTTGTTTACCATATTCTCTCCTTGTATATAGTTTTTAGTGTTTTGTCTTGCTGGATCCTGGCATAAGCATATTAAGGGGCAGGTGTTCTCAGAAGCATGAAGCTACCTTATTTTATCCCATGATGCCTCTGTAATAAAGGTCCAGTAGCTTTAAAGTAAAGGCCCATCATTATTCTGTTTGACTAACATGACTTATAGAAAACAACTTTTTGATGGGAACAAACAGCTTGGAACTTGGCTCTGGACCATCACACAGTTGTATTCAGAAAGGAACTGAATTTGGGTGGAAGGATGAATGAATTTGAAAGCACTTCACCTACCAGATGAGGAGCTCCAGTGATCTTGATGTAGGAAATATGAGCTCAACAGAGTCTTTGTGGAGGAAGAAGAGCTTGCATTTATACTGTAACATGCAACATTGCATTTGGATTTTATTTAAAGTTTTCCTTTTCAACCTGAAATTTGAAACCCTGTGAAAAGGTCAAATTTGGTGGAAGCTTAATTTTTTTTCATCTTTTCCCCCTAAGCGTCATTGCCATACTACATGTATGTGTGTGTGTGTGTGTGTAAATTTACTATAAATAAAAATTTATATCCAGAGATTTGAAAGCTCTCTTCTGGGTATTTGCATTTGCAATTGCAAATTGCAATTAGAAGTGTCTTTTAAGTGTTTCTCAGTGAAAAATGACCTTGGCCACTGCCTAGATCTGGCATTGCCCCAGGTGTGTCTATTCAAGAACCTTGTAAGATTAGGACTACTCTTTAGTCAAGACAGAGGGAAGCAGATGTTCTTATAACTTCTACACTTAGATGTCCATTGTGGCCACTGAACATATATATTTCATAATCCCATATTCTAGTTCTTCAATTAATCCCCTTTCTCAGTACCAAGTTTTCTTTCCATAGTCACTTAGTTTCTTCTAAAAAGTGCTTATTCTTCCACTTATGAAGGTACTGTTGGGAATGTGGCAACAGGAAGAATACAGGGGGGCAGCTAAGTGGTGCAGTAGATAGAGCACCAGCCCTGAAGTCAGGAGGACCTGAATTCAGATCTGATCAGACACTTCAACACTTTCTTGCTGTGTGACCCTGGGCAAGTCACTTAATCCCAATTGCCTCAGCAAAAAATAAAGTTGTAGCTCTAATCCTTAAAAATAAATAAAAAACTTTTAAAAAGGAAGAATACAGGTTTGTAAAGGACCTTCTCTAGTGGTTACTGGAGGAAATGAAGCCCAAATATTTCCTCACTTCCCTGGAAAGAGGAAGGGCAAGAGAGATTACTTTGAGCTTAAGAAAAAAGCCAGCATTAGTTTTGTTTTTTGTTTGTTTTTTGACATCTCAACAGAAGCAAATGATTGATGATTTGGGATCCAGGACAGCTTCTCCTGTCCGATCCTGAGATGTCTATGTGATTGCTCAGATAGCTGACATCCACTGGTTGGTGAAACTCCTGGTTTTCAAGAGCAGTTGTCAAGTATTAATATGTAAAAGGCTTATATTCCTTGGACCTAATTTTCTTTCCAATACAAATTTATTCAAATTCAATAAAATTACTAAATAACCACTGTGTGTAAGACACTAGGTTTGAGGTACAAAGATGAAGAGAATACTGGCCTTGTCATCAAGGAGTTTTCAGTCTACTGGTACCAGAGAATATGAAGTATATATAGCTCAGTAAAGTGTTAAGTATGCTAGGTGGCAAAGGAAAAATCCATACAAAATGCTCAAGGAAAAAGTGATGACATAGTGATGCTCTAGAAGGGAAAATCAAAAGTGGCATCTGACCTGAGCCAGGAAAGGAAAGATCTAGAGGCAGAGGATATTTCAGGATTGGGGAACCCCCTTGCAACAAGATATCGAAAGAAAGAAAAGATTGGAAAACAATAAGTGATCCAGTGGGGCTAGAATGGAGCTTGTGTACACATATACGTAGATGCTAGATTCTGCTTGAGTTCTTCCAGGGAACTGGCAAGTTCTGTCCCAAAAGATCTGTAAATCCATGGGACATTAGATGCCATCTCATTAATTATAACTTTATTTCACATGTGAGAAATCTGAGGCTCAAAAGAGGACAAGCTGCCTATCAGCCCAGGAGGAAGGAGCAGAGCAAGGATTGGAGACCATGACCTCTTCCCACAAATCAACAAGTGCTGTCATGGCCCATAGTATTACAGAAAAGCAAAGGGGAATATCTCCCCCTTCACTCCCGACAGATACAGTAGCCCAAGGAGATGTCTTTATATGCCTGACCTTGTAGAGAACAGGTAGCAATGAGGCAGATTTAACTGCTTTGTGACTGTGAGTAATAAGTATCTCTGGGCCTAAATTTTCTTATCTATACAAAGGAGTACATAGTACTTGCCTTTCTTATCTCCCAGCATTGCTATGGGGAATCAAATGAAATCAGGAGTGTTTTATGACTAGATACTGACATATGACCTAATCTTCACCATTATAAATATTTGCAGACTAGTAGTTTTGATACTTTGAGTATGAGGTTGGCTTCTTGCATAAAATCATTCTCCTCCTGATACCTCCTTACTAATCACTGTTGGTGATAGTCAGCCTATGGTTGGGATGTTGGCTCTCTGGGCTTTAGAGCTGAGAAACAAATCAAAAACAGATAGTGCTGCTGCTACTGCTGCTGCTTCCAAACCTGGCAACACTCGTTTTCTCTTCCAGAGTATGCGGAATTTTTGCACTGCAAGTCCAAGAAGTTTACGGACTTTGATGAAGTTCGCCAAGAGATTGAAGCAGAGACCGACAGGGTCACGGGGACCAATAAAGGCATTTCTCCCATCCCCATTAACTTGCGAGTCTATTCACCACATGGTAAGCAACATACAATATTATTTGTTCATTTGTATATGAATATTGGAAATTGATGTTTTTTACCTTTTCTTCAAGTCAGACTAATATTTTTAGGGTGATATGTCTTAAAGACACTAAGACCAGATAGCAGTGACCTTTAATGTCTTCCTTCAGCTGCCAGTATCCTTATGGGACATGTGACACTGTTAAACAATAAGCATTTTTAAAATCAGACTAATTGATTAGTCCCTGAGAGTATAAATGGATAATTGGTAAGATTCTGAGACAGGGAAGTTCTCCTGGAACATTTTCTGATATAAGCCAATTCACAGGAATTATGAGCAGAGTACAGATCTTGTCAGACAAATCACCAGGTAAATTGTTGATTAGTTGTCAATTTTATGTTTTTCCTAAGCTTTGAGGCTGATTTTCCTTCAACTTTGTTTTTTACTTTTAGTGTTGAATCTAACCTTAATTGACCTTCCGGGTATCACCAAAGTACCTGTTGGTGATCAGCCTATGGATATTGAATACCAGATCAGGGATATGATCCTCCAGTTCATTAGCAAAGAGAGCAGCTTGATTCTTGCAGTCACACCAGCCAACATGGATCTAGCAAATTCAGATGCCCTCAAGATGGCCAAGGAAGTTGACCCTCAAGGTAAATCTTAGAATTCCAAGTACCAGACAGAAGTAATTGTGAACTTAGAAGGGAAGAAGGAAAGGAATGAAATATCTGGGAAAGGATCATTGGATCAGTCTGTGTTTCTAGAAAAAGACTTGAATTATGGATTTTGACCTTTCATATAAAAAGATCTTCTCTAGGAATAAGTCTGTACAGTAACTAAGAGCATATCCTCAAGGCTTAGCTGCTGTTTCTATACCTATATCTTGGTGAATCTCTCAATATTTGTTCTCCATTAACTTAATTGGCTGTCAAACAGATGACTGGCTGTAATAGGCAATTAATAGATGAAATATTTTGTTACTGGTGAATTATCTTGTTTCAGTATGAAACCCATGGCTCAAGAAAGTAGAAAGAGGGGAGATTTCAACTAATGTGTAATCATCAATAATTGCATTGAAAGCATGATAAGGCAAGAGTTGACTCTGGTAACAATGGTATATTTCCTACAGAGTATTTTAGATTACGACTGTGCTAATAGCCTTGGGACCATGACATTAGAGTCACCGCTTAACATCCTTGTTTGTTAAATTCTTGCTAGGTAGGATAGACATTCTGCAAGTTCTTCCATACTGTCCCAATGGAGAATCCTCCTAGTGATTTCCTTAAGATATTCCTTTATGTGTATCTGTCTTGTGACTTTTTCAGGCTTACGGACTATTGGTGTTATAACCAAGCTTGACCTAATGGATGAAGGCACAGATGCCAGAGATGTGCTTGAGAACAAGTTGCTCCCCTTGAGACGAGGTATGACTGTTATTCAGTCCTTTGGGACCTCTAGTGAGGAACAGTTTCCTTAGTGTGTTTGGGAGCCAAGATGGAGAGAAAATTCTTGACAGGGAGCAACCCCTTCCTGGGTTTTGTCATGTTCTCTTCTTCACCCCACTTTTGTTAGCCATATACATGTGTTTTAAACCTCACCCCCATCTTTGCAACCAGCAGATAAATGGAGAGAGCACAGTATTATGGAAAGAGCACTGAGCTAGACTCTTACGTCCCCTAAGAAGGAAGTCATAAATCATGTTTTCATTATCTTTTATATCTTTTCCAGGGCATAGCACAGTGTTCTGCATATAGAAAATAATGGGGATTTTTATGGATGATTGAGGGAGACCTGAATTCTAGGTCCTAGATTTTCTACTGACTTGCTGGGTGGCCTTAAGCAAGTCCTTTCTCTTCTGGGCATTTATTAAATGAGATGATGACTTACTTCTCAGTTCTAAAATTATATGATTTGAAATCTTAAAGGATTTTTAAAAATGATTTCTCCAAAAAACTCAAAAGTTGTCATATTCAGTAAGTGGGATTTAGTTTGCATCCTTCTGTAGAGGCTTCTTTCACTTCAAGTAGCACCTTCTTACCATCAGAATGAAAAGTTTGACTTTATTCTGAATTACCTTATTGGTTAAAAAGTACCACACCCTCAAATAAGTGATCTTTCTACAGGTTATATTGGTGTGGTAAATCGGAGCCAAAAAGACATTGATGGGAAGAAGGATATCCGAGCAGCCCTTGGGGCTGAGAGGAAGTTTTTCCTCTCTCACCCAGCATATCGACACATAGCAGACCGAATGGGCACCCCTCACTTACAGAAGACCCTGAACCAGGTATAAGATAAGACTTATGAGTTTTGGTTGGATTTTTCCCTCCATCTCTGTGAAGTGTAGAATAGATTGTCCTGAAGGTTTGTTGGAGGGATTGTTGACCCCTTCTCCATTAGAATTGGAATTTTATTAGTTTTGGTGTTCTGTGATTCCTTGAATATCAGGCTTAACCAGTTTTTGAAGAATCAAGAACAATGCTGTTCCCACAGCTCTGGAAACCTCAAGTTCCTCCTGTTTGTAGGTGGGTGGGTAGGTATGCAGGTGTTAACTATGAGTGGTCATGATGCATACTGTGGAGAGGGCAACAGTTTTAAGCTAGAATTAGAATAGAAATAGCCCTGCTTCTCAGAGAAGACAGGGCAGGAAGGGAGCAAAGATTCAATGGAAAGGGCTTCTAGCCCAGGAACTGAAGAACATGGCTATATAGGGAGAAGGTGATGAAAAGTTTCAGGAAGAGTTAGCATGTCTGCATGAATTCAGAGACTTTTTGGTTGCCATGAAGTCCTATAAGAGTTGTTAGACCCAAGAAGTACCTGTCCCCAGAGTTACTGCAGCAATAGCTGGCCAGGAATTTGGCAGCCTTGGGACATTGAGATTTTAGAACCCTTATTCTTATGGGTTTAATTGGTTCCTGTTGTCATCCAAAGTAGCACTACTGTGCATAGTTTCTTTACCCTTCCTCTATTGGAATATGCTCTGGCTTGGCTCTCTCATGGACTTGCCTGGAGCAAGAATTCAAAGCAATGTGAAGGCTTTGTAACCTTTAGTAAGGGCTTCTAATCTTGTTGGTGACTTGATGCGGTCTTATCTCTGACCCTTTCAATTTAGCAACTGACCAATCACATCCGAGAGTCTCTGCCTGCTCTGCGCAGCAAGCTCCAAAGCCAGCTGCTGTCTTTGGAGAAGGAAGTGGAAGAATATAAGAATTTCCGGCCTGATGATCCCACACGGAAAACCAAAGCCCTACTTCAGTAAGTACCTTGCTCACTGGCCTGGTTTGTGACCTACTATCTCAGGATTGAACCCTTCTTTTTGTCTAGGGAAATTTCTTCCCTATTTTCTCCAGTTAAAAGTAACTTGGACATCTAAGTGACACAGTGGATATTTGGGGGTGCAGGGATGCAGTTGGTGTAGGTGTCCCCAAAGAATTTGAAAATTTAGATAATTTCTAAATGAAGAAGCAAGTTTTACTATAATTGTAATACTAATTAAAGCAGACTAGATTCCAAGAAAGGAAGATAGCCAAGACCAACAAGCAATCAGATAAATTAAAATACAGAACAAAAACCAGAGCTGAGTAAATGACATTTACTTACATAAAATGACATGAGAATTGGGGTTTACATGATTGATGGGAAGTTTGGTAATGAAGTCTAACAACAACTCACTTTCTTCTTTGTTCATTGTTTGAGTTTAGGACAAGATAGCAGTCCAGACTTTTAGATGACAAATTAGAAATCATTGTAGAATTGCTTAGTGGAATAAAGATATCAGGTCCAATTCAGTTTCTTTCACACATATTCCCCTTGTTTATATCACATCACTTCTAATAGGTATATTCCAAAGATGACGACATTGCTGGAGCCAGGTATTATATTCCAACATTTCTAAAGGTTGCTCCACATCAGATAGAGTGCTGGGCCTAGAGTCAAGAAGACTCATCTTCACGTTCCAAACTAGCATTATGACCACCCTGGACAAGTCACTTAATCCCATTTGCCTTAGTAGTCTCCTCTGTAAAAATGAACTGCAGAGGAAAATGGCAAATTACTCCATTTTCTTTGCTAAGAAAACCCCCAAATGGGATCCCAGAGAATGAGGCATGAATGAAGCCACTGAACAACAACAATAGATCACTTGCTTTTCTTCTGTTTAGGTAGGAGATCAGCTGCTGGCTTCTGGAGCCTAGGGAAGAGGGTGTGGGGGCTCATGCTGTGGGATGCTTACATACTGAATGGCTATGGGAATTTAAAAGGAACATTTCACAGAAGAGGCCTCTAAATTCCAATTGGTGCAGTGGCTACTTCTCCTTTCCCAATTTGGAGAGTTTGGGGATAGGAGATGTATAGAAGATAGCAGAGATTGTCTGATTAGTTATCATTTGACCCCTAGATTTTTGTGTCTCTAGGGAAGAGTAAATGGGAACCTTTTGGGTCGGGCCCTGTTTTTCCTCTACACTTGGGATTGGCTTCAAGAAGTTGATAATTCAGCACCAGCCCTGAAGTCAGGAGGATCTGAGTTCAAATCTGGCCTCAGACACTTTACATTTCCTGGCTGTGTGACCCTGGGCAAGTCACTTAATCCCAATTGCCTCAGCAAAAAAAAAAAGTTGATGGACTCACAGCTGTGAATCTTTTCTAATTGTTAGTTCCATGGGAATGCCTTTTTATCTTGATAATGCTGCTACAAATAGTGGAAAATAGATCTGGGTTTTGTAATTGATGGGAGGTGCAAGTTAAACTTTAGTCTTTCTGGTAGACCTAGGAGAACTGGTCTTGTGCATATTGATTGTTCACATTGAATCATCTCCATTTTCCATTTGGTTTCTAAGCATAATTATGAGGATTCCAGGTATGTGCTTTTCAATGATATTGATCCTTGCCTCTTTTGTTCTGCTTCTGTATATTTAGATTCCTAGTCCTCTAAATTTAAATGGTTTTGTGAGCTATTTAAAGTGTTAAATTAATATTGGCTTTTGTGTTTTTTCTTGAAATAAAAATTGTGTGCGTCATCAGAATTGAGACTTACTGAGAGAATAGTTACTTTGATGTGAGACAGCTTATTCCTTCTTTGGCCTTGCCATTTTAGGATGGTCCAGCAGTTTGGTGTGGATTTTGAAAAGAGAATTGAAGGCTCAGGAGACCAGGTGGACACATTGGAACTTTCTGGTGGTGCAAGGATTAACCGCATCTTTCACGAGAGGTTTCCATTTGAGCTTGTGAAGGTGACGTATTCTTTGCTTCTTTTCATTTCTATCAAAGGGACAGTTAGCCTTTCCCTCCAAGAGTTCATGTAGGATATCACTAAATTCTTTTTGAATTGATAAACAGCAAGGCATGCCTTCATACTCATAAATAAATTCACATTGATTCTACTTGGTTTTGAAAAGAATCAAATACTCTACCTTGGAAGTTGAAGCATGCACCATATAGATGATCGTTCTTCAGAGCTAATAGAATTCAAATAACCAATTATCAATTTTCTTTTAAAGATTTATATTGTAAAGGAGATAGGCAGTTAAACTCACTGCCTTAATTTGTTGGACTGCTATAATTTTATAGATACCTTTCTCTGCATATTTTGTTTTTTTAGATGGAATTTGATGAGAAAGACTTGAGACGAGAAATTAGCTATGCAATTAAAAACATCCATGGAGTCAGGCAAGTATTAGGGTTGGGGGAGGAGGGTTAACTTCCGTCTGTCGACATGTTATTGTCTCAGCCAGGCCTCAGGGATGCCTGTGCTCCTGGCCTCTGGTATCCAGGTTGGGAGGAGACCATGTTGGTCAGGGACTGACAAGTCTCAGGGACAGAGCCCAGATGGATGGTGGGGTGAAGAGAGGTAGTCAGTCTGGTGTGTTCTTCCTTAGTGTCTCCCAGGACAAATCAGTTGCCCTTCAATATTTTGACACTTAAGGGCAAAGTTTTACCTCTGTCTTATTTGAGACCTATAAGTAGGACATTACATAATTTACTGCACTATTCATAATTGTGACCACAAATGCCACCCCTTCCTTCCACCTAGTCTTGTTATGTTTGTAATGTAAAAACAAAGTCACCTGAATTGGTAAGAGGCTTTAAAACAAAGAGTATAAGGGGATGGATTGTCTGAAGGGATAAGAAGGGGCCCAGATCTGAAGGCAAACCAGAATGGGAGAGAGATGAATTTCATATTGGTCACACTGAATGTTGCTAAGAAAGAATAGACTTCTGTTGCCAAATTGAGTCTCCTTGACACTGGGAATTTCTCATTAATGGGAAGCGAGCCTTTGACTCAAATATATGATTATTGCTATTTCTTCAGTTAACCAAATAGTTGCCATTAATATTGTTGATTGTTTTTTGTTTTTCTTTGATTATTTCCCTCACCCTTGCCCTTGTGGTTGGACGTGCATAGGACGGGGCTCTTCACCCCAGACTTGGCATTCGAGGCCATTGTGAAAAAGCAGCTGGTGAAGCTGAAAGAGCCTTGTCTGAAATGTGTCGACCTGGTTATTCAGGAGTTAATCAATACAGTTAGGCAGTGTACCAGTAAGGTATTGAGCCCTCCCTGAGGGTTATGGAAAAGGGAGCCATGGGGGGATGGGCGGTATCAGGATTGCAGTGCCCTGCCTGCTCTGGCTGGTCAGTCTCCCCAGATTACTTTTACTTCCAGGAGGATGGCCAGGTAAGGGACTCTGGACTGTGGAGGGTAAGACTATATTGAAATTGTTTGGATCCTCTTCCCCACTCTTCAGTGAGGTCACCAGTGTCTCTCTAGAGATTCTCAAGTGAATGGGGGAAACAGAAGATAGAATGGAAGGAGTGCCAAGCAGGCCTCAGGAGGTGGCCAGCCAAGTGGCAGCTTACTCTGGGATCCTGATGTCCGACATAGCATGTGTCTTGACTGATTTAAAATGCTGCTTTGCTACACCCTGGGAAGCAGAAAATTGAAATGTTCCCCTTCTTGAAACTGGAAACCCCACCCCCAATCCTCTTTTCATCATGGATTTTTTTCTTTTTGGAAAAAAAAAATGGCCCCATAGTATGATGTTTTGCATGACTCCACTGCTTCAAAGCCAGTGTGCTCAGGGTACCGAGAAACCCTGAGAGTGACAGAATGCTGCAGTGAGCACGTGGGTGACTGGCCTGTCAGACCTGGCTTTGCCCCCAACATACACACCCAGGACAGCTTTGGCAGCGATCCCCAGTCTGCAGCCTGCCTCCTGCTGTTCTCCAGGCAGGGCCAGTGCTCTGCAGAGGGAACATGGCCCCCCTCAACAGGGGAAAGTTGAGGTGCATCTCCAACAGTCATCATGATTGGCACAATCAATTCCTACACTTGGCAGGAAATGTCCACCTCCCCAACCCTGACAGTCCCTGCTTCCCAGAGTGATCTGCTTCAGCTGAGCCGTGTAAATGCTTTCCCAGGGTTGTGTTGGCGTGTGCATGTGTGTGCACGCGTGCGTGCCTGTGTGTGTGTGTGTGTGTGTGTGTGTGTGTGTGCGCGCGCGCGCGTGTGCAGGTAGGAATACTAGGGCTGTCTTTAAAGAGTCAGGAGATTTTTGCTTATGCTGCAGTTCTTGATGTGTGTCATTTTTAAAAGCCTGCATTTGCTTTCCAAGCTTCTTCAGTCAAACCCAGCAGGGTTGGAAGTAGATTTTCAGAGGCTACAACATGTATTTGAAAATTCAGGACACCCACTGTATTGGGTGTAAGGTGACTAAAGCCATGACCTTGTACTATTGACAAGTCCAGCCAAAAGCCCCTTGAAATGGCTCTCCTTCCGAAGCAGCTTCCCAGGGCAAATGCCGAGGCTTTTATTATGCCTCTTACTAACTGGTTGCCTCTCTCCTTTTCTTCCCTCTCTCTGTCTTTTTGTTACTGTGTGTGTTTGGTCTGCAATGCCTTTTGGGGTCTCGTCTTTCTGCCTCCCTCGTGCTCTGCATGACGCAGGACGGGTCTCTTCACCCCCGACATGGCCTTTGAAGCCATTGTGAAAAAACAGATTGTAAAGCTCAAAGAGCCGAGTTTGAAGTGTGTTGATCTGGTGGTCTCAGAGCTGGCCACCGTCATTAAAAAGTGTGCTGAGAAGGTAATGGGCTAAATTTTTTTTCCATCTGTTAGTCTAATCTGAGCATCTGGAAAATCCTGGCTCCACAGGACCTGCCTTACTGCCTTGAGTTTAATTCATGTCCTTTGCAAAAATGAAACCAGTTTAGTGGCATTATTTCTGGCCCATGCCACAACTATTAACTGTCATCTGTGGACAGTCCCCAAAAATAAATTTGGAGGTCTTGCTGAGACATATGACATAGATGATGTCCTGAACTACTGCCCAGGAAACTAAAAACCAGAGCTCCAGGGGTGTGGGAAAGGCCGTTCATCTCAGTGGCATTATTGCTGCTTTTAGTGTATTTATTCATGATGTAATGCAGCAATGGGGATGGAGGTGGGACAGGGGACAAAAGTGATATTTGACTGGTAAACACACTTCACCTGCTTTGAATGAAATCTTTTCCATCTTTGATTCTCTTTTTTAAAAAAATATTTTCTGATCTCTAATTCTCTTGTCAACTCAAGCTGCCCATATTTGTCTCTTTAATGAGTGTTTGTGGTGACAAAATTGGGGAGCATTGAAGTCCTTTCATGTCTTCTTGGCTCTCCCTGGCTTTCTGCTTTCTTAATGTAAATTGTTGTGGCGTTTGTGCTATGTAGAGCCGTCTGACATGCCTTTTTCCTCCCTCTCAGCTTGGCTCCTATCCCAGGTTACGAGAAGAAACAGAAAGAATTGTCACCACTTACATCAGAGAACGAGAAGGGAGAACAAAAGACCAGGTATGCTTGAAGGGCCTTTGACACTGTGTTCATTCAGCAGATATTAGATACTGCTAACTTAAGGACCAGGTCACCTTAATGACCACACTTTATGTGATTGATTCTATATATGAACCTCTCATTACAAGGGTGGTATCCAGCTCTGTGATGCCCAGTAGTATGTACAGTATTCAGTGAAAAAGAGGGATGCACTGAGAGCCTGGAGGTACCAGGCAGATGAAGCTTGGCCCTTTGCCTGAGTTGGAAAATAGTTACAGATCCCCCTCTACTGGTCAACTTGGGCGTATCCTCAAGTATTGTCAATGTGTGTTTGGATCTTTGGGGCGCAGACAATTCATGGTAAGGCTGGAGTTTTGTTTTTGTTTTTTTTTTTTAATTAGTAGCAATTTATCTTTTCAGATCCTTCTTCTGATCGACATTGAGCTGT
The DNA here is from genome assembly GCF_016432865.1 of Antechinus flavipes. NCBI lineage: Eukaryota > Metazoa > Chordata > Mammalia > Dasyuromorphia > Dasyuridae > Antechinus > Antechinus flavipes. Next base: position 654,058,347 of record NC_067398.1, read on the forward strand.
CATACATCAACACAAATCATGAGGACTTCATTGGTTTTGCAAAGTATGTATATTCTACATGCAGCTTCTTGGATGTGGGAACCCTGCCATCAAATAGGGCTTAGAGCTGGCCCTCCTAGAGGGCACCAAGGCTCCAGGCTCCAGGTGATGCTGGCTCAGAAAAATGATTGGGGGTGAAGATAATTTCTAGAAGAAGACATATTCTGAGTTTTGAGTCATTCTGTCAGAGATGCTCATTAACAAATGAGATTTTCTATGTGTCTTGCTTTAAATAGAATGCTTTAAAAATCAAAAAAAAATTTAAACTGAATCTGCTTGCAGATCATTTGGCCTCATCATTCCCTTCTTATTAAATGGGCCCAAGCAGCCCACTCTTAGTTACTTAAGAAACTTTGGTTCCTTTTAATTTAACAGAACCCTACCTTAATCTGGCTGTGAGGTTATCTTCTGCTAAGGAGCAATCATTTTCCTCTACACAGCCTGATCTTTTCTCAGACTTTAGGAGGAGTCTTTGAGGATATGTTGTGCCCAAGAGTCTTTTTGGTGGGTGATAAGGAGAAAAGTGCAAAGGCTTCTCTGGATCTTCTTATGCCTTAGGCCATGATAGTGAGCCATGACTATATTGGGTCACAGAAAAGCCCTGCTTTGCTCTGTCATTTAAGATAAGGGTGAACTCAGTACCCTCATCTTGGATTAGCAAACCCCTATGAGGCTCCCTGTGGCTGCATGGTGTCTGTGTGGTGGAATTGAAAGCCCTAGGTCTCTTCCCCCTCTTGATTGCTGCTCTTTTCCTCACTTTATTTCTGCTTTTCACACTTCATCCACAGTTCCTCCTTCTCACCATCTCTCCTGTTTTTCCTTTGATCACTTCATTCTTTCCTCTGGACTCCTTGGCCTTCCTCCCAATAACCCCAGCTGTTACTATACTGAGCAGCTTGTGACAGGGTGGGTATCTGCCTGCTGTATATGCTGTTTCAGTAGTGTGTTAGCGGGACTTTGGGCTAGATCTGTTTTTGACAAAAGTGGTGGTAAGTCCTCCAATCCTCACTGATTGGCAGACTGAAAAAGTAATAAAAATGTTCCCTAGGCCCTGCTATTATGAAGCCTGGTCACCAGTGCTCTGGGATAGGTTTGCACTCTGATCCAAACTTCTCCATTTCTTATTGTGATGTGTGAGTGCTGCCCGTTGTGGTTACATTGACATGACCTCTGACCGCTAACAATTTGCAATTTGAAACAGCCAACCCTATATAAAGACAGGCATCAAAAAGAGCCTTATGTTTGAGCTTTCTTCCCCTCCCTCTTGATTTGAGTCTGAAAGCAAAGTTGGTGGTTTTCCTTTTTGGAAATAGTTATTACACTCCTATCTCAGGTAAGTGGAGTTTTTCTTGATAACAGCTACTCTTGCCACCAGCCTAGTCTGACATCTGAAATTTCATGTCAGGATGTCCCATTAGAAGCAATAGCCTCAGAACTAGTTCTACTCAGGCTCTAGACTTGACAGTCCAAGGTTAACAAGAGGAGAGGGTATTGGGAGAGATCCTCTTACTGACTTGCCTAAGGGTGAAGCTGTAGGCTGCTTTGCTCATGCAGCACTATACCTGCACAGACTTTTTCTGAGAGGAGTCAATGGCTTTGTCTAGGAGTGGAGTTCAAGCAGGCTTCCTCACCTTGTGTGTTTCCTGGCACCTTTTGGACAGGTCTTTAAGGAAAAAGCCTGGGAATCTCTTCTCGAAATCATTTTTCTAAACAAATGATGTAAAATACATAGAGTTTCATTGAAATATAGTTCTTAAAATATATATTCTTATAATGTCATGTACCATGGGTTCAGAATCCCTTAGTTCAGAGGTTTACATTTGTCTGGATCAGTCACAACTTTCAGGTGCTAGAGCTAGGGTTTTTTATGCTATTTGTTTGTAGCCCTCTATGGTTCTCCTTGGATAAAGAGTTACTCTTCAGTGGAAAAACTTTGATTCTAATGTCTCCAGTTCTGAGAGCTGTTTTTCCTTTTTTTCGGCCCATTTTCATTCAGCCATTGTTTATTTACCTTCTCTCTATGCAGCTGGTCACTGGCTTCCTTCCCTCACTGCCCAGCTGCATAAGCTTTTGTTATGCTTTGGTTTCAGTGCCCAACAGAGAAGCACTCAGCTGAACAAGAAAAGGGCTGTTCCAAATCAGGTACATGTGCATGCCTGTGTTTCTTTGGGATTTGTTTCTGGGGTGGGAGGAGAATGGAGAAAGCTGCCTTAGGTGCCAAGGGGGAGGTATACTAGCTTTGGTGTGAATGGTTTCCTCAAGCCCTCACTGTTTCACATGCCTCTATCAGAAGCTGCTGTCTAATTATAATTCCCCATCCTTTTGATCCTAAGTTCTACCTGTGTTTTGACATAATTCAAAACCTTTTCAAGTGGCTGAATCTAAATCTCAACAGTAGTCACTATAGGGCTGTTTTATCACAGCTGCTGTGTCTCTTTCTTGGGAAGCACATTCTCTGTGAGACTCATCAAGTGTCCTGAGAATGAAGAAAGCAGTGCTGTACTAGTGTTCCATCCCAGCTTTTGGGAAATGGAAGGAAAGTATTCCCCGGGGAAATAAGACCCAGAGTAGAGTCCTGATGTTTTTTTTGGAAAAAACACTTACCTTCACATAGTCTTTGTAGAGGTCCCATCTCTCACAGGAGAGACGAAGGGACTATTTATTTAGCTTGCATGATTGAAGCCCCCGATTGGAAATTGTAACCTTTGCATGAATTTTATGCTTGCTTTAGGTAATACATATGTTATTGCTTTTTTGTTTGGAAAGATTATAATGAATTAAACATTAACACTGTGAATATAATTAATAGCATGTAATTTTTTTTTCTTTTGCTGTTTTTCTGCTCTTCCTTTTCTACCATTTTTTGTGCTTCCTGCCCTTTCTCTATTACCTTGCTTCCCTCTTTCTGCTTTTCCTTTATTTACCCTACCACCCTAACTTTGTGAACCTAAAGGGTGAGATCCTGGTAAGTACCTACAATAGTGTGTTAGTAAACCTTAGACAGATCTAGTGATGGAGACCTACTCTCAAAATATGACCCCAAAGAAATTGAGTTTTCATTGACCTGGAGCTGAGTACACTTAGTACATTGAAGATAAGATCCTCTCCCAGACTAGGTACAGGTTCATCCAATAAATTTATGGAGCCCTATGATAGATAGCATGGAGCATACAAAGTTGGTTCAGACTTTGGCTCTATTTTCAAGGTGCTTTTAATCTCTGTAGATGGAAAAAGGAAGTGACTCAAGTGAGTCTAGAAAAACTATCTACCCGAGCCTGCCCTCATTATCCCAGTAGTATGCTGACCTGCCTTCTGGCTTTTGTTTGTTTGTGGTGGTGTTCCCTGCTCTTTGGAAAAGCTACCTCCAGTGGCAAGACTCATCTTAGTTTGATGATCCTTGCCTCCGGCAGCCTCCTAGACCCATTCTCGTAACCCTTCCCAAAGCTTTGAAGATGAGCTTTTCTCGCTGCTGCCCTGCAGATAACTAACTGGCTCTCTTCGCTTTTGTGTTCACATAAGCAGGAAGAAGCAGTGGAGAGAAAATATAACTAAACAAATTTCTAAGGAAATTTCCTGTTGTTCATGTCCACAGTACTCAGTTTGTTTCATCTTGCTATCATTTGTATGCTCCTACTTTTCCAACTTTCCTTGCCCCAGAAATAGGATGACAGCATCATTCTGTTTGGCATGAGCCCATACATCTTCCTGCTAAGTGTACTCAGTTCTGAAAAACCAAGGTACCATTATCTTCCTTAATGATGGATGTTGACACATTGTTACATCTTCCCCTGGGAAGGCTAACAATTGTGCAGAAACAAGGGTCAGAAGTCTTCTTTGACTGAGCGAGAAAATGGAAACAGTTAAAGTGTAATTCTAGAAGGGTGGGGCAGGACAAGGAAAATCTCCCTCCTTAAAGGACTCTTGGTCTTGGTTTGCACCACCGGTCTCTTGTCCTTTCTTGCCTCATCTCTCCTTAAGCAGCAAGAAGTCAGACCGTTGTCGGAACAGCTACTTTTTTTTCCCCCTTTAAAACCTCACTTCCTGTTTTCCATTATACTATAGAGATTTTAAGTGCTTTCCATTTTCCTATCAGTTCAAATAGGCTTCCTTCTGCTTCCCAAGATCCTGTTTCTTTGGAGGAGGAGAAAATACTTCTATCTCTATTTCCCAGAATACCTACCTTGGCTTTTCTTGAGCAAGGTCTCCATCATTGCTGGGGAGGTTTAGGATGTGAAAGTCCTGCCTTGTGGTGATGGGAAGCTGCTGAGCCCTGACTGTGGTATTAAGATTGGTATGAGCTGGGCTATTCCAGGCCAGGAAGACAAAATCAGCATTCAGGAAGAGTGTTCCAAGATTTAGGCCCCCCTTCCTTGATTCCCCTGTCCCTACCAGTTGACCAGCTCTCCCCTGAAGGCACCTTTTCGCAGGTAAGGCATTGGTACACCAAAATGTCTACTTCTTTGCCATGTCTCATTCCCTTGTTGAATATCAGGTGGCCATTCTGTCCCTCATGACATGGCTCCTTGTTAGCCAAATGGGCCCATGGCAACTTTCCTTAGTCCTCTAACTACACCACAGACTCTTTCAGCTTTGGGTCATTGGGTTGAGTAAGCTATAACATTGGATCTGAATTTCCAGAGGATAAGATTATCATGCTTGGTTCCTCTGTACCTAGACCCTGGGACACTTATCCAGCTGCATTCTGGTTTTGCTGTTATTCCTGTTCTGTCTCCAGCTTCCTGCTTCCCCCTCTTGAGACTGAATTGTCTGCAGAATTTTTATATATTTATAAATTTGGCTTTAAAATGAACTGGGCTAACGAGCCATCATATGCCTTCAAATTATAGATCCAACCTTAAAGAAAATCAATCATTCAGTTCTTTATTGGCCTTTATTTGCCATCTGATTGGTCAGGGCTCCTTGCTTCTCTCCAACAGGTGCACTATAAGAATAAAAATCTTTTAAGTGTAACAGCCTGCAGTCACCCATATCTTGTACAGCCAAATGATTTTTGTCTCTAACTCATTGTTGTCTCCTATATGGGCAGCTGCCTGGATAGCTTGCAAATTCCTGGGTAGGATGGGTATGGTTTGTGATTGCTAAGTGGGAATACATCTAGCTGTGATCCTGACCAGTATCTTTGAGTTCTGGGACACAACTGCTGTTCTAGGCTGTCACCTAGATGTTTAGATTTGGGGTTGAATGACCAGGCCTGCAATATTGTTTTTCCTACCAGAGCAGAGTATCAAACTATTCTGAGCCCTGGGCCCAATTGATTTTATCAGGGGCAGATTCAGCATTTCTCATTTGTCCTTAGCTCCCAGGCATCCACATTTCTCACCAGGTCTACCCACCTTCTTGAAGACCCTGAGCCCACTACCCCAGCCTGGTTTTTGAGAAATGTGCTACCTGCTGTCCCGTTGACTGCTGTGTATTACTAACCTGTGTCTCGAGACTGGTGGTCACAGGGCACTTATGTAGGATGACTGTGGGTGCTCTTCTCAATTCTTGTATGTGTTTTGGAAGCCCATGTATATGAATCCATAAATGTGTTAGAATTTCTAATTTGGGGGACATAAGAACCCATTTGAAAGTTTGCAAATTATTCCTCCACATGAATGGTATTTACAGATATCAGACAGAATAGGTTCCATAGTCTCTCCCTTCCATGGGCAAAGCTATCTATGACCATGGAGAAGGGAGTAAGAGAGAGGTGTGGTTGATGCCTTATAGATGGAGGTTTCTGGCTGGACCACAGACTGTGGAGCTCCTGGCTGGGATTGACATCTGACCAAAGACTAGTTTGCTTCCTCCTTGTTTGCCTGCCTTCCTCTCACCTCAAGGAGAAAAAAACATAATTCAGAGGTTTACTGTCTCTGGGCTGGAATCTCTTGCTGCATCTTTGAGGAAGCACCTACTCATCCTGAACCTAACCTGACCTGCCCTCATTCAGGCTTTTGCAAGAAACCATGTCAATGTGTTGATTATCTCCTATCCTGTTTCTCTTTAACAGGGACTCTGACAGTCCCTGGGAAAGGAGGAAGCTAGCACTTACTCCCATGGGACTTTTAAAGTTTGAACTCATGTTATAGGAGTGGGCGACCAAAGCACCAATCTTATTCAAGGCCCAAAAGGGGCAGCCACACAGCTTCTGTGCCTTTGCTTATAATGAAATACTAGCAAAGGCACCAAGTGGTTTTGTCCTAAAGCATCTTATGCCTCTGAAGCAGTTATGCTCCTAGCAAGAAGAGGACTGGGTGCCATCTCTCATATTCACTCTTTGCCCCCCACCCCCACCCCTCACCCCACCCCACCCTCGAACTCCTTAACAGGACAAGGATTCTGGCTCCTGACTGGAAGTCTGGATTCTTTAAGTGCCCTTCTGGCATGGCTAACAGAACTTTGTTTCCCTTTGGCTCTCTCTAAATTGGTGTCCTCTGTGTGCTAGGACCTAAATCCTGATAGGGGTCTAGGGATCCCATCACCAAAGCTGTTGGCTACATTGATTAACCCCTTGGTATAGAAAGAGAAGGACATATGTGTGTCTCTGTTTCTTCAGGAGGTAGACTAATGATTCCTTCCATCTGCTGGTTGGTTGGACAGCTGTAGGAAGTCCAGGCCGGTCAGTTTATCAAAACCATGCACACTATTTTAGTGACATCTGATGAAAGCTTTTTGGCAAGATGGTGAAGTGGTTGATGAACGTGGCCTAGGAATTGGTTCTCTGGCTAAAAAGAGAAAGAGTCTTGTGGAAAGTCCCTGGTTCTGGGCCTGAAATCCAAAGGGATCTCTACTGTTTTCCCTGGCTCTCAGTACCCGCAGCTCTGCCCCATAAGTGCCTTGGCAGGGTCAGCACTTACTCATGTCCTGTGTCCTTGCTGGTGACAACCTATACTTGGCAGTAAAGCTTCAGTCTGTCACTGCCTCCAAAAACATTCAGGTTCTGTTCTAGTCTCTGTTTGCTTTGTGTTGGCCCTACCCTTGTGTCCCCAGCTTGAAATGTAAGGGGCTTTTCCCCAGGCCCTGGACTCCCATGCATGTCTTCTGTCTCCTTGTCTCCTCCCTTCTCACCTCCCAGGGGGTACAGCCTAGCACCTCCATGGAGGCTGACTCGGCTGCCAGGTGAGTGCCACAAGTAGGCACAGTGACATTGTCAGGGTGGAGACTGGGGAGGGGAGCCAGAGGCCCACACCATTCTTCTAAAAAAGCTGCTGCCCTACCTGGCAGAGAAGCATATAGTGACTGGCTTTTCGTGTAAACTATTTGAAAGAAGTCTATCTTATCTTTTGAGTAAGTTTTGCTAATTGTCCTGAATATTGAACTAAGCAGTTTCACAACTTTCCAACTCATTGTTGTCTTTAATGACCTGTATAATCTCAAGAAAGTATTTCTTAGTAGAGAGTTCCATTGTGCTGTATACTTAGACCAAATAGTTTCTAGAGGGCCAGCCATGCATAGGAGCATCTGCAAGGCCCATTAATAACAACTGAATTGGATTTCTTCCCTTGTTGGCTGTCCTGGAACAGTTAAGCTATGGGCTGAATCACTGGCCCTCCTTTATATCTACCTAAGAGGTGGTTGTTTGACTTTAGTGAGCGCTGACATAGATCCAAAAATCCTGGAATAGACCACCCCCTTCCACTTCATTTTAGTTTGGATTAGCATCTTGGTTAGGGCAAAAACAGTTTGGAGTCTGAGGTTTTGACAGCCTTTGAAGGAGCTAGATTGTTACTCTGTTGGGAGTCTGCCAATTATTTTACAAGTCTGCTCTGTCTAGGTTTGGCCTTTCTGATTTCTTGTTGTGTTCTAGTAGGACAGTCAACCAGGTCACACCCCTTTATTAGAATTCAGGTTTCAGACTGATCCACGATTTCTCCTCCAGGTGATTCGAAGGGGCTGGTTGACCATCAACAATATCAGCCTGATGAAAGGTGGTTCCAAGGAGTATTGGTTTGTGCTCACTGCAGAGTCCTTGTCGTGGTATAAGGATGAGGAGGTGAGTATCCAGAAATCTGCTTGATCTGTCAAGAAACACTACCCTGACGTCAACTGGTGAGCTGATTAAAAGCAAGCAGACTGGGCTGGGCAGCTATAATTTGCCACCCAGTTTCTTTTGGGAAGCAGGTAATGGGTAAATCATAAATCTCAATGGGAATTATGACCACAGCCTATATAAGCAAGAATGATAGGGACATTGAGAATGCAAATCCTCAAGCTACACAGAAGCATCACATCGTAGTTGTGGTAGTAATTGTAGCAGCTGAAAGGAAGCCAACCTGGTAAGACCATATTCTGGACTATTTGACCCATATGTGACCAGGAAGCTATGCAAGACACCACCAGGCACTAGCCATCATGTGAAGTCCTTTAGATGTTAACCCCAGTGTACTAATATTTATCCATCCCCTTCTTTTAGGCTCTTCTCTCTTCCCCAAGGATACTAGACTGAACTCACTAGTAAGCATGTAAGGAATGAAGATTTGGGAGGCTGGGGCTGGGTAGGCTTTATAAAGTAGATTAGGGGTCCTCATAAATGTTTGTTCTTACTACATAGTTGTGGGTCCCGTTGGGCCTATGACTTCCCTTTCTCCCAGGAATTGATCTTATGACTCCAGGCCCAGCACCCTCTGCACTGTGCCTCAGGGATATATTTTTATCCAAATTTAAACTTTGGTTACATTTTATATTCTCCCAGTAGAAGTTAAATTCCTTGTGGGCAAAGCCCAATTTCTTTTTTTCTTTATCATCTAACATAGGTAACACCTTATACAGAGTATGCACTAGATCAGTGATTACTGAGTTAAATTTAGTTTTGGCTTCTTGTCCTTGTAACCCCTGAGCACTTTAGGTTGTAGTAGAAGAATGCTAAAGAATTCATTTCTGCTTTTTCTTGGAACCAAGCCTGGAAATGTAGGAGAAGTAGCTTATACAAGTGAGTGGAAAGCCCTGAATTTGGAGTTAATGGAGCTGGATTGGGTTCCTAGCTTTGCTCTTTACTCTCTCTCTGTGACTTTGAGCAAATTAAATATCCTCCTGAATCTGTTTCCTCCTATAAAATGCAAGGCCGGTGACCTCAATCACTTCAAATTCTTGACCCCGTGATCTTGGCTTTGTTGGATAAAAGAGCAGAAACTACCTCTGAGCCATCCAAGTCATCCTGAAGAGCTTTTCATTTCTGAAATGAGGAAACTGATAGATTTTCCTATTTGCATTGCTTAGACAGCTTGGTTGGTAGCAATATAAATCCAGCTGTAACCATGATTTTCTCTGCAAGGTCTCCCCATCCCCATTATTCTCTTGTCTCACTTGTGCAGAGTGGTGACTTCTTCTCTGATGGCCTCCAGAGACCAAAGCCTTCTCTCTTTCTCTATTCCATCCTTACATCTAGTTTAGACTTCTGACTGTGACTGGTAATATGTCTTCACATTCTTCAGTCTCTTTAACTATGATCCTGCTTTTTAGGATCAAGGCCTTCAGGGTTCCTTGGAAATGTACAGTGGTCTTCACTGGTCTCCCCCATAATGTTATGAAAGAGCAACTTTATGAGGTTGATGATTTGGAAAGAAGTTCTGTGCACAGTTTGGAAATACATACATTAATTATGGGCCCTGGCCCAGCCTGACCCTTTATTTGAAAAAAGAAAGCCTGACTATTGACTGCTCACTGTTTCCCTGTGAGTCCTCCTGGCTGGGCCACACCAAGCTTGGCTTCTGTCTACACTGCTCTTTCAACCTTCTTCTGACTCTAGAGTGAAGGGGTCCTTCCCTCCAGTTGCCCCACTCCCATTTTGTTGATCTTAAAGGATCACAGGTCCCAAAGGGCTCTTTATGAGCAGAAAAGTGTTGTTTAATGTACCTTTTTCCTAAATGGAATCCTTTTCTGCCTAAGTTAGGGGAAAGAACCACAGACCCTCATGCTGTGTGTCCATATTTTTTTTTGCATGGGCTGAAACAGCCCCTGCTCAAATGCAGCAGTATATAGAACTATACTTGGCTTATGAATGCTGGACTGTGTTTGTAATGAGGCAGAGCAGAAGTGTCTGAGGAAGATGAGATAGAGGGCCAGAGCTTCCTGTAAATAGTGAGGGAGAAGCTTCCTGATTGGCCAGACCTAGATATCTTCAAATGGATCCTCTTTTCAATCTTCCTGGTCAGGCTTTCCCTGCAGCCCTTCTAAATTTGTTTTAGAGCAAAGCAGGTAGCAAAAAGACATTCTCCCCTAGACCAAGTAAGAATTTAGGCAAACCCCACTTTGCTTCCTTTCAGATGCCTGTTCCCTTCATCTTTTCCAAGCTGCAACTCCCCAAGGAGAGAGTACTAACTCAGAACCACTCCTCCAAGTGCCTTGGAAAATACTTTTGCTTTTTTTTTTTTTTTTTTTTTAAAGCTTTCCACCCCCACAGTCTAGAAGCTAGTCTGCTTTGTGGTGCGTCAGCTCTTAAGAAAGTACATTCTAATGGTTTCCAAGCTTCCATCTTGGTGAGAACACAGACACATCAGCAATTCATTGAGGTTTGAACAGCATTATTTGATTACATTTTTGAACTTGGATTGGCCAGTAGGGTGGAATAGGAATGTACAGACTAGGATAGTTTGATCTTGGATTAAAGGCTATACATTCTGAGTTGTTTTCCCCCCCTTTTCTTAATAATCAGGAATGATTTCTTTTTCTTAACTGGAGAGGGAATACAAAACTTGCCAGCTTCAGCATTCCAGTTAGACTAAGATGAGAGCTAGAGAATAACATTCCTCTGCTCGCCCCTTAAACCTTGCCTGTCCCCCGCCAGCAGTTTCCTGTTGGCAGGGTTCTCAGTGGGAGCACTGTCTGGCCCTTTGCTGTTGAGTAATGAGAACCAGCAGGCACTGTGAATAAGGCTCTGTGTTCTACAGACACAAAGCCAGCAGGAATCCTAGAGGTGAGGAGGGGAAGATAAAATATTGTTTCTCAAAAACAGAAAGTCTGTTCTGCTAATGTAGAGCCTTTCTCCTAACATACAACCATTACATGACAGCCCTTCCAGTAATTTCTCACCCATGTCCCTCAGAAACAGTCATAAACCTTTCTGGAAAGAAAGAAAAGAATGAAGAACAGTTAAAGATACATTTATTTTGGTAATTTAATAAAGAAAGGAAAGATACAAATATTTCTTTAAAAATAAAAATTTTGATTTTTTATTTTTAAATGACACCACTTTGTGTGTCCCCTTTGCCTCAGAATTGAAGGGATGTTTAGCTGAGGGAGCCTCTCAGCCTGGCTTTGTAACTCCCAAACTCACCTCCAGGCCTTTATTCCCTTACACAGAATCCATTTTACTTATAAACTTTTAACTTTTAATCTCTGGCCTACAAAGGCTGGGTGATTTCAATTTAACAAGCATTTATTAGGTCAATATTTTGTGTATGGCATATAAAGAGGAAAATACAGATCTTAAAGGACTTACCGGGAGGTGATATGCCTTGGCCTCCACTTTGCTGTGAGGGTAAGGTCCTGGCTCCTGAGTCGATGCTTTTCCAAGCCCAGCCTAACCAATGTGCAGACTACTGTACACATTTGCAATCTCCTGGACAGGTAGTCTGAACACTGGGTTGGTGGGGCTGGAATTTGAGGAGATTCTTCTCCTCCCCTTTGAAGCCATTCCTTTTGAGAAGGGATGTGTTATTAAAGCTTATTTTACAAGGAGAGGAAAACTGCTGTTCCCTCAAAGAATCTGCTTTGTCTCTTCTGACGTGGCAAGTCTTCAGCAAGACCCAGTCTAGAGAAAGTTGTGGTTTTTCAGGAAATCTTAAGGCAGGCGAGTGGGGGTGGGAGAGGGAGGGTTTAGGTTCATGGCCTCTGTACAAAGGAGGACGTCACTTTTGGGACATGGGGGGAGTGTATGCCTGTAGCATCTGGAGATATTTTCTGGGTGGAACATAGTTATAAGCAGTTCCAGATGTTACATTTCACTGAGGCTGCTGTAGCCCATGACTCAGGAGGGTGGCCCCTCCAAAAACAGCAGACTTGTGCTCATCCAAATCAAGAGCAGTTTTTTTTGCTGCTTTGGGGAAGGGAGGAGACAGGCAATTTTAAGAATAGGAGAAAACTCTCTCTGTTCTCCTGAAGTGAAAAGCCTTTCCAGTAGGCTTGCTTGAGAACCTTTTAAGATCTTTCAGGAACCATCTTTAGTCTTGCCCATTTATTTATCTGAACATAACAGAAAACCTAGGCTAGAAAATGGTACATGGCTAGGGTGGAGCAAGTCTCCATGCACAGATATCTCTGCCCTCCAGCTTTCTTCATCTGTCAATATTCAAAATAGTCAAGCGGCATGACTGAACTCTTGGCCCACCAAAAGACCACATGTTTTTCCCATTTCAGTTTCTTTGGGGTTCCCCCATCATTCTCAGGAATTGGTTTGGGAGGCACACATGACACCCATTCTGCCCTCTGGTTCCCTTCTGTCAGTAGAAGATCTAGCAAATTCAAGACTTGTTTAAGTGTGGATCTGGAAGCTAGAAACTTGCCTTCCACTTTTCCTATCATCTGTGAAATATTTTTTGAGTATCTGCTGTGTGCTGTAGCTTTGAGGACTTCAGAGATGAGTAAGATACTCCTGCCCTTTACAGGAATTCCAGATCTCATAGAGTCTTTTGCTTCTGAGTTGCCCTATTTATGGTCCAGAAACTGCCAGCTAGCTTATTGAATCTGTGCTCTTGTGTTTTCTGTAGGTATCAGAGAAGCTGGCAAGATAGATAACCAGCTCTTATTAAGTAGTTGAGAGGCATCATGGTTGGATAAAGAGATACCAAAATGAGACCTTCCCTATTTTCATGGAGCTTAGACAAGCTCCTGAACCATGTGTTCAGAAGGCTTGAGGCAGAGCAGGGCTCAGATCCTTTCTCATACAGTAGTAATAGTCATGGCAGCAGTGGTAGCAACATTAGGCAAGTCAAGTAACCTAAATGAAAATGGAACCATTTCCTAATTATGTAAATGTGTGACTATCTGATGTAGTTAGTTGTATCATTTTTTTTTTAATTTCCTGTACATTTTAGGAAAAAGAGAAGAAATACATGCTGCCATTGGATAACCTCAAAATTCGAGATGTGGAAAAGGGTTTCATGTCCAATAAACATGTCTTTGCTATCTTCAACACAGAACAGAGGTGAGGATAATCCCTGCTGTGTCCCACTCCCCCTCACAGTTGAGTGACTTGAAGCCAAAATGTGGTTTAATTAATCGGACTGCTCACCAGAACTCAGACAGAATCTTCTCTAGATGGAAAGGTGGCTTTCAGATTCTTGAGCCAGTTTTACAGAGACTGAAATTCAGAATTTTGAGCACCAAAAAGTTTCATTTGGTTGTGCCCCATAAGTTTATGTGAACTTTGTGTCTTAACCAACCTCCAAACATGCTAATTTTTAAATTCTAAATTTATATTGTTTAAGCATTGTCATTTTACGAGTGGGTGTTGTTGTTTGCTAATCATAGAATGACACATGATTTAGAGCAGGAGTCCTCAAACTTTTTAAATAGGGGGCCAGTTCACTGCCCCTCAGACTGTTGGAGGGCCGGACTATAGTAAAAACAAAAACTTTGTTTTGTGGGCCTTTAAATAAAGAAACTTCATAGTCCTGGGTGAAGGGTCTAATCATCCTCAGCTGCCACATCTGGCCCGCAGGCCATAGTTTGAGGACCTCTGATTTAGAGTATACCTTGATAAGAATTGAAAACTTTTGGGTTTTGTTTTTGTTTGCCCCCTCCCCTTTCCCTCAGGAATCTGAATTTGTCTTGGCTCTTTCAGAACTTGTCTGTACCTTTGAGACAGTTTCTATCCACTCCACTCCCCTTTCCTCTCCTACTCCACCCGAACTTTACTATGTATGAGAAAGAAAACAGATGAGTACTGAAGTACACAGAAGTGAGCCTCCTTTCCCTTTTCAAGTTACCTGTGCTAGGTAGAGGCAAGATGGCAGAGAAGCCAAGAATTTGCCTGAGTCCTTTCCAATTTCTCTTGGACACAACATTAAGTTGAGTCTCTCGAAGAATTCTGGAACAAACTCCACAAGGAAGATGGAATGAAACAATTTTCTAGTCCAAGATAACTTAAAAGTACTTCAGGAAAGGTCTGTCTCACTTTGGTAATATAGGAGTGCAACCTAGTACGGGTGGTGTCCTGGCAAGCCAGGTGGAGGCTTTAGCCACAACACAGATCAGCAGCTGAGTCCCTCACATCCAAGCTTCTGTCTCAGCAAGCAAACTGAGATCTCCAGCCCCAGTGAAGCAGACAAACTGCCAGCCTCAGAACACAGGGCCCAGCAGGTAAAATTGAGCAAGGTCCCTTAGCAGAGCAGGGAAGCTGCCAATCCCAGAGGCTCTGTAACAAGAGAGCCACTAAGTAGGCCCCTGGTCCCCAGTGCAAGAAGCTTGGGAAGGTGTCCCCTGCACTCCAGGAGCTGGGGCTCAATTTTTTAAAATGAGCGAAAAACAAACAAAAAAAAGATCCCTGACCACAGAAAATCATGATTTTGACAGGAAAGGTCAAAACACATACAGAAAAGGAAAACAATGTGCCTAAATGTGGGGCCTCAAAGAAGAATATGAATTGTGATCTCATACCCAAAAAGTCCCCTTGTTAGAACTTAAAAAGGATTTTTTAAATCAAGTAAAAAATGGTAAAATAAAATTTGGGAAAAGAAAGTTTATAACTGCAAGAGAATTATGGGGGAACAAAAGAATCAGCAGCTTGGAAAAGGAATTATAAAAATTGATCAAAGAAAATAACTCTGGAAAAACAACTGACTTGGAAAATAGATCCAGGAGAGACAATTTAAGAATTATTGGACTACCTGAAAGCCATGATTTAAAAAAAAAAAACCTGGATCACATCTTTCAAGAAATTATTGTGAAAAATTGCCCTGATATCCTAGAACCAAAGGGTGAAAATAAATCATTTAAAGAATCCACCAATCACCTCCTGAAAAAGATTCCAAAGTGAAAACTCCAGGAAATATTGTGGCCACATTCTAAAACTATCACATCCAGGAGAAAATACTGTTAAGCATCCAGAAAAAAAAAATTCAAATATCAAGGAATCACAGCCAGGACTTACACAGGACTTAGCAACTATTTCATTAAAGAATCAGAGAGCTTGGAATATGATATTCTGGAAGGCAAAAGAATCAACTACCCAGCAAAATTGAACATAATCTTTAATCTCCTATGAAATAGGAGACTTTAAAATTTTTCTGATGAAAAGACCAGCACTGAACAGAAACTTTGACCTTCAATACAAGACTCAAGAAATTTCAAAAAACAACACATGGTATTCAATAATGTTAAACTATTTACATTCCTCCATGGGGTGATGATACTTGTAACTTTTTAAAAGTATATCTCTATTAGGGCAGTTAGAGACTACGGATATAAATTGGTTTTGATGTAATGATAAAACAAATTTAAAATGTAAAAAAAAAAAAAATGTTCTGGGAGAAGAGTAAAGGGGAGGCAGAGTGGGATAAACTATATACTTGAAGAGGCATGAAAGATTTATTACAGCAGAGGGAAAGAAAGCAGGGGGTGAACATTGTTTGAATCTTTCTTTAAACAGATTTGGCACAAATAAGGAATAATATACATATTCAGTTGGGTAGAGAGATCTGTCTTGCCCTATGAGAAATAAGATGGGAAGGAGAAAAGAAAAGGGAGTAGTACTCTTAGAAGGCAGAGCAGATAGAAAGCAGGAGGTAGTAGTCAGAAGCAAAACATTATTAAGTATGCATAGGGTGAAAAAGAATATTATAAACAGGAAAAAAAAAGATGAAGGGCAATAGACATATGCAAATGTGAATGGGGATGAGCATTTCCATAAAAGGGAAGCAGATAGAATAGATTAGAAATCAAAATCCTACAATGTGATGTTTATAAGAAACACATTTGAAGCACACACACATACATGTGTACACGGAGGGACACACACAGTAAAGGTAAAAAGCTAAAGCAAAATATCACATGGTTCAGCTGAAGTTAAAAAAAAAAAAAAAAAACCCACAGGGTAATAACCCTGATCTCAAAGCAACAGCAAAAATAGAACTAATTAAAAGAGACAAGGAAAGAAACTACATCATGCTAAAATACAATGAAGTAATAGCAACACTAAACTGTATGCCATGTGGTATAGCATCCAGAATTTTAGAGAAGTTAACTGAATTATAGGAAGAAATAGATAACAAAACGGTAGAACTCTGGAGAAAGGGCCATAGAAAGATGAAATAAAAACTAATTAGAAACTAACCTAATCCTAAAGAATGAGTGGGTCAAACAATAACTCATAGAAATAATAATTTCATCAAAGAGAATGACAATAATAAGACAACTTGCCAAAATTTATGAGATGCAACCAAAGGAAATTTTATCTAAAAATGCTTATGTGAGTGAAGTAGAACAGATGAATGAATTAGGTATGCAATTTAAAAAGCTAGAAAAAGAAAAAATTAAAAACCACCAATTAAACACCACATTAGAAATTCTGAAAACCAAAGGAATATAGAAAAACAACAAAATTCATATGGAACAATAAAAAGTCGAGAATCTTAAGGGAATTAATGAAAAAAAAATCAAATGAAGGTGGTCTAGCTGTACCTGATCTAAAATTATATTATAAAGCAGCAGTCACCAAAACCATTTGGTATTGGCTAAGAAATAGATTAGTTGATCAGTGGAAAAGGTTAGGTTCACAAGACAGAATAGTCAACTATAGCAATCTAGTGTTTGACAAACCCAGAGATCCTAACTTTTGGGATAAGAATTTGTTATTTGATAAAAACTGCTGGGATAACTGGAAATTAGTATGGCAGAAATTAGGCATGGACCCACACTTAACACCATATACCAAGATAAGATCAAAATGGGTCCATGACCTAGGCATAAAGAATGAGATTATAAATAAATTAGAGGAACATAGGATAATTTATCTCTCAGACTTGTGGAGGAGAAAGAAATTTGTGACCAAAAATGAACTAGAGACCATTACTGATCACAAAATAGAAAATTTTGATTATATCAAATTAAAAAGCCTTTGTACAAACAGAACTGATGCAAACAAGATTAGAAGGGAAGCAACAAACTGGGAAAACATCTTTACAGTTAAAGGTTCTGATAAAGGCCTCATTTCCAAAATACATAGAGAACTGACCCTAATTTATAAGAAATCAAGCCATTCTCCAATTGATAAATGGACAAAGGATATGAACAGATAATTTTCAGATGATGAAATTGAAACTATTACCACTCATATGAAAGAGTGTTCCAAATCACTATTGATCAGAGAAATGCAAATTAAGACAACTCTGAGATACCACTACACACCTGTCAGATTGGCTAAGATGACAGGAAAAAATAATGATGAATGTTGGAGGGGATGTGGGAAAACTGGGACACTGATGCATTGTTGGTGGAGTTGTGAACGAATCCAATCATTCTGGAGAGCAATCTGGAATTATGCCCAAAAAGTTATCAAACTGTGCATACCCTTTGATCCAGCAGTGCTACTACTGGGCTTATACCCCAAAGAGATACTAAAGAAGGGAAAGGGACCTGTATGTGCCAAAATGTTTGTGGTAGCCCTGTTTGTAGTGGCTAGAAACTGGAAAATGAATGGATGCCCATCAATTGGAGAATGGTTGGGTAAATTGTGGTATATGAATGTTATGGAATATTATTGTTCTGTAAGAAATGACCAGCAGGATGAATACAGAAGGCTTGGAGAGACTTATATGAACTGATGCTAAGTGAAATGAGCAGAAACAGGAGATCATTATACACTTCGACAATGATATTGTATGAGGATGTATTCTGATGGAAGTGGATTTCTTTGACAAAGAGACCTAACTGAGTTTCAATGGATAAATGATGGACACAAGCAGCTACACCCAAAGAAAGAACACTGGGAAACGAATATGAACTATTTGCATTTTTGATTTTCTTCCCGGGTTATTTTTACCTTCTGAATCCAATTCTCCCTGTGCAACAAGAAAACTGTTCGGTTCTGCAAATATATATTGTATCTAGGATATACTGTAACATATCTAATATATATAGGACTGCTTGCTTTCTAGGGGAGGGAGGGAGGGGAAAAATCGAAACAGAAGCGAGTGCAAGGGGATAATGTTGTAAAAAATTACCCTGGCATGGTTTCTGTCAATATCAAGTTATTATTAAATAAAATTAAATTTAAAAAAAAAAGAAGAAGAAAACCAAAAGAGAGATGAACAAAATTGAAAGTAAAAAAACTATTGAACTAATAAATAAAACTAAGAACTGACTTTATTTTTTAAAAAAATAAATAAATACTTGGTCATTTTGATTAAGAAAATAAAACAATATTACCAATATCAAAAATAATAAGGATGAATTCACCAGCAGTGGAGAAAATTAAAGCAATAAATAGGAGCTATTTTGCCCAACTGTATATCAATAAATCTGATGATCTAATTGAAATGGATGAATAGTTAAAAAAATATAAATTGCTGAGATTAACAGAAGAGAAAATAAAATACCTAAATGACTCCCATTTTAGAAAAAGAAACTGAACCAACCATCAATGAACTTCCCTAAAGAAAAAACCTCCAGGGCCAGATGGCTTTATAAGTGAATCCTACCAAATGTTTAAAGAATAATCAATTCTAATACTGTATAAACTGTTTAGAAAAATAGGCAAAAAAAAAGTCCTATCAAATGCCTTTTATGACACACATACTATGCTGACAACCTAAGCCAGAAAGAGCCAAAACAGGAGAAAGAAAATTATAAATAATTTCCCTAATGAATTCTATATTGTACTAGAAATGTTAATTTTAGCGGTAAGAGAAGAAAAAGAAATTGAAGGAATTACAGTATACAAAGAGGAAACAAAACCATCACTTTGCAGATAATTTGATAGTAAGAGAATCAACTTAAAAGCTACTTGAAATAATTAACATTACCAAAGTTGCAGAATATAAAATAAACCCATACAAATCAACAGCATTTCTATATATTGCCAACAAAACTCAGCAAGAGAGAAAAAAAATTCTGTTTAAAATAACTATAAAAAATATAAAATATTTGGGAGTCCATTTGCTAAGACAAACCCAGAAACTATATTAACACAGTTACAAAACACTTTTCATACAAATAAAGTCAGATCTAAACAACTAGAAAAATATCAGTTGCTCATGGGTAGACTGAGCTAATATAAAAATGACGGATCTCTCTAAATGAATTCATACTAATAAAACTACCAAAAAAATTATAAAGCTAGAAAAATAAAATACATCTAGAAGAACAAAAGGTCAAGATTATCAAGGGAATTAATGGGGGAAAAAGTGCAAAGGAAGGTGATCTAGCTGTACCATATCCAAAACTGTTTTATAAAGCAGCAATCAGCAAAATTAGTTGGTACTGGTGAGAAATAGAATAATGGATCAGTGGGATAGATTAGATGCACAAGACAGTAGTAAATTACTATAGTAATCTACTGTTTGATTAATCCAATCAGGATTAGATCAGGAACCAGATCTTACTGGTATCAGAACTTACTATTTGATTTAAAAAAAAAAAAACTACTGGGAAAACTGGAAAATTACATGACAAAAATCAGGTATAGATATCTCACACCATATACCAAAATAAGGTCAAAATGAATATGCAATTTAGATGTAAAGGATAATACCACAAACAAATTAGGAGAGCAATGAATAGTTAACTTGTCAGATCTATGTTGAAGTGACAAATTTATAACCATGCAAGAGGTAGAGAATATTATGAAATGCAAAATGAATAATTTTGATTACATCAAATTAAAAAGGTTTTGCACAAATAAAACCAACTCAGCCAATATTAGAAGAAAAGCAGAAAGATGAGAAAGCATTTTTACAGCTAGTGTTTCTGATAGTCTTCATTTTTCAAATATATAGGAAATTGAATCAGTTTTATAAGTACATATGCCATTCCCCAGTTGACAAATGGCCAAAGGATATGAACTGGCAGTTTTCAGTTGAAGAAATCAGAGCTACCTATAGGCATGTGAAAAAATGCTCTAAATCACAATTGATTAGAAAAATGCAAATTAAGATAACTAAAGTTGATGTGACAGAAAAAGAAAATAATAAAATGTTGGAGAAAATGTAGAATATTGGGACACTAATTCGTTAGTGGAATAGTAAACTGATCCAACCATTCTAAAAAGCAATTTGGAACTATGCCCAAAGGTCATAAACTCATAAACTGTGCATGCCCTTTGATCCAAGAATACCACTCCTAGGTTTGTATCACAAAGAGAGCATTAAAAATAGAAAGAAAAAGGATCCAGATGTACCAAAAATATTTATAGCAGTTCTTTTTGTTGTGGCAATATTTTATTTAATTTTAAGTTTGAGGGATTTAAAATTGAAGAAATGCCCAAATAACTTGTGGTATATGAATGTAATGGAATATAATTGTGCTCTAAGAAATGATTAGCAAGCAGATTTCAGAAAAACCTGGTGAAATGAACAGCAGGAGAATGTCATACACAGTAATAGCAAGTGTATGCTGTAATGTTCTGTTTTCTGGAGGTCTTTGGACCAGTCTTTGTTTCAGCAGAGTAATCACCATGAGAATAGCCAGGGATACAGTCCAAATGCTTTATTATCTCCTTCACAGTCTGTTTCCTTGCCTTGGGTTCGGGCCAGCTTTCTGGAGGTCCTCCAGTCCTCTGTCTTCCCCGAGTCTGTTCCAGTCCTCCTCTAGGTCTGACTCTGGCTTCTTAAATACTCTTTTACAATTAAATCCATTCATCATACTGAGTATAAGCCAATCATTATATCACTAGGGAACCATTATTTGTTAAGATTAATTCAATCATGCTGAACTAGAGAACTATTAATCACCATGCTAAACTAGATAACCATTATCTTATCAATTCCACTGACAACACCTTGTTTAAATCAATCATGCAGAGTTTCAGTCCTCTGCAATATGCAATGATCGCTTATAATTGACTTAGTTCTTCCAGCAATACAATGGTCCAAGACAATTCCAAAAGACTCATCCACATGCTATCCACATCCAGAAAGAACTATGAAGTCTGAATGAATATTATTTTCACTTTTGGTTTCTGTGGCTTTTTCCTTTTCTGTTTTTTTCTCTCACAACATGACAAATGTGGAAATATGTTTACATGATTGCTTATGTATAACACATATTGGATTGTTTGTTATCTTGGGAAGAAAGGATGGAAGAAAGGGAGAGAAACAAAATTTGGAACTCAAATCTTATTAAAAATGACTGTTAAACTAACTTTACATGTAATTGAAAAAATAAAGTACTATTTAGCCCCTCAAAAAAGTTTCCTGTGCTCTCTTTATTTTTCTTCCTCAGCCTGGAGAAAAGCAAGGAATATAATATGCTAGTCTTCATGGAAGTCCTAAGAAACTCCTTTTTTCCTAACAGAAGTTTTATTAGTTTACTCCAGGTTGATCCTATTATCAGAGCCTCTAACAGGCTTTTAGAAGGCTAAAGATTAATCTTTTATAGATACCATCTGCCTTTTTATGTTACATTTTGACTCATTGACAAGTACAGGTATTCATATATACAAATAGCATATTAGAAAATAAGAAAGAACAGACAAGCAGCAACAAAAATTGTAAATGATTTCAGAAATGTCTAACGTCTGTTATTTACCATTCTTTGACTCCACTCCTACAAGATGTATTTGTCTAATTTTACATTGCTTCTATGTCATTGGTTTATATTTCTTTTTTTTATTTTTACTATGTATATTATATAAATGTGTTACTATTGTCATCTTTAACTACATGGTTGTAATTACTTTTTAGAATATTTTTCTGGTTCTGTTTTCTGCACTGACTGCATTTTTAAGAGGAACAATTTCTTCCCTACCCTCCTTTTTTTACCCCCAGAATGGCAATCAAGGTTTTTCTTTTCATATATGATAAGGTTCTGAAGCCAATTTCTAGTTTCTATTAGGGAACAGATCTGAGGGATTCTGTATGTGATTATTTGTCACAATTGCCAGACTCTGGGCCATTCTGTCAGGTGCCATGGGTAAGGTGGAAAGACAACACAGTGAATGGAGCAGCCCTTCAGCACACCTTATTTCTACTTTATTCCTGCAGGAATGTCTATAAGGACCTACGACAGATTGAACTAGCCTGTGACTCCCAAGAGGATGTAGATAGTTGGAAGGCTTCTTTCCTCCGAGCTGGGGTCTATCCTGAGAAAGACCAGGTTGGTATCTCTCTAGGTATCTGGGGATGGACAAGGGGAATGAGATGGAACTTTGGAGTGGGCCAAGACATTATCATGTGGGCAGAGGAGAGTATTCACCAGGTGGTGTTAACTGGGAACAGAGCAGAACAGGTCCTATAGAATCAGTTGTCTTATGCTTAATTTGAGTTCCTCTCATCATGTGAGAGGTTAGAAACATTCACAAGCTTTTTTTTTTTTCTTTTTCTTTTTCTTTCTTTTTTTTGATGTGGGACCCAGGCTGAGAATGAGGATGGGGCCCAGGAAAACACCTTCTCCATGGACCCTCAACTGGAACGCCAGGTGGAAACCATCCGAAATCTTGTTGACTCCTATGTGGGGATTATCAATAAGTCTATTCGTGACCTCATGCCAAAGACAATCATGCATCTCATGATCAACAATGTGCGTATTCCAAAGGCTCTCAATGTGTAGTGATTCAAGATCTGGGTAGCTGGACCATCTGGTCATCTCTGTCCCAATCCCTGCAGAATCCCTAAGGATGTGGGACATTTGGGATGTGAATATGTGCACAAAAGTCTTATGTTTTTCAGGTTCCCCTTGAGGTTTCAGTCCATGTTCCCAGGAGGGAAAAAGTAAAGTCTGATGGGAAGGCTCTGAGGAACTGGGCTTCAGTTGATCGAAAAGGGCTTTCTTTGGGGCTAGTCAGGTCTTTATTTCATACTGTGCATATAAGAGAAAGAGCTCCTAGACTGTTGGGGGTTTTGGGGGGTTTTTTTTGGGGGGGTGGAAAGGCCCAAGCCCCTTTCCTCCCCAACTTGATCTCTGGACTTTTCCCCTTATTCCACAGACCAAGGCCTTCATCCACTCAGAGCTACTGGCATATCTCTACTCTTCTGCGGACCAGAATAGTCTGATGGAGGAATCTGCGGACCAGGCCCAGCGTCGAGAAGACATGCTGCGCATGTACCATGCCCTGAAAGAGGCACTTAACATCATTGGGGACATCAGCACCAGCACAGTATCCACTCCTGTGCCTCCCCCTGTGGATGACACATGGCTCCAGAGCTCCAGCAGTAGACACAGGTCCGGCCAGTTGTACGCATGTTTGTCTGGGGAAAGGGGCTAGACCTGGAGCTGTGGTTGTAAGCACAGCTTTAGGGGGAGGAGGATAGCACCTTTTTACTTCTGCTGGTACCCAGAGCAGAACTAAGACCAGCAGGTATAGATAGTGGCAGGGTCAGTTCAGTATAAGAGTATATCACATCATATGTATATAATAACATAGGTGTTATCATGCTTGTTTCAGAAAACATGACTTAACAGTATTCCACTAGAGCTGGCTGACTAAGTGGTCAGCCTTGGGGAGGCTATAGAAAGCTGGACTAAATGACCTCTGAATTTTCTTCTCAGTCTTAAAATTTTTGATTCTAGTTAGGATCCAATGAGCTTATGAAAGCTGGGGAGGGTTGTCTAGGATCCCCAGCCCTGAGGCACTCGAGGGCAGACCACCATTGTCCAACAAACAGTTTAGATGCTTCAGTGTCATTGGCAGGTACAAGTTGAGTCCAGGAAATAGACTTCCTGTTCCAGGAAGGCTGAGGTAGGACCAGGCTTCTCTACAACTCTAGGTCCAATTTCTGTTCTCTGTCTTCTCTTGCAGTCCCACACCTCAGCATCGACCTCCTGCAGGTGTGCCTCCCCCAGGAAGGCCTCCTGCAGTCAGAGGTCCTACCCCAGGTCCACCTCTGATCCCTGTGCCTGTAGGAGTTGCTGCCTCCTTTGTGGCTCCCCCTATTCCCTCTCGGCCTGGACCTCAGAATGTCTTCACTAACAACGATCCCTTTTTAGCCCCACCTCAGATCCCATCTCGGCCAGCACGCATTCCGCCTGGCATCCCCCCTGGTGTGCCCAGGTAAGATTTATCCTAAACCCCTGCCCATTCCCTTTCCCTTTGCTCCCTGCCAGGGACAGTGCTGAATCTGTTGACAGTCTTGTCTTTAGTCTTTTGAGATAGTGGGTCATTCACATGGCGCTGAGAAAGTAACCCTGGGAATGCCAGGGTGTGGCTGCCAGCATTCCCAATTCTATCCCCTCAGGACCTACTGCCCATAGATATCTCTCTCAGCAGGGAACTTGTTGGCCATGGGAGCCAGCAGTCTTTTTTTAGTCAGTTGGTTAGAAGTATAATTCTCATCTGATTCCCAGGGGAGGAGCGGTGCAGGGTTGAGAGATCTGGCTTAGAGGTAGCTCTCTTGTCCATGAAAGGATGCTCTAGGGCTCCCAGCAAATGATTGGTCTTCAGACCCTTCCCAGCTTCTGTAGGCATTTGGATTCTGACACAAGTCTGAGTGGGTTGAGGGGAGACTGGAGATTCTCGGCTAGGCCAGCAGCCCGGTAGCCCATGCTGTTCTCACCCTTATTGGCTTGCCTTCTCCATCCTCACCGGGTTCTCTTCCCATCTGTTTCTATTTTCTTTACAGCAGAAGACCCCCCGCTGCACCGAACCGGCCAACCATTATCCGCCCGGCCGAACCGTCATTGCTAGATTAACCCTGGGCTCTAGAGAAAGCCCATGTACTCAGTGGGGTGTGGCCACCAGACCATCAGGGTACTACTGTGGGTGGGGTTTCTATACACTGCCGGCTCTGAGGGACACCCAAGGTTGTAGAAAGCAAATGTGGGCTCTGGGCCCAGAGGCCTCCTTCCCTTCCCCTCTTTCTCCCTTAGTCCCTGACAGTCAGGCCTGAGGCCATGCTTGCCAGGCAGGGATTATCTGAACTTGTAGCCCATGGGCCTGGTGGTACACACCTGCGCTCCTTGGCCATTCCAGTACAGATGCAGGCAGCAGCCAGAGAGGCGCTGACAGGCCAGGGACGCAGCTCTGCAGGCTCCCAAGGCACTCGCACTTAACCTCTGGAACTGAGCAGTCCTGGGGAATCTAGAATGGGGTCGGGGTCTTGCACTTTGTAAATGAGGTCTAGGATCTGACTTGGGATAGACAGATGGGAACTGATGTAGTGGCCTGTCAGTTCAGCCCATCAACCCTAGGCACTGTTTATGTATAAATGATGATATACAAATGGGGGAAGGAGGGACCGACCTATGAATCTTGGGCTTTGGGCACAGCAAGAGCCTGTGTTTCTGTGTCTGTGGCCCTTTGAGTGACATGTGATTAAACCAAATGTAAGCTGGAGACCAGGTGACCTGCCACGTCCTTTGTATGATGAGCCAGCAGGGTCAGGGCATTTCTAAGTCACCTCATTTGGAGAAGGAGTCCTGCTGGCTAGTTAGCACAAAGTCTTGGCCTCACCCCACCTCAAGACCTAAACGGGTCTCATGTTCATCACCCTAGGAGCTCAGTGACAATGAATCGGGGCATGGCACCAACAGGGGTGAAGCAGCCAAGTACTCAGGCCTGACCTGGGGTTATCAGATGTACCTAGTCAGAAAGTAGCTAGCCCAGAATAAGGAAGGGGAAGAGAGCAGGGTGACCAGTCTTGGTCATCTTTGATCTCTCCACTACTCACTCCTTTACACTCCCAGGCACTGGTGTATTTGCACACCTCCAACTGTACATACTCCTTCTGGAAGCCAGGCTTAAAAAAGTCAAGCCCCATACTGCTACATTGGAGCTTCTGTTAAGCTTCCAGACATATATCTCCAGCCTTTAAACCCACCCTAAGCCCCAGAGTTGCCTTAAACCCCTGCTGTGGGGATGGGGACCCACTGAGGTGCATAACTCACAATTGGGAAAGTGGTCTTCCCTTTGCCCCAAACCTCCCTCCCCTCCCTCCCCCCAAGAGGAAAAGGAAAAAAAAAAGAAAAAAGGCCAGGGAGCACTTGGATCAGGGACCATGTCTGCCTGAGGGACTGCCCAGGGCTCAAGAGTTGATGATATTGGCCTGGCTAGCAGACTATCTGCTAGACTTAGACAGACCCTTTGTGGGGAAATGGGCTCCAGCTCTAATCATGCTGGCACCTATGTGGGACTTAACTTGTTCCTTCACTCAATTTGACCAGTGTAAGTGCCTCTGCTCTGTACCCTATTAATAAACTAAAATAAAGGGAAGAAGCTACTGGTGGCTGGTGTCTGTCTCCTCCTGTCTTTGCTTGGGAGTAAAGGGGATGGGAATCTGCTTCTTGGGGCTCCGTCTGCTGTCCCAGATCCTTGCTCAGCCCTATTGCTGACCCTGCTCCTTTTTGAGAGCTTCAGTTCAGTGGAAGTACTGGGAACTTCGGAATTAGCTACTGTTACTCCATCCATCTTTTTTAAGTGACTGCTTTTCCCCAGGACATGGAAAAGCAGTTCTTGAACTTCAAGTCCCCAGAACTTCCTCTTCCCACCCTCAACTTCAGGCATGAGCCTCTCCTATCCTTTAAGAATATGGAGCTACTTCAATAGGCAATTTGGTCAGAGATCTTTAGATAAAATACAAAGAAATTGCTTCTTAGAGACTTGGGGTCCTTAAACTGCTTCTATAGTTTCCTACCAGAGTACTGAAAGAATGGCAAGATGATGTTAGGAATAGCTCTCCTGTGGGTCCAAAGCCAGGCAACTAAATAAACCAAAGCTAGAAATATGCCATAGAGGATTAGGTCCTACTGCCTGCAAATTTCTACCTTTCCCAAGGCCAGAGGTTTTCTCCTAGTATAGAGCAAGACTCCCAGAATTAGAGGTAGTAGTCCCTGAGAGGAGAATGATTCTGGCAGAAGCCCAAGGTTCCGGTCAGAACACTTCAATCCTCTGCCTTAGAGGCATTTGCACAGCTCACCCTAAGATCTGACTCCCTGGGAGATGTAGAGTTGTCCCCACTCTACTAGACCTATCCTAAACTTGGCACCCCAATGAAGGCAGTCACCTGGTGATCTGACCATTCCAACATTCTTCAGCCTTCTCTCCACAACAACGTTAAACTTATTGTTTCTATTTCTCTCTTGTGCTCAGGCGACCACCTCCTTCTGCTCCTTCCCGGCCCTTCTTCTGAGTTTCGTCTGGTTGAGAGACATCCATCTCCACAGGCGCCAGCCTGCTGCCTTTGCCCAGGGCATTGCCCTGTGGGCCTTGGGAGCTGAGGGGGCATTTTCCCATTCAGGCTAGGCCTGAGCTCCCTACAATGGCACCTTGGAGAGTTGGCTTTCACTCCTGCTGGTCATGTTGCTCTAGGCCAAAACTTAATAGCCTCGTTTCCAGATAGCCTGGTTTTCAGGGACACAGGCCCCAGGTGCAATCAACTTGTGCCCCCAGCCTAGGCCCCAGTTACCACACACTCCACGATTCCAAGAGTAATTTATTAAACCAGAGCTGGTACTTTGTTCCATGTGGCTCAGGAGTCACCCCTTTCTACCCTTGGCTAACAGCTTTCTGCCCAGTAAGGGTACTGCCCTTGTTCCCTTGGCCAGCTGAGTCCCAAGGGCCTTCATTTGATTTGAAGTGGGTCAAGTCCTCTGGTTGGGGATGCAGCCACACTGGTGCTGTTTAGAACTTTACGTAGGCCATGAGCCAAAGCCTTCCCCCTTGCTGCAGGCAGCACCAGGCTGGAGGAGAACAACCCATCCTGTCTCCAATAAACTGACAGTCCTGGGCAAGCATATGACAGTGTCTGAGTTTCATTAAAAGTTCTTGGTGAGGCACAAGGGGGTTGCCCCCACTTGTTCCCACTTCATCTCTTAGTTTCTGTTGGGGACTGGGCACCTGCCCCACACAAAGCTAATTTTGTCTCTGAACAGCTGGCATGGTTGGGGGGGAGCGGGGACTGAAATACCAAGAGTAGAGGAATAAGAGAAAGGTCACATGGCCATTCTGGGAGGGAACTCAGCCTGAAGTCTAGAGAATGAGGCCACACCCTGACTTAGGGGACACCCAGAAAGGCCAGAGAGGAATAGGGTGAGATGGGGAAGGGAGTTTGCCCCAGGATGGACAATACTTAAGGCACCTGGGGGAGGGGGGGAGGAGATAACCCTTAATCTCTGGGCAGCTTTGGAACAAAAGATTTCACCCCATTGCTCTCTCTTTGCTTTCTTCAGTAATGGAGCCAGTAGCCCTCCAGGACTGCAAGTCCATACTGTATCACCTAGCTGCAACTCCCACCATCCCAGCTGTTCTCTGCTCAGGCCTCTTTGTCTCAGCTTAGGTTTGGGGTGTCCTAAACTCCAGAGGATAGTTCCTAAGAAATCTCTGACATAAGTACCCATTCCATCAAGATCCTTGACAGAAGGGAGGGATCAGTGCCCCAGGCTTCTCCTGACCCTTTCTTGATCAGTTTTAAATTGCTTCCCCCAAGGAAGTCCAATTGTTCCTCAACCCAGGTTTGGGGTGTCCTAAACTCCAGAGGATAGTTCCTAAGAAATCTCTGACATAAGTACCCGTTCCATCAAGATCCTTGACAGAAGGGAGGGATCAGTGCCCCAGGCTTCTCCTGACCCTTTCTTGATCAGTTTTAAATTGCTTCCCCCAAGGAAGTCCAATTGTTCCTCAACCCAGGGCTATGAATAGACCCTGGACAGGAGAGAGAGACTCCCTCCAACCCACCCACCCCCATTCCCTCCCACAGCTCCCCTCTCCAGGGAGGGTTATGTGCGCACAACTCTCTTATCCTGGAAGAGGCCTTTGAGCGTGCACACTTGGAGTACAGCCACCAAGAGCAGCAGCCCTACGTTAACAGCAGACCAGAAGTTAACTCTCTCCAAGTTGCCCTCCTGCAGGTTACGGTCTCGAGCCTCAAAAGCCCTCAACAGAGTCAGCACCTGGATACTGCGCTCCAGCCTTGTCTTCATCATCTCAATGGATTCCTGTGGAAAAGTAACCGCAAACTCCTCAGACAAAGTGGTCAAAATGGTCCCTGAAACTGAGACGGCCCCACACTTCTGGAGCGCAGCCCACCCAGGCTTAACATCTGCCCAAGTCCCACAAATTGGGCAGGGAATTCCTTTTAAAGGAAGACCAAGTAAGAGAATTGTGTTCAGGTAAAGGCAATCTCTTAGCCCAGTTGGACCCAGATTTCTCAATAAAACCAAAGCAGTCCTAGGCAGTGAGGATTGAGGACGTTTAGTGGTGCAATAGAAGCCAAGTAGGGCAAAATTTTGATCCTACTTCTAGCCAAAAGACCTTGGGCAAGCTGCTGTACCTCTGACTTCTTCACATTTAAAAATAAACTAATATCTGCACTATTTCATTGTGTCACAAGGGAAGCGTTTGGTAAACTTCAAAATATTATTTAAATATAAACCCTTAGTAGCATTTCTTTTTTATTCCAGAACTGCTCTGTAGGGGCCAGGTCAGGAAGAACAGATGCTGGGCTGGGGGAAGGAATCCAGTTCCTACCTTAATGTCCTCAATCTTAATATCAAGCATTTCTTCAGGCTCCACCACATCAGCCCAACCATCGCCATCACTATCCTCCTCATCTTGTAGACTGTCAAATATAAGCTCAAAGAAGACTAGCTTCTCTGAAATGGTGCTGAAGGAGTTGTCAAAACACAGCTTGTAGTCTCCCAACTCTGTGGGCTCCACCCTGGAGATGAGACGGGAATGAGCAACTTCTCAAGTTGGATAGGGTGACTTGCCCAATCACCCCATTCTGCCAAGGAGATGAGATGCCCCTGCAGCCCTGGCAGCTAGCAGTGGGTAACCTGAGGCCAGGTCAGGCTTAGCAGATGTAACCAAACCCTTCTTAAGTAGGGCAGCCAGGCTGGGAGGTAAAGGGGAGACAGCGAGGGGCCGGGAGAAGGCATACTCACGTGTGCACCCCGTCCGACTTGCGGTACTCACTAACCAGCAGCACCCCCCGAGGGCTCTCCAAGGAGAAGTCCACATCTAACCCTGCTCCTCCAATGACCTGGGGATAGAGGCCAAACAGGGGCCTACCTTGAATGCAGGTAGGGCTATCCCGGCTCTCTCTAGTTCAGTCCTGGGCCGGGAGGTGGGGGCGGGGGGGGGGGGGGGGAAGGGGGAGGGTAGCAGGATACCAACGGCGCTCCCCATCAGCCCCCGCCCTTAGCTCTGGCCCCGCCCTTCCGAGGCACTTTTTTTTTCCTAACCCCGCCTTTTAAATCTCAGGCTCTAAGACCCTCCCCACCTCTTGTTCTAGCCCCGCCCCTTCTTGAGATGCCTGGCTCTGGCCCCGCCCCCTTAGTCATCAGGGCTCCGAACTATGAACCGCCCCTAGAGGACCAAAACTCTGGCTCCGCCCACAAAGGGTCCCCAGTCCCGCTCAAACTCCCCTCCCCCTTCCTTCAGATTCCCCAACCCCCCACCCTCGCCCCTACCTGATACTCGGCCTCCAGGCTAGCGTTGCCTGGTGCGGGCTGGTAGAAACACTGTTTACGGCCAGCGGGCAGCAAAAATGTGAACTCCCCATCCTGAGGTGGGGGAGCCCGAGAGCCTGTCCCGGCCACCAGCGGCGACAGCCATGCCGCCAAGAATAGGGCCAAGGCCGCCCTTACCGCCATCATCCGGGTCATCCGGCAGTGTGAGAAAGGGACGGGGTTCCTTTAAGACTTGGCTCCGCAGCCCTGCAGCCTCGCTGCCTGATTGGCGCCCACTCCTGCCTGTCGAGCGAGGAATCCCGCCCCTTCAGTCCATCGCTGGGATTGGAAAGAGGCAATGCTTCCCCTTCGTTTCCTTCCTCTCTGAAAGCAGTACTTCCGCGGGGACTCGGTGGAACGAAACCAGCGCTCCAGATGGGCCGTCCCCCGCAGGCAGTCATTGAGACAGCTAAAGACCAAGCTAGAAGGAGGGGCCGAAAGTCCTTACGAAGGAGCCCCACCACTGTTTCCCAAAATGCCCCGAGCGGGAAGCCGTTGGCTGTTAGGAGGCTTCCCCGCCTCTTCGCGTGGTCTAGCTGAACGTGGGGTGGTGTGGGGCTCTCGTGGCCCTCCCTTCCCAGGGAGGAGCCTGACCCCACCCTCTGCCTGTGACCTCTGTTCCTTCCTGCAACTGAGTTTCTGGGTGGCCCTGAATCTAACATTCTCCCATTCTTCCACATTTGAGGAAACTAGGAGGTCAAATGACTTGCTTTAGGCTGCGTGGAGAGGGAGGACCAGGACGAAGAATAGATAGATACATAGATATGTATTTCCAGTTCCAAATTCTCTTCTTCCCCTCCTCCGTTACCGATCAAGAAAACCAAGTTCTATTACATGCAAAAAAAATTTCTGCATGAGTCACGTCCACCCCCCAAATAAAGTCAAGAAAAAGGAAGAAAAAAGTGGCTTCAGTTTACAACTGGTTCTCCATCTGAAAGTGGATAGCATCAGTTCTTTGGAATTGTGCTAGATCACTGTGTTAATCAGTTCCTAAGTCTTTCCAAGCTGATTATCCTTACAATATTGCCTTACTGCGTAAATTGTTCTTTGCCATCGGTTCCCACAGGCCTTTCCAGATTTCTCCGAAGTTTTGGAGGGGTAGCAGGGAGTATTTGAATCCTGGACTTTTCCCTCCCCTGAAGGATAACTTAATGGAGGCACTTGGAGACCTGTTTTGTATCATGAACCAAAGATTTAATATCTGTGGGGTGATGGTTAAGTTACTTCACCCCGTTTCTTCATCTGTAAAATGAGATTAATAATTGCACTAACAGGGTGGCTGTGACAAAAGTACTTTGCATCTGATAAAACACTTAAATGGGATTTACTTATTCAAGGCCTTTATAATTGAAAAGGATGAGTGACTCTCCATACTGTATAAAACAAAGTAGTATGTAAAGAGAGCAATTCAGGCAAATCATAATAGCTGACACATTGAGTTTCCCGGGGAAATTTTGCAGGAAAAATCACCTTCAGATGAGGAAATTGACTTCTTGGAGGAAGTAGCTCCAGAGATAGGACTTGAAAAGAGGAAGATTTCAGCAAGTTGAGATGAAAGAGTGAATTGCAGGCATGGAGGATCAGCTTACCTTTCAATTCATATATTGATATGGCAAGGGGAGATGAACAATTATGTGTAAAGGGCAGTAATAATTATACTCAGAGGTTTATAAGAAATGTTTTTTAAATAACCATCATTAAGGTAATGCAAAGGATATTATCCCTATCTTAAAGATAAGGAACAAAATCACAAAGGTTTTTACACAGTAAACACTGGAAACAAGATTCAAACTTGGATCTTCTGACACTTAAAAACAGTTCTTTCTGCTATATAGCACTTAATATAAAACTGAAAGGAAAAGGAGATTACAAAGGGCTTTAATTGCCAAATTAAGCATACTCACACTTTCCTGCACTTCAACCTTGGAAAGTTCTAGTGTGTTGAAGATGTTTACAATATGCTCAATAAACAATTTAAAAAAGGATAACATTTAGATTTATCAGTCTCACAGTCCTTGATATAGTAGCTAATTTATATTTCATACATTTATGATAATAAAATGAGTAAGGGTGGAGGGAAGTTACTTTGTTACTCTTTTTTTCTTTGCCCATCATTGATTTTATTTTTCTTAATTTTAATGGTTTTATTTTCAAAATATATGCAAAGATAGTTTTCAACATTCACCCCTGTAAAACCTTGTGTTCCACATTTTTCTCTCCCCATTCCCCTCCCCTAGACAGCAAGTAATCCAATTAAACATGTGCAATTCTTCTAAATACATTTCCACATATGCTGCACAAGAAAAATCAGATCAAAAAGAAAAAAAAAAAGATGAAATACTATGTTGTGATCCATATTCACTCCCTATAGTCCTCTTTCTGTATACAAAAGCTCTCTCCATCATAAGTCTTGGAATTGTATGGTTGATCCTCTTATTATGTGCATTCTCACTGACATATCCATCTATATCTTTTTCCAAAATGTAATCCCAAGACACCTTTGAATTCAAAATCCTGAGAGACACAAGCAAACATAAATTATTGCTAAGGCAGGGAGAAAGAGGTTTCTATTGCAGAACAGTTAAAGGACTGGGGTTAGTAGTTTTTTTCCCCCGATTAATAAGATTCTCTCTAAGGTTGAAAACAGCCCAATTCAAGACTAATTCAAGAAAATAGTCAAGGTTTTTATTCCAAATTTTAACATTCTAAGGTTTTTACTTAAGAATAGGGGTAGTCAAAAAATCAAGTGACCTCCTTTTCCACTGCCTTTAAAGGAAAAGCAAAAAATCCATTGGTCTCAAATTTGTAAAAATCTGTAGAATTCAACTGAAAATATGGAACTTAGCTTCTTTGGTTTGACATACTATTTGTAAAAGGGGAGGGTAAAACATCGATTCCCTTTCAGTTCAAGAGTGTGCAATTTCCTCTCTAGATGAGGAAACTGCCCTCGTAAACTCTTTTTCTTCTTGCCTCACAAGGTTGTGAGCATTTGGTTTGGTGTGTCTCTCTCTTCAGCCAGAATTATAACTGAACTCGTTGAAGAGATGCCCTGGAAAGTCCTCTTTTTTGTAACAGGTAAGTTTCTTTACCTAATGACACTTTAGGCATCAGAAATCTCTTCCTAATTTGCAGAACAGAATATCTGGGAACCTTTGCCAATGTTTGCCAGAACTGAAGAAAAGGAGTCTGGTTTGTACTGATTTCTCAGGGTGTAATATCAATTTCAGGATCCTAACCCCAGGAATATGTGCTTTGCAATCTGCTTTGAAAGACATAGGATGATGGTGTGTCCAAGCCTTTGGTTTTGCTTTTGAGAGGATGAGTGTAACCCCATGACCCATGAGCCCCTGAAAGATAACCCTGGAAGATTCCTGTCTGGAGAGTGTCGAGGCCATTCTCTGAAGTCAGCTGAGGGACTAAATGTATTGTCATTCTAGAGAAGAACTTATTATCCCTTCTGGGATCTGGGTCATAGATTTAGAGATAAAAGAGAAGTTAGAAGCTTTCTTAACACCATTTTACAGATTAGGTTTGGTGAATTGCAGTGACTTACCCTAGAGCCCATATGAGTGCTGACATTTGAACCCAAATCCAGCAGACATCCCCATGAATTCTCCCCACTGAATTCAATCCACACTCAAAATTCCTTTGTGTACTTTATTTTTCAGGCTCTTTGGCAATACCAGCTCCTTCTATTTCCCAGGCCCCTCCATACCCTAGCAAACCAGGGGATCCCATCTACCTTCACTGTGTGGCCCCTCCTGGCTTCCAGGAAGCTGAGTTCTCACTGTTCCATGGTGATGGAGTGGTCCAGACACTGCAGGCACACGAGGCCCAACAAGGAGTGGTTTTCACAGTGGCCAATGTGAGTGAAGGCCTTACAGCACAGTACCAATGTCAATACAGTGTGATGGGGGAGATTGCCAAGCAATTCTCAGACTTCAGCAAACCAGTGAATGTGACCTTTCCAGGTAAGGGCCAGCTTGCTTTTTGACACTTTGTATCATGTGAGATGATTCCAGTCCCTTCTGGTTGCTCATTCTTCCATCTCCTTGTGGGTTGGTCCCATTTCATCTATCCTACCCCATAACCTCTCCCATTTAATTTATCCTACCCCACACTCTCTCGTTATGTGCTTTACTTCCTGGATAATTTACATGGTGATTTTCCAAGGTAGGAAGATGATGTATTCGAGTTCACAATTTAACATGCAACAGTAGCTAGCTACAAAACTGTCAAAAAGTATCCTGTGTTATACTCTGAACATATAATGGAATCATGGAAGAAGTCAGATCCATGTCCCAGGAAAATTGCTCACTTTCTCTGATTTTTCTTTTCCAGTTTATGGGGTGCCAACTACAACTCTTCCAACTGCTCCAGGTAGAGTAA